>NC_141145.1:68450564-69650564 GCF_053477565.2 Lygodium microphyllum
TCTTCTTGGATTGCTAAGCCTTGGGATCCACAACCTAAAGCACCCTGTTCTTTATGTCAGCCTTGATGCCTTCCAAGAACAGTATCATTAGTTCTACAGCCTCAACCACCATTTCTTCCATACAATGGTGTTTTCTCTCCTTGTCAAGCTCCAGCTTCCTCTTCAATTCTCTCTCTTTCTTGTCTAGCTCGCCATCATAAACCTCGTTTAAACTCACCAGCCTTTCTTGGCAAAATATGGACGTGAACATGGGGTATCGTCTATCTTGTATCGCTTGATTTTGTCCCTTAGCTGCTCGTTGGGTTGCTTCCAGGGCAGCACGATCTACAACACGCAGAGCTAACTTTTGTTGAGACACGATCTCCATTGCTTCTTGATGAGCCTTCTCTTGTGCTTGTTGTTGCTTGGCCTAAACTTTCTTCATAGCCATTTCTTCGTCTTGATGTGTTTGAAAAGCCTCTTTAGCAACTTGGTTGGCCTCATGTTGCTTATTGAAGGCTTGGTCAAATTTCCCTTACTATGCATTAGCTTGTGCAGGCGCAATGGGCTAGCTTGGTTGCTACTGGCCTAGTGCTTTCTTTGCTTCCACACGTTTTGTACACGTTTTGTAGTAAGCTGCAAATCAGTGGTTTCATCATCCAAAAAATTTGTAAATTGGGGCACAATGCATTTTGAACTGACAAGCACATGACTAAGAACAACATGCCTCAGATTTACAAAAGCATAGGAGAGTTTAGTGGTCAAAAAGACCACGCCTACACTAATTTTGTATGGGCCAAACATGCAGTAATCTTTTCCTTCCTGTGAGGTCTCATTATGCACAGACGTGGCCACTACACGCAGGAAGACATGAGAGGTACGAGGTATAGCGCTGAGAAGAGAAGAGAAGAAGAAGAAGCCAAGCACGAACAAGAAAAGATGTAAAGACGCTAGAACTAGCTTTCCAAACTAGCTTGCCATGGCTCTGATACCATGTCAATAAACATGGATCTAGAGCTAGTTGGCTATGGTGGACACAAATCATAGAACCGATACATGATAGAGAGAAGAGATTATAACTCAATTGAATTAGGTTCCAAGATAGATTAGCTTGGACTCATAAACACAATCTTGAGTGACTCGATCTTAAGGTACCATTTTCTTAAAAAGGAGTGTCAACAAGCACATGCCTTTATAGCTTTTGGATAGTACAATTGTACCTCACTGTGCTTATGGGATTCTGTCATCTCTTCCTAGAGCATTCATCATATGTCTATCTTCCATACAAAGCCACTTATGGGCAAGCCTCTATGGGCATACATATCAAGCATCATTTACTTTTCTCAACAGGTTTGCCTCTCACACGATCTCTCTCTCTCTCTCTCTCACCTTTTCTTGACCTCTTTTTTCTCTCTCTCCTCCTCCCCTTTCTTGTCATCATCTCTCTCTCTCTCTCTCTCTCTCTGTGTGTCATCCTCCCTCTTTTCTTTTTCTCTCACCTCTTCTCTCTTTTCCTTTTCTAGCATATCTTATCCATGTGTTTTACAGAACCCCCTTTTAGCTGTCTCATGAGATTCTTGAGATTACTTTCACTATGCCTATCCATTTGCTCTCTCTCTCTCTCTCTCTCTCTCTCTCTCTCCATTCTCTTGTCCTCTTATTTCTTTCTCTCCCCTTCTTCCTTTCGATGTCGTTTTCTCCTCTCTCTATCACCTTTTCTTGTCCTCTTCTTTCTTTTTCTCTCCCCTCCTCCCCTTTCTTGTAATCTTTTTTCTCCTCTTTCTCTCTCTCTATGTGAAAAAGTTTAAAATTATTTATTAAAATATTAGGGACATGCTTTTTTGTCCTCTCTCTATGCAAAGAATTTTGAAGTTATTTAATTAAGATATTTATAATATTTTCGTCCCCCCACCCTCTCTCTCTCTCTCTCTCATGTGTTTGTTTGCGTGATGCTCGCTCTGACCACCATCATGGTTCCCGCACTTGTCACCACTAGACTGGTTGTCCCACCGGGGGCTACTTACCCTGGAGTTGTTGTCTCCATTGTTGCATCCTCCTGGCCCTACTTGGTGCTCCCCTATGTCAAGAATCGCGTGGTGGAGGGGGTTGCTCAAGATGCTACGCCGAACACACACAGAATGCACAAGGAGAAGCTCACTCAAGAGACAAGAAGAGAGATGGAGGCCAAAACGTTTTCTTGCTGATTTCTTCTTCTTCTTTTCACACACTTTACAATGTACACAAAGTATAGATATGATACAACATAAAAGGAAAGTGGCCTACTAAGTCAAACAATGCATAACCGACTACACTAGTCGACTGGCGCTATAACTATGCCAGCTGTAAATAGGTGTAATGACCTGAATATAATAAGTAATGAGTCAGTGGCCATATGAGATGCATAATGACCACCGACGTGCTAAGTGTAGACGTGTGGACCCATCTAACTAGGCAATCCATCATCAATGTCCGCATGTGTTGAGCTTGTCATCTCAACACTCCCCCTCAAGCTCAACTGCATCTCTGCAACTCCAAGTAAGCTTCGAAACTTTTGAAGCTTCTCTGTACACAATGCCTTCGTGAAGATGTCAGCTATCTGATCCTCTATGCTGACATACACCAAGTCAATCTCACCTGCTAGTATCTTCTCTCTCACAAAGTGGTAGTGTACCTCAATATGTTTTGTCCTAGCATGGAACACAGGGTTCCTAGCCAACTGTATACTGCTCATGTTGTCACAATAAATGACAACTGGACCTTCCACATGCACATCCAAATCAGCCAATAGCTTTTACAGCCATACTACCTCACATGCTGCAACAGCAGCACCTCGATACTCAGTCTCTGTACTCGACAAAGCAACTGTAGATTGCTTTTTGCTGCTCCATGCAACTACTGCACTACCAAGAGAGAGCATGTATCCGCTGGTAGATCTTCTATCAGACATACTACCAGCCCAATCTGCATCTGTGTATCCAAACACCTGTACATCTGTACCTGCCTCATAGAAAAGTCCATAATGTAATGTGGACTTCACATATCTCAATATGCGTCTGACTGCATCCAAATGTGACTTTCTAGGTACTTACATAAACTGACTCACAAGACCAACAGCGTAGCTCAAGTTTGGCCTTGTAATGGTCATGTAGATCAAACTCCCCACTATCCTCCTGAACATAGTAGGGTCTTCTATCTCATCCCCAACATCAGCACTCAGCTTTACATTCTGCTCCAACGGGACTGAAAGTGGTTTGCATGCAGTCATACCATACTTGGACAACATATCCAAGCCATACTGTCTTTGGGATAGCCATATATCATCATCACATCTGATCACCTCAATGCCAAGGAAGTACCTTAGCTCACCTAAATCCTTTATCTCAAACTTCATCTTCAAACAACCCTTGACTTCAGCAATCCCACTATCACTATCACCTGTAATAATCAAGTCATCCACATAGATGACTATGGTGACCAAACCTGCATCTCCCTTTCTCACATAAAGTGAGTGATCAGCATCAGAAACATAAAAGCCAATATTGACAAGATACTCTCTGATCTTGTCAGACCATGCTCTAGGTGCTTACTTGAGCCCATAGAGTGCCTTCTTCAACCTGCACACATACGTGGGATGCTCTAAATCTTCATAACATGCTGGCTGATCCATATACACTTCTTCCTACAAATCACCATGCAAGAAGGCATTCTTTACATCCATTTGCTCCAACCTCCAACCTTTGGCTGCTGCCAAAGCAATCACACATTTGACAGTTGCCATCCTAGCAACTGGACTAAAGGTTTCATCATAATCTATGCCATATGTCTGGGCATAGCCTTTTGCAACCAACCTAGCTTTGTACCTGCTAATAGAACCATCTGCATTGTGCTTAATCTTATAAACCCACTTACATCCAATAGCTTTATTTCCCTTCGGCAATGATACTAGATCCCAAGTCTTATTGGCCTCTAATGCAGCCATCTCCTCATCCATTGCTGCATCCCAATGAGCATGACCAACAGCCTCCTCAAAACATGTGGGCTCAACATCCTCAACTAGTTTCACCATATAAGCATAATGGTGAGCTGCATAACCTTCAAAACCAAACCTTTTAACAGGGTATCTCACCCTGCAAGACCTGCGTACCACTGGATCACTCAATGGAGTCTTTGCATTAACGCGTGCTCTCTGCACACCTGGAGTCCTCACTGAAGGAATGCCAAGCTCATCATCCAAGCTCTCTGAGCCACTGGAGTCTCCATCAAGAACTGCATCAATGCCTTCTGACACCTTATTCTTTCCTTTGTCTTTACCTGTAGTGCTACTAGATGCACCTGAAGATGTAGAGGTACTCCTTAGTCTCCCAGACCAAGGACTACCAGATGATGTCTCTAGTCCGCTAAGAGTTCGTGATTCTTACTTTTCAGCCTGCACATGAGTGTCATGATCATCATCATCATCCAATGCATCACCACTAGATGCATACCAACTGCTCATTTCATCAAAGATGACATCCCTGCTCACTCTGAACTTACAAATGATAGGGTTGTAACAACGATACCCTTTCTGCTCTAAAGAGTATCCAATAAAGACACACTTTTCAGCCTTTGGATCCAGTTTTTTCCGCAACTCATCTGGCACATGAACATACGCAATGCAGCCAAATACTTTCAAGTGTGAAACATCAGGCTTCTTACCTGTAAAACATTCTTCAGGGGTCATACCATGAACTGCAGCTGTGGGAGTTCTGTTCATAATATAAACAGCAGTATGAACAGCCTCAGACAAAAAATGCTTAGGCATATTCTTTTCAGCCATCAAGGCGCGTGCAACTTCTGCAATATGCCTGTTTTTCCTTTCTGCAACCCCAATTTGCTGTGGGGTATACCTGCATGTGAACTGTCTCTTTATCCCATGAGACCTCAAAAAATCACTGAACTCATTGGAGAGGTACTCTCCCCCTCCATCTGACCTCAGGCACTTTACTTTCAAGCCTGTTTCTCTTTCAACTGCAGCCTTGAAAGTTCTAAAGTGCTCAAAACCTCACTCTTTTCCTTCATAAAATATACCCATAGCTTTCTAGAACAATCATCAATGAATGTGACAAAGTATGAACTACCTCCAAGAGATACATTTTGTGTAGGCCTCCAAATGTCTGTATGCACAACATCAAGGATATTTCTGCTTACATCTCTGTCATGTGAAAAGGGTTGTCTTGCCTGCTTACCAAACTGACATGCTTCACATACCTTCTGAAATTCTGCAACTTTAAATGTAGGCAAACCTGTAACCAACCCTTTGGACTGCATTAATTTCAGCCTTTGTACATTTGCATGTCCAATGCGTTTGTGCCAAATTTCAATGTCTGCAACAACACCTTTTCCTTTGGCATACATAGCAACATTCATAGTAGGAATTCCAGCATCCAGAGTAAACATACATCCAACTCTACTTCCCTTTGCTACCAACCTGCACTTATCATTGAAGTCTTCTACAAAGCAGCCCTTTGCATTAAATCTGACTTGCAACCCTTGCTCTACCATTTGACCGACTGACACCAAGTTCTTTGTAATAGATGGTACATGTAATACATCTGAAAGACTCTTTGTCTTACCATCATTCAAGGACAAGGGAACTTTTCCAATGTGTGAAATTGGGTGGCATGAGTCATCACCCGTCTGCACATAACTTGCATTCTGCAAATCCTGCATCTCTCCAAACCATTCTGCATGGCTGGTCATATGATTGGATGCACCTGAATCAACATACCAAACATCTTCATGTGTTTCCTTTCCTGTAACAGCATTCAGCATATGCTGCATAACGAACAAATGTTCATTTTTGTCTTCATTCTGTCGTGAAGACGATACATAGTTTCCTTGCTGCAACTTACCACTGCGGATATCATCTTTCTTAGCATAACATTGGGCTGCAATATGACCTGTTTTGCCACAGTAGTGGCACACAATACCAGAGTTGTTAGAACCTCTGTTCTGCCATCCACCTCTTCCTCTAAAGCTCCCCCTGCCTCTAAAGTTACCACGACCTCCTGAAACCTGCATATCGCCAAATTGCTGATTCAATCTGTTTTGTTGGTTGTCACTACCACGTCCTGTACCACGGCCTCTTGAAGAGAACCTGCCACGTCCCCTTCCAGAACTGGAGTAGAAAGCTTGGACCTGTTCACCACTTCTTTCAGATGTCTCACTCTGCATGTTGATCTCTTCAGTGATCATAAGGGAGACCAATTCATCAAAATCTAGAATTGGCTTTCTGACACATACGGAAGTTACAAAAGTCTTCCAAGCCTTTTCATTGTTAAGTCCACCCAAGGTAGACGACACTAAATCATCATCATCGGGCATTGCATCAATCGCTGCTAATGCATCTGCAATGCTTCTTACCTTCAGTGCATACTCATTGATAGACATATTCCCTTTCTTTAATGTATTCAACTCTTGCTTGAGTTGAATCTTTTGTGCCTTTGTATTTATAGAAAACATACTTTCAAGTATGGTCCAAGCTGCATATGAATTCTCTGCATTTCTAATGTGTCCCAGCATATTATTGTCAATTACTGCAGACAACCAATACATGACCTTTTTATCCTTTGCATTCCATTCTTTCCGTGCCTTTGTTTCTTTTGCAGTTGGAGGATCACTCATCTCCGGCTCCTTTTCTTCACCTGAAACGAACTCGTAGAGGCCTTTTCCAATAAGGAAGTTCATGACACGGAACTTCCATGAAGGGTAGTTGTTCTTGTCAAGCTTCTCAATGATGGGGCTTCCACTATTCTCTACCATTATCACAAAACTAATACCAAACAACAAGCAAATCTTCTGCAACCCTTGACCTGTAGTGCACAGCAATACACCAGACAGCCTTTTTCACTGTCTGCTCAACAATACATGCAATCTGCAACCTGTTTGCAGATAAACCTTGTGTTTACTCACTGGTAAACACCTTTGAACTTATAGATCTGAAATCTGTAACCTGCGCACCCACTTTCGGTCAATACAATCGAAGTCACAGCGTACCCTGAAACTGCTGTCCGCAACCTTGCGGCTCTAAAACGGGCCTTGAAACGGCCTCAGATGCCCAAAATAACTGCAGGAAAGCCCTAAAGGGATTATCTGCAGAATACACAGCGCTCTTCGCGCACACCAAATCTCACTGCAATCTGAGATTTTTTGCTCTGCCCTGCTTCCGGTGCCTCCACAGGCACTATCCAAGAGAAAGAGTTGAAGGATGGGAGAGCTTCTTACCCGTGGCTTGCTTGCTCGAACCTTGCTTCTTCTCCTTTGCTTCAACCTTCGAAATCAGCCTCTCTCAATGGCGCGGCTTTGATACCATGTCAAGAATCGCGAGGTGGAGGGGGTTGCTCAAGATGCTGTGCCGAACACACACAGAATGTACAAGGAGAAGCTCACTCAAGAGACAAGAAGAGAGATGGAGGCCAAAACGTTTTCTTGCTGATTTCTTCTTCTTCTTTTCACACACTTTACAATGTACACAAAGTATAGATAAGATACAACATAAAAGGAAAGTAGCCTACTAAGTCAAACAATGCATAACTGACTACACTAGTCGACTGGCGCTATAACTATGCCAGCTGTAAATAGGTGTAACGACCTGAATATAATAAGTAATGAGTCAGTGGCCATGTGAGATGCATAATGATCACCGACGTGCTAAGTGTAGACATGTGGACCCATCTAACCAGGCGGTCCATCATCAATGTCCGCATGTGTTGAGCTTGTCATCTCAACACCCTACCCATTTCTCGGCTTCCCAGAGAGAGAGAGAGAGAGAGAGAGTGTGTGTGTGTGTGTGTGTACAATCTATTTCTATAAGAGATGAGAAAAGAAAAAGAAAGGAATGTATTAGGTATTAAGCAGGTCTAAGTTTGGTAGAAGTTGTCATGGTTCTCAAACATTACCAAGTCACAGTTAAAATAATATAGAGTATATAATATATATATCATTGTCATAAATTTAGATTTCATTTATAGTTAAGTTTGCATGTGTATGTTATATTCCTGAAAGATTTTTTCTCATTTACTAATGTCAATGTTCAAATAATGTTTTTTGAAGGGTTTATTAATTCTATTTTTGCTTATTATGCTTCGTTCTAAATTATGGAATGTGTTGGATGACACTCCTATTTTTGTAAATAATGCTGACTTCTAGATAATAGTATTTAGGGTTTCTATGTACATGTCTTTCCAAGTGTTTTTTCTTTAGGAAGATATGTTTTCATCATGATAAGATAATAAGTATAGTAAACTTGACATTGCTCTCTATAAAAATCTTCAAAGTCCTCTTCCTTTTTGTACTAAATAAATCTTATGATATGTGGTTTTTTGAGTTTCTTTTGGTTTAAGCTAGTTAACTTGTACATCCTTACATATTTAGCTAAACATACTTGTGATTGAAATTCAAGTCATAAGCAATATTTTTGTATTGTGTCTAGAAAGAATATATTAGTATCATCAAGGTTAAGGTGGCAAAATGTTTCTTTTCATTTAAAAGCATGGTTCTTTTCTCTAGTAGATTAGTGTTGATGAATACAAATTGCATTGTGGAGCTTATTAAGAGTATGAAAAGTGCTAAAATATGTGCTTGTTATGCGCTTAATGGTTCTGTATTGATTAGTATGGTTCCCATACGTTTAAGGTGATCTAGTGTAGGCATTTTGTTTTCTTTGCAAGATGCAAAGACTATTTGCATCAACTTTTCTTGTGTAAGAGGTGCAATAGCTAGTAGCACCATGAGGGTTCAAGATGAATTGTATATCTGTATTTGCATCTTCATAGTTTTGCAATTGTTGGGTTGAAATTATTAGTGTAAATATCTTCAACTTCTAATAATTTCAAAACTAATAATTTCAACCCAACAATAAGTTGATCCATTTAAAGACATCTATTGTAACTATTTTCACTTGCATGCCACTCATTTTTAAAGCATGCATGGTTAGGAAAAGAGGAAAATCTTTGTTGAATTGTGCAATAAGAGTTGATTGAAATGATGGTTTTTTTTGTGTGTGTTAACAAGTGCGTTAATAATTTATAAAAGCATTGAGTTTGATTGAAATTGAAAATGCATAGGAGCAAAAAGATTTCAAGAGATTATTGTTGGATGGGATTAGATAGAAAATACTTGCATTTTAGTTTCAAATGAAGAGACTCAAAGAGGAGACATAGTAGTTTTGTGAGGCAAAAGAGAGAAGAGAGGAACTTTCCTCTCTTGAGAGCATCCCAAGGGTTGCATTCAAGTGCAACTCAATTGAGTGTTGAACCATAGACAAACAAAAAGAGAACAAAAGAGGTTGATATAAAAAGAGCTAGTTGGTTAGCATTGATTCCATTTGAGTTTGCATCGAACACCCTTGAAAATAGACAAGCTCTAGGAACCAACGAGTTTGACATGATCAAGGTTAATCCTTCCCTGAAGAAAGATCATCTTAGGCATAATGAAGAGTGAAAGGCTAAGGTGGTTGAGGGAGCTAAGACGCACATCTCAGTATCCCTTAACAAAGTGCAAGAGGTATGCTAAGTTGTTGATCAATAGTATATATTTGTATTTTCTGCAATGGGGGGGGTGGCAAAAAATACAAATATATACTATTGACCAACTTACCAAGGCAAAGACTCCATTACCAAGGCAAAGACTCCATTACATAGTTTAAATTTGCGGGTAAAGGCTTTTATCTAGTTTTGTTAGCTTCAAAAGAGGAGCATGATTGGGTACTTGCTTTTGCTATTGAATATAAGAAAAACCTTGTGTAAGCTTTGCCATGGTGCTCATCCTTTCCCCTTGATGGTGTATTACTTGATGAGCACTCGGTATGGATTGATTTTAATGATTTCCCACCATGGCTTGATGACAAGGTTGTCAACATTGCATGTACACTTGGTAAGATCATGTATGCACCTGCAAAGCGGGGAAGGGCAAGAAGTGAGCTTTTTGAGTGAGCTTTTCTAGGCAACCTCCATTTCTTATTCCACATAGTCCACTTATTCCACTCCTATATTTTTAAATCTCCACCACCACCACCATGACGGCTTCCACCATCAACACCACCACTACCATGGCTTCCACCACCACCACCACCACCACCAAACGACTACCTCCACCACCACTACCACCATCTCTGCTACCACCATTGTCACCACCTCCACTACCACTACCATTATCCTCACCATCTCAACGATTTCCACTACTACCTTCACTCTATATACAGACACACACACACACACACACTCTCTCTCTCTCTCTCTCTCACTCTCATTCTTAGTTACTCAGTTTCTCTCTTTATGTGTGTATTCTCTTTTTTTCTTTCTAGCACACTCGATCAAATAGCACTCCATCTTGTGTAAACAGTTTCTCTCTCTCGAGCACGTAACATGGATTCATTTATGCAATTACCCCAAAATAGAACACCACGGCCCACACCTCTAGACTCTCTCTCTCTCTCTCTCAAATTGCTTCATGTCTTCACTCTCTCTCAGTTTAGGGTTGTACATGCAATTCCTCCCTCTCACTTTACATTCTCTCTCTCTCTCTCTCTCTCTCTCTCTCTCTCTCTCTCTCTCTCTCTCTCTCTCTCTCTCTCTCTCTCTCTCTCTCTCTCTCTCTCTCTCTCTCTCTCTCACCCCTATATATAGTGCCTCACATCAAATTATGGCACGTGTTGTAACAACACTTCTCTCAAATCCTAAATACCTCTCTCTCTCTCTCTCTCTCTCTCTCTCTCTCTCTCTCTCTCTCTCTCTCTCTCTCTCTCTCTCTCTCTCTCTCTCTCTCTCTCTCTCTCTCTTATAATGTGAACGCTTGTGCGACCACTTTGCGTTTTTAGAACTTTAATTGCAATGGATTGATAGCTCCCTTCGCTCCCCCGTCCCTCCAACAAATATGATATAAGACAATTCATACAAGTAATCCAAATGTACATTTATATCGTGTTAACTCTAGAAAAAGTGATTTTACTTGAGAAATTAAGAGAGACAAGGTCACCAAAGGCTTGTCAAAATTTTGACACAAGCCATCCAATTGGATTGTATAACAGTAATTTCTTGATAAAATAAAATGCAGTTATGCTAAGAGGTAGTGTTGGTGTTGCATTGATGGTCATAGTATAGGTGGTGTTGGAAAAGTTCTTCTGTTTCCAAATACAACGTGCAAGTTTTCTTCAGTGAGTGTGGATTGGTGTATAAACATTTTGGCATTTTCATCCATTCCAAACACTCGGAGGTACACATAGTATAGGTGCTTGCATGCCAAATATTCTTTTCTTTCTATGACATGGACATGAAATCTCGACAATTACATGTTGGATTCTTTGCAATGTGCACACCATAGCACTCTTGCATGATACTTGAGTTAGGTGTCTCTAGTTTGAAAACCTCATGCTTCAAGGGATTCACCACTATGTGGCCCTTCACAGTTGCATCTAGAGCCAATGTTGAGTCTATTCTTTTCCTCCTTGCAGCCTGTGAGACACCTCTTCGATATCTACACGAGCCCTCATTAGCATCCACCTCTTGTGCCGCATTTTGTAAAACAAACCCACCACTCTCTAACATGTGGATTTCTTTTGCGTTCAAATTTGTGCCACATGCCACTGCCCATACCTGTGGAACCTCGGGCAGTGCGTTATGAATGGAAGAACAAATGTTCCATGTATGGTCCACACTATCATTACAAAACCACATGAACTAGTGCCACATTCCATGTTGATTGCTAGCTTATCCTCTTGAGTTGGACCACTTCATGATGCCCCAAAATGAAGGTGTAGGCACCCCATATGTTGTATTTTTGATAGGTTTTTTTTCATTTTCCCTCTCTTCTCCCAACCATCCTTGACATTGTACATGACTGCAAGAGCTGGAATCCTTCTTATAGCCCAAATGGTGTCATGAAGGATTGTCTCAACACCATTTCCTCCGAATAGTTTGCTGATATTGCCCTTGATTGCTCGAAAGGCAAAGGGTCCTCAAAGTTTAGTTTTCTTATACCCTTTCTTCTACGTATGTTTTCGGTCACATACTTAGGCCTATGATAGGTGTTGGCTCCCTCAGACCCCATTTTCCCATCAACCTTGTGCTTTCTTGCTACAGCCATATTGTTCCCTTGAAAATCAAGATGTTGATGCAATTCAGTTCCTCTTGCCACCTCCTCAACCATCCTTGTCGTTGCTCGAGATGTGGGACTAATTCCTTGTTGTAGTCAACTCAAAAGCTTCTCTTCACTGGGTCTTGCACCATGGAACTTTCCACCAATGAATGCATGTCATTTTGTGCTATGTGTGTAGAGGATTGGCTAAATCACTCACTCATGCATCATAAAACTTGATAGATCCCTTGAATCCCTCCCTTGACAACCAACTTGCATGCATTAGCTTTGCTAGGTTCATGGTTTTCAGATGAGAAATGTCTTGTACCACCCTAGAAAAAAAATACAACACAAGAAGGTATGGAGAGTGAGAAAACAAATGCACCACACATCACATCCTACTATTACGAACTAGTCTTACCTCGACAAAGTAACGCCTCCAATGTCGATATTTGATATGGCACTAACTAATCCAACAATCCATTGTTAGTATATTTCAATCCACAACTTTCCTTGAGGCCCACCAAGCCCAAATGAATTGATATTGCATTGTTGCATCATCTTTCGTGGTTGCACACTACCACGTGCAACACAATCGCTTATGCTCATCTTGAAAAATCTTGTGCACATATTGTCATGTGTATACTTGGAGACTTTGTTCCCACAATGAAATAAGCAAGATCTCTCCCTTCATTGCATTATGTTGTTTGTACCACCATTGAAGCAGCTATCTCATCTGCCATAAATCCTCGAAAATCAACACTTGGGTGTCCACACTTCTCCATCACTTCATTCATCTTTGTCCAAAAAAGAGCTTGTGCATCTATATCCTCTTCTTTCATCTCACATATTTCCAGAGTCATCAACTCTTGTACACTACCAAAACACAAGATAGGAATGGAAGAGTAAAAAGAACTATCTTAATTAAGTTCATGTTGTGACGGTAGAATCGTGTAAGAGAAACTACCTTGGGTCATACACATGTCGCCATGGTGGTCCATGTGATGCACGTGGTCAAAGCATATCCAACTATTGCGTAGGTCCCTAGTGCCATTCCTTTGCATACGATTCACCAAGTCACAACCCCTGAGGCTGGCCCAGTCATTGACATTTTGAATATAAAGCACCTACTATCATTGTTAATGGCTTGCCCAAGAAATAGGCTACCATGGAAAAATCTATATGCACAATGTTGTTTTAACTTAAGAAGATGATATTCCATTCCCTGATTGTTCTCATCGTGCTGCGCACAGACCATGTGTTTGAACTTGTATGCATATAATATTGATCTTCATATTATGGATGGATTTTTAATGATATTTTGGAATGTGTTGTGAATGGAATAATATGTTACATGTTCCTCTGAATGAGTGGTTGGAGTTCCTCAAGCATCGTCGAGAGTTCAATGTTAGACATGGGGACACCTTGCTCATGAACCAAGGCACTCATCACTAGCCTTCTAGCCATAGTCATTCGTAGGTGTCAAGGTCTAGTTGCACTAAAGTCTCATACCATTTCCTCTACAGTCTTTCGCACCTCTTTGACATTAGCTCTGCATGTGTCTCTTTGCATCTCATGGTTATGTGTGCCCTGATGGATGAATAGTCTTGACATTGGTCTCATTGACATCACATAATACACTACACACTCGCACTTGGAGAGCATGATAGGGGGGTTTCTTACAATAGAATCATCCAAGGCTTTTGAGATCATCAACTGACATTTCGACGGTCAGTATGCTAGTATTGAGTTTACCTGCATGGCATGTAGTGAGACTTGATTAGTATGATTTACTTGCAATAATGTACTAGAACTATGTCATGCGACTCTGCAATTGTTTCAATGATAGTGGAGCGAACAAAGAATCTTGTATTTGTCCATGCCACCTTGTTTGGGGAGCCAAAAATTGACTTGCTAGCACAATTTCTATTGGGACACTCAAGTTCTTTGACACATTTGCTTCGACAAATAGTACTAGGGAATGCCATCAATTTTGACGTGGGCTTTGTCTAGCAATGGCCACATACCCTCCATTGGACACATATTGTCTGCTACTAGTGGAAGGCCGTATGCCACATTGCCACCATCATACAAACATGGGATCTCCTCTACTCTCTATATAGTGGTCAAATTCTAAAGAAAATGCCATAACACTCGGTGTTGGCCACCCGAAGACATTATATACTCAACCACACTTATAGCAGCATAAGAGGATTGTTGCATCCCCTCCTCTTCCACATCAAGCGTGATAGGGATGGTTTTGTTTTTCTCAATGTCCAGGGGGGTGGTGAGGCTTATATGGTGATTGTTGTTTTCTCAATGCTGCAAGGGATCAGGGTGCGGTGTATGGTGGGGGAAGGCTGCAATGTAGGCCCATTTTCTTATTTGACAAGATAGTCTTATGAGACCAAGGTATCTAGAACATATACTTGGCTAGTCTCATGGGCATTGTTACAATGGATCAATGTGCTTTGTATTCGGCCATTCACATTGGTGATAGCAAGAACACAATAGCCATTGCGATTGCAAATGTCTTCCTTCAACATCAAGAACTGACTACTTGTGTAGTGCATAATAGGTTTGGTAGAGAGGGAGGATACATATACGTGGACCTTGGTATTTGGTGTAGCACTTGATGCTGGATCTATTTCCAAAGCTATCTACACATGTATGCATACACATGTCAGATATGGGTGTTATTGAAAGACTTAGTGTGGGGGTGTATGTCATATATAAGAGAGGGAGAGAAAGAGAGGAGGATATATAAAGCGTGTGCATGAGAGAGAGAGAGAGCGGGAGATAGAGAGCATATGTGTGTGTGTGAGTGCCAGATTCGGCATGAGAGAGAGAGAGAGAGAGAGAGAGAGAGAGAGAGAGAGAGAGAGAGAGAGAGAGAGAGAGAGAGAGAGAGAGAGAGAGAGAGAGAGAGAGAGAGAGAGAGAGAGAGAGAGAGAGAGAGAGAGAGAGAGAGAGAGACTAGGAGATGTGCCATACGAAGAGAGAGATGTGATAGGGGGAGGGAGATATGCTTGTCATATTTTCTACACCAAATATCAAGGCGCTGGTGTGGTGACCCCTTCGACAGAATGCCAGTCCACATGCTCTCTCTCTCTCTTTCTCTCTCTTCAACCATCCTAGCCCACATGCACTCTCTCTCGCATACTCTGGACCCTAAACCCAAATAACTAACATAGATGCATGTGCCAGGCGACCCCTTTCTCGGCGGGTAGAACGATCCAAATCCACATGCAATTGCACTCTCTCTTCATTCCCTCTAAAAAAAATCCCATATAACTAACATATTAATGTACTATCATATTAACTGATTTATTAGTATTACTATACTATCACATTAATTTATATTAAATGATTAATGCTAGCATATAAATTAATAGACAAGTTAAGTAATATTAATATACAAATGGTTCACGTCATACTAATTGATCACTGTAATAACTAAGTAATTAATAAACTAGTTGATGTGCATGAACTAATAAACAAGCTAACTAACATCAATTCACAAACTAAATAATAATCTAATTGATATAATTTGATAGATACACTAATTAACTAATCAATAAACTAATTGACACCATCTTAGTAAATATTAATTGATTTATATATGTGTTAATTATTTTTTATACTAATAAAGAAAATAATTAATAATTTAATTAGTATATTAATATTAATAAAATGAGTAATAGATAGTAATAATTATTAAATAACTATGTGATAATTATTTTAATAAAATAAATAAATAAATAAATAAAAATTAACAATTACTACTTGAATTGAAAATATTTATTGGTTGTTAATAGTTATTTTAATTCAAGAATTTTATAACTAATAAATACATAATTGATTAATAGTTATTACTTATTAATTTTAACTAAATTTTAATTAATTTTAAGCAACTAGTTTTTGGTTATTAGTTATTAATTTTAAGTAATTAGTTATTAATTTCAACTAATCGACCAATATATACTGTTATTAGCTAATTAATTGACGGGACTTGATTGAGGTATTCCCCAACTGGTTCTATTACAAACGAAACGAGTCGCACTTTTACCACTAAACCATACCTGCAACGTGATTATTCTATCATACAAAAGTGGTTTAGTTATTTCATAAATTAATTATTAATTAATTATTATTTTAAGTAATTAGTTTTTAATTTTAATTAATTAAATAATAAATAATTTATTAGAAAATTAATTAAATAAATAATAAGTTATTAAATAATTTGGTAATTAATTAATTAATTTAAGAAAAGCAAAAGTATTTTTTGTTTTGTATATATAGATATAGATGCACACACACACACACACACACACACACACACACACACACACACACACACACACATGGAGAGAGAGAGAGAGAGAGAGAGAGAGAGAGAGAGAGAGAGAGAGAGAGAGAGAGAGAGAGAGAGAGAGAGAGAGAGAGAGAGAGAGAGAGAGAGAGAGAGAGAGAGAGAGAGAGAGAGAGAGAGAGAGAGAGAGAGAGAGAGAGAGAGCAAGTAGAGGGAACGAGCACGGGTGGGTGCGGGACATGGTGGTGGATGCTTCAGGCAGTACAGATGGGTGCAAACGGGTGGGCAGTGTTAGATGATACAGGCGCGAGCATTAGGTATGGTCACGCCCTTTTGGGGCCATCATAGTTGCCTCCCCCCCATCTCGCCCCCTCCCCCCCTCCCCCACATGTAAGGGGTTTGTAGCTATACCATGGCGTCCCTACTAGAAGCACCTATATAGGGAGTAATAGTGACTCTGAGCCCTACTTGGTTTTCACTCTACATGCAATTCTCTATACCTAGTGGTGAACCCTCATATGTGCGGCGTCATGAGGGTGTAATTCTCGAATGTGCCTATGTGTTGTACCGCTTCTTTCATTGAATAATACAAGAGTATACCTTGCTCTCACATATCATGTTACCTTTCTGTTTCGTGTTGAGTGAATGAGTGCAGGTGCATCACACTTGGTATTAGAGCAACTCTTGCCTTGGAGTGAAGGAGTGCCCACAGAAGCAAGAGAGGAGATCTAGTGCCCTAAAGAAATCGTGCCAAGATGACCCACATTGTGACGCCCCACGTTACGTCGACCCCTGTAACACAACGATGCCTAGCATGACAACCCCTAATATGGCAACCTCTAATATGGCAACCCCAACACCAACCAACATCTAAATATGTGATGCGGCTTTCTCGGGCACGTTCCTCGCGGCACAACCACCATCCAAAGAGGTGAAACACGGTTTCCTCGAGTTCCGAAATGCGGCTTCCCTACGCCGACAACACCAAAAGCCAAGGTACGGCTTCCCATGACCACATGGAGGACAATAGAGAGAATGCACCCATCCCAATGATGCAAGAGTAGAGGGCAAGAATCAAGAGCAGCTCAAGAGGAGAAGGTAGCTGGCGGACTAGAGAGGCAGTTGGAGGGCATGTCATGCCTATTGGACTCAATTTGGAGGAACATGCAAATGAAAGAGGAGGAAGAGGATAGGAGAAGAAATGTGGAAGTGGAGCAAGGTTACAGAGAGTGGGCATTTTAGTAGCAAGAAGAGGAAAGAAGACACAAATTGCAAGAGGAGGTGGATAGGTTAGGAAGAGAGGAGACCTCTAGGAGAGCACAAGATACAAGAAAAGACAAGGAGAAGGTAGTGGAAGCAAGTAGCAAGAAGAAGGACAAAAGACACAACCATAGGGAAGAGGAGGAGAGTAACAATTCAAAAGATGACTATGGCAAGTTCAAAATGCCCCAACCCACCAAGTACAAACACCAAGTACAAATGAGAGAGAGATGGGTTGGTATTGAAGAAATGGATCATAGAAGTAGACATGTACCTAAAGTATGCAAGGATCATGGAAGACATGAAGGGAGAAGTGGTAGCCATCTACTTAGAGGAAGACGCTACTAGTTGGTACCTGTTGGAACAGGAGCAAGGACACACCATCTTTTCATGGGAAGAATTCTAGGAGGAACTCGTAGACTACTTCATCCCAAAGATGGAAAAGATAAAAGTTAGAGATGAATGGAGAAACCTCAAGCAAACACAAGAGAAGATGAAGGAGTATGCCAGCAAAATATAGGTAGCTCATGGTGCAGCTACCCAACATGGACACTGACACTAAGCTACATGCATTCCTATTTGGCATGCAAGAATGGAGAGACACTAGCCAACTAGTTTAGTTAAGCCCATGATGATGGTTGAAAGATTAGTTGGCCCCTAGAAGGGAGGAGAACAACCCAAGGGAGTCAGACCGGATTCAATACCAAACCCAACAACAACTCTTGGACACCCCAAGACCCTGTTAAAATATTGAGGATGCATGCTAAGGTGGATCATTGATGAGCAAATAGACAATCAGAATGAGGCATACGTAATGACAAAGAAGAACAACTGATATTATCCAAGCATAATGCAAGTACAATTGAATGATAATGTTTGATGAAATGAGTGTGGGATGAGTGCCTTTTATAGGCTTAGAGTAGGTGGTATTGGTAGGTGGAAAAAGGTGGAAAGTGACTATGGTATTCACCAAATGTGGTTTTAATAAACCATGCATACATGACCTAGTCTAATGCTTTATTTGCAACGTGTTTCTTTTCCTTGTTGTTCCTTACAAAGAGGATGTAGTGGATGTGATTGCACATTTCTCAACACCCCTCCTCAATCACAACCAAGAAAGACACTGTATACAAAGGCTGTCATGAGTAGAACCTTGCTAAGTGTAGACATGGAAAGAACCAACCATACAAAGCTAGAGGTTGTCACAGGGCCTCACTAAGTGTGTAGAGGCTGTATTGTGCAAAGGTTACATGAGGAGTACATGAGCTTATGGTAAGAACATTAGGCAAGTCCACATTTAAAACTTAAAAAAGTCTATCGAAAAATGAGCTACAAAAGAGGGACTGGTGAGTCCTATCCTTTTGTTCTTGGGTGTCTTCTTCTTCTTCTCCATTGTTGTTTTCATCTTCTTTGATTTTTGCAAGATATGCTCTTTGAGACCTCTTATTAACATGGCAAAACTTCTCAATATGCTCAATTTTCTTACAAAATTCACAAACTATGCTCTTCTTCCCTTTCACATAGAGGAGTTGTTGGTCTCCTCTTGGGGTGCTTGTTTCTTCCTTGCTCTTGATCTTCTTTTCCTCTTCTAGGAGAGAGGCTTTGATATCCACAAGCTTCAGCTTTGGCATGTTGATTAATGTTGTAGACACATTATCAAACTCAAGTGGAAGTCTCTTGAGAAGCACTCCAATGCAAATGTCTTCATCCATCTTCAAGTTGATTCCTGCAAGTTGTGTCAACAAGCTTTCCATTTAATTCAAATGAGTTGCAAGTGAGGTAATACTTTTCATGTCAAGCCTAAAAAATTCAATCAGTAAGCCATATTTGGAGGATTTTGAGTGAGCTCCAAACATGGTTTCTAATCAATCCCATGTTGCTTGAAAGGTTTCACAATCAACATGATGAATGTAGTTGTCATCAAGTTAGAGCTTGATAATAGCTTGAGCCTTATCATTATTTTTATCCCATATGACTGAAAGTGCAGCTTCCCTTGGTTTCTTATCTTGACCACTTGTGATTGACCACAAGCGTTTCTTCATCATCAAGATTAGTTTGATCCTAGTTTGCCATGTATGGAATCCAACACCGTTGAATTGAATTGTCGGTGAGTCCTTGCCCATGTTGAGGTTGCAAGATCATAAAAAAATCAGCTCCAAAAATTTTAGATTTTAGCAACAGAAGAGTTGAGCACAAGTGCCAAGAAGCACTAGGTGATTAGGATCAAGAGGTACTAGGTGACTAGTATGCCCTTTGAACTTGAAATCTTCAAACATATTTGAGGTCTTCAAGGTCTTGTAGGTACGAGTCTTCCCCTCCTTGATTTGATGCTGGAGTAGCACAAAAACTCAGATTTGATCAGAGGCAAAACTGATTTTGTCAGATGACAGTGACAAGAGTCACTAGATCAGTGTTAAGAGACACTATGCTTGACTATGATTCAATCTTGTAAAAAAAATAAATCACCAAGATCTCCCCTCCTCGATAATTTATTGTGAGAATGTATGCAAAATCCAACGATATTTGAGTGGTAACACTATGACTTGAGTGGCAAAGGAGAAAATGAAGAAGAGATAAAGTTTTTGAAAGATTGGCTATGGAGTCTTCATTAGGGTTCCTGTGCTAGTCTAATTTTCTATTCTATATGCATTGTAGACTTGATCATTTCCCAAAATTTTTACATGGATAGAAAGCCTATCTCATGGGCTTTCAAGCCCCATGGTAGTCATCTCAAGATCATGGATTGTAGGCACAGTGTTAGCAATACAACAGGTTGCAGGTGCACTCTAGGCAGGGGCCGGTACAAGCACAACGCTCGAGTAGTTAGTGCACAATGTCATGATTTGAGATGATAGGAAGGAGCGCCCTGAGTCAAGGAAGAGTTCCCTAGAAGAAAGCACGAGCTAAAATGGCCTTGTTTGAGAGATTCAATCCCTCAATGATGGTGGGTGGCTATGGAAGTAGGTGAGAGATTCATGGACAAGTGGAGCGAGCCAAAAATTCAAACTAGAATGACCCAATTAGTGGCCTAATGACTCATTAGCTTGAAACCCACTCTAATACCATGTTAAAATATTGAGGATGCATGCTAAGGTGGATCACTGATGAGCAAATAGACAATCATAATGAGTCATAAGTAATGGCAAAGAAGAAAAACTAATATTATCTAAGCATAATGCAAGTACAACTAAATGATAATGACAGATGAAATGAGTGTGGGGATGAGTGCCTTTTGTAGGCTTACAGTAGTGGTATTGGTAGGTGGAAAAATGTGGAAAGTGACCATGGTATTCACCAACTATGGTTTTAATAAACCATGCATACATGACCTAGTCTAAGGCTTTATTTTTTATGTGTTTCTTGTTGTTCCTTACAAAGAGGCTATAGTGGATGTGATTGCACATTTCTCAACAAACCCAATACCCCTAGAGGCCCATTCTTGGAGGTGCGGAGTCAAATCTCAGGCATAACCCCAGCTGTATCAAAATCCACCTTAGTACCAAGAGGAGTAGTTGGCCAATGGGGGGGACAA
The DNA here is from genome assembly GCF_053477565.2 of Lygodium microphyllum. Taxonomy (NCBI): domain Eukaryota; kingdom Viridiplantae; phylum Streptophyta; class Polypodiopsida; order Schizaeales; family Lygodiaceae; genus Lygodium; species Lygodium microphyllum. Next base: position 68,471,759 of record NC_141145.1, read on the forward strand.
CCACTACAGACAACTTCAAGTGCATCATATGGGTCAGGAGGATTAAATACATCATGGTGGAGACCCTAAGGCTCAACCACAAGGATTAGATGCTTCAAGTGCAGGGACCCCACTATGAAAATCAATGCTCCATGGATGAAACAACCTCATTAAGTAGGTCTAAAGTGGCAGCCATTAGTGCATATGTAGGAGAGGAATGACAACTCTCGTGCATCTGGGAAATTTCCAATGGAAGTGACGAGAGCCTAGACCATCCAAGGGTGGGGACAATCAATGCGCTCATCACCAATGCATGGCGACTCATGTAGCAGTATTCCAACACTTATACATCAAGGGCAGAGTGATTGAAAGGGATCAAGCCATCATAGTAGACACAGGAGCTACCCATAACTTCATTACCCCAAACATTGCAACCAAACATGGGCTCAAATTGTCTAAGGCCCCAAAAGGATCAACAGTAACTTTTACAGAAGAAGAAGCCAAGGAGGTTAAATAAGTCTTTACAGTGCAAGTGGAAGCAGGGAAATGGAAAGCCAAACTCAACTTCTTAGTCATTCCCATGGATGATTTTGAAGTCATCTTAGGTCTGGAACTCTATGACAAGTATATCATTGCAATGTTTGGGAAGGAAGTTAATGAGATGATGTTGGACATGCAAGGAGAAGAAGTTAGAGTACCCAGAGAAAGAATGTAGGTGCAAGGTAGAACATCAATTAAAGTGAAAATGAAGGAGAACAAGATTGGAGTCTCATGCCAAATAGTAAAACTAAGTACAAGCCAACCAAGAACACCAACCCAAGCACCACCTTGCTAGGTTAACCATATTAGGCCTCACATCATGACCTAAAGTGCCAAACAAGTGGAGAAGTTTGCAAAGCAAGGGACATGGTGTATTTATGCATGATTCGACCCATTGAGCAAGAGCTCACCAAGAAACACAAACTCCAAGTTGGTAATATAGAAGTGGCAGAAATACTTGAGGAGTTTAAGGATGTGATGCTAGTAGAACTATTCAATGGCCTACCACCCAAAATAGATGTGGACCACAAGATCGAGCTCATTCCAGGGGCCGTCCCACCTGCTAGGTCCCCTTATCATATGAATCACATTGAAATCATGGATTTGAAGAAACAATTACATGAATTGGAAGATCAAGGTTTCATCCGACGGCCTAGCAAATCCCCCTTCAGTGCCCCATTGTTGTTTGCCAAGAAGAAGGATGGGAGACTTTGACTCTATGTAAACTATAGGGCCCTTAATAAGATCACTATAAAGAACAAGTATCCCATGCCCCTATGTGGGAGCTTTCGATCAACTACCAAGACCCATGGACCACTTATTGTTTCAACCGTTCCAAGCGAGCTCTAATGGCTATCTCTCACCTAGCCGACGCGCCGTCGATCCTACGAGTGTAGTGAGCTTACCTTGATGCCCGATCGAGTACCCTCCTCTCTCTTGCACTCTGGTAGCTCCACAATTCTTGATGCTAGCTCAAGCATCCTCAAGCCTCCTCCATCTCCAAGCTCCATCCTTCATAGCGGCGTGCGCAAGAGAAGAGAAGAGAAGAGAAGAGAAGAGAAGAGAAGAAGAGAAGAGGAGATGGTGAAGAGCTTCACTCTCACACTCCCTCTCTCAAGAGCACACACAAGCAAGAAGGAGAGAAGAAGAGAGGAAGAAGAAGACTCTTTTTGCCACACACCAAAGAATGAGCTTCTCATTTACTTTTCAACTTTATATACAAAGCCCAAAATCCTTCTTGGGCGGTCATCCCCTTTTCCCTCTTTTACATGGCCGGCCGTAGCCTAGGCCCTTTTTCCCATTTCCCACCATTCTAATTTATCATATTCCCGGTTAATACGTACACTTTGCATAGGAGCGAGCCTAGCACTCTTTTACAAAGATTCGGGGGCGCTTTCGCATTTTAATTCTTTTGTTGCCTCGGGCCGACACCGAAGCTTTCTGAGGGTCGTGCCCAAATATTTGAATTTTTCAGGGACTGGCTACCGATCAAGGCACCTTTTTCTGCTTTTATCCTGCGCCTTTTTTGCTATTTCCATTTTTTCCATTTTCCACTCCTCTGTGTTGCGGGAACACAGTAACATTACCCCCCTCCTAGCCAAGTGCCAGTCATTCCATGGGAGTGCCGAGCAGCAATGCTTAGATTCATTTCTCGATGGACCTCTAAAACGTGCTTGGATAGCCGATTAGGTGGGCACGTTAGAATTGGTATTAGAGGAAAAATTGCTAATGCTACATGATAGATTTATGTATGGTTCATAAACATATCCTAAAAGGGATAAACCTTAATCTTGTAACTACAGTTAAATGAGTAATATGAGGTACATCAATTTTGAGCCTAGAACTTGCAAATGATTAGAGATACTCTAGCAAGGAATGACAGTTATAACTTGTAATCAATTTTCCCTAAGTGTTCTTCTTGACTAATATAGATTGGGTCTTGCCAGAATGTTGAAGTTTGGGAGTGTTCTTTAATACTGCAAGCAAAGCCGATTGACCATGGACCTCAATCCAGATCTAAGAAGAGGACAATTCAGGAACAGAGTTTCCACGATAAAGGACCACTTTAGTCTGTTGAAAGGATCCTCGCACAATTTGGTTTAAAGAAGATAATCTTGCCAAGGATGACCAATAATCTTGTGACTCCAAGTGATAAAGCTTCGTGCTGTTTCTATTGCAAGGAGCTAGGTCATTTCAAAAGGGAATGTCCAAAGCACCCTAAACACCGATGCTCCGAGTGCCACAACATTGGGCATAACCACATCAATTGTCCCAATAGGACTCAAAGAGAACTTGAACTTACAAGGAATGAAATTGTACAAGCTCCAATGATCCAGAATATACTAGATACTTAGGAAGAACCTAGAGGATATCCATGAGATGTATCTACAATAAACTCTTCACTTGTAATACAAACTCGGATAGATCTAATACAATAAATTATTGTTTCAAAAGACCGCATGCTTATGAGTGATCAGAGTAGCATAGCGGATGCATGGTGGGTCCTAACCCACAGGTCTTAAGACCCATTAATGCTTGTCTTCCCTAGTTCTTTTGAGATGAGGATATCTTGAGTTCTCTAAGGGGGAGAGGATGTAATATCCCCCCCCCCCCCCCCCCCCCCCCCCCCCAACAAATCAAAATACTTCAAAATTTTTAAATTATTTCCCCCAGCTTCCACGGAACAGATGGTGAGGGGCAAGAGGATGATGTTGATGCCGAGGTAGGAGGAAGGGAGAGGCCAATAATGACGATGACGGAGTGGACTGCATGGTGGCAGCTCCACCTTGGCCACCCATGTGGAGGGGAGGGCCTCCATCACGCCCCCCCACCCCCCCTTTTTGTTGCTGAAAGAAGAAGAGGGAGAGAGACATGAAGAAGAAGAGAGAGAGAGAGAGAGAGAGAGAGAGAGAGAGAGAGAGAGAGAGAGAGAGAGAGAGAGAGAGAGAGAGAGAGAGAGAGGGAGGGAGGGAGGGAGGGAGGGAGGGAGGGAGGGAGGGAGGGAGGGAGGGAGGGAGGGAGAGAGAGAGAGAGAGAGAGAGAGAGAGAGAGAGAGAGAGAGAGAGAGAGAGAGAGGAGAAGAAGAGGGAGAGAGAGAGGAAGAGGAAGAGAGAGGGAGAGGGAGAGAAAGGAAGAGGTGAGGAGAGAGAGAGAGGGGGGGTGGTAGAGAGAGAGAAGAGAGAGAGAGAGGGAGAGAAAGGGAGAAGTGAGAAGATAGATAGACAAGAAGAAGAAGAAGAAGAAGGAAGGAGAGAGAGAGAGAGAGAGAGAGAGAGAGAGAGAGAGAGAGAGAGAGAGAGAGAGAGAGAGAGAGAGAGAGAGAGAGAGAGAGAGAGAGAGAGAGAGAGAGAGTCTTCAATGGCAAGCTCATCTCACTCCCCAACTGGCCTTCGCTAATCAAGTACAAGGCATGAAAGACTAGTGTGTTTCACGTTTAAGGGAGACTAAAATCGGGATGACCCGCACGGATGGCAACCCCACAACGAGCAACGAAGCCTTGGGCGATGGCATCACTGCCAATCCAACTGTAATATTGGTCGTAAGTAATGAATTTTCAAATTAATAAGAAGCTTGTTTTGATTTTCACATAAGGTATGTTAGATGCCACCTGTGAATAGATCATGGAAAGGGATAGGTTTCATTCCAAATATTCGAATGATAAAGTTGCAAAGTGCAAGTACCAAGAGAATTAAACTAGATGCCGTGTGACAAACTCACACATAGCATAATAGCCTTTCAAGGTATTTTTCACTCTCCTTTCTATGAAAATAATTAGATGGTGGGTATTTTCCCCACACTAAAAGTATGTTGTAGCTTGCACGCTTGATGGATTGCATGATAAGCAATCTAGCCTAGGGGAAATTCAATTTCGAATCAGTTGGTTCATTAGGATCTTGATGATGTGCATAGCTAACACAAACAACGACTATAAGGACTAAGCTAAGAATGCCTTGAGACCATCCAATAGCAACTATGTTTATCAATTCTATTCGGGGTTGGGCTAGATGCAACAACAAGCCTTGGGCAAGCAAAGAGCTCAAGGATTACGAAACCCTAAGTCGAAGGAAGGACCAATGCCTTTGTACTTGTTGGGAAGAAGGTAGGGTTGTCGATCAATGCAAGTGACCTAAAGGACTTACGTTGCGTACAATGTTAAAACCCCTAACATATGCCTTAGCCGAAAGAAGGGTGTGTTAGGTAAATTTTACATAGAACCGCTCCTGATCCCAATGGGGAGAGCAAACATGCGATGGAAAGGTTATCGAGACTATTCTTGCAATGTCTGGAAAAGGATACCATTGTTTTTATTGATTGATCAAACAACGTCCTAAATGATTTTGCATTAAACTGATTGTTGGGATGTGATTTGGATGATTATTCCAAGTGCTTGTGTATGATGGTAAATGCATGGCAGGGGTCTATGACAACAAGTTGCCATGGGAAAATAAAGGAATGTTTTCTTGGAAGATGATACCAGGCTGATTGCATTGTTTGTGCTTGATTCTTAATTGGATTAATTATTAAGGAAGGACATTTTGCGTGGGTGGATCATCTTCAAGGTCATGCTGTGTTTCAACCCGAGAGGGCACTACTTAATTCATGGGTCGGAGGTCGAGCGGTAAAAAGGCCATACACGGAAATTGTGTCTCACTCCTAAATCACTTGGGGTCAATGGAGCTCTCGACAACCCTTAGCGAGTCTGGGATGGAGTTGAAGACTGTTGTGAGCCCAACATCTAGGGCATTGGAAGATCCTATTCTAGATAAAGGATGGAAATTATGGTGCCATGTGATTTGGACCGGGTACTTCTGTTGGACAGAAGGGATACATAATTTCTCTTGTATGGGCAGGAGACAAAGATTAACTGGAAAATAAGTTAAGGAACTTGTTTGTCAAAAGGAATGCTTGCTCTATATTCGTGTTTGTGTTGTAATTTACGCAAATGAACCATGTTCCATAAAAGGCTTATTAAAGAAGCTGATTTTGAATGTCACAAATAAATGTGATAGGACCTAATTAGAAAACTAAAGCTATCAAGGGAAGTGGGTGGGCAGCACAAGGGAAGTGGGTGGGCAGAAACCCCGATGGGTATGTCTTATAGCAGGGTGGTCCCAGAGAACTGGGAGGCTTCTCACAAGGTTTTACCATCATTCGACCTTTAGGGATTGTTGGGTTAGAACCCGATTCATGCCGTTTTAGGGGACCGGAATGGGACTATGCCCTATGGGGCAGAGAGTTTGAGCGACACGTCCCTCTCATTTTCCATTCTCTTTGAACCAAGTGCGGTATGGATCTGCTTTGGATTGTGTGTCTTTGCATAAAGTAGAATGTCCAAAACCCAACACTAGAATACTGACCCCTAGAAACCCAGATTTCATGTTGATCCTAGTGGGTTCAGCCGTGAATGTTGGCGGACTGAGGAAACCCTAGGTGACAAACCCCGGAACATTCCATGGAAGTGCCAGACGGGGATGCTTAGATTCATTTCTCGATGGAGCTCTAAAACGTGCTTGGACAACCGATAGGTGGGCACGTTACAATTGGTATCAGAGCAAAACTTGCTAATTCTACATGATAGATTTATGTATGGTTCATAGACATATCCTAAACGAGATAAACCTTACTCTTGTAACTACAGTTAAGTGAGTAATATGAGGTACATCAATTTTGAGCCTAGAACTTGCAAATGATTAGAGATACTCTAGCAAGGAATGACAATTATAACTTGCAATCAATTTTCCCTAAGTGTTTTTCTTGACTAATATAGATTGGGTCTTGCCAGAATGTCGAAGTTTGGGAGTATTCTTTAATACTGCAAACAAAGTCGATTGACCATGGACCTCAATCCGGATCTAAGAAGAGGACAATTCAAAAATAGAGTTTCCACGATAAAGGACCACTTTAGTCTGTTGAAAGGATCCTTGGACAATTTGGTTTAAATAAGATAATCTTGCCAAGGATGACCAATAATCTTGTGATTCCAAGTGATAAAGCTTTGTGTTGTTTCTATTGCAAGGAGCTAGGTCATTTCAAAAGGGAATGTCCAAAGCACCCTAAACACCGATGCTCCGAGTGCCACAACATTGGGCATAACCACGTCAATTGTCCCAACAGGACTCAAAGAGAACTTGAACTTACAAGAAATGAAATTGTACAAGCTCCAATGATCCAGAATATACTAGATACTTAGGAAGAACCTAGAGGATATCCATGAGATGTATCTACAATAAACTCTTCACTTGTAATCCAGACTCAGATAGATCTAATACAATAAATTATTGTTTCAAAAGACCGCATGCTTATGAGTGATCAAAGTAGCGTAGCGGATGCATGGTGGGTCCTAACCCACAGGTCTTAAGACCCATTAATGCTTGCATTCCCTAGTTCTTTTGAGATGAGGACATCTTGAGTTCTCTAAGGGGGAGAGGATGTAATATCCCCCCCCCCCCCCCCCCCCTGCCATGCTTCGTAAACCCCCCCTTCCCCCCAAAACAAATCAAAATACTTCAAATTTTTTAAATTTTTTCCCCCAGCTCCCACCGAATAGATGGTGAGGGGCAAAAGGATGATGTCGATGCCGAGGCAGGAGGAAGGGAGAGGCCAATGATGACGACGATGGAGTGGATTGCATGGCGGTAGCTCCAACTTGGCCACCCATGTGGAGGGGAGGGCCTCCATCATGCCCCCCCTTTTTGTTGTCGAAAGAAGATACCCTCTCCATTTGATCCGAGGGTAATCCTCTCCATTTGATCAAATACTCTTCGATTGTTCTTGTCCTAAGCTTCTTGTCCCACTAGCCAATGACCTCCTAAAGCACAGACTAAATGATACCCTCCTCATACATAGGTGGAATCTCCTTAACATAATCCACAGTAGATCCAATGAAAGGATTTAGCTAACTCACATGGAAAACATTGCGAATCCTAGTGGATGAAGGAAGTGCCAAGTGATATGCCAAGTTACCCACTTTCTTCAAAATATTGTAAGGTCTATAGAATCTACGAACTAGTTTGGTACTAGACCCCATCTTTAAGAGTAGCGTAGAGAGATTTGGGCACCTTCAAGAGCACTAAATCCCCCTCTTGGAACTCTAGATTCTATCTTCTCTCATCAACATATAGGTTAATTTGATCCATGGCCTTCTTTAAATTCCCTTTACATTGATGAAGGAGAGCCTACATACAATCTAACTCTTTCTTGTTCTGAAGGTTTATATTGTCATAGAAAATGACCATGGAAAGGGGTACCTTATAGCCATACAATGCCTCAAAAGGGGAAACTCCTATCCTAGAATGAGTGGAATTGTTATAGGCAAACTCTACTTGCCAAATGCAACCATGAATCCCATGCATGCTGTACATCATGGCAAAAGTGTCTCAAGCAAGTCTCCAACCACTTGTTAACTCTCTTTGTCTATCCATATGTTTTGGGATGGGAAGGTGTAGAAGGAGCTAATTTGGTACCCATGGAGCTAAATATTGCTTTCCAAAAATTACTTATAAACTCGGCTTCCTTGTCATCCATTATGACCTAGGTAATCCATGTAACTTGAAGACATGCTCCATGAATTGATTGAATACTTGAGAAGTTGTGTACTAAACTTTTGTATGGATAAAATTTACTACCTCGATAAGTCTATCCACCACCATGTAAATGATACTCCACCCTTTCTTAGTGATAGGTAAGATGGTGATAAAATCCTTGGTAATATGTGTCTGTTTCCCTTCAGGGATAGGCATTGGCTATAATAAACCACTTAGCTTTGATGTTATGTCCTTGTTTTGTTGACATGGTACACAACTAGAAATAAGAGTCTTAACATCCTTCCAAAGGCCCTTCTAATAAAAAATCTTAGCAATCCTATCATAGGTCTTAAAGACACCAAAATGACTAGCTATAGGTGAGGAATGTATCTCTTGGATAATTTTTTGGGTAATGGTAGAAGTATGGGGAATGACAATCTTGCCATGATACCATGTGAGACCATTTCTTAGCTAAAACTAGGAATTCTCTTCCATAATATCTTGCTATAATTTTTGAAATATAGTGCTAAAGTCATGATCTAAAAGATAAGCCTCCCAGATCTCCTCTCTCCAATCACTATGAAGTTTTGAAATGGTTGAAAGCTTGCAAGCCTACGTTCTAGATAAGAAATCAACAACTATATTATCTTTGCCTCTGGTATTTGTGATATCAAAGTAATAATTTTGTAATGTTGCTACTATTCTACATTTCTTAGGAGTGAGATTTGATTGAGAGAGGAAATATTTAAAAACTCTATGGTCACTTTTCACCCCAAATCAACTACCATACAAGTAGTGATGCCACTTCTTTATTGCATGAAGAATGGCTAGCATTTATCGGTCATTTATCGCCATCTACTTTTCATTCATCTTTCAACTCTCAAAGAATATCACCCCATGCTCTTGTAATAAAATTGCTCCAATACCTCGACCACTAGCATCACAATGGATAGTGGAAAAACATTTTCTCTCTCTCTATGATTTCTTTGTGTTGAGAGACCATCCATGGTAGCTTTGTGTTGACCTCCTCCTCAAATGGGTAATCTCTCTCTCTCTCTCTCTCTCTCTCTCTCTCTCTCTCTCTCTCTTTGTGTGCCTCTAATATCACTCTCTTTGTCCATGGCAAATAGACATCCATGGCTCTTTTCATCCTAGCATGTCCCTGAAGCAAGTAATCAACAAGTAATCACCCCCCTCTCTCTCCCCCAACCCCCATGGCGATCAATATCTGTGGCTCTCTCCATGGTGGTATGTTTTTGTAATGGTGAGTTTTGTGTGTGTGTGTGTGTGTGTGTGTGTTACACACTTGATGCCTATGCTTGTCTACAATAGGTAGATACGTGAAGTATATGAAGAGTCCACTCTAGGGTGATTTAAGGGCAGCATAAAGGTGGTTTTTTGCTACTTTATATAATAGTAAAACAAGATTAAAGTCATGTATTAAGGCCCATTTCATTAGTTTCTTTACTTATCATTTCTTGATATCATACTCGATTCATGGTAGCTATTATATGCTAAAGATTTTCTTGGATTGGATACAAGATTTGTAGCTTATGTGATTGCATAAAACCTATATACAACAAAGCATTGTTCTAGTATAGGGTTATCTCTAAGCTCTTATCTCAAAGCTTTTGGGAGATTCTCCCAACACAAGGTATTGTGCTTGTATAGTGAGTGCATGTATTGGACTTACTTTGTTGTGCATCCAATGAATCAAAGGGCTTTATGACAACTTCAATCAGTGTTTCTCTAGCCTTCAACTTAATACCCCCTTTAATTAGTGTTTCTCTATTCTTATATAGATTCTATATTCTTGTTTCTTATTCTTTTTGAACTATACTCTATGCACCCTTCTCTCTAAAATTCCTATGGTTCCATCTTCTTGTTTCATATTCTTTTTAAACCATAGTCTTTGCATCCTTCTCTCTAAAACCCCTATGGTTAAGGCCTTTGACTTAATACTCCCTGCAATTACTGCTTCTCTATTTTTAAATTGATTCTATCTTCTTGTTTCTTATTCTTTTCAAACCATACTCTTTGCATCCTTCTCTCTAAAAACCCTACATTTAAGGCCTTCAAACGGCTTTGTGAAAGCTTCAATCAATGTTTCCCTATTCTAAAATTGATTCCATCTTCTTGTTTCAATTCTTTTTAAGCCATACTCTCTACGTACTTCTCTCTAAAACCCTTGTAGTTATGGCTTTGAGTTAATACCCCATGTTGACATTTGGTGGACTTGACATGACGATCATCAGAAGGATGCAAGATGGGTTATGCATCAGGTTTGGGTTCTTCTACAGGAGCAAGTGATGAGACGAAGTAGTTAATTTAGACTTTTAATATGTCATTTCAATCACAGCAATAGTCGTTGCAACATCAACGATAGACGTAAGCTTTTGTAAAACTGGAATCTATAGTCGTTAATGCTTTGCATGCTATGGAAAATTAATTGAAACTATTTAATGGCCATAATGTTTTATCTCACTTGCATTTGTACACTGTCAAAATGGAATCTTTGGGGATTACATAGCTTGTGTGGAGCCAATACTTTGTTTGACTCATCATGCATGAGAAAAGCATGCATTACTAATTTGTTTGTGAAGGATCTAGATTGGGCCTTATTTAAAAAGGCATTAAGAGAATAATTTTACATAGAGGATACTAATTTAAGAGAAGAGCTTTACATAGAGGATACTTATTTGGTTACTCATAAAACATTCCAAGAGTGCATAACTAAACCCAACAAAGGACTTGTAGCCACCGAGTTGCTATGTGAATTGGAAAGTAGATATGATTAGTTAGATGTAGCATAGTAGCAGAAAAGTTTGAGATCCTTTTATAGCCATAAGAGACTTTGGAAGATCTTTTGGAAGATCAAAAAATGAGAATAGGCTTAAGATAGAGTGGCATCATGTGAAAGAGGTTGTTAATGCACTTGTGAAGAAATAAATAAGGAGAGCCAAATTGCATGTTGGGACTTTGCCTCTAAAATTGCTTTTGGCAAGGCAACAGAATTTGTAATTGAGCCACTGATCCTATGACTATAGCTATTGTATCTATAGTGAAAGAGGATTTCATGGATGAGTCAATGAAGGGAATACATGACCTACAGTTGAAGGTTGAAAAGTTGGATTGAAAAGGGACCAGTTGCAACCCCTAAGCCTCCTTGAGAGGGATTTGTTCATTGCTGTATATGGTGTTACAGTCCTCAACATTAGAGGTATGATTGTGACATTACCATGATACCTTAGAGAGGAAGTTCATGCAAAATAAATAGGTCTTCCTCTTGCTCTAAACTTTGGGAAAAGAGGAATGCAAAAATTATTAGATGATATAGCTATTAGAAATACATATGAAACAATGCATGGTGTCATGTTTGGATTACAAATATAGAAAGTTCATGGGAACGTTATGCTAGTCAGAAAGTTGAGATATGGTCTCATGCGGTGCATGCAATTGAGAAGGGCAAAGCATCAATGAGTGAATTAACTAATGTAGGCACAACCATTTGTGACATGACATAATGGGACTTGCTAGTTGATTCCTTCTCAATGTATATTTATCTAACTAAGTTGCAAAACACACACACAATTGTGGAGGATAAGAGAAAGAGGGATGGAGAATCTACATGGACTTTAAAAACATTGTCATGTAGAAATCTTGAGCATCCTAAGGCTTTAGTTTAGCCTACACTTGAGCATATAATAGAGAATGTATCTCAAGAAAAGAAACTGGATGGGAAGAAAAAGGGTAAACAACCATGTTACAAGATAAAGTTCAAATTGAGACTATTATGGATATAAAGAAAGTTCTTGAAGAGTGTTTTCTCAATAGTAAGATAGAATTTACTTACAGGTAGGCGCTTGGTATTGCAAATAGTGAGTTTCATGATGAAATTATTGACATCATAAAGAGGAAATGACAAGTTCTTAGTGATCCGGTAAATGCTATGGTATGGATGGAAGATGATCCTAATTTGCAAGGCATAAAGACTAATTATTGGAAATATGCATGTGCTCTTTTGGAAATGGCTGATGCTATAGATGAGCTAACTAAGGGTAAAAATGTTGATTTATTGAAAATTCAATTATTTGCAACACTATGCAAAGGAGAATCAAGTATGTGAAACGTACTGATGACGAGGCCTCAAGCTATGAAAAAAAAACCACAATTAAGGCCTTTGGCTTAATAGCCCACAGCAATGTGGTTTCATAAGAAGGGAATTTTAAAATACTATTTTTCACATACAAAAGGATGCTATAAAAAAGAATTAATCATAGACATTGCATAGAAAATGGATGTCTTTTATTTAAGGAAAATTTAGGGATAAGGGTATTTTTAAATAGGCCTTGAGAAGCACATGATGCGATAGAGATAATTTACATATGGTGAACCCTTCAAGGAGGTAATCTTCTAAAAAACAATGTGAGAATGGGATCGCTATATAACACACACACACACACACACACACACACACACACACACACACACACACACACACACACACACACACACACACACACACACACACACACACACACACACACACACACACACACACACACACACACACACACACACACACACACACACACACACACACACACACACACACACACACACACACACACACACACACACACACACACACACACACACACACACACACACACACACACACACACACACACACACACACACACACACACACACACACACACACACACACACACACACACACACACACACACACACACACACACACACACACACACACACACACACACACACACACACACACACACACACACACACACACACACACACACACACACACACACACACACACACACACACACACACACACACACACACACACACACACACACACACACACACACACACACACACACACACGCGCGCGCGCGCGCGCACACACACACACGCACACACACACACACACACACACACACACACAATTGGTAGATAGCATCCATGGGGGTCCTACAATAGGTAATCTCTCCCTCTCGGGGACCTCCCCCCCCTCCCCCTCTCATGGTGCACTTTTTGTTTTGTAGTTCAAGACTCATGGACCTTGCTATACTTTGGAGAAGAGGAGAGCTTAAGGAGGAGATCTACCATTCCAATGTGCTTATAGCTTGTAATAGGGAGATTGGATGAAGGTAATGCCTTGATATGTTAGATCTTAGAACTCTTTTTTTGCTTCCATTTTAAGTGTTTAAAATTTTAGAAGCTTCAAGTTTTGGCTCTTTGTGCACCAAAGGCAAAGTATGGGACTTCCCTTGCGAATGTGGATTGGTTTCATGGAGAAGCAAAGTCAATGCTCACTTGCGAAAACCTTGAATATTGTGATGGGCCCAAGTGGAGCTCTCTAATTAAGCTCTCCTAGGAAGGAAGAACAATACGAGGAGGAGGAAGGGAAAGCAACAAAAGATTATTAAAGATTATACCTTCGATGTAAAAAATTAATTTCTTCTCTGCCCTTCATATAGAGTTGTCCAAGTTGAAGGACTTTAGAATAAGGAAGTGTTTATGTACTTCTCTCATCCATAAAAACAAAACTCAATGGAATTTGTACTTGTTCCATTATGAAGCACAAATGTACTGGAGCAATATTATTTTTTCTTTGAGCTTTTGCCATAGTTGTGTGTGTGTGTGTGTGTGTGTGTGTGTGCGTGCGTGCGCGTGCGTGAGCGTGTGTGCGTGTGTGTGTGCGTGTGTGTAGGGGCATCCTTCTTGGCTCTCAATGTATGAGAAACCTTGCATTTAGGTTATTGCATTGTCCTTGCATGAGGGATGCTTTTCCATAGTATATTTTCTAGATTACTGCATTCTCTAGGTTACTGCATTGTCCTTGCATGAGGGATGCTTTTCCATATTATATTTTGAAATATGTGGCTGAGTTGTGTGTTCCAATCCCAAAGTAATATATATTATGTATGTGGCGAGCTATCTATTCCAGTTGGATATGAAACCGTCTATTTTCCATGTCTGATTCAACTACAATATAAACTATAAAAATGTTTGTTTTCTATCAAAATGCAGCTACCACTACATTGCCTTACTTTGAAGGCAAGGAAGGATATAGACATTTTCAATGTCATAAAAAGTCCATCATATGTGCTAAACTAAGAAAAATGTTGATCAACTTGAAGCCTTTCTTGCTACTTCACCCTTGTATGCCTTGTCTAATTTGCCTTGCATTGTCACATGTATTTTTAAAGGAGGATTTGGGAAAGAGGGGAGCTTCTCAATTGTGTTTTCCACCTCAAAACTTTCAACCTAGCTCAAAGAATGGCCATGCCTTAAGCTAGCAAATTTCCATAGCCATCCTTGACAAGCTATGACCTACTAAGTGGATGTGCTAGATATGACTTTGACACATTTGCTATTGGATAGACATCTACATTTGAAGATCATGACATCAAGTGAACAATAGTTATGTACCACCATTTGCAAAACACACATCACACGCACTCACACAACACACATTATTTCAAGACACACATAACATCCATAGTAGGTCAATTCCAATAATGATCATAGCTAACACCTATCACATTAGAAGAGTGTCTCATCAACAAGTTGGTATATTTGTGCAATTTTATCATCATTTGATGTTATTGGCAAGACTATAATAAGTGAATTTACATTAATCAATGCTAACTCATAACAATTTGACAATGATAACTTGGAATTATTTGTACATATATCAACCCCATGGGGACATATGGAAATTGGGTCATCAACATTAATTGGTTCCATGTGGCATAGGAATCCATAACTTTCCAAATTCTCAAAGTACAATTACTTAACACTTTAGCTTCTAAAGCACAACAAGGAGCTATTAGCAATAGAATGGCTCACATGGTATATCTTTGTTGGACAAGTTATATAAGTCCACGCATGTCTTGATGATGTGGGAAATATATAAACCACAAATCATCAACACCTTTGCCTAATGTTTGCAAAGGTTTCCATACATAGCCTACCTACATGAACAACATGCCCACTTATGAACTAATGATTAACTAATTATTAATTATTAACTAGTTTTTAACTAACTATGAACTAATAAATTTATTAATAATTACTAATTATTAACTATTTTTAAACTAATTATAAATTATTTTTAATAAATAACAAAAATTATAGATAACTATTATTCAACTAATTAAATCAATTAACTAGCTAATTAAATTTCTCAATTCATAAAAATATTAATAATTAATCAAATTAACTATCTAATTAAATTGATTAACTAATAAAATTATTAATTATTAATATAATTTTGACTATTTAAATTATTAGTAAACTAACTAGCTTTCTAATTACTAACAAATAAAATTAATTAACTAACAAAAAGTAACTAACTAATAAGAATTTTTCTTTTTAGGAAGGGGAGGGGCTTGAACTTTTTTCTAGATGCTAGAAGACGAGGACCAAAAGCTATGTTGGTCGTTTTTTTGGGGGAGGGGGTGCAAAAAGTTTGGTTTTTCTCTTTAGGGGTGGGGGGAGGGGAGGTAGGGGGGCAAAAAGTTTGTTTGGGTATTGTGGAGGGGGGGGGAGTTTGGGCGGGGGGCAAAAAGTTTGTTTGGGTGTGTGTCGGGGGGCAAAATGTGTCTGTGTGTGTGTAAGAGGGGGGAGAGAGTGTGCAAAAAGTGGGGGATGGAGGGGCAAAAGTTTTTTGTGGGGGGTGGGGGGCAAAGAGTTTTTTTGGAGGGGGGACGGGTGTGTGATGTGCCTACACTCATTCACTCACTCAACACCACACAAAAAGGTAACACGATATGTGAGAGTAAGGTATACTCTTGTATTATTCAATGAAAGAAATGATACAACATAGGCGCATCCTAGGACTACCCCTCATGACACCGCACATGATGGTTCACCATTGGGTATAGGGAATCACACATAGAGTGGAAACCAAGCAAGGCTTAGAGAGTCACTACTACCTATATAGGCGTTTCTTGTAGCAATGCCATGGTATAGCTACAAAGCCCTTACACTCACCCCTGGCTACTGGATTGTTGTCCTCAGCAATCTAAGGGTAGAGGTTATTTGACTCATTCAAGATTTTAACACAGCTTCTTCTAACAAGCTGGCCAATGTCTGCCAATCTAGGACTTGATACATTAGTGGGGTCTTAATGCAACCTTTACTATCAAACTGGTCAGTGTTTCCGCACTAGGAGTTGGGGGTCTTAACACAACTTTTCCTATCAAGCTAGTCAATGTCTGCCCATCTAGACTGTTTGGGTGCTTTGGTTTATTTTGGCTACCTTGTAAGTCTACCCTTGTCTCAATTACATATGAGGAGTGGAGGCATCACTGGGCCTATGATGAGTTCCGTGGATGACTCAAGGGGCATTGGGAGAATTGGTGGGATTCTCCTTGAGCCAGGTGGCGAAGGCATCTTTACCACGTTCGCACACCTTCACTTCCAAAATCCAAGTAGCTTCCTTGAGAGGGCATCCTTTCCACTTGGTGAGGTACTCGGGGTACCCTTTGTGTTCGCGATGTCGAAGGAATGCTTCTACTTTGAAGGGCCATTGGAGTGGAGTAGTTGTATGTGCTGCTCCCATTGGTTGTCAAAATAGAACCTACACAGAAGATGGGCATGAAATGCATTATGGACACGAATACTTTCTGGCAGGTTGAGCTTGTATGTGACTTCGTTCAGCACTTGAGTGATGGAGTAAGGTCCATAGTAGTGGTGATTGAATTTGGGGCTCATATTCTTAGGGAGGGACATATGCTTGGAGCTGACAAGGATCGTGTCTCCCTTGGTAAAGAGGACTACTTTCGCTTCTTGTTGGCATGTTCTATCATGGTGATTTTTCTCTATTCTAGACTCTATTAGCTGTAGCCTTGCGATCTCTCTATTTCTTCAAGAATTCTTCCACATCCTGATCTTCAACTTTGGCAGGTCCTGAGGCTAAGGCAAGGGGTGTAATGACTTTTTTTCATGTAGCTAACTCAAAGGGTGTGTAGCCTATGGTGGAGTGGATTGAGCTGTTGTAATGAAACTTGAGCACATTGAGTTACAAGACCTAATCTTTTTGGTCATTTGCCCATCTGCTTCAGGGTGGAAGGAGGATGAGAATCTCAACTGTGTTTCCAGAGTCTTAAAAAGTTCCTTCCATATGTCACTCTCATGAATCTTTCATCTCTATCTGACACTATGGCTAAGGGTAAGCCATGTAGCTTGAAAGCATGCGTGAAGAAGAGGTGGGCTACCTCCTTGGCATTCAATGGTAGCTTAGTAGGTATGAAGTGAGCTTGCTTTGAGAAATAGTCCACCACTACAAAAATGATAGTGTAACCATGGGATTCGGGGAGCTCCACAATGAAATCCATGCTAATTATGTTCCATGGTTGGCTAGGTACTTGCATTGGTTGAAGTAAGCTTGGTGGTTTGGAGCATGTGGTGCCTTCACAAGCTGGCAAGTAGGGCATGTCTTGATGTAGTCTATGACTTCTTCCTTCATGTTTGGCCAAAAGAATTGCATTCTAAGTACTTCAAGTGTTTTTCTTTGTCCCTTATGTCCACCTAATTTTCCATCATGCACTTCATGTAAAATGACCTTCTTCAGTTCCACAATGTTGGGACTGTACAATCTCTTCCCTATGAATAGAATTCCCTCCTCTAGGGTATACATGCCATGCGGTGTCTTGTCAACTTTCACCTCTTCTATAATCTTGTGCATGTCTTGGTCATGTTCCAAAGTCTCCTTCACTAACTCAAGGAAGTTACTGCTGACCACACTGACAGCTTTCAAATTAGCTTTGCGACTTAGAGCATATGCTATTTTGTCGGTGGATCTTGGCTTGTGTTTGATCTCCAAGTAAAATTTTGCTAGGAAGTCAAACCATCGGGCTTGTTTGGTAGAAAACTTTGGTTGGGATTGGACGTATTTGAGGGATATGGTGTCTGTGAAAACTAATGTATGTTTGTCCTGGACATAATGCTTCCATTTTCTTAGGTAGTGAATTACTGCTAACATCTTCTTCTCATGTGTGCTCCATTTGGTTTTGGCATCTATGAACTTTTTGGATTCATAAGCTATGGGGTGGCCATCTTGCAACAACAATCTCCCCAATGCTATAACCTAATGCATCTATGCAAATCTCGAAGGGCTTGGTGAAGTTTGGTACTTTGAGAACAAGGGTTTGACTCATACATTTCTTCATCAGCCCAAAAGCAACTTGCTGCTCGCTTCCCCGTGCAAATGTATTATATCCTTTGGTGAGGTGGGATAGTGGTGCAATGACAAGGCTATAATCCTTGATGAATCTTCTACAAAACACTGTGAATCCTAAGAACTCTTGCACTTCCCTCATGGTCTTCAACACAAGCCAATTATTTAGGGATTCTACTTTCTTGGGGTCCACTTTGATGTTGGCCTCGCCTACAATGAACCCTAGGAACTCTAATTCCTTCATTGCAAACTCACATTTTTTAGTCTTGGCATATAGTTTATGTTGTCCTAGCTTCTCAAAAACTAGGCGTAAGTGTCTTTTGTGTTCCTCTAGAGTCTTACTATACACTAGCAGATCATCGATGGGAAAAAGGGTCTAGGCTACCATGCAAAAGAGGGAAAAGGGGATGACCGCCCAAGAAGGATTTAGGGCTTTGTATATAAAGTTGAAAAGTGAATGAGAAGCTCATTCTTTGGTGTGTGGCAAAAAGAGTCTTCTTCTTTCTCTCTTCTTCTCTCCTTTTTGCTTGTGTGTACTCTTGAGAGAGGGAGTGTGAGAGTGAAGCTCTTCACCATCTCCTCTTCTCTTCTCTTCTCTTGCGTGAGCGGCTATGGAGGATGGAGCTTGGAGATGGAGGAGGCTTGAGGATGCTTGAGCTAGCATCAAGAATTGTGGAGCTACCGGAGTGCAAGAGAGAGGAGGGTACTCAATCGGGCATCAAGGTAAGCTCACTACAATTGTAGGATCGACGGCACGTCAGCTAGGTGAGAGATAGCCATTAGAGCTCGCTTGGAACGCTTGAAAAAATAAGCAGTCCGTGGGTCTTGGCGGTTGAGTGAAAGCTCCCACATTTTGGTTTCGTTTCCAGGACCAACGGATTCAAGCTTGAGCACTTGCACGCCTCATATCGAGCATCGAAGTAGGGTACTCATCCCTGAAATGGAGCTTGAGATAGGTAGGAAGTTGGGTGTTTTTAATCTTCAAAACAAGTAAGTATTCTGGGATATTTTGGTTGTTTGATGATTGGAAAGCATGGAGGATCTATTTCAATTTTTTGCCTTCGATCTTCATTGCATTTAGCGTAGGTTGGAGTTAGGAAATCGAACCGGAAAAGGGTAGGGTTTACTGTTTTAAAACAGGGAAAAACAGGGAAAAATCGTGCAAAATGCACAAAATTCTCGTTAATGAGGCCTAAGATCGACAAGAGAGCGATTGGGGGCATCAATACCGCATTTGGGAAGGCATATAAGAGCCAGGAGGCCAACATAGAGCTCATTTGTGCCATTTGAGAGAGAGAGAGAGAGAGAGAGAGAGAGAGAGAGAGAGAGAGAGAGAGAGAGAGAGAGAGAGAGAGAGCTAGAGAGCCCCAGCCCGTGTGATTCGTTCGCATCATCGACGCACTTACCGACCCATTCAGGTATACAAACCTCTCCCTCTACTTCCCTAGATAGGATCTGGAAGTGCATGACCATGGCGTCGGCTTACATTGGGTGAAACGATCGAATTCGCATTCGCGCGGGTTGCGTGCACCGCGTTTGGCCCATCCGAGTGGCCTCTCCTGGGCCGAGTCCCAGAATCGGCCCTCGGCCCTTGTCACTCGGCCCACTTGGCCAAACCCTAGTCGGCCCTTTGACCGTCTGAGGCAACTGTCCGAGTCAAAGCTCTTTGCCACGTGGCACATCCGGCCCTCGATCCGTCCGAGTGACTTGTCCAAGTCTCAAATTCGACCCTCGGCCACACTCAGGATTCGGCCATCGGCCAAGTGTCCTTCTGCCCGTCTGAATTACCCTGTCCGAACCTGCCATTCAACCCGTCCGAATAAAAATCGTCTGAGTCAAATCCGAAAATTCGGCCCTCGACCCTGTGCCTCGGCCACAAAATGGAAAGCCTGATCGACTGAAAGCAAACAAGGCAATGTACAAGGAAACCCTAAACCCTGACTAAACGGCCACAAAATGGACCTACAAGCCTATCAGGCCCAAAATGAGTGAGAGTGAGTAAGACGCCGGGGAATTGCTTGCGGCTCTCACATTGAATTTCTGCACTTGAAGCACACTTAAGAAAGCTGAAAGCCTGATTGGGCACAAGTGCACGAGAAACAACACACTCACCGAGTGACCATAAATTGAGGTTTGTATCCAATAATCAAAGGAACTCACTCAGATAAATTGCTTAAGGAACCCACTAGTAGGAGAAGACCCCAAGACTTAGACAAGTGTCTGAGTGCCCTACTAGTAGGACTTGGAGAAGACACAAAGACACGAAAAGCAACAATATAGAGGATTGGACACTGCCGGAGCTGCTTGGATTGATTGACAACCTCGTGGAGCTGGAAGCAGAAACAATGTCGGGATCAAGAGGCGAACGAGGAGAGGACCAATTAGACTTAGGAGAATTTCCAACCTCAGTCCAGGAACTGGTCCACGACTACAATCTACTCACCAGGATCGTGATCCAAGGCAGACCTGTAGAGGAAGTGGTAGCTAACCTGGAAGAAGAGAGAAGAGCTATCAAGAGAGCGCTAGAAGGCATAATTGCCTACAACTATGAGCAAAGGGCTAGAAGGCTGTAGCAAGATGTAGATATGTACGAGACTAGACGAGTGCTAGACCTAGTTGGAGCGGCCAAATCCAGACCAAATGTAGAGAGGGAATGGGCAATAGAGGCTGACATGACATTGAGCGAACTAGTAGCAAAGCGACTCTTGGACAACACATCCGTTGAACAGAGCGCTACTGCCCTAGCCACCACGCTACTATCAGGATTGGGAGTCACACAAGGGGCTAAAGGGCAGGCTAGAATCCCCATAGTAGCAAAACAACTAGCTAGATACGAACCTAGCAGTGACCCGTACAGCTTCATGGAGCAGTTCGAGAAAGTATGTGAGGCAAATGGTCTTACTGACCCTGCACAGCGAGCTCAAGCTTTCGGCCTATGCTTAGGCGATAAGGGGAGGACCTGGTATTCTAGTCTGGATGACGCAAAACGTACAAACTTTGCTCGCTTTAAGGGCCTCTTCATCAAGAGATTTTTGGAGGCTGGGTATTCGGATAACCTCATCGTTAGGTTGATGAATATGAGTCAAAGGGAGAAGGAGGACGTTAGGGATTACGTCACTCAGGTGTGTAGCCTCTACAAGAGAATCCCTGCCAATGAGCGACCTACCGAGAGGGTAGTGTCTACAGTATTCATGAACGGGATTCGGAGCAAGGAGCTCTACAAGGCTTTGGCCAGTAACTCCACCTTGCAACGAGATGTGCTAGCTAGAGTTTTCGAGGAGGCAATATGCGTAGATGATCAACTCAGGGAACACTGCATGAGGACTACCAACCAAGAAAGTGCAAGCCAGAGGGACCCTGAGAGATCAACCACTTCGGGGGAAAAAGCAACTGCTATGCAGGATAAGGAAAAGAGTGTAGACCACGACCAGGGGATGGCAGAGATGAGAATGGAGATTGCATGGTTGCAAGAGCTCGTAAGAAAACCTGTGAGATTGCATGTACAATGTATATACTGCGGCGGCAATCACCTCCCAGTTGAGTGCCAAGATCCTAGATCTGGGCCGTGCTCAAATTGCGGTAGATTTTGGTATGATGCAGTGCATTGCAGAATGCTGAGGAGATTCCCATATGCACAGTAGTACAACCCTCCATACTTAGGTAATAGGCCACCCAATTTCTTTGGGAGGGGAGCCCAGTTAGCTCTTCCAGCACCGACTGACTCAAGACCTGCCGTGCCTAGGCTGGAGATGAACCCAACTGGTATAGCCAGGCCACCAGGGCCTTTTGTAACCCACCCATCTAGTGATGCTCCTATTCACTTTGCGAAGGAGCCTAATGAGGAAGAAACATATGTCAACCCGTACATATCCTATGACGAGGAGGGCAACCCAGTCCTGATGGACTATCGGCCAGTGCCGGTGATGGCTTTAGGAAGAGGAAGAGGTAGAGGCTTTGGAGGGCCTAGCCAAGATCCAGTCACATGCTGGACTTGCGGCCACCTAGGCCACATTTCATCACGCTGCCCAGAATGAGAACAAGCTAACAAGGACAAAGCGAATCTCCGATGCACAGAATGTGGAATCACACATCTGTTTCCTGACTGTCCTAGGCGGAAGCCATCAACCAGCTCTGCCAACATGCCATCGGTACCTTTGGGGCTCTTTGGAGTGGAAACCTTTGGTAGTGAGGATACGCCCATCCCACTACATGCTATGACGCGAGCTCAAACAAAACAGGCATGCATCTCCTTGCCAGGGCCAAGTAACCTTGACGCAACCTCAATAGGGAAGAAAAGCTGGAGGAGACGGAAAAAGAGAACCGATGCAAAGATAACTCTTAAAACCGAGGAAGCGACTACGTTAGTAACGTGAAAGAAGGTCACACACGCAGAGGCGGAGACCTCAGCTCCTAAGACAGCGGAGCTAGGGAGTGCCAAGGTAGGGGAATATCCCCACCCCAAATAACAGCTCGAGGCTATAGCCAAGGTCAAGGAGTGGGTCAAGGACACCCAAAAGCACCTCAAGGATGTTGAACCCATATTAGAAGATCCTATTGACGATTTCTCCAGCGTGAACACACTAGTCTCACCTTCAAAACCACAAGCTGCGTGAAAGGTGAGAAGGATCGAAGCTTGCACGCGAGCTATGGCGGGAGAGCAAGAGCAAGAAAGAGAGAGACAAGAAATGGGAACTCCAACAGTCACAATGTGTGACCGGGCCTTCCTTTATTCAAACTGTCACCAAAATAATAAAGAATAAAGTGACGTGACAGGCGCCCGCCACCTGCAGTGTGCAGTGGCGGGTACTCTCAGTGTAGTAATACACGGGGCGGCACGGCGGAGGCGCCTTTACCCCCAACAACCTCCCACTTAAAGGCGAATCTGCCCTAGTGAGAGAGAAAAGAAAAAAGAAAAGACAGTACAAATGTACATAGGTACAAGGGATGAGGAAAGGCGACATCTCATCCAACGCCCATCAACCTCCTGAGGAAGGCAAAGCACTCAGTAGTGAGGCTCTTCGTGAGCAGATCTGCAGGATTCTCGTCAGTGGAGATCTTGACAAGGTCAACAGACCTGTCCTCCATGACACCACGTATGAAGTGATACCTCACCTCAATGTGTCTCGTCTTCGCATGGAAGACGGATTCTTAGCCAACTGAATGGCACTCATAGAATTCGAATGCAGTGTAGGTGTAGCATCAATCCCAAGGTCAGCAACTAGATGGCCTAACCATATGGCCTCCTTGCAAGCCTCAGTGGCTGCAACATACTCGGCCTCAGTGGTAGACAAAGCCGTACACTTCTGAACCCTGGACATCCAAGAGACAACCCCTCCAGCATAGGTGAATACATAGCCAGAAGTGGACTTCCTACAATCTGCATGTCCTGCATAATCGGAGTCAGTGTACCCCACGACCCCTGTATCCTGGCTGCCATAGCAAATACACATATCTGCTATGCCCTTCACGTACCTCATGATACCCTTCACGGCATCCCAATGTCTGTTGCCAGGTGTAGCCATATAGCGTGCCACAACACCAACTGCATGCGCAATATCTGAACGAGTGGCTATCATGGCATATATCAAACTGCCCACGGCTGAAGCATAAGGGATCTTGGCCATCTCGGCCCTCTGCTCATCTGTCTGTGGACAATCGGCCTGTGATACCTTCACATAAGAAGGTAATGGATAGCCAATAGGCTTTATGTCCTGCATGCGAAAGCGCTCAAGGACTTTATGAATGTACTCCCGCTGTGAGAGATACAAAAGCCCCTGATGCCTATCGCGCTTAATGCGCATCCCAAGTATATGTGAGGCCTGTCCCAAATCCTTCATCTCAAAGCTCTTCTTCAGCTAAGATTTAAGAGCATCTAGCTCATCATGAGCTTTCCCTGCTATCAGCATATCATCAACATAGAGTACCAAGATAAGCAAACTGCCATCACGGGCTTTCTTCGTGTAAAGACACGGATCCATAGCACTTCTGCTATAGCCCTGTGACTGCATAAAGGCATCAAACTTATGATACCATTCCCTAGGTGCCTGCTTCAAGCCATACAAGCTCTTCTTCAGCTTGCACACTAGGTGCTCCCTGCCAGGTTCTGCAAAGCCCTTAGGCTGATCCATATAGATCTCATCATGCAAGTCCCCATGTAGAAAAGCCGTCTTGACATCCATCTGATATAGATCTAAGTCAAGATGTGCAACCAAAGCCAAGACTAAGCCCAGGGTGGTCATCTTAACCACAGGAGAGAAGACCTCATCAAAGTCCACACCATGTTCCTGCTTAAAACCCTTTGCTACCAATCTAGTCTTGTATGCCGGCTTGGGGTGTCCAGGGGTACTTTTCAGCTTGTACACCAACTTGCATGGCAAAGCCTTCTTGCCCTTAGGCAAGGCAACCAAATCCCAAGTCTCATTCTTATGCAAGGAGTCTATCTCAGACTGCATAGCCCTCTCCCAGGAGTGACTGTCACCCCTGTGCATAGCCTCATCATAAGTGAAAGGCTCTCCTGCATCTGTAACCAAAACATAATGCATAGAGGGCTTAAATTTGTCAGGTGGACGTCTGTCTCTAGCAGACCGTCTCACCGCAGGCTCTGCTGCCTGTCTAACTACCTGTCCAACACCCTGGCCCTGTGGAGGAGCTGCTGCAGGCTGTACTACTGGCTGTGCTGGAGCTCTAGGCTCCTCCTGAAAGATCACTCTGCGGATCTCAACCACCTTCTCAGGCTGCCTGTGCATCTTGTCTTCATGGAAGACGACATCATGGTTGTGTACTATTTTCCGTGCCTGCGGATCCCATAGGCGATAGCCCATCTCTCCTGACTCACCATAGACAAGGAATATGCATTTAATGCTCTTTGGATCCAATTTACTCCTCTTGTCCTTGGGCACATGGCAGAATGCCTCACATCCAAAGACACGGAGATGCACATAAGAGGGTGGCTTACCAGCCCAAACTTCCTCTGCAACCTGGAAATCCAATCCACTAGAAGGCGATCGGTTTATGACATGCACTGCTGTACTAACTGCCTCAGCCCAAAAACTCTGGGGTAGGCCTGCATGGCTAAGCATAGAGTGGACACGCTCCTGAATAGTCCTGTTCATGCACTCAGCCAAACCATTCTGGGCGGGGGTGTAAGGGGCGGTCAACTGACGCTTAATACCCCTGTCATCACAAAACTGCTCAAAAGCACGTGAGACATATTCTCCCCCATTGTCAGTCCTAAGGCATTTCAGCCTATACCCAGTCTGGTTCTCAACAAGAGCAAGCCAATGCTGAAAGACTGCCAAGAGATCGGACTTTTGCTTTATGGGATAAGCCCACACTTTCCTAGAAAAATCATCAATGAAGGTAACAAAGTACTTCGCGCCACCCATAGACATACACGGCATGGGCCCACAAACATCTGAATGCACCAAAGCCAAGGGCTCACTCATGCATGGCCTACCCGATTTCTTATGCGTAGACCTATTCTGCTTACCATAAAGACAATGATCACACGAGTCAAAACGTGCATAGTCCAAAGGCGGAAGATACTGCAAACCAGATAACATTTTCATTCCCTTCAAAGACATATGCCCCAAACGGGCATGCCAAAGTGATACATGTGGGATAGAGCCCACTGCCAAAACATGGTCTACAGAAGACCCAGATACAACAAGAGGATAGAGGCTGCCAGCCTTGGCGCCTCTAGCAAGCACAAGTCTGCCTTTGGTAATCTTCCAGGCAGAATCCCCAAAACAGACATGAAATCCTGCATCATCCAACTGTCCTGCAGACATAAGACTGCGCGTAAGCGCAGGTACATGACGTACATCCCTGAGCAAAAAGGAACTGCCAGTGGAAAACTGCAATTGAATATCTCCACAGTCCACAATATCAAGAGACCTGTCATCTCCAAGTCTAACTAATCCAGATACAGTACGGTAGGAGTGAAACCACTCACGGTAAGGCGTCACATGGAAGGACGCACCTGAATCCAATAACCAGCACTGTGCATACATACTAGGTGTCTCAGTCAAGTGTGAAGCATCAGAGGAACTAGCTACAAGTATAAACTCATCACCACCATCGGATTCCTCAGTCTGCGTGACATTAATTTCCTCAATCTTGACGCTAGACTTCACAGGTACTATGCTGCGATCAGAGGACTTCTCCTGCACTTTATCTTTCCCCTTATCCTTGCGCTTCTCATTGCGCAACTCATGACATTGTGGTCTAATATGGCCCTTTTTCCCACAATGATGACAAGTGACATTTGCATTGCGCCCACGCAACTTACTACGCGACTTGCCACGAGATTTAGACTGACCCTTCTGCGAGTCACGGCCTCGGCCGTTACCACGGTCATACCTGTCATTCCTGCCTCTAACTGTCAAAGCATGACTACCACGAGAGGCATCAAAGTTTTTGCGATTCACCTCTTCTTGAAGAAGAGCACTCTCAACATCTGCCAATTTTAGAGTAGCACTAGAGGCACAAAGAGCAGTACGGAAAACATCCCATGACTCATTCAGAGTCCCAAGCAAGAAAAGAGGAGTTACTTCCTCTCCAAAGGTGATATCCTGCAAAGTCAGGTTCTTCAGTATAGCATGGAAGTGGCTCAAGTGAGCAGACATAGTCGCATTATCCTTCATGCGCAGATCCATAAGCTGCTTCAACCAGTACATTTGACTTGCCGGACTTTTCTTATCATAAAGATTCTTGATCTTATTCCATAGATCCCATGCACTCTGTGCTTCCTCAAATACATTATAATGTACCTGTTCAGTGAGAGACAATACAATCGTGGACTTGCATAGCTCATCAAGTTCAAGCCAATCGTCATTGTCCATAGTTTCAGGCTGCTCCCCACTCAACCGAAGTGGCTTAATCTGAGATTTCTGCACCAAGATCTGCCAAATTTGACTCTTCCAGTAAGAGTAGTTGGTACCATCCAACTTTGTAATGTTAAATATGGCATTATCAGTCGAAGAGAATGCCATAATGCAGGCTGGAAATGCCCAAACAGTCCAAAACTGCTTGCTGTTTTATTGCAGAAACTGCCCAAAAATGACCAAAACGGGGTCCAAAGGGCGAGCAAAGTGTGCCAAAAGTTGTACTAGGTGCGGTACACCAAATCAGGATATTTCAGCATGAAAAGTACACCTCAGTCCACCAATAACTGCTTGCTGTAATAAATTGCAGGTATGCAGTCTAGAGAGCAAACTGTCCCAAAATAGGATCCAATGTCAAGCAAACAATGCTAGGTCCAAAGCCGGCATGAAACGGACATAAGCAAGGCCAATGACAGTGAAAAGAACATGAGCTCAACACCGAAGCATGTCAAAATAACATATGCCAGTGAAAGGCACACCCCCAGACACTCTAGGCAAAGTGTTCCTATAACTGCCAAAACCTGACACAAATAGGTGTCTGCTCAAAGAGAAAGATCCAAATATGAGACTCGGCTCATAAGCATCCTGTGAACCAAGAGAACATCAATGCATATCCATAAAGATCAGAGAATGATCCCAAAGTCTCAATGCGTATGTAGCTGCTCAAGACATAAACTGCTCCAAATACATGTAAGTGCTCCAATAGCATGCAACTGTCAAAGGTCAAGCGAGCATGTAAAATGCTCCCACTGGCACAAAAGGCGTACAAAGTGAGCTCAGAAGCTCAAACAACCCAAGAGAAAGCACCAGTGATAAGTGACCCTGTCAATGCATCAAGCGCATCCAAGAGAGCATGGCATACATGAAGCACTGGTCGTATTAACCATGAAGCAATATATAAGCCCAAATAAGCTCTCGGTCAACTCAATGACATCCAAATAGCAACCAAGATCAGTGATCAAGTAAGCCGGGAATGCTCAAATACATCCAAATCCAAGCTCCAAATGTCGGTATGGCATACACGAACCAAATAGCATATGTCACGAACCAAAGCATGTAATGCAAAAGCCTAATTGTCAAGCAGAGACATGAGGCATAGGCGGTCCACGAGCATGCCAAGTCGGTCCAAATGCCAGTGAAGATGGAGCTAATGCGAAGCTCAAAAGCATCCCATAATCTCATACATATGCTCCAAGTCGTCCCCAAATGTCAGAGACATCATGCCAAAGCTCAAAGCATACATTCGGTATCGGTAGGTAAGTGCCAAAGCATGTAAAGTACCTTCAGCCCACTGTTATTCCAGCATGTATTTACTATTCTAAACAGTAGATTTCAGCCCCGAATTCAAGCCAAAATCATGGTCAAACCAAATGCAAAAATCCCCAATACATCCGGGTAGGAAGTAGACCGCATACGGGCATCAAATAAGGTAACCGGAGTAGAGTATAAGCATCAAATGCCAATGCCAAGTGTGGCTGCCCTGTTTCCAGCACTGTATAATAGTAAATAACAGTCCCAAATCAGCCAATATTTCAGGCCAAAATCATGGCATAATCATGTGCATACATTCCCAAGGCACTAGGCATCATGTAGACCGCATACGGGCATCAAATAGCACAACCGGAATGGAGTATAAGCAACAAATGCTAATGCCAATGGTGCTGCCCTGTTTTCAACCTGTTATGACAGTTTATGACAGTCCCAAATCTGAAGAGATCAGCCCCGAATGATCAAGACCAATGCCCAAAGCTTGAATGACATCAAGGTAGAGAGCAAGAAGCAATGGCCAAGTGTGGAGCTGAAGTAGATGAGTGCTCACAGCTTGGAAAAAAATGATGCAATCTACCCTATTGGTGCTAAACTTGCTACTGCTCCACATGGGCTGAAAAGGGGGTAATGGGGGGCTCAAGAAGGGCCTATCAAAGGCCTATGACAAGCCTCTTTGAGCCTTGATAGGTGTAAGGCAAATATGAGGGGAATAAGCTTCAAGGGTTTGAAGCCATGGCTGCCCTTGCTATTTGCAACCTGTAGATTGAAATAAAACCCTGAAAGAATGATCAAATACCTTAGCATCAATGCCTTGAAGGTGCCTCAATAGGCTGGGAAGGTGCTCGGGAAGCCGGGGAGTGACGGGAGCTCGGGGAGATCGGATATGGCTGCCGGGATGGAGATCCAATGCGTGAAGGGAGTTGATGCGAAGGTAGAGAAGCACCGAGTCGAGCTTGAGCAAGAGAATGCCAAGCTTTGATACCAGTTGAAAGGTGAGAAGGATCGAAGCTTGCACGTGAGCTATGGCGGGAGAGCAAGAGCAAGAAAGAGAGAGACAAGAAATGGGAACTCCAACAGTCACAATGTGTGACCCGGCCTTCCTTTATTCAAACTGTCACTAAAAGAATAAAGAATAAAGTGACGTGACGGGCGCCCGCCACCTGTAGTGTGCAGTGGCGGGTACTGTCAGTGTAGTAATACACGGGGCGGAACGGCGGAGGCGCCTTTACCCCCAACACTGCGAGCATACTTGCACCACTGGGAGCAACTCAGCAGCAAGGCTAGGGGGAAACTTTCCAGGGCAGACAGAACGCATGGCCTAGAAATGCTAGCCTCAGGGGAAGACAAGAGCCCAATAGCCTCCTCACAACCTTGTTGTCTACTCCAGTAACTCTAAGCTTGGAAGATCTGCTTAGGCAAAATCATTCCTTGTGGCAAGAGTTAAAAGACTTGATGGAGGGACACACAGGACTTGCAGTTGCTGATCCGCAAGATCATGATGTAGTTACACATATCCCAAGTCTAACTCTACACTCAAATCCTAAGTCCTTGCACATCAATGCTTTTTGGGAAGGCACTGAAATGTAGGCAGTTTTGCCCGTCCTAGCCTTAGGAGATATGACGCGAAAAGGAATTGTATACACAGGCGCAGGTGTTGGTGTACTAAATCATGCAGTCTTAGAGGCATGGGGAAACCCTCTTGTAGAGATTGCCAGGTTTAACGTCACGTTAGCAAATGGAATGAAGGTAAGACCATTCGGGGTCTTAAAGAATTGGCTAGTAAAGATTTCCGGTGTGCAATTTTCAGTAAACTTCATTGTCATGAAGGGAGTGGACTACGACATACTATTAGGCCGACCTTGGATGAGGAATGCGCGTGTCATTGAGGACTGGGGCAATGGTTTGATTTTCCTAGGGAACAGAACTAGTGCAGTAAGGGTAGAGATGGACACTTGGAAGACAACCCCTATTGACCTAGATGCCATCTCAGCTATGCTGAAGGGCAATACTCAAACGACCAAACCCTATGGATCACTCACTAAATATATTCCTTGCCATGAGGATGAGAGGGATTGGATGCACGTTCTGGCAACCATTGACCTACCAATCTCGGATGAGGAAGAACTATATCGGCAGGTTGCTAAAGCCGCAACCATGCCAATTGAGGAGCCAATTGTGCCACTCTGCATGATGGCA
Source organism: Lygodium microphyllum (assembly GCF_053477565.2). NCBI lineage: Eukaryota > Viridiplantae > Streptophyta > Polypodiopsida > Schizaeales > Lygodiaceae > Lygodium > Lygodium microphyllum. The sequence continues at coordinate 68,502,373 of NC_141145.1, forward strand.
GGAAGCTCACTCAACCCAGGCAAACCAGCCTCGTTCCATATCCCCAGCAACAAACTAGAGCTTCAGGAAATCGTAGAGTATCTGACCAATGAACTAAAAGGCAACTTAGCTGCTAACTTAAAACCTCTACGTGATCTATTAGCTAAGCCAGAATGGAAATGGACCAAGGTCCACGACCTGAATTTGTTATATAACTGGGCCTTAGTTACTGGTGACACGGAGACTAGAGAGAAAAGCTTAGGTGATGATGAGCAGTCAGAAGGACAGGACTCTGATGATGAGGAGTATGAGGACTGTTGCTCTACGGGAGAGGAGAGTGAAGAAGAGATAGATACGATAGAGTATGACATGGAGGGAAAAGCGATAGAACAAATCAGGGCAGACTCGAGGCCTAGGCGAGGAAGGACTAGTCAGAACAAAAAAGGAGTCATGCGAATGGAGTGTGAAAAATCCTGGCTAGGACGCATAGGAGCCGTGGATTACGAGCAGGCCGGAGTGGCACGCCCATGGGTAATCCCAATGCTCAAGACGGATGCACCTATTGAACTACGACCCCCTAGGGAAATGCCTTCCTCAAGTGAGGGGTGCGAGTTTAACTCAGAGTCGGAGGTTAGCACTAAGAGTGATCCTGAGATACCACAACCTTCTAAAGTCAAACGCACCAAGGGAGACTTGCCAATCCACCTAAGGCGCAGGAGGCTAAAAGAGGAGGCCAGGAAGCAAGCAAAGGACTCAGAAGCAGAAAGGCAAAAGAAACCGCAGGATCTACCCAAACGGTTTACAAAATTTAAAAAGGGTGACAAAGTGGTGATTCTGCTAGGTGCAAAAAGACAAGGCCAAACTAGTGAACCAATCGAGGAAACCGCCAAAGTCAAGGAAGTTAACTTGGCTGGGGAAGGTGAACAACCAGGACCTATGTTCATTGCAGATGACTTGACAGAGGATGAGGAGACCAAACTCGTTGCGCTCTTGCAAGAGTAAATTGACGTATTTGCCTGGACATTGGATAAACTTAAGGGAGTCGACCCTAGGGTTGTGACTCATAATATCCTAATGGTCCCTGATGCAGTGCCAATGAAACAACGACCTTACCCCATGAATCCCAAACGTGCCCATGCAGTAAAAGAGGAGATTGATAAACTCATGAGGGTAGGATTCATATATGAGATCGAGCACACGGACTGGGTATCACCTATCATGATTGTCATGAAGAAAAATGGAAAAATCCGAGTGTGCGTGAACTACAAAAAAGTGAATGCCGCTACGAAGAGGGATAACTATCCTTTACCTTACACCGAGCACGTGCTTGAGAGGGTAGCAGGTAAAGAAGCCTACAGATTTCTGGATGGTTTCTCGGGCTATAATCAAGTGCAAGTGCACCCCGACGATAGGCAGAAGACTACCTTTGCCACGGAATGGAGTATATTCGCCTACATTGTCATGCCTTTTGGGCTAATAAATGCACCTGCAACTTTTCAACGCCTAATGTGCACTATCTTTAAGGACATGCTTAGGCGCGAACTGGAAGTGTTTGTAGAGGACTTATGCTTACACTCTAGTTGGGCCGAACACTTAGAGAAATTGAGAGCTGTCTTTGAAAGGTGTAGGTTGTGCCACCTCTCGTTGAACCCCTTAAAGTGCTAGTTCTGGGTAAAACATGGATGCATCTTAGGGCACGTAGTGTCAAGGAACGGCATTGCCACTGACTTTTTCAAAGTCAGAGTCATTGTTGACTTACCGCCACCCGATAACTACAAGGGAGTTCAATGCTTCTTAGGACACACTGGATATTATCGACGCTTTGTACTGAATTACACACTAATCGCTAGACCATTGTACAAGCTATTGATAGTGTTCGAGTGGACTGAGGAATGCCAACGCGCATATGAGGAGTTGAAAAAGACTCTTACTACTGCACCAATCTTACGAGCCCCAGACTGGAACATAACGTTTCATGTACACATAGACACCTGTAAGTTCACTATTGGAGCCGTGCTATGCCAACCTGGTGAACATAACTTAGATTACCCTGTGAGTTTTGCCAGCAGGTAGCTCACAGAGACCGAGATGAACTATTCCATGACAAAAAGGGAGGGGTTGGCCATGATATTTGCGGTAAAGAAATTTAGGCATTACCTGTTGGCCACTCCCTTTGTCTTCTTTGTTGACCATCAAGCCTTGCTGTATCTTGTGAACAAGCCTTGCGCTACAGGACGCATAGCTAGATGGTTGCTCCTTCTACTAGAGTTTGACTTCTTTGTGGTTGTACGCAAAGGAAAGAAGCATTACATGGCTGACCACATGTCCCGCATACCCACAGGAGAAGCCGCTGGACAAGGCATACCTGACGATTTACCGGATGCTCGTCTCTTTAACTTGTCTAGTGAGAGAGAATTGTTCAAAGCTAATCTGATGCCGTATTGGGCCGATGACATAGTGCAAGTGCTAGAGAGCGGACTACCTGAGAGACCCATTGAGAAGGCCAGGCTGAGAAGACTTAACCATATGCATAAAACAGCCCATGATCTATGGTACTCTTTATATATCTTAGAATTCTTCTGACTACATCCAAGTGTGATTTGCGAGGCTTCTGCATGAACTGACTGATCAACCCCACAGCATAACTCAAGTCAGGTCTAGTGATCGTGAGATAGATCAAGCTGCCTACCATCTGTCTGTACATAGTAACATTCTCAATCTCTATCCCAGCATCAATCTGCAGCTTGACATTCTGCTCCAAAGGCGTATCCATAGGCTTGCAATCAGCCATACCATATTTCTGTAACATGTCATGAGCATACTGCTTCTGTAGCAGCCATATGCCTCGAGGTGTAGAGACAACCTCAATCCCCAAAAAATATTTCAGCTCTCCAAGATCCTTGACCTTAAATTCAGGTTGTAAACACGTCTTTATTTCAGCAATCCCATTTTCATCATCTCCTGTAATGATTAAGTCATCAACATAGACAACTAGAAAAACATTGCCACTATCTGTCTTCTTCGCAAACAGACTATGATCAGCATCTCCCAATCGGAAACCATGGTGTTGTAAATAACTGTTGATGAGAGCATTCCATGCTCTAGGTGCCTGTTTCAACCCATATAATGCCTTTTTCAGCTGACATACATGTGCTAGAAATTCTGGATGTACATAGCCTTCAGGCTGTTCCATGTAAACCTCTTCCTGTAATTCTCCATTGAGAAATGCATTCTTTACATCCATCTGCCATAGTTTCCAGCCTCTAGCTGCTGCCAAAGCAATCACAGTTCTAACTGTAGCCATCTTTGCTACAGGGCTAAAAGTCTCCTCATAATCAAGATCATACTGCTGCGCATACCCTTTTGCAACCATCCTGGCCTTATATCTTTCCAATGATCCATTTGATTTACATTTTACCTTATACACACACTTGCATCCAATAGGTGTTTTGCCTTCAGGCAACTGTATCAAATCCCATGTACAATTTTAAGCCAAAGCTGAATATTCCTCATCCATAGCAGCATGCCAATTCTCATCTGAAACTGCCTCATCAAACTTACGTGGTTCTCTAAAACCTGTTACTTTCGTCATATAAGCATAATGACGAGCTGAATATCCAGTGTAAGTATACCTGTCAACAGGTCGTCTGACCCTCTCTGATCTCCTGAGCTGTGGCTCACTGTGAGCTTGCCTCTCATGAGGCGGCACATAACGGCTCTGTCTAGCACCTGGCGTCATAACAGACGGAATCCCCAATTCACTATCTAAGCTATCACTGCTAGATGAATCATAACCTGCAGTGAGTGGACCTGTTACATCTTCAAAAACCTTTTCTTTTCCCTTATTTGTTCTCCCCCTCACTGACATATCTGTGTTAGTGGATGCAGTAGTGCGACTCCGTAATCCTCCTGTCCAAGGACTCACTATAGATGATACATCACCTGTCTGACCAGTCATGGAAGTACTCTCTGCAGGAGTATTTTCAGCATGACTCATACTGGGTGAGCCATCAGTAGGCACTGCAACAGGATTCCCATACCAAGATGCTAACTCATCAAATACCACATCTCTGCTTATGAGTGTCTCATGCGTAGAAGGTACATAACACTTATAAGCTTTCCGTTCCTATGCATATCCAATAAACACACTTTTCACTGCCTTAGGATCCAATTTCTTCCTCTTCTCATCCCGTATATGCACATATGCAATGCTGCCAAATACCTTCAAGTGTGAAATATCAGGTTTATGACCATACAACTGTTCATATGGAGTGACATCATGAATCCCTGCTGTAGGGGTTCGATTCAGCACATATATAGCAGTCACCACTGCTTCAGCCCAATAACCATTTGGCAGACATTTTTCATTCAGCATAGCTCTAGCTGATTCCATCAAAACCCTGTTTTTCCTCTCTGCAACACCGTTTTGCTGCGATGCATAACTACATGTGGGCTGTCTTCTGATCCCATGTTTAGCAAGATACCTGTCAAAGTAGTTTGAGACATATTCACCTCCTCCATCTGATCTCAAACATGATATGTAACAGCCCAATTCATTTTCAGCATGTTTCTTGAAGTCTTTGAATGCATCAAACACATCATCCTTATGTTTCAAGATATAAAGCCAAGTGTACTTGCTGAAATCATCAATAAATGAGACATAATATCATGTACCGCCAAAGGAAGCATTATGTGAAGGACCCCAGACATCAGAGTGTACCAACTGTAAAGGCCTAGTGCTGTTTTTTACATGTCTCATGAAAGGAAACCGTGCCTGCTTTCCAAACTGACATGCAGGGCATACATGACCAAAATCATTATATTTGAATTTAGGTAATCCAAGTACTACTTCTTTCTGCTGCATAGATTTCAGTTTTTGTACATTGACATGTCTGATTCTCTTGTGTCAGATCTCTACATCTCTAATGGCACTCTCATCATGAGCAAACATAGCTGCTTTAAGTTCAGGAATGGTCGCTTCCAAAGTAAACATCCTGCCATCCCTTCTGCCCTTGGCAATTAGCTTGTAGCCATTTCCATACTCCTCAATGAAACATCCATCCTTGTTAAACCTAACTTGCAGATTCTGTTCTGCCATTTGACCCACAGACAACAAATTCTTTGTTATGGTCGGTACATGTAAGACATCATGCAGGCCTTTCTTCTTGCCATCAGGCATCATCAATGGAACAATCCCTTTATGCTTTATGTCATGTTGGGTATCATCCCCAGTACATACATGACCATGTGTACCTGCAACCATCTCATGAAACCACTCTCCATGCGGGGTCATGTGGTTTGACGCTCTAGAGTCAATGTACCATCTGTCATCTCTATCATGTCTCGATGCATTTTTAGATACACGCTGCATGGCAAAGAGTCTATCAACCTGATCATCTTGACCACCACTAGAGGATGCATAATGCCCATGCTGTTTTCCTTTTGTCTTCATGTCATTCTGCTTTTTGTAACATTCCTTCGCTATGTGCCCATACTTACCACAATAATGATAGTCCTTGTTCTTGTTGGATTGATCAGTAGACTGCCAAGATCCAGATCCACCTCCTCTTCCTCGAGGTGATCTCCCCCTACCTCTAAAACCACCAGCTCCTCGTTGGCCCTATGTATTGGCACCATGCCAATTTCCTTGCTGCTGTTGTTGTCCATAGGCATTACGAGTGTCGCCATGACCTCGATATGAACCATGGCCTCTAGATCCTCTGCCACGCTGGCTAGAGTACAACACAGTGTCTCTACTCTGAGATGCACTAGAACCTGTATTCAAACCAAGGTTGACTTTCTCATGCAGCAACAAAGCAACTAGCTCTTCCCAGCTAGGGGGCTCTTCTCTGACAGAAATGGAAGTGTCAAAAGCTTTGTACTCTTTGCCTAAGCCATTCAAAGCAACAACAATCATATCACCTTCTGATACACTTGAGCCAATAGTAACAAGTTCATTAGCTATGGTCTTAATCTCCGTGGTATACGTCTGGATGCTCTTGCCATTCCTAGACATGTTGTTGAACTGCTGTTTCAACTGGATCTTTCTTGCATGTGTCATGGTTCCATAATTTTTCATCAGTATGTCCCAAGCATCCTTCGGAGTCTCACATCCAGTGATTTGAATTACCATAGCATCAGATATACATAAGGAAAACCAATGCAGCACCTTGCATGATCTTTCATTCCATAGCCTGTAGGCTCTTTTCTATTCATTTGTTGGATTGTGTGCAGGCAACTCATGAGCAACTTCATCTCGTGTATATAAATCCCAATAACCTCTACCAACCAGAAAGTTTTTCATTCTGAATTTCCATAATGTAAAGTTCTTATTATCCAACTTCTCTCCAACTATCTGAGTGATATTGTCAGTCCCATGTGCATTAGCCATGATGCAATAGACTGTCTATCAAGTGCCTGACTCCCTGCAGTCCAATAAGTATGACTGACTAAGTTCAGTCCATAACAGTTTATGACAGTTTTCTGCACTAAATTGCAGAAAAAAACCAGGGTATTTCAGCCCACTGACACCCCAAAACAACCCTCAACAAGTGGTCTCAACTGTAGATATAACTGTCAATACATAAGCTATGTGTTTGCTTCAGCTTAAGCTTATGTAACCTCACTGCCAGGGTACATACATGCAGTCTGAAAACTATAAACTGCGAGTAACCAGCAGCAATCTCAAGTTCAAAACTAAGTGATAATCATGTCATACATGTTCCAAAATCTCCCAGGTAGCTGCTAATACATTTGGCAGTCAAGACATGATCATAAGGGCACAGAACAGTGCATAACCAGCACATACAAGTGTCAACAAATTCAGTTTCACGTTGCAGTCAACCAAAATTCAGCATACCAAGCTCCAAGCAGCTCCAAAATGTCTTTTGACCATGTCATACATTTACTTTGTAGTGGAAAGTTCAATACATGAGCATCTGAGTAGCCATAGACAACCTGTCTTCATTGACCAATGGCATAAACCTCATGAGCTGTTTGTAATTAACCAGGACAGTGTAACTGCATTTACTTCAGCTTCAAAATTCAGTTTTCAATGATGCTCATTGCTTGCTTCAATTCTCCATGCATTCAGCATGTATAGGCCAGTTCACATAGATGATGGAACCCCCAAGATTACCTCAATTGCTTCAGTAATGCACAGTACTTGTCATTGACTGTGTATGATAGTTTTCAGCCTGTCATTAATTTTCAGATCTGAGTATTCTGTCATTGACAGTGTATGACAGTTTTCAGCCTATCATTGATTTTCAGATCTGAGTATTCTGTCATTGACTGTGTATGACAGTTTTCAGCCTGTCATTGATTTTCAGATCTGAGTATTCTGTCATTGACTGTGTATGACAGTTTTCAGCATGTCATTGATTTTTAGATCTGAGTATTCTGAGCAAGAGATCTCAGCTCCAAGACATTTGATCCAATGTATACATGCTTTGACACATTCTTGTGCTCCAAAGATGCCTTCTGAGTGTAGTACAAGGCTCCTGTGTGTCAATAATGACTGAATGCATGCTGTCCATTCATGTTTACAGTAGTTCAGAAATGATTACAGGTCTGTGTGTGTCACTCCAGCTCATAACAGAGCTCCCACATAAGCATTTACTCCTTGCACACTTCAAATACCTTCAATAGTGAGCATACATGCTCTATGAACTTTGTCCAGGTGCCCCACTGAAGATTGACAGGTTGCTGTCCACTCAGATCAGCAGGCGCAGATTTTCAGACCAGGGGGCACAGATTTTCAGGCACAGGTTACTGTCCACTCAGATCAACATGCACAGATTTTCAGATACAGGTTGCTGTTTTTCAGGAGGCAGTCCACGATTTTCAGACACAGGTTGCTGATTTTCAGGAGGCAGTCTACGATTTTCAGAAGGCAGTCCACACTGATTCCTTCCTTTGACTATGGCTTCATTTGCAAGTGTCCAGCTTCTTTCTCATTCCTTACTTCCATCTCCTTTGCACTGCAAGTTGTCATGCCCATTCTCCCACAACCTTATGGATGAAGCTCTGATACCATGTTCAAAGAGTAGAGAGAGAGAAAGGGAAAAACTCCATATCCATGAGCCTTCAGGCTCTCAAGCTCATTCCTTCATTTCCACACACTTCACTGAAAAGCACACACACACTACAAGATAAAGTGACCTAGTGTAAATGTAGACTAGACTGACTAACTCTAGTCAGGTCACTGACTGACTACTAACCCGACTTATTTAATGTAGTCACATGTAGACAGCTGTACACACTAGCTGTCATAGATGTCGGTCATAGATGAAGACACACTGACGGTGGGCTTGATTTCTAACATTGACCCCATGCCCAAACCCACTAAGAGTGCTCACAAGGCCAAGGAGTCCAAGCTTATATGGGTGCCAAAACGGCAAAGACCACATCCGAGTAGACCACCCAAATGTGATCCTAAATGCCAAAATCATCAGCCATCATGGCCTAAGAGGCAGTCCAGATGCTATCAACGTAGACACATAACCACACCGCGATGGATCCCCAAAGATCTCTTGTGAGCACAAGGATACTACGAGGGCAACTCCTGGATTTGGGTGCCTAAAAATGGCCAGTTAAAAAGCTCATCTACAAGAAATCTCACCCTAGTGAGGCAGGCTTGTACACGTGGCGCCCAAGGCATAGTCAGCAAACCATTGGCCACTGTGGCTAATAAGCCCCAGCTCATCTATCAACCAAGTCAAATGCCACAAGCCTTAACCTTACCTAATCCAGAGAACTTAAAAACCCCCATGACTGCTCACTCAGAACCTAGCACAACTCCCATGCCCCCAGAGCTTCCTACAACACCTCAAAGTGCTTCGGAGTGCAAATCCCAACTTGTGACACCCATGATGGAGTCACCACTATCCAGTCCATTTACACCATCCCCACCAGCAGGTCTTAAACCTTCCTACGCGGTATGACCTTTCCTCTCCTTGGCTAAAGACCTCGCCGCGACTTCTGGAGATGACTTAATAACCTGCATCAAGATGTTGGACAAAACTTTCACTACATTCACTAGAAGTTATGAGAGGCTAGACCTAGGTCTTCTTGACAAAACACTTGCTTCGGATGTTTGTGCATTACCATGCACTTGGGAAGAATACGAACTTATGACCACTAAATTCCCCAAAATTGCTGCCAAACTGATAGCAAACAACGAAATCTCAAAGGAGCAAGCTGCCCTCAGAAGACTAATCACTTCATATAGTAAGCCTCCTCGTTCTGTTTCTGAACACAAGTTGCAAGAGCTCACGCAGATGGCAAGCTCGCCTTCCACGTTCTTGCAGCAGTGGTTTGCTCTGAGAATCCAATGGGAGAAAAAAGGTTGCCGGATAATGACCAATGCTGAGCAACACAGGGCAGTTAAAACCATCAAATATGACCCTACTTATGTGGCACCTATCTCGTTTAGGGTTTTGGCCATCACCCGTAACCAGTATTTAGACAACCATGTGCTCGCTCACCCCTACATTGACCAATTCCTCACAGAAGAGGAATTACATGTTGCCAACCGCCTTAATACTCGAGATCTCTTTCACGATGTCTTGACCTACATCTCCCAAGTCTCCATCCAATCGTCTACTCTTGATTGTCATGCTCAGCTGGAATACAATCCAAAATTCTACACGTGGCTTCTTCACACGTAACTCCTACCCCAACAGGCCCAAAGCCCTTCACCTTTTAACCCCCAATCCTAGGAAGGATTCTTTTCTAAGCTGGAAGGGGAGGGGGTATGTGGGTATGTGGGTATGTGGTGAAGGAGAAAAGAATCAGATAGGAAATGAATAAAAAGGGGGTACATTAAAGTAAAGGTAGTGAAAAGCATAAGCATATAGTATGAAAAAAAAAAGGGGCTTCCTAAGAAATTCATTCAAGAGTTTTTATTCTCACATAAACAGCAAAGTGATATGTGGAAAATGCTAACGAAAGTTACGAATTATGGTAGGAGCAGAAAATGTCGCAGTAAGACCACGCCCATCGACTCCCGTTCACAGACAAGGAAAGGGAGTAGTATCGCATCCATCTAGAGAACCGTGCCTTCGGCCAGCTCAAGTTCCAAACCATCCACAACATCGAAGTCGTGGTGGCCAAGGAGGAAGCAGCCAGGAGGGTAGTGGAACAATGCAACCTTACAAAGTATATTGACAAATTCTCGCAGGAGCCGGATCACTTAAAATGCGTAGAAATCCTTAGAACATACAACCCGGACCAAGAAGGTGGCATTGTAACAGTGGGCTGAGGAGAGGGTGCAAAGCAGGTGCAAGTCCGGTTGGATCTAGCCTTGGTGGAGAAGGCTTTCGGATTGGTACCAAGGATAGAAAGGAGACAAAAAAGGGATGTGTATGCCTTGCTGAAAATAAAGAAGGAAGAGGTGCTCATGAACGACGGCATAAGCATCCAGGACATCCCTGACACAGAAGCCAAGTTGCAGGCCAAGTTGATGCACGTGCTCTTCTCCAGCCAACGTTACAATTCCTTAATGCATCGAATTAGCGTGCCAGTGCTGGAGAACATAGCAGGCCACACCCTAGATGAAGTAGATTGGAATGGGTACGTGCGGAAAACGATTGATCAAGCGGCCAAAGCGCTAGCCCTAGGAAGTGCACCAACAGGAGGAGAATCTCTGACTTCTAAGGTTACGGAAAGGAAGAAAGCCTCCTCCAAGGCCTCTTTCATCGGATACGGAGGAGTCTTGACTGCACTCATTCAAGAGGCAGTAAAGGAAGCACAGGAGGCGGAGGAGGGAGAAGGAGAAACGCTGGAGAGGTTGCCTCCTCGCCAGGACAGAGACAAGTCCACCGAGACAGAATGGAAACAGAAGAAGAAGGGGAGGGACAGACTAGCAAAAAGACAATCAGGACAACGAAGAAGAAGGCGACGCAGAGGAAGAAGAAGAATGACAAAGACAGGAAGAAGGAAAGGGAAGATTTGGAAAGGGCAAAGAAGGAATCCCTGAGAGAAGCAAAGGAGAGAGAGAAAACAAAGAGACAGGAGGAGGAGAGGGAAAAAGAGGAGTTACAGAAAGCAAAGGAGGCGTCAAAACAAGAAGCTGAAGAGAAGAAAAGGAGGGAAAAAGAACAAAAAGGGAAAAAGATTGAGGAGCAGAAAAAAAGGGAGGAGGAAAGTGTCAAGAATCGCGTGGTGGAGGGGGTTGCTCAAGATGTTGCGCCAAACACACACAGAATGCACAAGGAGAAGCTCACTCAAGAGACAAGAAGAGAGATGGAGGCCAAAACGTTTTCTTGCTGATTTCTTCTTCTTCTTCCACACACTTTACAATGTACACAAAGTATAGATAAGATACAACATAAAAGGAAAGTGGCCTACTAAGTCAAACAATGCATAACCGACTACACTAGTCGACTGGCACTATAACTATGCCAACTGTAAATAGGTGTAACAACCTGAATATAATAAGTAATGAGTCAGTGGCCATGTGAGAGTCATAATGACCACCGACGTGCTAAGTGTAGATGTGTGGACCCATCTAACCAGGCGGTCCATCATCAATGTCCGCATGTGTTGAGCTTGTCATCTCAACACTCCCCCTCAAGCTCAACTGCATCTCCGCAACTCCAAGTAAGCTTCGAAACTTTTGAAGCTTCTCTGTACCCAATGCCTTCGTGAAGATGTCAGCTATCTGATCCTGTGTGCTGACATACACCAAGTCAATCTTACCTGCTAGTACCTTCTCTCTCACAAAGTGGTAGTGTACCTCAATATGTTTTGTCCTGGCATGGAACACAGGGTTCCTAGCCAACTGTATACTGCTCATGTTGTCACAATAAATGACAGCTGGAACTTCCACCTGCACATCCAAGTCAGCCAATAGCTTTTGCAGCCATACTACCTCACATGCTACAACAGCAGCACCTCGATACTCAGCCTCTGTACTCGACAAAGCAACTGTAGATTGCTTTTTGCTGCTCCATGCAACTGCTGCACTACCAAGAGAGAACATGTATCCGCTGGTAGATCTTCTATCAGACATACTACCAGCCCAATCTGCATCTGTGTATCCAAACACCTGTACATATGTACCTGCCTCATAGAAAAGTCCATAATGTAATGTGGACTTCACATATCTCAATATGCGTCTGACTGCATCCAAATGTGGCTTTCTAGGTACTTGCATAAACTGACTCACAAGACCAACAGCGTAGCTCAAGTCTGGCCTTGTAATGGTCATGTAGATCAAACTCCCCACTATCCTCCTGAACATAGTAGGGTCTTCTATCTCATCCCCAACATCAGCACTCAGCTTTACATTCTGCTCCAATGGGACTGAAACTGGTTTGCATGCAGTCATACCATACTTGGACAACATATCCAAGCCATACTGTCTTTGGGACAGCCATATACCATCATCACATCTGATCACCTCAATGCCAAGGAAGTACCTTAGCTCACCTAAATCCTTCATCTCAAACTTCATCTTCAAACAGCCCTTGACTTCAGCAATCCCACTATCACTATCACCTGTAATAATCAAGTCATCCACATAGATGACTATGATGACCAAACCTGCATCTCCCTTTCTCACATAAAGTGAGTGATCAGCATCAGAAACATAAAAGCCAATATTGACAAGATACTCTCTGATCTTATCAGACCATGCTCTAGGTGCTTGCTTGAGCCCATAGAGAGCCTTCTTCAACCTGCACACATACGTGGGATGCTCTAAATCTTCATAACCTGCTGGCTGATCCATATACACTTCTTCTTGCAAATCACCATGCAAGAAGGCATTCTTCACATCCATTTGCTGCAACCTCCAACCTTTGGCTACTGCTAAAGCAATCACACATCTGACAGTTGCCATCTGCATTGTGCTTAATCTTATAAACCCATTTACATCCAATGGTTTTCTTGCCCTTCAGCAATGATACTAGATCCTAAGTCTTATTGGCCTCTAATGCAGCCATCTCCTCATCCATTGCTGCATCCCAATGAGCATGACCAACAGCCTCCTCAAAACATGTAGGCTCAACATCCTCAACTAGTTTCACCATATAAGCATAATGGTGAGCTGCATAACCTTCAAAACCAAATCTTTTAACAGGGTATCTCACCGTGCTAGACCTGCGTACCACTGGATCACTCAATGGAGTCTTTGCATTAACACGTGCTCTCTGCATACCTGGAGTCCTCACTGAAGGAATGCCAAGCTCATCATCCAAGCTCCCTGAGCCACTGGAGTCTCCATCAAGAACTGCATCAATGCCTTCTGACACTTTATTCTTTCCTTTGTCTTTACCTGTAGTGCTACTAGATGCACTCGAAGATGTAGAGGTACTCCTTAGTCTCCCAAACCAAGGACTACCAGATGATGTCTCTGGTCCACTAAGAGTCCGTGATTCTTGCCTTTCAGCCTGCACATGAGTGTCATGATCATCATCAACATCCAATGCATCACCACTAGATGCATACCAACTGCTCATTTCATCAAAGATGACATCCCTGCTCACTCTGAACTTACATGTGACAGGGTTGTAACAGCGATACCCTTTCTGCTCTAAAGATTATCCAATAAAGACACACTTTTCAGCCTTTGGATCCAGTTTCTTCCGCAACTCATCTGGCACATGAACATATGCAATGCAGCCAAATACTTTCAACTGTGAAACATTAGGCTTCTTACCTGTAAAACATTCTTCGAGGGTCATACCATGAACTGCAGCTATGGGAGTTCTGTTCATAATATAAACAGCAGTATGAACAGCCTCAGACCAAAAATGCTTAGGCATATTCTTTTCAGCCATCAAGGCGCGTGCAACTTCTGCAATATGCTTGTTTTTCCTTTCTGCAACCCCAATTTGCTGTGGGGTATACCTGCATGTGAACTGTCTCTTTATCCCATGAGACTTCAAAAAATCACTGAACTCATTTGAGAGATACTCTCCCCCTCCATCTGACCTCAAGCACTTTACTTTCAAGCCTGTTTCTCTTTCAACTGCAGCCTTGAAAGTTCTAAAGTGCTCAAAAGCTTCACTCTTTTCCTTCATAAAATATACCCACAGCTTTCTAGAACAATCATCAATGAATGTGACAAAGTATGAACTACCTCCAAGAGATACATTTTGTGTAGGCCTCCAAATGTCTGTATGCACAACATCAAGGATATTTCTGCTTACATCTGTGTCATGTGAAAAGGGTTGTCTTGCCTGCTTACCAAACTGACATGCTTCACATACCTTCTGAAATTCTACAACTTTAAATGTAGGCAAACCTGTAACCAACCCCTTGGACTGCATTAATTTCAGCCTTTGTACATTTGCATGTCCAATGCGTTTGTGCCAAATTTCAATGTCTGCAACAACACCTTTTCCTTTGGCATACATAGCAGCATTCATAGTAGGAATTCCAGCATCTAGAGTGAACATACGTCCAACTCTACTTCCCTTTGCTACCAACCTACACTTGTCATTGAAGTCTTCCACAAAGCAGCCCTTTGCATTAAATCTGACTTGGAGCCCTTGCTCTACCATTTGACTGACTGACACCAAGTTCTTTGTAATAGATGGCACATGTAATACATCTGAAAGACTCTTTGTCTTACCATCATTCAAGGACAAGGGAACTTTTCCAATGTGTGAAATTGGGTGGCATGAGTCATCACCCGTCTGCACATAACCTACATTCTGCAAATCCTGCATCTCTTCAAACCATTCTGCATGGCTGGTCATATGATTGGATGCACCTGAATCAACATACCAAACATCTTCATGTGTTCCCTTTCCTGTAACAGCATTCAGCATATGCTGCATAACAAACAACCGTTCATTTTTGTCTTCATTCTGTCGTGAAGACGATGCATAGTTTCCTTGTTGCAACTTACCACTGCGGATATCATCTTTCTTAGCATAACGTTGGGCTGCAATATGACCTGTTTTACCACAGTAGTGGCACACAATACCAGAGTTGTTAGAACCTCTGTTCTGCCATCCACCTCTTCCTCTAAAGCTCCCCCTGCCTCTAAAGTTACCACGACCTCCTGAAACCTGTATATCGCCAAATTGCTGATTCAATCTGTTTTGCTGGTTGTCACTACCACGTCCTGTACCACGGCCTCTTGAAGAGAACCTGCCACGTCCCCTTCCTGAACTGGAGTAGAAAGCTTGGACCTGTTCACCACTTCTTTCAGATGTCTCACTCTGCATGTTGATCTCTTCAGTGATCATAAGGGAGACCAACTCATCGAAATCTGGAAATGGCTTTCTGACATATACAGAAGTTACAAAAGACTTCCAAGCCTTTTCATTGTTAAGTCCACCCAAGGTAGACAACACCAAATCATCATCATCGGGCATTGCATCAATTGCTGCCAATGCATCTGCAATGCTTCTTACCTTCAGTGCATACTCATTGATAGACATCTTCCCTTTCTTTAATGTATTCAACTCTTGCTTGAGTTGAATCTTTCGTGCCTTTGTATTTACAGAAAACATACTTTCAAGTATGGTCCAAGCTGCATATGAATTCTTTGCATTTCTAATGTGTCCCAGCATATTATTGTCAATTACTGCAGACAACCAATACATGACCTTTTTATCCTTTGCATTCCATTCCTTCCGTGCCTTTGTCTCTTGTGCAGTTGGAGGATCACTCATCTCCGGCTCCTTTTCTTCACCTGAAACAAACTCATAGAGGCCTTTTCCAATAAGGAAGTTCGTGACACGGAACTTCCATGAAGGGTAGTTGTTCTTGTCGAGCTTCTCAATGATAGGGCTTCCACTATTCTCTGCCATTATCACAAAATTAATACCAACAGCAAGTAAATCTTCTGCAACCCTAGACCTGTAGTGCATAGCAATACACCAGACAGCCTTTTTAACTGTCTGCTCAACAATACATGCAATCTGCAACCTGTTTGCAGATAAACCTTGTGTTTACTCACTGGTAAACACCTTTGAACTTATAGATCTAAAATCTGTAACCTGCGCACCCACTTTCGGTCAATACAATCGAAGTCACAGCGTACCCTGAAACTGCTGTCGCAACCTTGCGGCTCTAAAACGGGCCTTGAAACGGCCTCAAATGCCCAAAATAACTGCGGGAAAGCCCTAAAGGAATTATCTGCAGAATACACAGCGCTCTTCGTGCACACCAAATCTCACTGCAATCTGAGATTTTTTGCTCTGCCCTGCTTCCGGTGCCTCCACAGGCACTATCCAAGAGAAAGAGTTAAAGGATGGGAGAGCTTCTTACCCGTGGCTTGCTTGCTCGAACCTTGCTTCTTCTCCTTTGCTTCAACCTTCGAAATCAGCCTCTCTCAATGGCGCGGCTTTGATACCATGTCAAGAATCGCGTGGTGGAGGGGGTTGCTCAAGATGCTGTGTCGAACACACACAGAATGCACAAGGAGAAGCTCACTCAAGAGACAAGAAGAGAGATGGAGGCCAAAACGTTTTCTTGCTGATTTCTTCTTCTTCTTCCACACACTTTACAATGTACACAAAGTATAGATAAGCTACAACATAAAAGAAAAGTGGCCTACTAAGTCAAACAATGCATAACCGACTACACTAGTCGACTGGCGCTATAGCTATGCCAACTGTAAATAGGTGTAACAACCTGAATATAATAAGTAATGAGTCAGTGGCCATGTGAGAGTCATAATGACCACCGACGTGCTAAGTTTAGATGTGTGGACCCATCTAACCAGGCGGTCCATCATCAATGTCCGCATGTGTTGAGCTTGTCATCTCAACAGAAAGGAAGAGAAAAGCAGAGAGCAAGGCGGAGGCAGCCCAAGTGGCCTTTAGCACTCAACAGAAGGCCTTCCTCGACACTATCCTAGATGCCATGCACGCAATGCAAGGAGAGCCACTGGAGGCAATGCAAAGGAAGCACGGCATGGCAAGAAGAGCCCTACACGCTGGACTATAGATGCCACCATTACCTGCAGAGGTTAGGCTGAGTTTGGATGAACAACGAAAATACCTAATGCTGGCCGGCCTAACCCCCTAGGAGATAGACGCCCTCGGATTCGAGGAAGAAGCAGCACATGCAGAATGGCAGGGGGAAGAAGCAAGGATGGAAATTGATGTGAATCGATTCAGGGAAGACGTAGTCCCACAACCCCCCTCGCCGCAGGCCCAAGAGCCGCCACAAGGGGACCCAGCTGCAGAAAGAAAATCCGTCTCTAAAAAAAGACGCAAAAAGCTGGTGGAGGAGGCTAGACGAAAACTGATAGCCAAGCCAGCCGTGCTACCGTCCGCGCCTCTCCCTCCGTGCCCAGATGATCTTCCCGCAGGATTCCACGCATAACTAGTGGTGTGGGAGGTACATGAACTAGGAAAGCATCCATTCCCCTTCAGTTTCCTCCTACCCAACAGTCTGCAGAGGGTCCTGTCGCTCAAAATGATGGATGAGGTAATCACGTCGGTGGCCGGTTAGGGGAAAAATGGCTGAAAGAGCGGGAAAAGACCCCAACCTCTTGGGGCACAGAAGCGGCCAACTACTAGCAAGATAAGCTTTTTGAAATCCTCCACACTATACAAAACTACAAGAGCCAATCCCTGTGGAGGAGGCAAGTATGCGACATAAGCATGCTCGCCTGGATGGCGTTTTGTAATACCCTGCCACATTCGAGCGGAACGACCCTACCTACATGGTGTACCCTCGAAGGGTAGGGGTAGATTTTGATGCCACCCTCCACGGGCGGTATGACTTTCCCATTATTTATAACTCCACTGTAGTATCCTTTGAGCACGCCCTTCTTTTTACCGCAGAAAGCCTAGACGAGTCTATGATGTGCTTCCTTGCGGACTTCTCCTCATGTCCTGACCCCGCTTTTATAACCACTTGTAATTATCTTAGGTTACTTAAGCTACTTCTTAAGCAGGACCCGACTCCACAAGAGCGCGGCTTGTCTCCCCTATTCTTTGACCCTAACGTTATAGATAACTGCGCCATGGCTCGTCTCATGATGAGGGCTAGTCTCCTTCCCTCTTTTTGCCCAGCCCTCCTAGAAGACATGAACGACAGCCAATTCACTAGATGCAACCACCCCTTCCTCTCCACCACCTCCCTTCATGTACGCATGAATATGAAAGATTACATGCAAAGTCGCCAATTTTTGAGCAAGTCTATCCGACCCCCTTCTCCTCCTCATTTCGATCAAGACAATTAGGCCTATGTATCATTTCAAAAAAAAAGAAGAAGAAGAGGAAGCACCATAGGCACTGCACCTAGGGTTCTCCCTAGCCCCCTCCCCCACTTCACGCTTTGGGCACATCAAGGGGAGGACTTTCAGACCTGTCACCCTAAGACTCGCACCACACCTCCAACGAAGCATGAACTAGGTCCTCAAGTGTGGGACGTTACCAAGGGATTACCCAAGGTTAGACCCATCTCCCAGTTCCACTGCCACGATCACCACCTACACAGCGAGCAGACACACCCCTTAGGGAGTGCTCAACTTTTCTTGCTGGTTATGTTTGATTCTCAAGAAATGGCTACCCGCGGAAGAAGATCACCCACGGCACCCTTTAATGACCCAAACTCCTTTTCATGCGCCGGCATCCAACCATCTGCTATGCTGATGGCCACCATGATCAAACCAAGTCAAGGTAGAACCGCCATTGGCATAGACCTTGGAACCTCATCGTCCGAAGATCCATGCCCAACGCCTCAAGATCCACGGATCGCTTATTGATTCCACAAGCCTGAAGAACTTCAACTCAAAGTGAAGACTTTCAACTCAAAGACAAGGATCTTCAATCAAAGCCACGGGTTTTCAAGACAAACAGCATTCGGGGGGTTTCTCTAGAATAAATCCCTCCAATACCATCCTCTTAAGGGATTGCTTATTGCTTCAAGCGTTTCTGATACTCAAAAGACAACCGGCTACATAAGGGGTGCCACAACAGGGTGAAAGATGCCGAGTATCTTCATGGAGCCTAAAGCACGCCTTCCTGGTCATCATCCCCAACCTCCATCACCTATCATTCCCCCAACCACCCACCTACCTGTTCCGCTTAACAGCCGGCCTAACTAGCCACTACGTCCCACCACAGTGCCATGGTTTGTCACCTAGGGTTTTTCGAGTCCACCTTGCAACGAAACATTCGTGGGGCTGAACCTACTACAATTGACCATAAATCTGGGTTTGTAGGGGTCAAGGTCTCCTAACAGTATTCTAGCATTAGGTTTTGGACATTCTACTTTATGTAGAGACACCCAATCTCATGCAGATTCATACCACACTTGGTTCGAAGAGAATGGGAAATGAGAGGGACACATCATTCAACCTCTCTGCCCGTAGGGCATAGTCCCATTCCAGTCCCCTAAAATGGCATGAATCGGGTTCTAACCTAGCACTCCCTAAAATTCGAATGATGGTGAAACCTTGTGAGAAGCCTCCAATTCTCTAGGACAACCCTACCGTAGGACAGACCCGTCAGGGGTTTTGCCCCCTCTTCCCTTGATAGCTCTCGTTTTCTAATTAGGTCCTATCACATTTATGTGTGACGTTCAAAATCAGCTTCTTTAATTAAGCCTTTTAGGAAACAGGGTTCATTTGCGTAATTTGTAGCACAAACACGAATACAGAGCAAGCAGTCCTTTTGACAAACAAGTTCTTTAAATTATTCGCCAGTTAATCTTTGTCTCCTATATGTTCCAATTGCATGCCTACTAGTCTAAAATCTTGGGTATATACATTGTGTTGATGCATCATTGACTAGAACTCTCCCAATAAGTCAAGCAATGGATCAAGTATAATTCCCAACCAATTAGATAACTCGTGCTCAATGTCATAAACATATAGCTAAGAAAGCTTTGGCCTTTCTCACCATTGATATTTGGTAAGAGAGAATCTATAAATGATAAATAGAGGCATGTCCTCTAAAAGTGTAAGCATTCCCACTAACACTCAAATGCTCATCAACATTATCACCAAGTGATATAAATGCAAGAGCACTATTATACACTTGGATATTATTTTTGAACTCTTAAGAGCTCATCAACATTTTCACCAAGTGATACAAATGCAAGAGAACTATTATACACTTGTATATTATTTTTGAACACTCTACTCAAAGGGTGCACACCATGCAATAGATTATGCAGTGGTGGCTATGGTAGATATTGAACTTGTTCTAACATTACTTTTCAATTTCGACAACAATGTTTACCATAGAAAACTTATTGACGCACTTCAAATACTTTGACACCAGCAAAACTAATTAATAAAAATCCAAAATGATGTAGCAAAGAAGCATTCAATACATTTACGCAATTTTTACAAGTTTTTATAGGAAATTTAGATTATAAAAACAAATAGCCATGACTATATTAGACATGTAGTTCTTATCAAAACATTATGGACAATAGTAACGAAAATCACATAAAGACACATAACCCAAATTGCTATAAATTTGCAATACTTACTCATAAATTTTGGATAGCAAAAAAATTTAGTATAAACATTTATTATTAACTAACCTTAAAGAATAGATATAAGGAGACTTAATTCTAAAGTAAAAAGGTTATACAATGTTTGAGGTAAAGGCGCCTCTGCCTAGCCGCGCGTGTATTACTACACTGACAGTACCCGCCACACTGCACACTACAGGTAGCGGGCGCCCATCACTGTGACTTTATTCTTTATTCTTTTAGTGATAGTTTGAATAAAGGAAGGCCCAGTCACACATTTTGACTGTTGGAGTTCCCATTTGGTCTCTCTCTCTTTCTTGCTCTTGCTCTCCCACCATAGCTCTTCCAAGCATGCTTCGATCCTTCTCACCTTTCAACTAGTATCAAAGCATGGTTGCTCGAGCATTTCGACTTGGTTTGTGACTCCTTCAGCTTCCTATTTATTACCTACACTCATTAGTTCTCCTTCCTAGCAACCATAGCCAACTCTCTCGAGCTCATGTCACTCCCCGAGAGCACCTACCCGGCCCATTTGGGTACCCTCAGGGCATTCCTTCAGAGGTATTGGAGCTCTCTTTTGTTATTTTACTTCAGTCCACAGGTTTTGTGAAGCAGGGCAGCCATGTCCTCTTGCTTCTTATGATGCCTACTCTCTATTGGCGACTTTGCCCTCTTCAAGAGGGAGCTTCTAGGGGTCCTTGACTACTCCCCCAATCTTGCCTTGACCTTGCCCAGCCCTTCCACAAGCCCCAGATTAGTTTGGGCCAACTTGAAGACCTACAAAAAATTTTATTTTTTACTCCAACCCTCCCTCGGCACTCATTGGCAGCTTGAAAACACTTCATTTGGCACTTGGGAACACCCCCTTGATGCTCGACATTGGTGGTTATCATTGGCATTGATTTGTGGAATAATTTACCTTAGTCTAGGATTGTTTTCCACATCCCACAGGCAGCCACAAACAATGTTACATTAGCACTTTATTTTTATGCTTGGCTGGCATTGACATTGGTTGCTCGATTGGTCAGGAATTCTCCCTGAATGCTAGGGGAATGTATGCCTATGATATAAGATGCATTGAGGCTGAAATTTCTCAGTCATTGAATGTTTTACATAGTCCATAGGTAGCCCAAAATAGGGCATCCGTATGTCATTACACTTTATGCTCATGCTACATAGTCATTTGATGCCCGATTATGCCCGGTTGGTGCCTATACATATAGGAAAGTATGCCTATTTGTCTTTGGTTTTGAGCTTGGATTGAGACACTGTTTACTCCATTTTGGATGTTTATTTGTTGCTGGAATATTCAGGGCTGAAGTTTATTTTCTTATGTTTGGATATGCCTGTTGGATTTGGGCTATGTCTTGGATGTATACATTGATGTAGTGACTCTCGGGGATCGACATAGAGCTTGGATTTGCTCTCGAATCATTAGTTGGGCTTGAGCTTTCTTTGCATAGCATTTGGATCTTCATCTCTGATGTACTTATGGCATGTACTTTGCTTATGTCTGACCGGTCTTGACATGCTTGGCCTATGCCACTACTACATGGTAGTTACATTGTTTGGATTTGGATACTATTGAGCCTTACTTTGGCTTGACATTTGATTGCCCTTACTTTGGCTATTTCTCGGCTTTCCATAGTTATATTTTGGATGTACTTGATGTCTATGGATGCTATGTATGGATGCTACATGGCCTATATGCACATGAGGTCTTATTGATGCTTGATCTTGGATCTTTTGGCACTAGTCCTATCATATGCCCTTGTTGAGCTTCTTTGCTTGATATTTTCAGCTTTTGTGCTAATGAAATCATCTTGATATGCTTGGTAGACATTAAGCGAGTGGTTTATGCTACTTGAGCATTTGGATACTTGAGATTGGGATCTTCACTTGGATGTTCCATGGTTGATATGCGGTGGTCCTCACAGATGTACTTGGGTTGATTTGGGCTTTGCACTCCCTGAGCATACACCTCTTTGTGTCAAGTCTTGCCAATGTTGTGTACACTTTTCCCTATTACACATGGGGTGTGCTGGCTTATTGACGAATTCATTTGACATGCTTGGGTGTTTGCTCGATGTTTGTATAGCTGTCACATGTTGATTTATGCCCACTTGATGTTGGTTATGCTTTGACAGTCACTGGTTGACTTGGTGAATTCATTTTACCTATAGTTTACTCTCATTGTACCTGGTTGTAATTTATTATAGCAAGTAATTATGGATGGAATGACATGGAATTTTCATGCTAAATCATCCTGATTTTATGTACTTTTGATGGTACTTAGTGGGTAGCATCATTAGCTATCAGTTCGTGGTTATTTTGCCTTGGTTTTAGTGATATTTTGGTTGTTTACAACACAAAACAACAAACAATTTTGAACATTTTGTACCATTTTGGACTGCAATATGGCATCTTTTTCCATTGACAATGCTATCTTCAATATCACTAAGCTTGATGGTACGAATTATGCCTATTGGAAGAGCCAAGTTCGGTAAGTATTGGTACAGAAATCGCAGATAAAGCCACTAAGGATGCATGGCAAGCAGCTTGAAACTATTATTGATGACGAATGGGATGAGCTTGATGAGTTATGCAAGTCCACCCTCATCTTGTCTCTCACTGAACAAGTGCATTACAATGTGGCTGAGGAAGCACAAAGTGCTTGGCAGCTTTGGGATAAAATTAAGAACCTCTATGACAAGAAAAGTCTAACAAGTCAGATGTATTGGCTGAACCAGCTTATGGACCTGTCCATGAAGGAGAATATGACAATGTTTGCTCATTTGAGGCAGTTCCATGCTATTCTCAAGAACTTGACTTCGCGAGGCATTACCTTTAATGATGAGGTTGCTCCATTGCTTTTGTTTGGGACTCTGAGTGAGTCATGGGATGTATTCCACACTGCCTTATATGCTCCTGCTACTATTTTGAACTTGCTTGATGTAGAGAGTGCTCTTCTATAGGAAGAGATCAATCGTAAGAACTTGGATGCCTCTCGTGTGTCACATGCTTTGATTGTTAGAGGCAGAGATGGTAATAGAAAGAATGACTATGGGTATGGACATGGCAGAGACTCATAGAAGTCTAGGTCTAAGTCACGTAGCAAGTCTCATGGAAGAAATGCTAATGTGACACGTCATCATTGCGGCAAGAAGGGTCACATACACCCACAGTGTCATGAGTTGCGCAATGAGAAGCACAAAGAGAAGGGGAAAGACAAAGCACAGGAAAAGTCCTCTAATCGCAGCATTATGCCTACAAAATCCAGTGTGAAAATGTCATACAGACTGATGACTTTGATGGGGTGTACATACTTATAGCTAGTTCTTGTGATGCTACATCATGGACCGAGGTTCACTCTATGTATGCACAGTGTTGGCTTTTGGATTCTGGTGCTTCATTTCATGTTACACCATGCCATGAGTGGTTTCATTCCTACCGCATTGTCTCTGCTTTAGTTTGCTTGGGTGATGATAGGTCACTTGCTATTGTTGGAATTGAGGATGTACAATTGCAGTTCTCTACTGGTAGTACTTTTCTGTTACAAGATCTATGTCATGTACCTGCACTTATACACAATCTTATGTCTGCATGGCAGCTTGATGATGCTAGATTTCATGTTTCATGTGGGGATTTTACCTGGAAGATCATCCATGGCAAACTTGTGCTTGCTAGAGGTGCCAAGGCTAGCAGCCTCTATCCTCTTGTAGTTGATGGGTCCTTTGTTGACCATGTTTTCTCAATCAATTCCATCCCACATATATGTCTTTGGCATGCTCGTTTGGGCCATATATCCTTGAAGGAAATGAAAATGCTTTCAAGTTTTTGTAGTACTTACCACCCCTTGACAATGCATGTTTTAATTCATGTGAGCATTGTCTTTATGGCAGATAGACTAGGAATACGCATAAGAAGTCTAGTAGGACACGCATGAGTGAGCCCCTGGCATTGGTACATTCGAATGTCTATGGGCCCATGCCCTGTTAGTCTATGGGTGGTGCAAAGTATTTTGTGAAATTCATTGATAATTTTTCGTGTAAAGTCTGGGCTTACCCCATTAAGCTTAAGTCAGATATCTTGGTTGTGTTTCAAAGATGGCTTGTATTGGTTGAGAACCAAACTGTGCATAGACTAAAATGCCTTAGGACTGACAATGGGGGAGAATATGTGTCACATGCCTTTGAGCATCTATGTGACGAAAGGGGTATTAACTGTCAGTTGACTGCCACCTATACCCCACCCCAAAATGGTTTGGCTGAGCGGATGAATAGAACCATCCAGAAGCATATATGCAGTATGCTTAGCCATGTAGGCCTACCACAGAGCTTTTGGGCTGAGGCAATCAATACAGCTATGCATATCATGAATAGATCACCTTCCAGTGGTTTGGATTTCCAGGTTGCAGAGGAGATATGGACTAGGAAACCTCTGTCTTATGTGCATCTACGTGTCTTTGGATGTGAGCATTCTGCCATGCACCCAAGAACAAGCATAGTAAGCTCGATCCTAAGAGTATCAAATGCATTTTCCTTGGCTATGGAGATGTGAGTGAAATGGATTATTGCCTCTGGGATCCGTAGGCGTGAAAAGTCATCCGCAGCCCCATGATGTAGTCTTCCATGAAGACAAGATGCATAGGTAGCCTAAGAAGGCTATCGAGATACGCAGGGTTATATTCTAGGAGGAGCCACGTGCTTCAGTATAGCCTACACAGCCAATTGGACAGCCTGTAGCAGAATTTGGTACACATGACCAGGGTGTTGAACAGGATGCTAGACATACAGCAAAGCTTGCAGTGAGCGGTCTACTAGAGCTAGACATCCATTGATCGATTTGAGCCCTCGATACATTATGTCTTGGTTATAGATGCAGGAGAGCCTCTCACCTATGATGAGGCTATGCACAAGGGTGACAATCACTCCTGGGAGAGGGCTATGCAGTCTGAGATGGACTCCTTGCAGAAGGATATGACTTGGGATTTGGTTGCATTGCCTAATGGCAAGAAGTCTTTGCCATGCAAATGGATGTACAAGCTGAAAAGTACCCCTAGGCACCCCAAGTCGGCTTATAAGACAAGACTTATTGCTAAGGGTTTTAAGCAAGAGCATGGAGTTGACTTTGATGAAGTCTTTTCTCTTGTGGTCAAGATGACCACCCTATGCTTGGTTTTGGCCTTAGTCATGTAGCATGACTTGGACGTGTATCATATGGATGTCAAGACTGTATTCTTGCATGGGGATTTGCATGATGAGATTTACATGGAGTAGCCTAAGGGATTTGCACAACTTGGCAGGGAGCACCTAGTGTGCAAGTTGAAGAAAAGTCTTTATGCCTTGAAGCAGGCACCTAGGGAGTGGTATCATAATTTTGATGTCTTTATGCTGTCACAGGGCTATAGTAGGTTTGCTATGGATCTGTGTCTTTACACTAAGATAGCACGTGATGGCTCATTGCTTATTTTGGTACTTTATATGGATGATATGTTGATAGCAAGGAATGCTCATGATGAGCTAGATGCTCTTAAATCTTAGTTAAAGAAGAGCTTTGAGATGAAGGATTTGGGACGAGCCTCTCACATTCTACCTCTCACAAAGGGAGTACATTCATAAAGTCCTTGAGTGTTTTTGCGTGCAGGACGTGAAGCCGATTGGATGTCCATTACCTTCTTATGTGAAGGTCTCACAGGCCGATTGTCCACAGATAGATGAGCAGAGGGCCGAGAAGGCCAAGATCCCTTATGCATTAGCCGTGGACAATTTGATGTATGCCATGATAGCCACTCATCAAGATATTGCATTTGCAGTTGGTGTTGTGGCACACTATATGGCTACACTTAGCGAGAAACATTGGGATGCCGTGAAGGGTATCATGAGATACTTGAAAGGTACATCAGATATGTGTATTTTCTATGGCAACCAGGATACTAGAGTTGTGGGGTTCATAGACTCCGATTATGTAGGACATGCAGATAGTAGAAAGTCCACTTATGGCTATGTATTCAGCTATGCTGGAGGTGCTATCTCTTGGATGTCCAGGGTTCAAAAGTGTATGGCTCTCTCTACCACTGAGGCCAAGTATGTTGCATCCACTGAGGCTTGCAAGAGGCCATATGGTCAGGCCGTTTGGTTCATAACCTTGGGATTGATTCTATACCTACGCTGCATTCGGATTCTATGAGTGCTATTCAACTAGCCAAGAATCTGGTCTTCCATGAGAAGACAAAACACATTGAGGACAAGTTTGTTGACCTTGTCAAGATCTCCACTGATTAAAATCCTGTCGATCTGCTCACAAAAAGCCTCACTACTAAGCACTTTGCCTTCCTCAAGAGGTTGATGGGCATTGGATGAGATGATGTTTTTTCTCATCCCGTTGTACATGTGTACATTGTATTGTCTTTTCTTTTTCTTTTTCACTCCTCACTAGGGGAGATTCGCCTTTAAGTGGGAGGTTGTTGGGGGTAAAGGTGTCTTTGCCTAACCACCTGTGTATTACTACACTGATAGTACCCGCCACTGCACACTACAGGTGGCAGGCACCCATCACCGTCACTTTATTCTTTATTCTTTTAGTAACATTTTGAATAAAGGAAGGCCCGGTCACACATTGTGACTGTTGGAGTTCCCATCTAGTCTCTCTCTCTCTCTTGCTCTTTCTCTCCTGCCATAGCTCTTCAAAGCAAGCTTCGATCCTTCTCCCCTTTCATACAGCATGAAGGATAGAGCCAACACTTAACAAATCACCACATATGCATAAAATCATAGCATTAGGAGTAGTATTTTGTGCAATTCAAATGTAGAACACTATGAAAGTTTGACTACAATGGGACATTATATACAATTTTGCCAAAGTAAGCTAAAAGAATGATGTTAGGAAATTTACTTTTAAGAAACCCTTATATAGAATGAAGAGTAGGGCTAGCCCTTCATGAACGTGCAACACATCTATATTTATGCCCAAAATCATAACATTAAGAGAAATATTATGTGTGATTGAATATTACAACTCTGGAACGTTATATGTATTTTAGAGAAGGTAAATACGTGTAAAAAGGAGGCTAGAGCTCTTGGGATACTAGTAAAAAAAAATCATTATAAATATCAACACTTATGGACAACAAATATTGATCATTTCTGGAGTGGATATAAGATCCTATATGATTACCTGATTTTAGTCTCACATGGTTATAAGCTCATCAACATTTTTGCCAAGTGATACAAATACAAGAGCACTATTATATGCTTGTATATTATTTTTGAATGCTTAAAGTCTCATCAACATTGTCAACAAATGATACAAATGCAAGAGCACTCTTATACACTTGTATGTTATTTTTGAACACTCTACTTAGAGGATGCACACCATGCAATAGATCATGTAGTGGTGGCTATGGTGGATGTTGCAATTGTTCTAACATTACTTGTCCATTTCGACAACAATTTTTACCATACAAAATTGATTGATGCACTTGTCTTTCGCATCTCATAGTTTAGTTGAGCATCGCCCACAAACCTTAGGAAGACTCCTAATGCAATGCACATCCAAGTCTTGAAATAATAATATTACAGTTGTGGGATGAATATTCATTGCAAGTTAAGTATGTAAAATGGAGCAAAATCCACCATTTTGAGGGTTAAGTATAGGAGTATTATTAATATGTGAGCCACTAACTAAAATAATCCATTGATTCTATCCATTTCCACCATTACCATCTATCATTGATATTGGAGCTTCATGCATGAGGACATCTTCTTCGTTATTTCCATTAGACATTTTCACACGAGGAACAATAGTTTGAATATCTTGCCCCTATAACTCCCATATGATATTGAGTGATAGAAAAACCCATCATAAAAATCATCCTATCATATTTCACAAAAGAAGCTCCTCTTCTTTGTGAATGTTATTGTGAACAATTGTAGTAGAACAACTCTCTTTGCTTACTTCCAACAAGCATTTTCTATTTACAGCCTAACCATTTTAGCCCTAAGTCTAGTCATTTAACCTCATAATTTGAGAACTTGTCAATGAACATGCAATATATACTCTCTAATAGTTCTTTGATATGGCAATCCATATTGATTGGAGTTCAGAAAAATGTGGTAACAATACATTCATTCGATTTGTAATTCCATAAAAAATCATTGTTGGCAACTAGTACTACTACTGACAATGATCCTAAAAAATAATATTTAAAAAATAGAGACACCATAACGATTACAAATGAATTAAAGTTTTCCATGCTAGATAGCATGAGCACTTAAGATCTCTAAGGGCATAGTGCGCCTCCATTACCATGTTGACCAAGTCATGAGATTATCAAGGGCTAGGGTGTAATGGGAGCTCTGGCTCAATCACCAAGATGCACAAACCGCTTATTCTTTCAAGCATTTCAAGCGAGCACTAATGGCTACCTCTCACATAGTCGACGAGCTATCCCAATTGAGTTGCTTTATCTTTCAAGCACCATGATAGCTCCACGATTCGTGATGCGAGCTCAAGCATCCTCAAATCTCTTCCTCCATGCTCCATCCTCCATAGCCACGCGCAAGACGAGAGAAGACAAGAGAAGAAGAAGAGAAGGATGGTGGAATTCACCTCCAAGATCCTTCACCATCACACACATCACTCCCTCACTTGCTCACACTCCCTCCCTCAAGCACTCACAAGCAAGCAAAAGAAAGAAGGAGAAAGAAGAAAATTCCACTTTGCCACACACCAAAGAATGAGCTCTTCATTCACTTTTCAACTTTATATGCAAAACCCTAAATCCCTTTTGAGTGGTCATCCCCTTATCCTTTTTTACATGGCCAGTTGTGGCCTAAGGCCTTCTTTCCCATTGTCCTCCTATCTTACTAGATTCCTTTCTATCGCCCATCTACCTTTACAATTTGCACATCAGGGAGCCTGGTGCTCTTAAAAAAAAAGTTTTGGGGGCACCTTGCATTTAAGAATGCACTTTTGCCTTTGACTTATCTTGCACTTTTCCACTTTTTTCACTTTCTTATTGTGCTAAGGTTAACATCACCCCCCTCCTAGTTTAATGCCAGTCCCATGGCACTGATGGGTAGGTGGGATGGGTGTAGCTAGATGGATTTTTTGAGTTTCTATTCAAGCCCTTGTGGGGGATGGTGATGGGGATGGACTGGCCCTTGAAGTTGAAGATGAAGTTGGAGTGGGTCCCTCTTTGATGCTGGAATTGAGTGGATCTATCCTTTGAAATTGAATATGGTGTTGGACAGATTCCTACTTGGAGAGAGGCTGATGGGAGGATTTGTCTTTAAAATTGAATATGGCGTTGGAGGATCTGTCCTCTTGCCCTCTGCGGGCGCCAGGACGCGATCTCAACATGGAGTTTTCCTATTCCCTTCAAGTTACCTTATCCCTTCACCTATGTCCGTGGAGAGTTCACCACTTGCACTGGAGGAAATATGCATGCCTTATAAAATGAATTACATTGCGCCTCATGCTTTCTTTGCGAGAGCCTTCACGAGTTCTACCTCATCCTTGAGAAAGCGTTGCTAGAACATTCAACGCTCTCCGTCATCTTTGCAAGAGAATCCTTTATCCTTGACACGGCCTCCCCCATCCTTGAGAGGACCTTGTTAAAGTAGTTGGAGCTTTCTCTTTGTCTGAGCTTGCCTTCTCCTGCACTCTTCCAAATGAGCTTCTTCATTCAATTTTTTATTGGGGCTGTCTTGGTCTTCTGTACCTATTGTGTTTCATTTGCATGGGGACATGTCGTGTAAGATGACTCCCCTCCTAGACGGTGGGTGCTAGTTCCAAGACACTTGCGGTTTGGAGCTGATGAAGAATCGATGATTTAAAAAGGACGTTCGTGTGAGACAATGATGATGGGGTCTCCAGGGTATTGGCCGTGGGAAGAAGCTGATCAACCAGTTAAGGTGGTGGAGGTCAGGTGCGCATTGTATGGATGATGGGGCCTTCGATATTGGGGGGTTGGAGCCTTTGTTTGTACTTGAAAAGAAAAGAAGGTGCACTACTTGGGGATGTGTCTGCTTTGTCGTGTGATGCATTGTGCTTGTGCTAGTGGAACTGGGAGTTGGGTTGCATAGGAAAGCCTGGGTGTTGTCCCCACACTTGAGGACCCAATTTGTGCATATGGGAGGTGCGGTATGTGTAGCTTAGGGTGACATGTTGAGTGTTATCTTGCTAGGTATGTCATGCCCTTAATGTGCCCTAAGCGTGAAGTAGGGAATCAAAATGAGGCTAGGAGGTTAGGGATGGAGCCGGTTGACCAAAGCCATTAGACGCACCTAACTTGAGAACCCCTAGGTGCAGTGACCATGGCCTATGTGGGGTGAATTGCCCGTTGTGATTTCTTTGCTTCTCATATTGGCTTTCTTTTTCCTTTTTTCTTTCTTTCTCTTCCTCATTCATTTTCCTCTCTTTTCTTTTATTTCTTCTTCTTCTTCTCTCTCTCTCTCTTTTCTTTTCTTTTTAAACCTTGACTTTTGAGGGGCCATACAAAATAGAGGATCTATTCCTTGGGCTCTTGAGTATGAGATGGGGAGGTAGGGGGCTTTAATGATTTACTAAGGAAGTTCCTACTTAGCATGTACCCTTTTTGGCCTATCCTTACATGGAGAGGAGTGGTGGATTAAAATGGATGGCTACAACTAGTAAAATGGTTGTCGTTCATGTCCTCAAGGAGGGCCATACAAAATGACCTGAGTAAAGCAGTCAAGACCCATATGAACATCCACACTTCAGTAGGATGCTGAACTATAGTCAAGGTATAGATCTCTTGCCAAGCAACAGTAAACGGTAATGTATGGCACTAAGCCAGGATAAAACAGGCATGATTTCTAGACCTGCCAAAAGATTTAGCCCCCATGCAAAAGCTACAATAGTCACTGGGTTAAGCTCATGTAGGTGCTCAAAAGAATCCATTACAATAGGCAAGGGTATTCAACTGACACAATGAATGCTCTCAAGGACAATGACAATGACTATGATGATATGCATCATCCTCATCAAGATCATGGCCTCCACCTTGTACGCCTACTCCTGGCATGTGCAGAAGCAATGGCTTGGAGATAGAGACACACACCTTGCAAACTTACTCCTGGATGAACTCTTTACCTGCACATCTCATTCAAGCGATGCCATCCAGCGGGTCACATGCTACTTTGCTGAGGGTCTCTCTGCATGTCTAGCCACGATGTGTGGTGGGCTTCGGAGGCCTATCATGGTGCAGCAAAGAAAGGAAGGACTCCTGTAGCTCTATCATTGTAGCCCTTACCTTGCCTTCAGTTTCTTTGCTCCCAACAAAGCCATACAAAGAGGCAGTTGCATGCTGGTACAGTTAGAGCCTACTGATCAATAAGACGCCCCCATCACAAAACTCCACTGCTTTTCAAGTCAAAGCTGCTGGTAGATGGAGATCGATCACTGCATGTCTCACAGAGAGGAGGAGGAATCTACTGTCAGAACTGCATGCAGTAGAGTGCTCTGCATGCAACAGTGATCTCAGTCTCCTTCCACTAAAATCATACCCATGGGCCTACCTCATCACACGTGTCAATAAACATCCCATTTTTTCTTTTGCAAAAAAGCTTCATCCCTATCTTGCAATAACATGCTACATTGCATGTGTAACCTCTATACCGTTATCTCCAAATACACTACATGCTCTTTTAGTCAAGGACCTTCACACGAGTTGCAACAAAGTAAAGAGCCTATGCGACACACTTAAAAAAGCATTCCACTATGTTGAGCAACTGGAGAGAATCATGGAACAATTCAAATGTTTATCCTTATATTCAAATTATACTAAATTGTCTTATTTGTCAAAGACTTACAAAATTCTCAAAGGCCAACGTATTGTGATGATATTATGGGTAGTCTAGTGACTAAAGAGATACATAAGAAATCCATGGGCCAAAGCAAAAGTGGTCAGGTGTTTGAAACTCAGGAAGAAAGAGGTAGAAAATAGTATAAAGGGAAGAAACACAATTATGGGTAGTCACATAGCGAATCGAGGTCCAAGATCTCATATCAAGAATACTTTTATAAATGGAAGTGAGAACAAAAGGATAAGAAGAAGGATATCAAGGATATTGACAAGAAATAGGAAAAACGAAAAGTAAAGATTGAGGAAGTGAATTCCTTTTTTGGTACATGAAGATTATGGTGGTGTGTTTATTTCGTCTTCCTGCATGAGGAAAGCAATGCTAGGATGTGAGATAGAAGCTATGGAGTGCAAGAGGCTTGAGATAGAGAGAAGAATAAAAAGAGAGTTATGTGGGCACAAAATCAATGGTACTTGTATCATTTCTTATGTTCGCTTATATATGACTTTATAGTGAGTACTTATACAATGAGTATCCAACTAGCTATATGTAATTTTTCTTTACCCCAACAACTTCCCACTTGGAGGTTGGTGTGCCTTTATGGGAGTGTGAGAATAAATGAAGATACTATCCAATTACCATAAGCACTCTACAGTCTACAAACCACTCATAAGGTAAAGACTTTGTGAGAATTTCTACGGGGTGCAAAGCACTCAAAAGGTAAAGTCTTTGTGAGAAGATCTATAGGGCTAATATCCCTATGAATCTTGAAAGTATCAATGTGCTAATATCCCAAAGTCATTCTCTTTATCTGACTTATTTGACCTAATGCCCTCATTATTTGGCAATTTTGGCACTTTACACTACTAAACTATTATCATCATTGTAGGGTTTGGGCTTCCAAATCCATCGCCTTTTAATCTTTGCATGGCTTGATTGGATGCCACCACTCTTCTATTTTTATATTCTTTCATGATTGATCTATGGTGGCTCACTTCTTTGTTGCCTATTACTACCTCTAAGTCGGCTTCTTTTACCAGACCCAACCCTAGGTTGATCTTTACCATCATAAAACCTAGGTTTCCTATCAGCTAAGCTTCCAATAATTGAGATAGCCTCCACACAATAGCGTGCATCAACTATGTTTTAGGGAGTCATCTCATTGATATAGTCTTTCTTTGAATTTGGACCATTCAAGGGTTGCTTAACCACTCCACTTCCCCCATCTACTCTAAACCAAT
Organism: Lygodium microphyllum; assembly: GCF_053477565.2. Classification (NCBI taxonomy): domain Eukaryota; kingdom Viridiplantae; phylum Streptophyta; class Polypodiopsida; order Schizaeales; family Lygodiaceae; genus Lygodium; species Lygodium microphyllum. The sequence continues at coordinate 68,535,827 of NC_141145.1, forward strand.
TTCCATTTAGCTCATAGTTTGGAACATAGCATTGGTTGCACTAGGATGCAAGGGTCCTTGGACCTTTGGATCTTTGTAGTTAATATTGGGATTCTCCCTAGTATGCCTCTTATCTTCACCTCTAGCATTGTTAACATTCAACAAATGCTGCCAACCCTTATGAATTTCAAGGGTGCAAGGAAAACTCTAAGAGTTCTCCCAACACCTTTCTTTCACGACTTAGGGTTTCTCATCCTAATTGTGAAATTGTGTGTTTATTTCCAAGACACTAATAGAGACGTCATAAAGCATATATTTTGGAAATTGACTAACTTTCATTGGCCAAAGTTTTAGAATGTCATCAAAGGCTCTTGTGTACATTTTAATGGAGATATATGAATCTTGCAGAACCTGCGCAAGCTGTCCTAAGACTCATCTAGGATTTTTTCACATACTTTCTCAAGGTTCTGATTGACCCTCTTCGGAGACTTTAATACCATTTCCTAGCCTCTCCCTTCAGGGTACTTGAAAACCCAAGCATCTGATGTATATCATCAAACCCACTCGCAGAACAAGTTAGATCATATTATTTCAAATGTAGCATTGGATCCTCATCTACCAGCCCATTAAACACTGGGAGAGACATTACAAGATACAGGCCTCATACCAACGTTCAAAACGACGAAAATGTTCATTAAAAATTTTGCCCCCGTCATCGCAAAAAAATCGGTATTAGCGATGCCATAGAACAGTCGCTATCATCGTCGCTATATATGCGTCGTTATCAACATCATAAAGAGTAATGATTTGCGACGCTAATAGCGGCGCATGCAGTAAATTTGTGACACTAATAGCAATGGTTACAAGGAAAAAAAAATTGTGGCAGGGCAGCAAGTTTCCCTACCACAAATGGCAATATGTGCTTTATTTGGGCCATACAAAAGAGTTACACTAAAGTGTACAATGCTCGTCAAAATGAAGGCAAAGTGTACTTGAATCCATAAGACTGATCATGCATAGAATAAATACAAGATCGTATAATAAAAGCGATGGTATAATCATGGCAAGATACAAAGGATGATAATAACATAGTGCATAGAAAATACCTACATAAAACACATGATGAAAAAAGAAGAGGATGTGCGCTCCATAGATCCAAGGGCAAACTATAGATCCTCGCCATCCGAAAGCTCTTCATTCTCATAGTGTAAGGCTCTCATGTCCCTCACGAGCCCTCTTTTCTTCTTGCTCTTGAGATCAAGGCTAGGACGAGAAGAACAAACTAGTATAGACTATGATATTAACCACAAAGTATGGTTTTAAATGTAGCTCTATTGCTAAACTAGTATAGACTATGATATTAACTGTGCAACTAAAATATGTTATTAATGTAAACTATGTTATGGGTCGGTTGTTTTGCAGTCTTGGAGATTTAATTGTAGAGCTCATAATTTCATCAACCTTGAATTGAAGATTGAAGATACTCAAGTAAGGGATGTCTTCTTCTACAAGCACATTAAGAAAATGTACATGTAACTATAAGTGTGCACATAGTACTGAAGGTTGGCAATTAGTGAATCGTAGTACTTATTTTAGACATGTTAAAAATGACATGCTTGGGATTACGCATTCTTCTCTAGAAAGATCACATCCTAGTGAACCAAGGGACTCAAATGTGCAAGGAGATCATATTGAGAACTGAAGGCACGAAGAATCATCTCCAATGCATGGTGAAACTAACATAGATGATTTAAATAGACGACGTAGGTGGTGTGATTGCCTTGCATATTGTAATGGTGGGAGGAGTGTTGGTCCACAAACTTTTCCTAGGCATGAGGAGTTGAAGGCCAAATATGATGCACTAATATGCAAATTGGTCTTACTCCTTCTAATGAAAGCCAACATAAACAAGGCAATGATCAAACTATCAATACTTCTATAAGTCCCCCCTTCAATCATGACAACAACTCAATTAACCATGTTGAGTCTCCTCGAATAGATCATTCTATAGACAATCACATATCTATTATTGGGCCATCATTATATCAACAAACTATACAAAAGATAATTGAGCTTCAAGCTCTTTGGGATGAGAACCGAATATCAATTAGTGCACAAGAGAAGATGCTCCAATTATTATTTGGAGACATGGGCAATCCAAGGGCTAGGGCTCAAAGAGTTGAAGAGTGCAAGCCAAGTTTAAGTAAGCTATTAGTGCAACTACCTGATACATGGGATGGAAACCTTGATGGAGTGAGAGTCCCGACATCTTGAGAGCAACTTGAATCTATGTATCATGGTCTTGGCATGGTCCAACCTGAGCGCTATAGGTTTTGCATGGGAAGTAAAAACAATGATCATGAAATTGAACTTCTTACACCTAGTAAAGAAGATTCTTATGCCAAAGATGTAGTCTTGTGTTCTTGCAAACAAAATATGTGAAAAAGAATACTAAAGCGTGATTGTATTGAATGTTGCGAAAAGTGTAAAAAATGCAACAAACCAAGGAGAGAAATATTAGCTATTGATTATTTACCTCTAAAGAAACAATTAGAGCTTTTAGTGTGATCCAGGACACTTTGTCATGATTTCCTAAGCATGTGGCATCATAAAACAAGATGGTTATGGAAAGATATCCATATGCAACCAAAATTCATAAACGAGTTTTGGGATGGAACAAAGTGTCGTGAGTATCAAGATTTTTGGAATCCTGATGCTGAGTATGAGATGGTTGTTGCATGCAACAACCCTACATGTGGGAAAGTATATACAACTTTTCCAAGGTCTTGTTTTTCAATAGTTCTAGAACAAGGTTTTGACCAAGAGATGCAAGAGTATAATTTTGTTTGTAAAAAATGTCGACATCTCAACAAATGTAAAAAGAAAAAGTGTAGAGGTGATCCTTGAAACTTGGCACTTCTTTTACATTAGGATGGCTTCCAAGCCTCTCGTGCCACTCAAAAGGACTGTGGCGTGGTTGAAATTAAGGTCCTTAATGGTGGGAATGGTTCCATATTAGGCATTATTCCTGTTTTATTCATACCTTTTAGTTGCTCTAAATTTATTCGTAATACTCTTGATGTATTTCAAACTTTTTTAAGACCACTTATTAGTGAGCTACAAGACCTTTACATAAATGGTATGCAAGTGTCATACAACTACCCTGTAGAAAAGATTTTTGAAAATCCAAAGGGACAATCAAACTTTTGTGTTGTTAGATCAATGCTAATGATGGTTACAGGGGATCATCTTGCACAATGCAAAATAGGATCCTTCAAAGATGGTGGGCAATTCTTTTGGCGTAGAGACAAAGCCCAAGCTACTCTTGATACTAGTAATCCCGCATTCCAAGGACATTACCTTTACGATGGTAGTCAATATCAAGTAAGATATCCTCCAACCCAACGGTCCATAGGTGAAATGATTGATGCCTTATCAAGTTCAAAGAGGGCATCCACACAAGCTGAAAAGGATGGAAAACTAAAGCTTGCAGGATTAGCTAGAGAGTCTATTCTATGGAAACTATATGATTTGTATGGTTTTAACTTGTCAATAGACTTGGTATATGATGCGATGCATGTGTTATCTCTAAATATATTTCAAAAATACATACGAGTACTCATGAGAGCCATGTCCAATGAAAAGAAAAAGATGATAGATTTTTGTTGTGAAAAGGCTTATAAGGTCTCTCCACCCTCTATTTGTCATGGACGGTGGCCTCGTAATCCAAGTAAGTATTATGAAAGCTTTAAGGCTGAGGAGAACCAAAAGTTCATCCAATGGTGCTTACCATATATTTTAGGTATAGTTGATGAGATACCAAAGTCAATTTTTGACATAGGTTTGTTGCTCATAGATATTGCACATGCCTTCTATAGTTATAGTCGATGTATTGGTTGGTCAAAAGAATGTTTAGGTGTTGTACATACTTTGTTTTCTGCTTGGAGAGTTCAAAAGAAAGAAGCCTTTGGTGCTACTTCTTCTCCCTTAGAACACGTTGCAAGAAATGGAGAACTACTAGATGACATATTGAGACATGGATCGCGTGATGTGTATTGGTGTTGTGACTTTGATTGAACGGTAGCATTATATATAGCGGTAAAGACTAATAATCGCTTTAACAAAATATCTTATGTAAATTATTATAAGAGGACATTCTTCACTTCAATATTTAAGTTATTAGAAATGGAAGTATATGGGCTTTTGCTACATGAAAGAATGCTTATCCAAATACATGCCTGTCTTGTTTTACCTGATGGTTATGCTTTCACTGATTACCAGACACCGTGTTGTTATTCATTTCATGAGAATGCAAAAATGCATTTTAATCATAAAAAAGAGAAGAGAACGTAGGCCCCTTTCATCAGAAGAACAAAAATATATTGTGCAATTTCTTGGTCTTCAAGAGAATGCACTAGTAGGACATCTAATTACCACATATAGAAGAATTCTTTATAATGGAGAAATATACAAGATCGCAAATGACGTTGTGGTAAAAACTGACACTTTTTATAGTATGTTAGAAAGTATAGGTCATTGGAAAGCAAGACTCACTAATTTTTTTTCCATTCAATGGGATGGAGAGTATTACACCTTTTTTAGTGGAGAATATTACAAGCAATGCATAACTGTAAAAGAAAATGAAGAATGCTTACTTATAGATCCAATCATGGGAATGAGTGTACTACAAACTCAACGACTTCCATTTACATGGGATTGCATAAGATCATTGAGTTCTTTATTGCATAAGTTTGTTCCTTTACCTTTACATAATAGACTTGTTGAATATGAGGTAAAAGATCTAATTCAAAGAACAAGATTATTACAAATAGGGTAGTTGGTTGTATACCTCCTTGGTTGGAAAAATATGATATTGTCTTGGTAAGAAAACATGATGATATGGATGGGGAGTACATTCATGCAATGATAAGAGAGGTAAATTATGAAGAAAAAATGTGCAAATTTTCATGGTTGAAGTGTGATCATAATAGAAGTACATAGAGAATTGATATTGATGAAGATATTTGGAGGGATTGGAACTTCTGTAGCATGGTAATGTCAAACTTTGAAGTTACAAAGAGAAGGAGAGTAACATTATCAATTGGAGAGTCTATAGATGTGGCAATAGTGTGGAGATCACGTGATGTAACTTGACTCCTTTAGAGAGAGAGAGTGTGTGTGTGTTGCATTCTTGTAGGTCCAAATGGGTGCTAGTAGCATTGGTCATAATGGACATCGTTATCTGATCGCCATCCCATTGTGTATATCATAATGCTTTATCTATGGGTGTTTGTATATGAGGACGGTATCTTGTGGATATAGCTCATGTTGTGTCTCATGTATAGGTAGTTGGACCTTTGTGTGTATGTGTGTATGTGTGCATGTGTGATTATTAAAGAATGAGAAAATTTCTTGCTTGAAGAAGATTAATGTATGGATATAATCTCTTGTTTGAGGAATACTAGCATATAAAGTTGTAAATTTGGTTTTAGCTTGTATCTTGTTTGATTTTAGCTTGTCTCATGGTTTGTATAGTTGTATATTGTATCCTTTTTATATGATTGATTGATTCTTTATTGGTTGAATATTAAAATAGTTTCTTGATTTAATTTTAGCTTGTCTCATGGCCTGCCCAAGTCAACAAACTCTAGATTCAATGATGCAAACTATCATCACTCTGCAAAAAACAATTGAGGAACTAAAATCAAAGAATGATAGTTTCGAACAAACAATGAGCATGAGCAAACCAATTTCAATTTTAAGTAAAAGAGTCCAGTTGCCACCTCAAAAGCAAATCAAGAGTATACAAATAGGGGATGTATCTCTAATGAAGACTCCTACATATGACTAGATTTTCAAACCACCTAAAAGGATTAGTCGAGAAGACCAAGATGAGTTTGGAAAACCATTTTTACTAAAATACTATCGAGATACGCAAAATGTTAGGTATTGTGCTAATCACTGAAAAGTGTATAATTAGGTCAAGAGCCATGAGATTGGCAATGATTTGCGATTTCATAATAATAAAAAGGAACTTTAGACACCTATCCATATAGAAAAAAAAGAGAAATTTTCTAGATACTTATCAAAGTATCTAGAAAAAGGCTCAACTAGTAAAAGTGGAACACTTTACAAGTTAGTGATATAGTAAAATATTCCTGTATAGGAATTTCAAAATTCTCTAGTTATCCATGTAGTGAAAATTTACTATATAAACATACTAGTTAGAACTAATCATATAGTATTTTTATATATAAGAAAACTAGTTGCAATCATGTAGATAGTTTTAAGAATTACTATTATGGTAAAAAATATAAATTAAAATAATAGAAAGATTTAAAAGATATTATCTTCATTAATAAAGAGGTCAATTCAAGATGCATATATCATCAATACTCAAAGGTTTATTGTGATTTTTTGTGACATGAATTTTCTCTCTATAGAGTAACCAATCCACGAGAGCTTTTCTCATGGTTGGCAATGTTTGCTCATTGCGTCCTCCTAAAAAAGTAGGATCTCTCTTAATAACGCCATATGTAGATTTTAACGATGCATATAGCTCATCAATGGATTGGATGTCTAAATATTTGAGGAGAATGGTTTCTTGGTCTTCCTCTTCAAATGCATTAAAAACCTGGATTTTAGAAATACAACATAGATTAGTGTGCTACTACATCATAAGTTAATTAGCTACTCTATTGTCTTAATATTTAATAACATTGAGTTACCGATGAAGTTCATGATGGCAATTCTATATTAGAAGGATCCACACTTTTTGATGGCTCAACATGGTCGAGAACCTATAGCATAGACAAGAAAATAAAGTTAACAAAATTAAATTATGCCACATTTAGTAAAAAAAATGCAAAGAAGTACCTTAGATAATTTCTTATTTTTTCCCTTACTCTCCTTTTGTTGTTGCTTGCTTTGCTGCATTTTCTCGCTCATCTTATCACAATAAGTTTGTAATTAGATATAATTTATTCAATGCATATATTAAAATAAAATATCAAGAGATGGCTAAGCATACCTTTCATACATGAAGACTTTTCCGTGCTACTTCAACCTCCTCAAGATCTTGGATCATACCTTGTGGAAGAGAGTGTTCACTACTACATGAACCCTATAATACAAGAAAAGTAAAACTTAAAATGGAATATCTTTTAATTTGAAAGTATACAAAAATTAAGAATATATGTATATATTCCTCATACAGATGGAATTCCTTGTAGTGGCTCCATAAAACTATGATCTGAGTTTAAATAGTCCTGAAACATAGGTTAAGTGTTAGAGACAATCAAATGGAAAAAGACTAGAACCCAAGGTATACTAACCATTTCATTATTTTTTTGACATTTTTCGGAAGCAGAAATTGAAACAAGAGGCCGACCATCATTGTGAGATTCCAACTAGTACAAGCAAGAAAATTGAAGTCAACATAAAAAACTAAAAACTCCAAATACTTAAATATTTAAATGAGTGAACGATGTACATACATGTGTTGCACTATTCTCAGAAAAGATCCAGCTAATCCTACAAGCTTTAGTTTTCCATCCTTTTTAGCTTGTGTGGATGCCCTTTTTGAACTTGATAAGGCATCAATCATTTCACCTATGGACCGTTGGGTTGGAGGACATCTTGCTTGATATCGACTACCATCGTAAAGGTAACGTCCTTGGAATGAGGAATTACTAGTATCAAGAGTAGCTTGGGCTTTGTCTCTACGACAAAAGAATTGCCCACCATCTTTGAAGGATCCTATTTTGCATTGTGCAGGATGATCCCCTATAACCATCATTAGCATTAATGTAACAACACAAAAGTTTGATTGTCCCATTGGATTTTCAAAAATCTTTTCTACAGGGTAGTTGTATGACACTTGCATACCATTTATGTAAAGGTCTTGTAGCTCACTAATAAGTGGTCTTAAAAAAGTTTGAAATACATCAGGAGTATTACGAATAAATTTAGAGCAACTAAAAGGTATGAATAAAACAGGAATAATGCCTAATATGGAACCCTTCCGACCATTAAGGACCTTAATTTCAACCACACCACTGTCCTTTTGAGTGGTACGAGATGCTTGGAAGCCATCCCAATGTAAAAGAAGTGCCAAGTTCCGAGGATCACCTCTACACATTTTCATTTTACATTTGTTGAGATGTCGACATTTTTTACAAACAAAATTATACTCTTGCATCTCTTGGTCAAAACCTTGTTCTAGAACTATTGAAAAACAAGACCTTGGAAAAGTTGTATATACTTTCCCACATGTAGGGTTGTTGCACGCAACAACCATCTCATACTCAGCATCAGGATTCCAAAAATCTTGATACTCACGACACTTTGTTCCATCCCAAAACTCGTTTATGAATTCTGGTTGCATATGGATGTCTTTCCCTAACCATCTTGTTTTATGATGCCACATGCTTAGGAAATCATGACAAAGTGTCCTGGATCGCACTAAAAGCTCTAATTGTTTCTTTAGAGGTAAAAAATCAATAGCTAACATTTCTCTCCTAGTTTATTGCATTTTTTACATTTTTCACAACATTCAATACAATCATGCTTTAGTATTATTTTTCGCATATTTTGTTTGCAAGAACACAAGACTACATCTTTCGCATAAGAATCTTCTTTATTAGGTGTAGGAAGTTCAATTTCATGATCATTGTTTTTACTTCCCATGCAAAACCTATAGCGCTCAGGTTGGACCATGCCAAGACCATGATACATAGATTCAAGTTGCTCCCAAGATGTCGGGACTCTCACACCATCAAGGTTTCCATCCCATGTATCAGGTAGTCGCACTAATAGCTTACTTAAACTTAGCTTGCACTCTTTAACTTTTTGAGCCCTAGCCCTTGGATTGCCCATGTCTCCAAACAATAATTGGAGCATCTTCTCTTGTGCACTAATTGATATTTGGTTCTCATCCCAAAGAGCTTGAAGCTCAATTATTTTTTGTATAGTTTGTTGATATAATGATGGCCCAATAATAGATATGTGATTGTCTATAGAAGGATCTATTTGAGGAGACTCAACATGGTTAATTGAGTTGTTGTCATGACTAAAGGAGGGACTTATAGAAATATTGATAGTTTTGATCATTGCCTTGTTCATGTTGCCTTTCATTAGAAGGGGGAAGACCAATTTGCATACTTAGTGCATCATATTTGGCCTTCAACTCCTGGTGCCTAATAAAAGTTTGTGGACCAACACTCCTCCCACCATTACAATATGCAAGGCAATCACACCACCTACATCATCTATTTAATTCACCTATGTTAGTTTCACCATGCATTAGAAATGATTCTTCGTGCCTTCGGTTCTCAAGATGATCTCCTTGCACATTTGAGTCCCTTGGTTCACTAGGATGTGATCTTTCTAGAGAAGAATGTGTAATCCCAAGCATGTTTTAGCGTGTCTAAAATAAGTACTACGATTCACTAATTGCCAACCTTCAGTACTATGTGCACACTTATAGTTACATGTGCATTTTCTTAATGTGCTTGTAGAAGAAGACATCCCTTGAGTATCTTCAATCTTCAGTCCAAGGTTGATGAAATTATGAGCTCCACAATTAAAACTCCAAGACTGCAAAAAAACGGCCCATAACATAGTTTACGTTAATAACATATTTTAGTTGCGCAGTTAATATCATAGTTTATACTAGTTTAACAAAAGAGTTACATTTAAAACCATACTTCGTAGTTGATATCATAGTCTATACTAGTTTTTTATTCTCAAACACTTCCTTTAAAATAATTAAAAGCAATTAAAAAGAAGCAATCTTTCCCAAACACTTCCCTAAAAATAATTAAAAACAATTAAAAAGAAGCAATCTTTCCCAAACACTTCCTTAAAATGATGGGGTCAAATTTTGTAAACATTGGCATTAGTTGATGAGCACATAAGTGGATATGAGGCCAAAATAAGGGATTGGAAAGTCGAAGAAAAATGAGGGAAAACAAAAGGATAGGAAGAGTGAGGAAGACTAATGGCTTGGAGCTAGGTGTAAGTTTGCTCTTTTTTGTGATGAAGAGTCCAAGTGGGGCTCTAGAGCAACATATTTTGTTTGTTTTGAAAGAAGTTTTGATACATGTATTTGATGTACACAAACAAGGGTGATGCTTAAGTGTATAGGTAGCTTATTATTTGCAAATAGGGAATAAGCTTAAGTGTAATAAGGGGAACCTTCTTGTTCAATTAAGTGGGGGGCCTACATTAAAGCATGTGGCACATGGCTAACTCTCATGCTCTCATGCATGTTGTCTTCTCATGCACACTATAGTCAGTGTAGTACTGCTACCAGAAGACTGGGACTTCAAATTGCATGTCCTGCAGGAAGGATAGGGGTTCCAATTGGACCTTAATTATATTAAGGTGTACAAATGAAGTAGTCTGCATTTTCTTTGATACCACAAGCCAAGCCGGAGCGGATCTTCAATGTCCTGAACAGTCCAAAGACTGTAGCCAAGTTCGAGGAATACAGGGACATGCATATGGTGAAGGCCAAGGCCATCAAGATCATTAGCTCTAGAACCATACACTATTCCCGATGCCAGCCTGATGGCAACGAGCTTCTGCGCTTCTACAACACAACTGTGTCCTGCTCTTTTGCCAAGCCATGGTCTTCTTCATACTTGTGCACATTCATTACATGCATGTGGTGTGTGCCAAGTCCTAAGGTCGGGATTCCCCATGAAGGGCCAGCCTGGTATCTTCATAACTGGAAGTAGTGGCAAGGCCCATGACTCAATTTTCTTCTCAGACGATGATTATGACTACGGTGCCATTGGGGATGGTAGGTGTGCAATGCTCGTATGCCGAGTGATTGCAGGCCGTGTGAAGAGATTGACACATGAAAGCTCCCAGGATGGCCCTGGGGCTCTGAGTGGGTAGGATTCCTTTGCAGGGGAGGTAGGCCAATACAATAATCTAGAGGAGCTGCTGGTCTTCAATCCAAGGGCAGTCTTACCTTGTTTTGTTGTCATCTACAGCTACTAACCAACTGAGTCATGGCGCATCCATCTATTCTTGTATTAATGTCAAAAAAGAGTGGCGGGAGATGGTACTCTGCTAGTGCGAGGGCTTTCCTGAGGAGTGTCCTAAGTAATCTAATATAGTTACATGTTGTTACAAAGGCAGGGTTTGGGCAGTAGGAGAATTCCATCAAGAAATGAGCCATGGAATCCCATAGATCTTGTTCTGAGAAGGCAAGTGCTTCCTCAAGCTTTGTGGCATTGATATTGTAGAACTTCGAAAAGTCGTATCGACCACAGATGTTAGGGTCAAAATCTACTTCTACCCTTTGAGGATATGGTAGATAGGATGGATCATTTCGTTCAAAGGGCAAGAAGCCACAAAATAACATCCATGTATCCACATTGCCGCTCCAAACTCTTCTCCTCCACTTAGGTTGGGATTCATAGCCTTTCACCATGTGGGGTATCTCCTCAACCTTGTTTTTCGAGTAATCTGGAGATTCTGTCCCCCAAGTCATTGGAATCTTATCTCTTTCGACGAGCCATTGGTCACCAAGCCTTCTTCCCATGGCAATTACCTTCATTACCACTTCGATGGATAACAATTTGCTTAGGGACACTGGGTATCGAAAGGTGAAATTGAAGGGCTAGCGGTATTTTTCCCATCGCTCCCAAGTTGATAGTTTCGTGTTCTAGTTCATGGGTGAGCAATCCCTTTTTGGTGGGATGGGAGGCTCTCAGACTGCAGACGGCTGCACTTTTTTCCTTTTGCATGCTTGGTCAAGCATTCTAACCCTCTTCTTTTTAGCTTTTCTCTCATTTTTGCTATGATGAAGGGGTTTTGGCTGTGGTGAGGGAGGTGGTGGAATCCACTCCTCATCTCGTTATGCCCCGTCATGGAGCTTGACCCTGCTCCTGCTTCCTGTGGTCGTTCTTCTTGGAGTCCCAATGTGTCAACCTCCTCACGTGACTTGCTTGCGCGGTGCCAAGCTCAGTCTCAATAGATTTTTTGTCCCTGGTCTTGCCAAGTCAGATTGAGGCTTGTGTCTTGGATTTGGGAGCACAACCCTTGTTTAATCGCCCTGTGAACTATTTCTAGTTTTCTTTTAAGTGCCTCAACTGCCTCCTCCTCTTCAGAGGGCGTGACATCTAAGATTGTGCTGAGGAAGGTGTGTTGTTGGGCCTCCAGACTGGCCTGAGAGGCACCTGCCTTGCTTTCTACTAGTATTTTGCTTCCTTCCTCATGGGCCAAACGACTCACTAGGTCCTTCACTTTCTTCTCAATTTTGGCCTCCCATTCCTTGGCTTTATTTTTCATCTCTTCCAAGCCCTCACTTTGCCTTTGTGACAAGGCCACTATCATTGGTTTTTGCCCCTTCCATTTCTGCACAATTTCTTCTTTTTCTTTTGTTAGGTGCTCAATCTCTCTTTCCAATCTCGCTTGTTCCTCTCTTTCCTTTTGCACTCAATACTCCGCTTCTTCCCTCTCTATGTGTCATTCCTCTTATTCTTGCACACTCTCTTTCTCTAGTGTGGCGAGCTCTTCCATGTCCACCTGGAGTTTTCTCATTTGCATTTTGAGCTCTGCATGTTGTAGAACCAAGATTTTGTGCTCCCTTTGCATTCTGACTAACTCATGGTTCTCTTCTTCTAGTCTTTTTCACCACTATTCCTCCTCATCTTCCTTGGCCCTTAGTTCCACTTTTAGCACCTAGATTTATTTATGTTGCATGGCCACTTGGCATGTTTTTTCTAGTTGGAAAGTAGCTGACATTTCTCTTTTCATTTCCAAATTTTTCATTGTGGCTCTCTTCTCCTCTTTTGCCCTTTCCAATTGAGCATAAGGCTCCTTGACATGCTCATCCCCCTGATCAGCGGGCTATGGCCCGTGGTAGTAGTAACCTCGATTCTTGGTCACTTGGGCCCCTGTTGAGATTCAGCATCTGCAACTGCTGATATTTTCATTCCTGTCATTAGAGTTCCTACACTAGAGTCGACCATTGGGGTATGTGCTTTATTGACCAAGAACTGCACCCATGCCATGAGGTTACTAGCGTCAACAGTGATTGGGGTGCCTGGCATTGCTGCAATGGTTAGGGTGGCCAGCAAGATGGTAAGTGGGATCAAGGGAATAGGGCCTTGCCTTTTCCCTCTAGAATGGGTGGAGGCGAGTCTTCTGGTGCTTGGCCACTGTTTCCCGGCCTCTGTCCTCCCTCAGTGGGCTCATTGTTGCCAACTCTTCATACCTGCACTCTTGCTCAATGGACATGTGCATGGCTTGTGCCAAGTCCTCTTCTTCTTTTATTCTCAACTCTTCTTCTTCTTCTTCCACCTTCTTTCACCATTCTTCCTTTGCCCTTTTTGATTCTTCCGTTATTTTCTACAGTTCATTCTTCTCCTTGTTTCTTCATTCTTCTTTGGCTTTCTTGGATTTTCTTTATGCTTTTATTATCTCTTCCTTCTTCTTTTTTGACATTCTCTCTTCCTACCTCTCTTGTGTTGTTTCTTTCTTGGATATTTTTGGTTTTCTTTTTATGGGGGCTGGTCTTCTGGTGCACCCTCCTCGTCACTAACTATTCTTTCACTTGATTATTCTCATTCTTGTCAAGGAGGTGACCTTCCAGGTATTTCATCGGCTCCTTCTGTATTCAGTGCCTCCTTCATTCCTTCGTGGATGAGGGCAGTCAAGATTCCCCCATATTCGATGAACAAGGCTTTGGAAGATGGTTTCTTCCTCTTTGCTCCCTTTGAAGTTGGGGATTCCCCACCCGCCGATTTGCTACCCAGGGCTATTGCCTTAGCGGATTGATCAATAGTCTTTTGCACATAGCTATTCTAGCCTATTTCATCCAGTGTGTGAGCTGCCAAGCTCCCCAACATGGGCACACTGATTCTATGCATAAGGGAGTTGTATCGTTGGATAGAGAAGGGGGAGTGGATGACTTTTGCCTGCACTTGGAATTCTAGATCGAGGATGTGTTGAATGCTTATGCCGTCGTTTGTTAGGACCTGCCCCTTCCTCATGTTTAGCATGGTGTATACATCCCTCTTTTGTCTCCTTTCCACCTTGGGTTCCAAACCTAGTGCCTTCTCCACCAAGGTTTTACTACTTCTTCCCTCCCCACAGTCACCATCCAACATTCCCTATCAAGGTTGTATGTCCTCAAGAAGTTCACAAACTTGGCATGGTCGGTCAAACTTTTTGATGTACTTAGCTAGGTTGCATTATTTCACGACCCTTTTGGCAACCTCCTCCTTAGCCACCATCTCTGCAATGTTATGGATGCTTCGAAACTTTAGGTGGTTTTAAGCACGGTTTTCGAGGAAGAGGCCATACTTCACTCTTTCCTCATCCATGAATGGATGGCTATGGGCATGATCCTATTGCGTTGCCATCTTCAATTCCTGTCACAGAACCATGGTCACCTATTGATTTTGCCTTACTTCACCTTACTTCTAGTTGATCATGCTTTTATGGGGAGAAAACATACTTAAGCATAAAAATAGAATTTTCCTTCGAGAAATTATTATTCGTTTCCCAAAAATTACAACATTCTTCCTTAGTGAAGAAGAGTTGATTTTCATGTATTTTGGCATTGATTGAGGCTTTAGTTTTTCCTTGGGTGTCTCATTTCCCCTTACTTGTTTGCCTTTACCTCTTCATTCCACCTGTGATTTCGCCTTACTTCACCTTACTTCTATTCCACCCTTTCCCCTCCTTGCTAGGGAATGAGAAGAATCATTCCTAGGATCTAGAGGTCGAAAGGTCAAGGGCCTTCAATGCTTGTGTTTAGGGACTTCTACTTTTTCATGAGCTAAGTATAGAACTCGAGATTGTATTCTAATTCAGAAAAGTGGTCCATGTCAAAAGGATGAATGCCAACTTGAGTGATATATGTGAGAACGTCCATGAGAAAGTCACCGGAGTTCACGTGGCTAGCGATATGTAACTCCTCCTCCTTGGTCAAAATTCGATCTAGCTATGGGTGGGTCGGGAGGTGTTATTCTAGAGGGTGGTTACGGATGGTGGTCAATACCCTATAGGAGGTTGGAGCTACATAAGTGGGGTCATATTCTGAGGTTTTAATAGCATGTCTATGTTCTACATTAGTCATGATTTGATAGCCCTCAAATTCCCATTGAAGGCGGAGAGCGTACCATTTCCTCAAGAAAGAAGAGTCATCGTTAGCAAGTTGCTTCAATTCTTTAATTTCCTTTTCAATGGCGCATGAGGCATCATTTCTGTGCTTGCTCGTAGGAAATCTCAGTGGCGATCAGCTCCTCAGTTGCCGTCGGCAACCTTAACAAATACGAATTTGGATTATTCCCATGAGCAAGGTAGCATATGCACCTCCGTTGCTAAAGGCTCTTCCAAAAGGTCTAAGTCCAAGGAGCCATAGTTTCTAGCAAGCGATCAGAAAGTGGAATCATCTAAGCATCTAAGACAAGCAATGAAGTCATCCCCCATGTTTTCAGCAAAGTTTGCGGTCAAGGTTAGAATTGATCTCCACTCATAAGAGGGTCTAATGCTTGCAAGTGGCTAGGGCTTGACGGAACTAGAGAGTTCAACATAGGATTATTGCGGCTCTAGTTGCATCTGAGGTTGTGGCTTGGCCACTTGTTCAATAGGCTTGGCGATGGGTGCTAATGGTGCCTCTAAGGTTTGAGGGGCACTAGTAGGCTGTCCCAATTGAGACAGTTTGTTAGTGGCGGGTTGCGGTTTTGACCTATAAATTATTGTAGATTCGACGGGCCTAGACTTAGAGGTTCTATGTATATAGTAGCCCAAGTCTCTAATGGCCTAAGTGCTTAATATCTTCTAATGTTTCGTGAAGCTTAGGGCGGTGTTTGAGTAGGGCCTTTGGCAATATTGGTTTTCGGTACCCAGATCCAGGTGCTACCCCCGTAGCATCCGTGTGCTTGCATTAAGGTCTTTGGGACCCATTGTTGTTTGATTATACGTCGATGTCCATACTTTCATATTGGCCCCCTAGGTTTCAAGTGTGGGGATTTAGTCATGTGGGGTCATGGGTGTCTACTCCTAGGTGACGGGCCTTGATGTTTAGGTATCCATTGAAGCCTTGGTTCAAGGGTCTTAGTTTTGGCTTCTAGGTTTGGCAGGTTGTGACAAGTCACGATCCCTCTTAGACTTGGTGATGGGTTTTTCTACCGGTGGCTTTGTAGACCTCGTTGGAGTATTGTAGCCCTTGCTAAAAGCGGTAACTATACATCCATTACCTATGGCAAGATGAATACGCTACAACTTGTAGTCGACATTACCATGAGCTTGTAAATGTGTGTCCTAACAATGATTTTATACCTGCACCCTTGGTGTTTGGAAACACATAGAAGATCATTGGTATGCTTTCAGACTCGATAGAGACTGTAGCATTGCACTTTCCCAAAAGTGCATACAATTGGTCCCCATATGGGCTAAGTTTGGCATTGGTGGACTATAACTGCAGTCTACCAATGTGAGTCCAATGATCGTGAGTTAAGACATTAAAGTTAGCTCCCTCATCAATCAATGCATTGAAGGTGTGTGTTTGCTCGGTAGTGACCGTTATGCTTAGATAGGTTGGCTCTACAACTTCTTCATCCTCATCATCAATCTCTATGATAGTGGCCACTTGCACGTTGACAGGGGACTCTAGCATTGGAGGATCATGTAATGGGTGTGTGGGAGGGTAGTACTTATTGATGCGACTACCATTGAAGAAGCCTATGCCCTCTCCTTCCAGGGTTTCAAGTTTCACATTACCAGTTTTGCTTATGGCGCGGGAGTGGCACGGACCCTAAAAGGCCCTAGCCCTCTAAACTTCATCTTCCATTTATGACCCTTGACAGAGTACGAGAGCACTAAGTCTCCTTGTTCGAAATCTCATTGCTTGACACGCTTGTCAAACCAACTTTTGTGTCTTGTCTTCTCGCATATTAGCACATAGGTGGCTAGAAGTCAAGTTCTAGCTCAACTAGGTGCTCTGTCCATGCCTCCTTTCCATCCCATCTCTTTTGATGAGCGATTCTCAAGCTAGGAATGAAGAACTCTACAAGTAGAATTCCTTTGGTCCCATAGGTTAACTTGAAGGGAGTTTGTCCCATAGCCATTTTGTAAGCTGTGTGGTAGACCCATAAGGCTGCCATGAGTTTGTTATCCCAATCATTACTTGAAGTAGAGACTACCTTGGTTGGGACATTTACTAGAATCTTATTTGTAGACTCAGCATGGCCATTAGTATGGTGAGGATTTCTGATGGATGATTAGAAAGGTGGATAGGAGATGAGCAATCACTTCATTGATGAAGTGCATGCCTTGGTTGCTAACGAGTTTAATGGGATAGCCAAATCTTGAGATTACATGAGGAACTTGGCAATGGTCCTAACATCATTCTTTCTTGTAGCTCGTGCTTCCACCCACTTCGTAAGGTAATCTGTGGCAACAATGATGTACTTTTCTTGTGAGTATTGTGCTACAAGATTGATTGGCCCAATGAAGTTGATTCCCCACTTCTCAAATGGTTGCCTTGCAGTGATTTGACTCAACTCCATTTTGTCCTTACGAACTGGTACCTTGGTCCTTTGGCACTCATCACAGTGCTTTATGAATCATGTTGCATCTCAGAAAAGAGTAGGCCACCATAGCTGAGACTGCAGCACCTTGCAAGCTGTTGTGTCTCTGTTGAAATGCCCTCCCATTATTCCACTATGTGCCTCTGCCAGCGCATCGTGCATTTCATGCTCGCACATACATCTACACAACAATCTATCTTGCCCTAGCCGATAGAGTTGGCCTACTATCAACTGATATGTTTGGATTTTGATAATGAGATGCCTACGTTGGGCTTTTTCTATTGGTCATTTAGGGAGTCCGTGCTCAAGCACTTGAACTATGGCATTTTCCCAATAATGTGTCAAATCAACTCTGAACAAACCTTTTGCACTGGATAGGTTGAATAGATGGGCATCATGTAGTTCGTCTGCAATGCCTTGTCCAATGGCTTCTCCCATGGGGATGCAAGACATATGGTTGGCCATATAATGCTACTTTCCTTTCTGCATGACCATGGAGAAGTCAAATTCTAAAAGCGGAAGTAACCATCGAGCTATGTGTCCTATAGCACACTGTTTATTAACAAGGTAGAGCAGGGCTTGATGGTCAACAAAAAAGGTAAAAGGTGTAGCCAACAGATAATGCTGAAACTTCTTTACAACAAACACCATGGCTAAAGCTTCTCTCTCTGTTGTTGAATAATTCATTTTTGTATATGTGTTGTATCCTAGCAAAGCTCATAGGATAGTCTAAGTTGTGTTCACTAGATTGGCACAACACCGCTCCCACAGCGAACTTAGAAGCATCAATGTGAACATGAAAAGTGATTGTCCAGTCTGGGGCTCGTAGAATCAGTGCAGTGGTTAGAGCCTTTTTCAACTACTCATACATGCATTGGCATTCCTCGATCCACTCGAATATAATCAGCAGCTTGTATAGAGGTCGAGCAATCAATGCATAGTTCAACACAAACCACCAATAATACCTTGTATGACCTAGGAAGCACTGAACTCCCTTGTAATTAATTGGTGGTGGAAGATTGATGATAACCCTGACTTTCGAAAAGTCGGTGGCAATGATGTTCTTCAACACCACACGTCCTACTAGGATGCATCCGTGCTTCACCTAGAATTGGCACTTTAAGGGGCTCAATGAGAGACGATATAATCAACATCATTCAAAGTCACCTCAGAGTTTGTCTAAGTGTTCCTTCCAAGTGGAGTGAACACATAGATTGTCGATAAAAACCTCTAACTCCTTCCTAAGCATATCCTTGAATATATCACACATGAGCCTCTGGAAAGTAGCTGGTGCCACGTTAGTCAACTCGAAGGGCATGACTATGTAGGAAAAGACTCCCCACTCAGTGGGCAAAGGCAATCTTGTGCCTATCATCAAGGTGCACTTGCACTTGGTTCCCCATTTACCTTTTTATAGTTGACCACACTATGATCTTTCTATTCTTCTTCAGCACGATCATTGTGGGTGAGACCCAATCCATGTGCCCAATCTTGTAAATGGATATTGCTCTCAATAGCTTATAGATCTCTTCTTTTACTGTGTGAGCGTGCTTGGGATTCATTGGATATGGTTGTTTTTTGACCGATGTTGCATCAGGTGTCATGGGTATGTTGTGGGTGACTACACTCGAATCTACCCCTTTTAGCTCATCAAGGGACCAAGCAAATACTTCTATATACTCTTGCAAGAGAGCAATGAGACTTGCTTCCTCTTCCTCATCTAAGTCATCGGCCATAAAGACATGTCGAGGTGTCTCCCCTTCATTGGCCAAATTGACCTCCTTGACTTTGGCAAGTCCTTCTATTGGCTTGCTTGCTTGCCCCTAGCATTTGGCTCCCAAAAAGATTACTACCCTGTCACCTTTCTTGAACTTAGTGAATCTCCTTGGTAGGTCTTGCGGTGTTCTTTCCTCCTCTGCCTACACATCCTTATGTTATTTCCTTATTTCCTCCTTTAGCCTTCGGTGTTTAAGGTGCACGAGTAAGTTCCCTTTGGTGCATCTAATCTTAGGAGGTCGAGGTAATTCGGGATCATTATCTAAGCTTAATTCTGATTCAAAATCAAACTCTTCATCTTTGCTAAAAGAGGGAGTCTCTCTGGGTGGTTATAGCTCCAATGGTGAGTCCATCCTGGGCAATGGCGCGGCACTTGGTTGGGCTAGGCATGCTTGCTCAAAGTCTATTGTACCTACATGCTCCAACCAAGTGCGACCACAACCCACGTGAATGATTCCTCTTTTGATTCTAAAGGCATTTTCCTTGCGTGGTTTGGAGTTTGCTCATATTTTCTCTATCACCTGTCCTTCAATGTTGTATTCTATCATGTCAATTTTCCCTTCACTCTCATCACTCAAGGAACAACAATCCTCATATTCATTCTTTAGAGCTATCTTCATCCGACTACTCGTTATCTCCTAGGTCTTGACATGTCTTGTTCCTTTCGTCAGTGACTAAGGCCCAATCGTAGATCAAGTTTAAGTCGTGCACTTGGTCCATCGCGACTTAGGTTCATTCAAGAGATCTTCGAGTAGCTTAAGGTTTATTGATGGGTTACTAGCTAACTTGTCAGTCGGGTGCTCTAAGATCTCATGGAGCTCTTACCTATTGTTCGATACTTGGAATATGACCGAGATTGGGTCCTCTGTGCATGCTCCTAGCCATTATGTGGATTGCCACTTGATGGGACCTAAAATGGGCCAACACTGGTTATGGCACTAGCCGGACCTCATGTATACAACAGACAACCCCACTACATGGCCTCGCAGGCCAAGAGCATCTAAAACTCACTTTGCACTAAATGCTTATGATGATTTTGCGTTTGTATCTAATATGTAGTCCAATGTTCATCTTCCCTTCTCCTCAGAGGGAGATCCCATAACATATAGGCTTAATGCCTTGTAATACACACATAGGGAAGCACCTCTCAGCTGATTGCCGCGGCTCCACTGCGACTCTTCATCTTGAAGCAATCCAATCACAGTCGGACAAGCATCCTTCAGCCCCTCTTCTTCTTGATTTTGTGCATGCAAACCACCGCTTAGAGGAGAGAGATGGAGGAGAGAAAAACATTAGATTCTGATCTCCCTGACCGTGCAGCCATTTGACAGGCGAAGGCAGTGATAGGAAGCATGGAAAGTCTTTAGTTTGTTGTTGTCTTCTAATGGTATGGGTTTATGGAGGCTCTCCTATGGCTATGGAGTCTCCCCTCCTTCATTTCATCGTTCTGCGCCTCCATCTCCTTCGTTTTTTCCATCGTGTGAAACCCCCCCCCCCCCCCTTCATTGCAAAAATTTTAGGGGGCAAAAGGGCCCCCTAAGGGTCACACCCTGTGGACTCTCCCTCTTTGGCCCTTTTTCTGGCCTATCTCCTGCGTCCGAGGTCCAAACTGCGAGCCGAAAATTCCTGCACGTCCGTCTTGAGGTCCTGCACTGCCGGGTATTACTCTGACTTGCCTAGGCGCTCGGAAAAAATTTCTAAAATCCACAACTAATGCTCGGGCGACCTTCAAGGCACTTTTGGAAATCGTCTTTTGCTTGCTACTTAAAATCGACCCAGCTGCATTCGCCACCTTTGACGAAGTCAATTTTTCCCTTGAAATTCAAATTTTTTGGCAAATTTTAGGCACATCTAGGGCTCAAAATCCAGCTCTCACCACTAAGGGATCTTCTCGGGTCTTGCCAATTGCTTGAATAGCTTGCTCGTATTCCTTATTGTCTGAGAATGACATGTCAATTGTATCAAGGACATGCATATAGTCTCACTCATCGTCCTCAGGGCAAGTCCTCAGGGCAAGGGATATACTTAGTCAATGGCCGTAAGATTTCATATTCTGGCCATCACCCTTCAGCATAGAGGAGATGGTGTCTAGGTTGACTGTCATGGCTTTCTAAGTGTACATCTCTACTCTTACAACTTTTGTTGGGTTTCCTAGGAAGATTAAACTATTGCACTAGTCTTCTATGAATCTCGCATTGCGCATCTAGGGTCGATGGCCTAGCAGGATATCATAGTCCACTCCCTTCATGACTATAAAATCAATCGAGAATTGGACTCCTACAATTTTTACTAGCCAATTCTTTAACATACCGAACGGCTTCACTTTCATTCCATTAGCCAAAGTGACATTAAACCCGGCCGTCTCGACTGATGGGTCACCCTAGGTCTGGAGCATTGCATGGCTCATCACACTAAATCCCACTCCTGTGTGGTATTTCCTAGAGCTAAGACTAGCAAGACAACATGCGTTTCAGTGCCCTCCCAAAAAGCATTGACGTGTAAGGATTTTGGCACTGAATGCAGTGTCAGACTCAGTATTTGCATTTTTGCGTCGTGTTCGTGCAAGTCGGTGGCACCTTGCCCCATTGGTTCTTCAACCCATTGTTTTAGCTCTTGCCACTACAACAAATGCTACCTAAGCAGATATCCTAGGCTTAGTGTCATAGGGGTGGTTATCAGTGAGGTGAGGAGATTGCTAGCTGCTTGCAGCTCTCCTGTCCCTGCACTTCCTGGCCAATGGCCTTGGCTGATTCACTAACCTGTAGTGTTTAGGCTTCATTTATGTGACATTTCTTGTGGTGCAAATCACATCTCTCAATTTTGGTCATGGAGGTGACATTGGCATGCTTATGCTTGAGAGATCGTCAATCTTGTCCTCCAATATGGGCTCGGTGTCTCTTAGGTGTTCCTAGCACTTTGGATTGGGGTACTCCCCGACCTTCACACTTCCCTTCTCAACTGTCCTTGGGGTTGACATTTCTGCTTCTACATCCATCACTTTCTTTCCCACAGGCAACGTTGTGGCACTCATTGTTTTCAGTGTGACCTTTGCATCTGGTTTCTTCCTCCTTCTCCTATGACTCCTCTTTCCGATTGAGGCTGCATCTAAGTTACTAGGCATTGGCAATGATATGCCAGCTTGCTTTGTATGTGCTGGGTCATGACATGCAATGGAATATGTTCAAAGTCAAAGAAAGGTTGGAGCTAACACCGTGAAGAGCTAAGTGCTCTCTCACATATCTTCAATAATATTTTACCCATAACTCAAACGATTGTTTACAACCTAAGGTCTCAAGGACCATTCACACCAAACAACTAAGTCCTAAGCACCGACTTATTTAATGTCCGCATCATGTAGTACAAATGGACAACTCAAGTGTCGGATACAGTCATATCAAAGACAGAAAGATGAGCTTGAAGTCTAACACTCCCCCTCAAGCTCAAGACAGCATTTGTACACCAAGCAGCTGTCTGAAAACATTGAACTTATCTTTACCTAGAGACTTGGTAAAGATATTCGCAACCTGTTCATCAGTCTTCACATGCATGAGATCAATTCTCCTTGCAAGAACCATCTCTCTTATTAAGTGGTAGTGTACCTCAATGTATTTTGTCCTGGCATGGTATACTCGGTTCATGGCCAGGAGTACACTACTAAGATTTTCACATAGTAGAGTCACTAGAGCATCTACCTGTATGTCCAAATCAACCATAAGCTTGAGTAGCCATGCAATCTCACATGCTACCAATGCAACACCCCTATACTCTGCCTCAATACTCGATAAAGCAACTGTAGGCTGCTTCTTTTGCTCCAGCTAATCATTCTGCTTCCAAACCCAAAAGCATAGCCGATTGTAGATCTTTGGTCATATGAGCATCCTACCCAATCTGCATCCTTGTATCCAACCAGTTTCAAGGACTTATCTCTCACATAGAATAGCCCATAATCTATAGTGGACTTAACATATCTCATAATGTGTCTAACTGCATCCAAGTGCAGCTTTCTAGGGTTTTGCATAAACTAGCTTATCAGCTCTACAACGTAGCTCAAGTAAGACCTAGTGATAGTCAAGTAAATCAGACTGCCAACCATCTGCCTATACATAGTCACATCCTCAACTTTAGCCCCAATGCTCATGTCTAGCTTTACATTCTGATCAAGAGGTGTATCTAGTGGTTTGCATTCAGTCATGCCATATTTCTTCAACATTTCCATGGCATAGTGCTTCTGCATCAGCCATAAACCATTTTCAGCTATAACCATCTCAATGCCCAAGAAATAATTCAAATCACCTAAGTCTTTCATGTCAAATTCAGTTTTCAGCATCTTCATTACATGCTGTATGCCCAAGTCAGTAGGCTGTGATTTGCCCTACCAACAGCAAATCCCAAGCTCTGTAAGTAGTTACTGATCCTTGTATGCCAGGCTCTCGGAGCCTACTTCAGCCCATACAATATTTTTTTCAGCCTGCATACATAGTGCTAAAAATCAAGGTGTACATACCCTTCCAGCCGATCCATATAGACATCCTCTGCCAAGTCACCATTGTAAGAAATGCATTCTTCACATCTATCTACTGAAATTTCCAGCCTCTAGCAGCAGCCAAAGCAATCACAATGCATATGGTTGCCATCTTGGCAACATGGCTGAATGTTTACTCATAATCAAGTCCATACTGTTGGGCATACCCCTTAGCAACTAGCCTGGCTTTGTACCTTTCCACACTTCCATCTAACTTGCATTTGATTTTGTAGACCCATTTGCAGCCAATGATCTTTTTCCCTTCAGACAGTGGCACAAGATCCCATGTTTTATTTTCAACTAAGGCATTCATTTCTTCATCCATAGCTGCACACCAGTTCTCATCTTTTACTGCTTCAGCATATGTACATGGTTCTTTAATCTCCATCACTTTTGTCATGTAAGCATAGTGCTTTGCAAAGTAGCCACTGTACGTCACCCTGTCAACACAATATCTGACCCTCTGTGAGCAGCTAGGCTATGGTGCACTAGTCTATTCCCCTCTCTCATGAGGCAGAATGTACCTACTCTGCCTCGTGCCAGGCGTATAGATAGTCGGAATACCAAGCTCACTGTCTAAAGTGCCAGCTGACTCATATCCAGAAGTCATGCTACCAAAGGTCATCATAGCAAATGCATCCTCAATAGCTTTCTCTTTTCCTTTGATGTCCAAGATATCATATCTCCCCCTCACTAACATATCGATGTTAGTGGATGGTGAGCCAGAGCTCCTCAATCTACCTATCCAAGGAGATACTATCTAACCACTAGGACCTGTCATATCAGTACCCTGCTGCGAATCAGCTATAGATACATGGGTAGAAGGCGTATCCGATGGCACTGCAGCCAGTGATGCATATCAAAAGGCCATCTCATCAAAGATAACATCCCTACTCACCAAAGTCTCCCTGGTAGAGGGATCATAGCATTTGTATGCCTTCTTCTCCTGCAAATATCCAATGAAAACACACTTAGGCGCTTTTGGATCTGGCTTCTTCCATTTCTCATCTGGGATGTGCACATAAGCAAGACAGCCAAAGACTTTCATGTGAGTTACATCCAGCTTATAGCCATACACCTTCTCAAACGGTGTCATCTCATGAATACCTGCAGTGGGAGTCCGATTCAAGATATACATGGCTGTCATAATAGCCTCATCCCAATAATAGAGCGGCATCTTCTTCTCATTCATCATGGCATGAGCAGCTTCCATCAATACCCTATTCTTACGCTCAGCCACTCCATTCTACTATGGAGTATAGCTACAAGTAAGCTGCCTAAGTATTCCATTTTCAACCAAAAAAATTTCAAACTCTTTTGACGCATACTCCCCACGACTGTCTGATCTCAAATAAGAGATATAGCAGTCAAATTCCTTTTCAACCTACTTTTTAAATTGTTGAACCCAAGTATAGCGACTGTAATAATAAATGAATGTCACATAGTACTTTGAGCCTCCCATAGATGCATTATGGGCTGGTCCCCAGACATCAGAGTGCACTAACTGCAATGGATGTGTACTCTTCCTTACACACCTGACAAATGGTAACCTCGATTACTTACCAAACTGGCAAGCATCGCATACATGACCAATGTCTGTGTATTGGAGCTTGGGTAAGCCTGTAACAAGTTGTTTTTTCTGCATAAATTGCAGCCTTTGCAAATTCACATGTTCCACTCTCTTATGCCAAATTTCCAAATCTCTGACAGTGCCAGAACCATGGGCAAACATAGCTGAATTCAGCTCTAGCAAAGTAGCATCAAGAGTAAACATTCTACCATTCTTGTGACCGCGAGCAATCAACTTGCATCCACTTCCAAGCTCTTCAATAAAGCATCCATGCTTATTGAACCTAACCTGCAAGTTTTGCTCTATCATCTGACCTACAAACATTAAGTTCTTCATTATCAATGGGACATGCAGTACATCATGCAAATTTTTCTTTCTACCATCATGAACCACAAGAGGCACTTTGCCTTTATGCTCAATGCTATGGTGTGTGTCATCACGTGTGCATACATAGCCATGTCTTTCAGCTACCATCTTAGTGAACCAATCATCATGAGGGGTCATGTGGTTCGATGCCCCTAAATCAGTGTACCATACTACAACATTAGTGGATTTTTTAGCAGCCCTATCTTTCACATACTGCATGGCAAACAAACTATCTCCTGAAGCATCATCTGCTTGACTGCACGTAGCAAAATGTCCATGTTGTTTGGCCTTCTGATTGCCCTACTTCTTTCCAGCAGTCCTTGGCAATATGACCATACTTCTTGCAGTAATGGTAATCCTTATCCTTATTCAGATTGTCAGATGGACGCTGCTGCTACCAGGAGCCTCTACCTCTAAGGCTAGATCTCCCCCTACCTCTAAAGTTTCCACCACCTCTTACATTCGATACCTGCTGGTTGTTATTGCCATAGGAAGCATTTTTCTAGCCTCCTCTGCTAGAACCATAGCCTCTACCATGGCTACTACGGCTGCATTGATTGGAATAAAAGACTACATCCTTGCTTTTGGAACTACTTGACCCTATAGCCAAGCCAATTTTAACCTCCTCATGGATAAGCAATGCAACCAGTTCATTGAAATCAGGCATTTCAACCTACACAGGCACAGAAGTATTAAAAGACTTATACTTAGGCCCCAAGCCATTCAAAGTCACAGCAACCATGTCTTCATCTTCAACCTGTGATCCAACATAGGCCAACTGATCTGCAATAATCTTGATCTCCGTGACATAATCCTATATATATTTGCTTTTTCTCTCCATATTGTTAAATTTCTGCTTTAACTAGATCTTTCTGGCACTTGTGGTCGTGCCATAGTACTTGACCAGGATGTCCCAAGCATCCTTAGGAGAGCTGCAATTCATTATCTGCATTACCATGGCATCTAATATACATAGAGAAAACCAGTGCAACACCTTGCGAGCTCTTTCTGTCCAAGCTCGATGTAATCGTCTTTGGATCAGCTGTAGGTCTTTCTGGGAGCTCAGGTTCAGCTTCCACTCCAGTTCACCAACTCCCAATATCCTTTCTCAATTAAGAAGTTCTCCATGTAGAACTTCCATATGGCATAATTATGGCTGTCCAATTTCTCCCCCACAATCTGGGTAATATTGTCTATCTTGTCAACATTTGCCATGTCGTATGCTCTTCCTGACTACCTGCAAGCCAAAATCTTCCTGACAATTCAGTTTCAACTTGCAATTGTTTATGACAAATTTTAGCACTCTATGTGCTCAGGCAGTCAGTACTTCAGCCTGAAAAAACAATGGTACATACACCTCCTGACACTTGGCAATCACCTAGGTATTGCAGCCTGCATGTACGGACTGCATTCAATGCAAAACCAACATGTATTTGGGCACCATGTTCATGTACAGACAAGCAGTTTTTAGGCTAAAAAATAACAACAAACAACAGATCCTCTTTGAGCTCAACACAGAGGGTATGTGGCCTAAGAACACTTAGAGCAGTTTAGAGATCTATTTTTGCATATGGGGTTCTAGACATGTCAATCTGACACTAAGTACATCATGTACTGCAAGTGCAAGTACAGGATATTCTACCTACAAATTTCAGTCGGCTAAGACCATCCAATCACAATGCATTTCATTCCACAAAACTCCTCACAGTGTCCATACATATGCCATCACAATTGGAGATCAATACATGATCATTTCAGCATCCAAAACGGTCATATCTTCAAGAGCTAATGTCATACAATGCATTTACTGTTTATAAATAGCCATAGCCATGTCAATGCATTTATTTCCAACTTCAACCTTCAGCAATCAATAGCTTCCAATACCCTTCTTAATCCACCAGCCATCAAGCAGACATATGCCAGGTTATACAAAATGACTGAGCCTTCTAATGTCATGTAATGCTTCCAATACTTGCTGTCCACAGTAAATGACAGTTTTCAACTTGTGAAAACTTTCCAAATCTAAGTATTTTAACCAAAAAAATTCCAGCCCAAGGCACAAGAACAAGTGCATATGTCCTTCTTGCATGTATCTATGCTCCAACGATGCCAGACTGCATGTCAAAGAGCTTCAGTGTGTCAAGCATGACTGAGTACATGCTGTCCAGTCAATGTACAATAGTTCAAACCTCATTCTAACTCTACAAAATTGTTTGCACAGCCCAATGATGAGCTCAACATAAAGCATTTGCTGATTAGATGCCAGTAGCTTCTTGTTGTTGTTGTTGATGATGATGATGGTCATGAGCAGCACTATAGTGCTCAAATAGGCCTTAGAATGCCCCCCAACAAGCTTTGATCAACTGTTGCATGAATGAAAGCCACACAAGTTCGATACATACCTTCACAGGAGCTCAATAGTAGCCAGCTCCTTCAAGAGACATACCTTGTCTTCAAGCTTTAGGTTCTGCTCCACCAATGCCATCCTACAAAGAGCCCATTCATGGCTCTGATACCATGTTCAAAGTTAGAGCTAACACCGTGAAGAGCTAAGTGCTCTCTCATATATCTTCCATTATATTTTACCCATAACTCAAATGATTGTTTACAACCTAAGATCTCAAGGACCATTCACACCAAACAACTAAGTCCTAAGCACCGACTTATTTAATGTCTGCATCATGTAGTACAATTAGACAACTCAAGTGTCAAATACAGTCATATCAAAGACAGAAAGATGAGCTTGAAGTCTAACAAGATAGACGTGGCCTCCCCATCAAGTGTCTCGACATCGAACAACCCCAATGGGACTGAGGGCTTGTTTTTCGAGTTAGAGGAGGGCTTTTTTCTAGGACAATCAACAAAGAGGTGTGTGATCCCACATTCAACACATCTTTGATCAACCTTGTCTCTATTTGCTTGCTCTTATTCAGGACAGTGAGAAGAGATATGTCCCAGGTGACCTCAAGTCCGCATGTGATTGGCTCTTGGGTCTGCCCTCCTAAGCCTCTACCTCTCCCTCTACTTAACGCCATCACTGGTACTGGTCGGTAGTCCATAAGGATTGCATTACCCTCTTTTTCATACGAGACGTAAGGGTGTATGTAAGGCTCTTCGTCATTCGACTCCTCCATGTAGTGGACTGGAGCGTCACTTGGTGGATGGGTCATGTAGGTTCCCAATGATCTAGGTATGCCCATAGGATTGGCCAACTTAGCATCATTGGGTGTCGGAAGAGCCAGTGGGGTTCCCCTTTTGAAGAAGTTTGGCAGCCTATTCACTAGGCATGGTAGATTATATGGTTGCAAGTACGGGATTCTGCTTGGCAGTCCACTATGTATGGCATTGTGGCCGAATCTACCACAATTGGCACAAGGTTAGGACCAAGGGCCCTAACACTCAGCTTGCAAGTGGTTCCTGCCACAATACACACATTGGACATGAGGGCGCATTGGTCATCTCATCATCTCTTATAGCCTAGCTAGCTCCATCTTCATCTCTGCTAGCTCCTGGCTCGAGTCGTGCCCTTGCCTTTATCCTGAGTTTCTTCTTGGTTTAAGCTCCTAGAGTTTCTCTCCTTGAGTTGGTCATCCACTCTAATGGTCTCTTAGAAGACCCTCGTCAACATGTCTCATTGTAAGCTCAAGTTGCTAGCCAAAGGCCTTATAAAGCTCTTTGCTTCGTATTCCATTAATGAATACTGTGGTGGACACTACTCTCTCGGTTAGTCACTCACCAGTTGGGATTCTCTTGAAGAGACTCCTCAGGTGGGTCACGTAATCCCGGATATCTTCCTTATCCCTCTACTTGACATTTATCAGTCGTACTAGTAGGTTTTCTGAGTAGCTAGCCTCTGAGAACCTCTTAATGAAGTGATTCTTGAGGTCATTGAAGTTGTTACGCTCTGTGATATCTAGACTAGTGTACCAAGTCTTTCCCTTGCCGCCTAAGCGTAAGTCGAAAGCTTGCAATCATGAGCAAGATCGGTGTCATGACGTTGGGCATCCACCACTGCAAATTTGAGGGCGGAGTTTTTCACCAAGGAATTGATCACATTAGTCAGCTTCATTAGGAGTTTATTTTCCGTTGTGTGTATCTTTTGTGTTTGCATTTGCATGACACACGAGCACCTGTAGTTAGGCTGGGCACAATTTCTTCAATGCATTCCAAAAAAAAATTTAAGCATCGCTCGATCGATTGCATAGCATGGATTCTAAATTGCAAACCGCATGAATGATTGAGCACAAAGCTCTATTCCAAAGCATATTTTTTCCAGGACACATTGCATGGATGAATAGGATCATATGAAGAATGTCATTTTGAAGACTCCAAGGGTTAGTACACCATAATGGAGCTTATGAAGGAGAAAAGTTGAAGGAAGTATCAAGGGCAAGAACTACACACCTTCACAAGATCAACATTGTAAAGTACCTTTTCAGGAATCTTTTGAGATTGTTAAAAGATCATTGCTAGAACGAGCTACATTCAAATAACAAACTCTGTGTTCCTACAGTCAAAAAGGCTTCTCACAAATGCTACGTTTATGTGAATCTTGGAGCTAAAGCGTTTTGTGAACCAGAAGCTTGTTAGTTATTATTGTTTTTTTTAATATTGAGGTGAATGATGAGCACATGAGAGCCATTATAGAAAGCATGTCTCATAGCAATGACGTAATTGATGATGATAAACAAATCGAAAATAAGGAATGCTTTTAAAGCTTTCGTTGGCGCCTCAAACAGAAAAAGTAGAACGATATTAGTGAACAATGTTTTTTTTTTCTTGAAGCTTTTCAAAAGCTTATGATTATAAAAGGGATAGATCAATGAGCTCTAGGAAATCATCCAACACGACAATCAATTGAAGTCAAAGGAGACGACGAAGCTGGAGCAACGCAGAAGGCGACAAAGAAGGAAAACAACAAACATAAAGGTGACAAAGTCAAAGCGTTGTCAAAGGCCTGGCAGGAGGTGTATTTGTCATCAAGATTTCGACAAGTGTCGAGTCAACGAGGCAACTACAGATCTTATGCCAGCAGGCTGGACTAGTTGACGAGATGGTGCTCCAACCAGTAGTTGCCCAAGTGGAACTTCCAGAAGCCTTTGCCCGACACGATGGGTTGAGGATAGATTTCAGCATGGCCCCGCCACTGCGAATGGGTTCACCCGGTCACTCGATGGAATTTAATTAAAATATAAAAGGCCCCTAAAAGGGGATTTGGCCTGATCACCCGCTACACACGGCAAGATTTGAATTCGTGCCCTTACGCAAGCACTCTGGAGCTCTATTACTGTGTGCGCGCGTACGTTTGTTGGCAGTAGAAGGTTTTTTTTAAAGATCCTTTAATGTTGAAAAAAGAGACACGTGTGCCTAAAACCGGTGCTTCCCATTCATACCATTCAAAAAGTATGGGCCCGTGGTGGCGGGGCCCATACTGATATTTATCCTCAGTTGACACGATGTCCTAGGCCCCCTTGTTGGTCACCATGAATGCAAACACCGTGAAGCAGAAGAGCATGATGATGAGCACCACCATCACCGCCAGATACATCCACAACATGCCCTCGACATCCTTGCCAGCGACACTAGCAGTATGAAAACCCCGATCACTATCATCGCGTACTACAGAAATCGCACGTAGTCCATCTTGTGTGCCTTCGTGGCTAGCCATATCCTCGCTCCTATGATCAAAATCGACATCAATGCTGTCAGGAAATTCAATATGCCTGTCAGATTCTTGATGAATGCCCCCATGCTTGCTCTATAATATATATTGCATGTTCTGGGCCGTGCAGGATTAGTTGGCGATGCACCGGAAGACAATTAGTCTGTAATAGTTATCTGGATGATTCAATGAATCCATCTGTGTGTGTCTGTGTGTATCTGAGAGAGAGAAGGTGACAACGACGAGCTCTAAAGAATGGAGCTGCCCTACTTTTGTTGTATGTCTTGCTAGCATTGTTGCTAACATTCCATACCAAATATCATCTCCGATCACTTCAACTTGCTTTTAGACAGGTCAAATTTTCGGTGCACCACAAGGACAAGCTAAATCAAGCATACTATTGCCATACTTCCACTTCAGGAATTCAAAGGAGCACAAAACAAGATTGTTATCTTAATTTATATGACATATTTCAAGGTGTTACATCGTGAGCCTTATCTTGAAGGTATTAAAATGAAACTCCTCTTTTGGGACCTTATTTGGAAGTTCCATCACTTCAATTGCCCCACTTTCATGCATAACCATCTTTGAATATCTTTTGTGAACGATA
The DNA here is from genome assembly GCF_053477565.2 of Lygodium microphyllum. Lineage (NCBI taxonomy): Eukaryota > Viridiplantae > Streptophyta > Polypodiopsida > Schizaeales > Lygodiaceae > Lygodium > Lygodium microphyllum. The sequence continues at coordinate 68,567,870 of NC_141145.1, forward strand.
ATTACAAGAGCATTTCGTAAGAAAGGAAGGTGAGATCTCTGCCTTCACTTTGCTCCTAATCATTATCAACAACAATCAAAACATCTTCTTTATTATGGTCTTCAATATGTACAACAAGTATGCATCCATGAATTTATCTTGAGTACTCTTCATCCATTATTCCCATCTTGCTTAGCGTCCCTGCGACGAGCGACATCACGAACCCCTAGGCGAATCCCATGTGACATCAGCGAGGCCATTGGCTTCATAGACGTGCTCGAAGTGCTCCACGAAGCTGTAAGAGTCATTGTCTTGTTGGTATTTATCCAGCTGTTTTGTGACTGTAAGGATTTTGGATTGGCTCTTGGAGCCCTGAGTAACCCCTAATCCTACAAGCAATGAGGTTGCCATTGCAGTGGCACTTCACTCGACGAAAGCGTTGTCTAATAGTCACTTCATGAGAAGCTCACTCAGCGTAAGATCTCCCTCTAGCGCTCTTTCCCTCTCAGTATCAGGACCTGTCCTATTCCTATTTGCTAGTGCTAATGCCCTCTGAATTTCAGGCACTTCCATGTTCTACCGCAAGCTCCTGGTCTGCTACTCCTGATTGTAGGTCACCAGGCTTTGCAAAGCTTCGCGTGCTAGTTTTCTCTCCTCCCTTAGGTCTATTATGATGTCCTCGGATGTCCTACCATGGTGGTTTGTTTGGGCCTATAGATCGTAATTGGTGACTAGCCACTAGATTTCTATTTGGAGACTGCCTAGGTTGAGCTCCTCGTCCTGTCTAGTTAGCACATGTCTTTGCCATGTCCATGGTCTCTCCATCCACCAAGTTGTGGATGAGATTGATTAGGTTGGGTAGATCCACTCCTCCAATGGTGTCTGTTCCTCCTGGTTTCCTTGCTGCATCTTCTGCTTGGTCCTACACTTAGGGTTTCAATCACCCGACTATGTCGCCAGATCTTCTCCTACTTGTGGGTTCATTCTTGGGTTATGTCTAAGTGTTTTCCTTGTTAATTACGAATAGTCCTCAATTTACAGTCACTCAGTGCACGTGTATACCCTTTTTTGTGCATTGTGTGCAACCAAGCTTTTGGATTTTCTTAGGTGTACTTCAAGTGTTGGAAAACAGTACAAGTGCGAAGGCAAAGTGAGTATGCGACTCTCCCACTCTCGTTTACAGATTTGGCCTAATAAGCTGTAAGCTCGGTTTTTGGCGGTTCTTACAAATCCTGGGGTCAGTGTTGCGTCGTTCAACTCGATCGGGATCCATTTGGGGATCTATGACTCACTCAAGTATTACTTAGTAGCTTGGACCGCTAGCTGATCGGCTAGAGTTGCTTCTAAGTCCACGCTTCACCGATCTACCAATTTCTCATGCCATAAAGGTGTTCTTAGTATGGCCTTCGGGGGTTCGTATGGCAATAGTCTAGGTCAGCCAGGGTCTTCCAGTTAAAATTTTGGAAAAATCCAGATTTGGCCCAGCAAGTCCAAATTGCAAGGGCCGAATGGCTGATTCAGCCCTCCGAGTGGACGAGGACCAAATGAGAATGGGCTGAATGCAACTGGGCCAAACGTCTGATTTGAACCATCTGAGTGGGTTGTCCAAGGGCCGAGTGTCCAAAGAAGGGTTGAGGGCCGAGTCAATTGGGCTGAATGCCTGGTTGGTCTGAATGGTTGATTCAAACGAGCTAAGAGCTGAATCAAGTGGGCCGAGTGGTGGGCATCCGAGTGGTAGTGGGCTGAATGGCTAAGTACAAGAGGACCGAGGGCCAATTCTGGGACTCATCCCAGAATCACCGTCACTCAGATGGGCCAAACACAGTTTTCCAATGCAACAATCATTGGCTCGAATCACACAATTTACCACATGCCCTGTAGCAAGCACCTCCATATCAAAGCCATAGACAAGGGAGAAGAGTTGTGCATACTTGCAATGCGCTAAAAACACCTGGGTGAGTTGATCAATCCAATGCAGGCAATATCTCTCTCTCTCTCTCTCTCTCTCTCTCTCTCTCTCTCTCTCTCTCTCTCTCTCACACACACACACACACACACACATAGAATGCAAGAGGTGCAAATGAGCTCTTCCTTGGCCTCTTGGGTTATAAACCACTGCAATCACTCTCTTGACGACATAAACCCTTTCGAGCACTCCTTTTTCCCTTTTTTTCATGATCTATGGCTTGTTTAGGCCTGTTTTACAGCATCAACCCCAAGGCTTTCCCACTTCGATTTCCTGATCCTACCTACTCTAAATGCAAAAAAAAATCAAAAGGAAAGCATTGAAATGATTTCGCCTACCTGCCTAATCATCAGAAACACGAAATACTTACTTGTTCCAAAGATTAAACTCCCAAATCTCCTACCTACAAAGAGCAGTGAGAAGAGTTGTGCATACCTACAATGCGCTAAAAACACCTGAGAGAGTCGATCGATCCAATGGGAGCTCTCACTCAACCACCAAGATCCAATGGGGGAAAAGTCCTAAGAGCTTCATATCCTAAGGGTTAGGATATTGGGGGTTAGAGTCAAAGGTTTGTTTTAGGGAGGGATGGGCTCATGGTTTTAAAAAAGTGGGCAAATGGTTTTACATTTTTTTTAAAAAATCAAACTTTTGGGGATATTTTAGAGAGGAGTATGCTAAGAGTTTGCAATGGTGGATATCACTAGGCTTTAATGTTTCTCATTGTGGGAAGCATGTGCACTTGAGGCTTGGAGGGGCAAAGTGGGCTTCTATTACCATTTTAACTAACTTTTAAGACATTCAAGGGGTGCAAACCAATATCTTAGACATTATTAGATAAAATTTCAAGGGGCAAATTCTTAGATGATTCATCTCTCAGGGGCTATTATTATATGGTTTTAAGTTTAAAGCTTTATTTTAAAAAGGGGCAGAGTTAGGGTTTTGTATAGCAACTTTAGGACTTAGGATCTCAAGAACCAAAGCCATACATCTTGCCCCAAATAACTAACTTTTGTACAATATTGAGGGATAGAAAAGGGCATCGTAAAAACCATCCTATTGAGAGGTGTTTTTAGGCACCAAAACTAAAGCATAAAATGGAGCATTTGTTATAAAAATCAAGAGGCATTGGAGTTTTCTAAGCAAAAGTGGATGGTCTGAAATGCATTAGAAGCATCATTTTTTCAATTGCAGTTTGTTAGAGAGCCCATTTAAAGAGGCACAACTTTAGCGTTAGTGCGATTAGGCACCAAAAATGAAGTAAGCAATGAAGCATTTATAGTAAAAATCAAGAAGCGTTGGAGTTCCCTAAGCAAAAGCAAGTGTCCCAAAACGTGTTGGAAGCATCCATTTGTCAATCAAAGTTCGTTAGATGGCCCATTTAAAGAGACACAACTTTTATAAGACAAACCAGCTACCTGATCTAAAACCTAAAAATAGTGTCCAAGACGCAAGTCAGTAGAAAATGATGCCAAGAACGTGTCTACACTTTCATATCTTGAATCCAAGTCCATTTGGGCCTCCAATTTTAAGCAAATTGCTTGTCAATAGTATGAACACAAAGAGCTAAACCAGTTCTTTAAGTAATTAAGCTTAAGGGGATTAAGAACCCACCAAATCTTCATGGAGGGGGGGGGGGGGGGGGGGCGACCACTTTTGGGTGCACCCCTTCAATACCCATGAAATGTGATTTTTCAACCACAGCTGAGATGCAAGCAATAGCCTTGCCTATGAGATGTTGATTTTTTTTGCTCCAAATCATCGCAAAAAATTGTACAAAATGATGCATTCTATTGAAAGTTTAATCTTTAGTCCTTCTCTCTCCTCTTTCTCTCTCGCCATAATTGTTCATGTGGATTGAGAGGATGAGGAGAAATGGATACTGGAACATAGTACGATGCAGGAAATGGAGTCAAGGAGCTAGAAGGTGGATGTTAGTGACTGTGTGCAATATCAATAGGCTACCTATGTGTCTTCAAAATCATGAAAACTTAAGTGGTTTTCTTGCTGTAAGTCTCCGATTTAAAGAAAATTCAATTCTATTATTATTTTCATTATAAATTTGAGATGCATATGGGCTGAAATTCGATATGAAAGAGATATGTGTTGTATTTAAGGGCTGCAAGCTAGGAATTTCAAATTTTATGGTTGTCGTAATGCAAAAATTAATTATCTTATCCATGCAAAACACGTAAAATTGAAAAATATGATGGTGATTGATAAAATTGGTGAAAGTAATGGTGCAAGTAAAAACTAGAAAAAAATTAGAAAAAAAATAGAAAAAATTAGAGGACCATCAATGAATGTGTAGTGAGCAATAGGGCATGGGGTTTAGCCTTAGCCTACACTTACTTTTGTGTTTAAGTGGCCAAATAAGAGTAGTTTCTATCAAAAATGACATAAATATTAAAAACAATACATATAAGACATAGATATGAAATGAATGCTGAAATTCCACATCTTTTTAGTGAATAACAAAATGTTTGTGCATCCTAGTAAGGCATTTAGGGTTTGATTGCATATTTAAAGGAGTGGAAGCATGGTTTAGCACGGTTCCATCTCTTCAATGCCACAATACATTAGAAAAAAATCATAAAAAGAATTATTTCACACATCATGTGGTTATTTTATCAGTTAAAATTGTTTGAGCATCATGTGCATGACATGTTGCATATGCATAAAAGCATACTATACCTCCTAGGCAGAGCACTTGTTTGCAAAACCATTGATCCTCCACGCTGAGAGAAAGAGAATCCCTAGCTATAAATTAGTGGGTTCTTTGGGGAAGGATTGTGTGAGGACATTAAAAAAATCTCTTGAAATTATAAACACTAAGAGAGGACTTCATTTCAATGTATTATATATCTAAGATAATGCATAGTGGGGCCAATCCCTCGGGTGTAGGAGAGCTATAGGGGCCACATCACAATCAACTGAGGGGTGCCCTTTGTGTAGGTGAATTGAGGTGAAGTAGTCACCTATGTATGGGAAGTTCCCCTTGCTTGGAGTCAAGAAGGGTGATTCATTGGACAACAATTTAAAAAGCATCTTCAAATGCAATGTTTAGAAGAGTCATGTATAGTACCTAGATGCTCATGACCACGTGACTATGTAGGATAAGGCAAAGACAATGTATCAAGCCAAGGCTAACACCTAGCATAGCTTAGTGGATGGCTAAAATAGCCATGACTTGAACCTTTGCATGTCACGGTATCAAACGCCTTATCAAAACTGACATATCAAATGTGATAAATTAATGCCTTGTGCCATGAAGCAAACCGTGTATGAAAATGATAAGTAGAGCCTCTCTAGAAGGATACTTATAGTCCTCTATTGCAGTTGCATAATCCACTCAAAAGACTATCACAAAACATAGGTATGCATATCATAAGTGTGATGGAAAATACAAAGTATGATAGTGATAGGAAAAGAACCTCATGAGCAAAGCTATGCGGCTCATAAGCATCACGAGATTTAGTGATGAACTATTCTTGTGCTTGTTGCTCATGTGATATAAAAGTTATAACATCAACTTCATGAAGCTTATCAGATGTGAGTTCCCTTATCTTAACCTACTTACTAATATCCTACAGTACTTCAATGATATCAGTCTTCAAAGCATCATAATTTGATGACTGGATTTCAGCTTTAACATGCTACTTGACACTTTGAAATTTAGAAAACATAACCAAAAGTCTATCATATTTAGTCTACAATCCATCAAGCTTCTTTCTAAGGGCATTCTTCTCATATATTAAGGCCTCCAAATATTTTGAAACAAAAGCTTGTTGCAAGACTACATATGGTCGAGATATCACTTGAGATATTCTCCCTTGACTTTGTTGCATGGTATTAATGGTTACTTGCTCTAAACAACTATTTTCATGTATCAAGTCATTATTTACCTATAGCAAGTTAAATGTCACCTAATAGCAGTGAACTTGCTGCTTGCAGTAGTAACCTTGCTGTCTATAGCGGTGAACTTATCGCTTGCAATGGTAACCTTGTTTTTTGTTGCAATAACCTTCTTTTTGTTAGAAGAGCAAAACACACAACGGAATAATGAAAGACATAAGACCCATGAAAGAGATAATGTGTAAGATGTAGCTAAGAATAGGAATCTACAAGTATACTCCACAAGAGTACAATCGTTGAGCACCAGTTCACATACTCCACAAGCTCCTTTTCTCCACACCAAGAATCTACAAGTATATGAATGGGTGGATAATGGACTGTGGTCACACTCTCTCCTTTTATAAACAAAAATAAAGAAGTTGTCCTACTGCAAAATAGACTGGTCAATTATCAAATAAATAATAAAGTGAGTGTCCATAAATAAGACTGTGGGCACTTGTGAACTTGTGATATGACTACTTCTAACATCCTCTCTCAAAGCATAGGTGAACAAGCAACAAACAAGAATACCTAAGATGCATCATGGATACTCCAGCGGTGTGCACTCTGTTGGATGTGCCTTGGTAAGAAAGCACCTGAAGAAGAAGACATGAGTTGGGGTAGCAGTGATTGACCCCAAATTCATGTCCACAATAACTTAAAAGCCAGCCTAGCATAAGTAGTAGAGCAACATTCTAACATGTGACAATCAACCACTGGCAGAGTTGCCAACCAGTATGCTCCTTTTTTTAAAAATGCAAGTAGAAGGGCAATGACACAATGTGACATATGCAAAAACACAATAATTACCAAGTCGAAGCAAGCATGAGCATATCTCAATCAGTTAATCAAAGGTCCATCATGCAACCTAAACATCTAATACTATGTTAGAAAGAGCAAAACACGCAGCGAAATAATGAAGCACATTTGATCATGGCAAAGTCCTTGTTATGGGCAAATGCACAGTCAAGCGAGAAGATTATATTTAAGATGGCCTTGTGGATACTCCTTGTGTAGACAAAGCCGAACTGCATCCGGTGTTGCCCAAAGCGTGCTTCACTTGCATTGCAATTTACGACAGCTTTGGCTAGAAGAACTTTGTAAGAAGCATTAAAGTTTTGCAATTCATTATTGCACCTCATAATTCATTCATGTTTTGCTTTATAGCTCCACTTTTTTTTGCTGTAAAAGTTCCAAGGTTTGCTGTAAAAGTTCTAAGGTTGTAGGGACTTTTTTGGCGATTCATTTTGCATTGTAATTTTGTCACCTGCTGGGGTTTGTTGGTATGCGAGGCATGAAAAGGAAGCCACGCGATTTGCCTTTCCATTGGCACACGAGCTTCTCCTCCTCGCTCTCTGTAATAAGCTCAGAGTAGCCATGTCGTCAGTCATCGTCACTGCAGTGCCCTCTCTCTGTCGCAATCATTCTTCCCAGGAAGAAGAAGAAGAAGAAGAAGAAGAAGAAGCCTCCCCAAGTCGAAGAAGAAGAGGAGCAAGAAGAAGACGCTCCAGCGCCCGTGCGAGAAGGTAGTAGTGAAGCTGGGCCGTGGCTCTCGCTCTGGCTATGGCTTCTTCTTCCCCCAAACTGCGCGTGCTCTGTCTCCATGGCTTCCGCACCAGTGGAGCCATCTTCGAGAAGCAGATCCTCCGATGGAGCCCTAGCATCCTCGACCTTCTCGACATGGTACTGCATGAATCTAAGAACCTACTTTTCTCTCTCAAGTGAGGGCTCTTCCTGCTAAACACTGTTTTCTTGGCCAAGGCTGAGACTTTGCATTTGTATCTCTCTTTTTTTGCTTATGGGAATTGGAACTTTGGTTCATTATGTAAGCCATTTGCTTGCGTTTGTATCTGTCTGTTCCATTCACAAGAATCCTTTGGCATTTTTCCGTGTGGGGAAAAGGGATTGCCCCCCTTGCTTTTTGCTTTAGTATTGAGCATCATGAGCTTCTTCTCGGAAGGCACCGCACAGTCCCCCTTTTACTTGAACCTAATTATGTTGTCATAATTCACAAAGTCAGGATTGTAGTGTCCAGCATCCTGCTGCCCAGGAGGCACCACATACCCAGTCCCTCCCTCGCAAAAGTTTGTGATGTCATCCTATTTCACAATTCTAGTGGGAATCTGTAAAAAACTTCTTGTGTTATAATGGGAAAGTGGAATTTGTAAATGCGGTCCCTCCCTTGCAAAAGCTCGTAATGTTATCGTAAATCACAATGTGGGAATTCTAGTGGAAATTTGTCTAAAGCTTCTTGTGATATAATGGGAAAGTGGAATTCTATCTCAGTTTGTAAATTCCAAGAATAGTGGCAAATTGGCAATGCTTATTTATTTACAATATCTACCTTTTCCTTTATGATAGCTGTTCTCTTTGTTTGTTTATGGCTCCTGTGATCACACCATCACCTTCTTGCAATTCTTAACGGCACAGCCCATCTGTTTTCCCCCCTTTTTGCAGACATTCCTTGACGGTCCCTACCCTGCTTTGGGAAAATCTGATGTGGAGGCCATCTTCCCTGGTCCTTACTTCGAATGGTTCCAATTCAACAAGGTGATTTCCCTTTTTTGTTGATACTTACACTCTCTCAATCTGCATTGCTTTTGGTACATTTGCAGTTGTAAGACCAACATTTTCAATCCACAACTCCCTATTGACAGGAATACAGTGAATTCACTAACCTGGAAGAGTGTAAGGAGTTCCTTACAGAATACATGATGGAGCATGGGCCCTTCGATGGCCTCATGGGATTCTCTCAGGTAATGTATTGGTAATTTCTTCTCAAACAGACATTGTCTTCTACATTTTATAACTTTGATTTTTCAAATAGTGATGTTGGTGCTTTTGGTTCCTTCATGATTGTGCAGTAAAAATACACATAATGCACATGTCAGGTGTCATACAACTATTGGCAACTTAAAAACGTTCAGATACTTATGTGTGCTTATTTGAACTAATGCTTTGGGGTCAGTTCCAATGCATTGCATGCTAGTGAGAGTGTGAGTGCACTTTTGTAGTACTTATCAGGAATCATGTTGGTGGAGCGTCTTATCCCAGTTTTAAAACTTGTGCCAGCATGATGGTTCCATGTTAACTGTCATAGTTAATTTTAGAGCTTTATTGTTGAGCTTTTTCTATTCTGATCTAGGCAGATGGCTGTGGCAATATATTATGTAGCAGAATGTTTGATTTCCAATAACTGTCATATATCATCAAGTAAATTGAGAGCCTTGAGTTGTCAAAGAGGAATTAATAGTTGGAACTCTATTCTGGTTAAGTCACATGGCTTACCAGTGTGGTTGCATGTGATGAGATGATGAAACGTCTGATGACTTTTGAGTTTGTAATAGTGGGCTGTGAACTTGTCGAGTTTCTCATTGCTTATTGTAGTATTTTGTGTGCCATTATGTTCTCCCTAGATGTATCTGCATCATTCTTATCTTTCCAATTGCTTTATATTGCTAAAGTCCTAAGTTTTCTTTCAGGGTGGTGTTCTAGCAGCAGCATTTGCAGGCTTGCAACAAAAGGTACAGTCTGCTTGTTTTTTGATAATCTGCTCCTTTAAGCTTTCTGTTTTCATCAGATATCTTCATTTTGAATCATCTGCTTATTCAGGGCTTGGCTCTTCATCAACATTCACCTTTGCGTTTCATCATACTGATATCAGGGGCTGGATTTAACAACAAAAAAATGATGCATGAATGCTACTCAGAAACTGTCAAATGTCCATCTGTCCACATTATAGGTTTGCCCTCGTGTTACTTGCCTTATTGCTTGTCTTTTTAAAGTTTGAACACAATGCAAGGGTATCAAGCAAACTGATCTAAAATAATCTTGGCCACTCGAACCTCATGCAGGGGCTCAAGATTTCTTGAAGAATGTGAATGAAGAGCTGGTCACAAAGTTTGATAATCCTACAGTTATTCGACATGAGGGAAAACACACAGTGCCAAGACTAAGTAGGCATCTAGTACATTCCCAATTTGTTTTTTTTTTGGATGACAGCAACTTATTCAGTACACGACCAGTATACGTGCGGGATTTTGCTGGTCAGAATGATTTTATGACTTGTTTTATGTCAATCTTTGGGATCATGCAGATGAGGAGGCGACCAACATGCTAAGAGACTTTCTAATTCGAATACAATCTACTCCAACACATAGAAGCATCATTGGCATTCTGGATGAGGAGCATACCACCCTTGAGAATGGTTCGTAGGAGGCTTGAGGGTGCAGTTTTGATCTAGACTTTCCTGGTATAGTGCACTGCAAAAGGACGTGGTGCAGTGGTCTCACCATACCACTGATCATTGGATTGCTTTGACATTGAAACAAATGGTACTATGGGGCTGTTTTCTTTCACAAGGGAATGCGATTCTATTGCAAAACAGGTCTTAAACAATGGACATTGCCCCTGTTCAGTCTTCATTTTGGCCCATATGGCTATATTATTTTACGCATATCTAAATTTTCTACATTTGAGTTTTGAAAATTTTGGGGCTAGGCACAATGAGTCTATAGGTGGTTAGCGTGTGAATTTATCTTATTGATGTTTGTTTCACGACTTGAAATACTTGAGTTGCATGTGTCCAAGCTTGTGAATTGATTTCATTGATGTATGTTTCATGACTTGATGTACTTGAGTTGCATGTGTCCAAGAGGCCTTGAGGTGCAAATTGATTCTTCTGTGTTAGATAGCACACCACACTTCAATTTGTCCCCTCATTTTCAGTCAATGATTTGTAACATAATGTTACTTGGTGGCATTTGTCCCAAGCTTGAAAGTATGTTCCCACTTTGGTTATTGGAGGAGGGCAGTATGGGCAAAGCTACCTACCCTCTATTGCCTAAAGCATTCATGATGGACAAGCCACATGCTAGTCTGCTCACATCACTTGTGAGCTACTGATGGAAACTGATCGTCTATTGGAGCATTGTGGCAATGAAATTGATCATTTATTAACATTGTTGCAATTCAGTAACCTATGCTGCCTAATCGTTCATTGTCTTGAGTGTTTTAGTTCCTCTAGCTCCTGTAGTTGAGCTTACAGTATTATCAAACAAATATCCCTTAAGGATGCCACTAAAATAAACTGTGCACCATCGTCAAGAGAGCATCCTTTAACAATATCGACCCTCAATGTGAACTCTATTAAGGTCCCTAGTCTACTAATCCTTCCGGCTTGTTTCAAAGCTTTTCCAAAAAATAAATTTCACATAAGATCTTGTCATTTCAGTTGTGAATCAAAACTAGCTTTTGAAACTATATTTTTGAGAAATGTACACAGTTCCCAATGGCAATGTGGTCATAGCAATTTTAGAAATTTAGTATTTTGGAAATTCTTATTACATGTTGACATCTGCCTAGGTTTAATTTTACTAGGAAAGCCTCAAAGTCACTTGGCTTCATGGTCTGCATGACTATCACTTTCCACAACATTGGGCAAATAGTGTTTTGATTGATGTTCTTTGTACATCATTATTAAGTTGATGCTTGCACACAATTGTAGCTAATTTCAATGCACGAAAGTTGGTGATATAGGGCATTCTTATTTGATTAACACTTCCAAATTTAACTTGGCAAGGGTAATGTAGTAACAATTTAGATATTTTCACATGTTTTAAACTTCAAATAGAATATTTGTATGGTAATAAATTTGGATGATAAGACTCCAAAACCTTCTAGTATAAAAGTGATGTGTTATGTTATGTAGAAAGCTTTATGAAGTGGGGCCTTAATTTTGTCTAATATCTATGAACGTGCTTAACATTTTAATAAAGATGATAGCCTATGCTCAATGGACACTTTATGCATTTTTTAGGACATTCTTTAATGCATGAAATTAAGAGGGTAGTGGATAATTTAAGATGATGGATGTATGCAATTAGGAAGATATTGGATCACTTAAGATGATGGGTGCATGACATTCTTTGATGCTTGAAACCATGAGGCTAGTGGATCATTGAAGATGACAAATTAAGAAGGCAATGGATAATTTAAGATGATGGATATATGCAATTTGGAAGATATTAAATCACTTAAGATGACGGGTGCATGACATTCTTTGATGCTTGAAACTATGAGGTTAGTGGATCATTGAAGATGCCACTCCCTTGCAAGCTCATTGTTCTTGTGAAGTTTGATTACTTACAATGAAATGTTGCTACTCCAAACATTTAACATGCCACAAAGTCCATCTTTTCTTTGAAGCTTAATGTAGATCCACTTTTTCTAGTTATGCTTGCTTTCCATATTTTTTAAGGTACTACATTTTAATGAAAGTCGCATGTCCTAAACAATCCTCATCTATTAGAGCAAGCACAACATAAATAATTTTGATATTGTTAACCATAGATGAGCTCTTGCCAGCACCTTCGTTGGCAATGTGGTTGCTATTGACAATAAGAAGAGGACATGTAAATGACTTAATTGACACAAGGGCAAAGTAATAAGCTTTTATGCTCAATAGACTAGGGACAAGAATCAAGGAATTGCTTATACAGCATGCCTATATGCACACAAATTTGTGCTTAACAAATATGCCCGTTGACGTGGACTTCAATACTAAATTGTAAGTTAAAGTGTACCAATAAGGTTTTCATTAGGTGCTGTACTTAAGCTCTTTGCTAAGGATGTCCCTAGCATATCTTTCACACACACACACACACCCACACACCCTTTAAGTTTAGAAGTTTAGTGTGTTTTTTGAGGTATTTGAGGTTTTGATGCCTTTAATGATTCTATTGGTCAACAACTTTACAAAGTACAATTAGATAGATTTCATTCAATAAAGGGGTTTTCTTTCACAAAAAACTCTATGTACTACCCCCAAAAGTTAGGGCATATAGATCTCTAAAGCTTGTTTTAGGTTTCATGATGGGTATTATAGAATGACTTAACATTGAAACTAGAAACATATATATACTAATTGTACTTTGTAAAGTTGTTTACCAATAGAATCATAAAAGGCATCAAAACCTCAAAACATACAATGGAAAGCACAACTAAACTTCTAAGCTTAAAGGACACACACACACACGCACACACACACACACACACACACACACACACACACACACACAAAATATGTGTTTCTAACACACAATGTTTCTATGAATAGAAACATTCACACATATATTTGTGTGCGTGTGTGTGTGTGTGTGTCCTTTTAAGTTTGGAAGTTTAGTGTGCTTTCCATTGTATGTTTGAGGTTTTGATGCCTTTTATGATTCTACTGGTTAACAAATTTACAAAGTACAATTAGATAGATTTTATTTAACAAAGGGGTTTTCTTTCACAAATACTCTATGTAGTACTCCCAAAGGTTAGGGCATATAGATCTCTAAAGCATGTTTTAGTTTTCACTTTGGGCATTGTAGAATGACCAACATTGAAACTAGAAACAAGTATTTTAGAATAGAGATTTATAGCAACATTTAAAGATGTTTGTAACCTAATTTGGTAAGTTGCTAAGTGAAGCTCTTAGTATTTTTTACAATATTACTTTTTTGTGGACTTTTTTCGCAACTAGGAGGTCCCATAACGTAATCAATGTTTGTATGCAAATCAAAGAAATACATCGACATAAGTTAAACTTAGGATATGAAGTATATGGGACAACTTACAAAAGTACAATGGAAGTCTATTGTTTGTAAGTATATAATTGCACTAAAAAGTTAATTTTCACATTTTATAGTGTGATGCCACTGTGTAATTGAAACTATTGTAGCAATTGATCATGACTTTTTGAAAACTCATTGGAAATCCTCTAATAATGCTAGGAGTTTGGTTTGAGAGCTCTTAATAATACTTGAGGTAAGAGCAAGCATCTCATTGCACCAAGTAAGAATGAACTTGCCAAATGAAAAAGACTTGAATGTGCATTATAGTTATTTAATCAACTGTAATTGTAATAAGGTAAATCACTTTTCCTAACAAAAACATGCTTGATTATTTCAAGACACAAGCATTGTTACTTACATACACCAAGTGTAACTATGATAAGGCGAATCAAATTTGCTAACAAAAATATGTTATTTCAAGGCACAAGCATTATTACTTACATACATACACTATAATCTAAATTAGAAGTGCCTCATAGGAAAAAGAGATACTATGCAAGACATAGGTATCACAACCTATGTAGGAGAAATCATCATAATATATAGCCACAAAATCACAACTATTTGTGTTAATGACCCCTCGATGTTACATGAGTATTATGTATACATCAATTGTAAACTCAAGATAAATAAATACATGTTTGGAATCCACTTCTTTCAAGGTGCACAATTTTGACTTCACAATAGGAGTCAACACCTTGGTTAAATTATAAAAATGTCATGTTGCTATTGTGGCTACATTGCATGCATCTCTTTTAGAAGGGGAAATTTGCTCTTCTAGGTTTGAGGTAGCTTCCTCTAGTAGCCAACTTAGGGTATCTTGCTCTTTTGAGGTTGAGGCAACCTACCCTTCTCACTTTGAGGAACCTTCACCTTTTGGCTCTAGGGCACCTTGCTCATCTTCTCACGTGTCTTCATAATGTATGTTGAAGTTACTTTTGAAGGCTAACTAATATTGATGCAAGATAATGACGTGCTGGGGTATTGATTGTGGTTGTGGTAGTGGTTTTATGAAGGCAAGTGGTATACTGGAATTTGTGTTTCAATACAATTGATTAGGCTTTCTATTATCTCCGTCCGAAATGCCATAGAGTCCTCGTCTATGTAATTTATTACTAGGGAAATCTATACAAAAGAACATGGAGAGAGGATGACAAACAAAATCCATAGCTTATACTAAATTAGCAAATAGGAAAATTAGCATGCTTAGATGATTTAAATGATATGTAGTAGCTTTTCCAAGAGAATTATAGCATATAATCTAGCCATAGCTATGGCCATCCTCTACTTCTAACACTTTGCAAAAACAATATCATGGTTGCACCAAAAAAGTTAACTTGGATGAAAACTTCATGCCTAGGTTATTAACTTCTTGATTTATTCCACACATGCATGCATGCACACACACATATACACATCACGTGTGTGTGTGTGTGTGCACGTGTGCGTATACACACGAGAGAGAGAGAGAGAGAGAGAGAGAGAGAGAGAGAGAGAGAGAGAGAGAGAGAGAGAGAGAGAGAGAGAGAGAGAGAGAGAGAGAGAGAGAGAGAGAGAGAGAGAGAGAGAGAGAGAGAGAGAGAGAGAGAGAGAGAGAGAGAGAGAGAGAGAGAGAGAGAGAGAGAGAGAGAGAACCACATCATTACATTATAAGTGCAACCTCACTAAAGATCAAATAAATACATTGCAATGTGGTCCTTACCTTTTATGGTATGCTATTGCTAAAACTTCACAATCGCCAAATTCACATCATTGAATGTGAACATCAAAGTAGGATGTCCCTTTCCAAACTAGAACAGGGAATAGAAAGGAATCCAAAAGATACACTTTGCTCTAATCGGATAGATAAGATTTGTTATAAGTAAGTTGCTGAAGTAGTAATAGAGTGTCACTCACTTACTCTCAAGGAAAAATGATGCAAAACACCTTTAAGGACATTAACGAATGTTACGATAGCCAACATCACTCTACCATTCACATCCTTATGTAGGTCAATATTTAAATCTCCTCTTTTGCAAAAGGGAAGTAGCACATATGTCATCTTATTCAAATGAGGGACCAATGCATCTTAGTCATTCCTAGTGCTATCGAGTTCTCACTATGCAAAGCACTCCACCTTTTGTTCACTAGCATTCTCTCCCCACCTTACTTAATCTCGGCTTCTTTTTGCCTCTTCAATACCTAAAGATTTGCACACTTGTAATGTGGACACAGTCTTTTCAAAAGCTCCCTTTACCAAGCCTTTATGACCTAGATGTGGATCGTTGGCTGATGACTCTCCTTGTCTACTTTATATGAATCATTAGTACCATACTAATGGACACATACCAAATAAACAAGCCCATCAACACAAAGCCAACACCATGTCATAGGGTCCCTATTGATAGCCAATTGTGGAATCAACTTGGAGCCTTCAAGCTTTCGGACTACAATGCGGGAATGTAAGTTGGTGAGTTCACTACACCTTGAAGCTAGTCTTGTGTTCTTGCTTTCTTGGGATAGATAGAGGATGCATGGTTAGTTAGAGTGGAGTGTTGAGAGACAAGGTGAGAGATTGTTGCCAAAGCAAGTTGTGGCTTCTAAAACAATAGAAGTCTGTCCAAAGCCTTGGCTGTTGATGTGTTTGACTCGACATTTTGATTCCCTTGCCAGGACCTAGGAAGATACAACTGCTAAGGTTCTCACATTCTTATTATGAATGATTGATAGTGTGAGTATTGAAGGAAGAAGAGTGAGAAAAACTCAAAAAACTCAAAACTAAGAAAACACAAAACACAAAAGGTCATGTAAAAAAAATCAAAACTCAAACTTCTCTTACCTCACTCGCACCACCTCATTTGCATCACTCATTCACACCACCTCACTCACCCCCCTCACTCGCACCACCTCAATAACATCACTCATTTACACCACCACCTCATTCGCACCACTCACTTGTACTACCTCATTCTCACCACCTCACTTGCCCCACTCACTTGCACCATCTCATTCGCATCACTCGTTTGCACCACTCACTCATTTGCACCACCCACTTGCACCACTTGCACCACCTACCTACACTTGTCACTTGCACCACCCACTCCCCTTGAATTTCCTTTAGGACTTGCGCCACCCACCTGAGACTTGAATCACTTGTCTACATTTTTCACTTGCACTCCTTACCTAGGACTTGCACCACTTACCACTCCCACACATTAAATCCAACATCCACACCTCAAACTCACTTCCACACATAATCCTAGTCCCACGCACACATACCTCCACTTCTCTAAGGTAATCTTAACATGATTGTGATGCTTTGAGAAATTATTGCACACATGCATATTGTTTGAACAAAAGAAAGCCTCATTTTGCACATCTCACTCTCGTATATTCAACGTGTCTCAAGCGTCTTGAAGAATTATGTTTTGGAATGAATATTTTGGAAGAAGCATTTAAATGCCTTAGGAGTTTTCTAAGAAACTTATACAAACCAAGGTCAAGCAGCCTAGGAAACACTTTGTCACACCATAAGGACTTGGCACACCTAGCACCTAGGCAACACACATTAGGCTAACATCACCTAGGGACATTTAGGATCATAGTGCAGAACCATAACAATAATTTTCTCACCTAGGCATAGAACACACAACAAGTCAAGGGGGAAATCATCCAAGCTACCACCAATAGCTAAAGTCTAATCACTACAAGAAGGACCCAATGAGAGAGATAATAATGACTAAACTATCAAAGAGTACCAAACTGAATTCACATCATTCTAGAGATTCAGAAGAACAAAAACACACCCAAGAAACCACACAAGAACTTTAATTTGCAATAAGAGTATCATCTGGCTTTTCAAAGCCTAAGACCCAGTTAATGTGCACATAGTGGATGAGGCCATAGGTCTATAAGTCCTAAAATCTTTAGAGTCAACAATAAAGAGAAACCTTCCTATCCATCTATCCATTGATAATATGATTGAACTTGCAACTTAAGAGCCTAGGCCACAACTAGTAGACCGGATGGGGATAGACACATTCACAAAGATTGGAAGTTATTGGGAATACTACCAAATCTTCTCAAGTTGATGGAAATAGAAATGCATCTAGAAGGAATAGAAGACCTAGGGCATATAATTGGAAGCATAACTGGAGTGCTAGCACAAAGAGTTGCTAACATTCTCAAGGGTTTTATGTGGGAAATTGTTGGATTCGGTTGCCAAAACCACTTGCGAAGCCACCTTCACTGACCACAGCCCAAGGTCCATGAAAGTCCAAGAGAAAGAGAAAGAGAAAGAGACCTGAACACAAATCTAGGTCCTAGACCAAGATACTTGTGGGGATACAAATTGACAAGCTAGTGGCCGAATATCTAGTTCTTGAGATATTTGTATCCACAATTTTAAAAATACAATAGTCTGAAGCAATTACTAATCCACAAGAGGAACTAACAATGACTGAGCATTCACTGAGTCAAAAAGAGGACATAAATCAGTCACTACTTGCTGCTGCTACTCATGCTAAAACAACCCATGAAAGTTGCTAGTCCTTCAAAATAGTTAATATTCCCCAACAACCAACAACCTTTGTCACCCAAGCCAACATAGAATATCAAACAACAGTAGGCTAGTGTAGCTGCTCAATCCACTAAAAAGGATCTATAAGGGATAGTTAAGAAAATGTCAAAGGATTGACAATCTCCCTCCACGAGTGTTTTAAAAAAGAAATGTGAAAATTCCAAGACCAAGATTACTTCCAATCAATTTGAGGATCCCGGTGTGCGATCATCTTTGACTAACACAATTGACCAATCCAGTGTCTTAGAAGTTACTACTTCCAATTTTGAGGAGGAACCCACGTAGTCTCAATCCTTGGCTACAACCAAACCTATCATTTTAGCTAAGGAACAAGCCTCTAGTACTTCAGTCTTTCAACAAAATACTAACTCTAGCCCAAAGAGCTCAATGAATCCAATGACTCAGAAGTCTTATTCTTCTTGGCCAAAAGCTCCAGTGCATTTAAAGCCAGTTAAGAGACCTCTCATGGAGGCTTTAGTAAATATGAGGCAACAAAAGGATCAAGGCTGGACATCTAGAGAATTAGATAAAATGCTATTGACTTCACTCACTCATACACATATTCATGTCAATATTAGAATTTAGATTGCTAAGGATAAGACGCTCTTATAAAGGCCTTTGACAACATGGTCAAATCAATCACAAAATTTTTGGGGTTATCCAGCGGTTGTGGGAGAAGTCATGAAGAAAATGACCAAGGTAGACCAAGAGAATGATCACTGAATTTGTGTGTTCCACCTTGAGTAGTGCATGGCAAGCATAAAAGACATTGTAGCACCTTGAGTAGTTCATGGCAAGCAAGGAAGACATTGCAACACTAGCCATGAAAGCCAAAGATCAAAGAAAATGGTATTCTAGTCGAGGTTTAGCTACAAGGTATGGTAGTTGTCTAATGACTATTGTTGAGCAAAGAAAGGTGCTTTGGACTTCCATACATGATCTAACATATGTACCACCTACATCTTTGAGAGTTCGTGACTATTCATGGTGTCAACATTTCTAAACTTGCTCAAATAGATCCCTTATGTGACAAAATCCTTTCAAAGGAAGAGATGCATGCTGCAAGTCGATTAGGACTAAGTAGCATGATGATTGGTGTCATTAGATATATATTTTCTACCTTACACATGACCCACAACTTCTCAATGGCTATGCTTCATTACAATATTATCCCAACTTCTATGAGTGGTTTATTCCAAATTTGAGTGACATAAATTCTCATATTTCCTCTACTTCTACCACCATCTAGAGTGAATCCTCATTACATGATGTGAGGTAGAGATGTATATAAAACTTCTAATAACACTGACGTAGTGACTAAAAGTAGTGTGCTTGAAATCCCAAACCTAAAGGCCACAAGTGCTAACATCCCTACTAATCCACACCACTAGTTCAACCAAGTTGAGCCAACTAAACCCCAAGATGCTCTAGAGGAGGCTGCTTAGACTCACCTCTAGATCAGCTCTACTAAACCTGACCCTCCTTTTGGTCTCCAAAATTTGCTTGTTTATTGACCACTCAATATCATGGATGTTCATTTGGCAAAGAAATTCAATGGCTCTTAAACAAAATGGCTACTCCAATTTGATGCCATATTCACTACTTATGCCAAGCTATTTGCAATGATCAATTTAGGCCTTGTTGATGATGAGATAATACAAGTTGCTTCAAAATGGCATTCCACTTGAGAAGAGAGTGAATGCCTCTATCACAAAAGCCTCTTGGTTCAAGCTAAATATACTAAAGCCCTTCCTTAGAAGTAATTGTAGTCATGCCAACTTATTCTCTCTTATGCTGTTGTGATCGGAATCAATGACAGTCAGTAGTTGATGAGCTTCAATTGAATTGCAAATCCTAGAGTCCATATTTGCAGAATTGGTTTTTTTGTCAACTTGAGATTGCTTGTGATGGTATTCATCTTATGATAATAGCTAAGCAACATCGTATAGTAAGTATACTTATAATCTAATCCAACTTACTCTAAGACCACTTCATAAATCTTTATCATCTTGGTTCAGTATCTGGACTTGCCTTATAAGTTGAAATACCACACGTTGCTCGACAACATTTTGATTGAAGAGAAATTGCATATAGCTAGTCACTTTGCTAGACCATCATTGCTTGAAGATCTGATTACTTACATTTGTGGACTAGCCATGAACCAATTGACTTGGATGCTTTTGCTGAGTTGGAGTACAATCCAAATTTCTATGACAGGTGGATCCCCAAAAATACAAAAGATTGACTCTTGTATGTAACAAATCTTTGTTTCCTTGTATATATTTTCCTTTTGTTGCACAAACAAGAGCCAAAGACCCTATGAATTTTGAAACAATGTTACATTTTATATGACAACACAATCAAGGTCTTTGTGTCTTTATGTCTTTATGTCTTTTGACTTTGTATCTACTACATGGTACTCTCACATTTTCATCGAGTGAGTCTAGGAAAACCATATGTGGCAAAGCAAATATTTGCACATGCAAGATGATAACAGAATCATGGATAATAGAAGATGTTTGTAGCTTCAGGAACTTCCTTGAATATCCTAAGCTATAGAAACATCGACAACAACAAGATGCTCTTGGAGTCTCAATGATGCAACAAAGACAACAAAGAACCATCATCAATGGTGTCCCAATTTCTTCAACAACATACCTTGACTTCAAATTTCAATGGTCATCTATTTCTACAAGAAGAAATGCAAATTACTTCATCAACTTACACGCAAATCTTCAACAAGTGCCTATTCTTCAACAACAAAAGGCATTGTGCTTCATAGTTCTTGGCTCAATCTTCAATATTCATGGATACAATCCATTACACAACTCCATGTTTTGAGCTAGGGAAAGACTGAGAAATAAAAAACAAGAGAGAAAAAAAGAGAAAAAAGAGAAAAGAAAATAGAGAAAAAGCTCCATGATTAGTTAGGTGCACTCACATTTTTACTACACCTAGGGGTCCTTAAGCTAGGTGCATCCAATGTCTTTGGTCGAATAGCTCCATCTCTATCCCCCTAGCCCTTCCCTCACTAAATAGCCTTAGAGCACATCAAGGGTAGGACACCTTGGCTTGCTTGGATGACCTATCACCCTGAGTTTTGCATAGCATAATAACAATTCACCAACTAGGTCCTCAAGTGTGGGACAACACTTCAGGCTTGTGCTTGGAGTTCGATCCATCTTCCCATTGCACTTTCACATGCACAAATTGTTGCACAAGTAAGTTAGACACACCCCTTAGGAAGGGCACAAGTTGGCTTGTGGGTTCTTGTGAAGGACCATTTGAAGAATAGAAGAACCATCAATATCAGTGGCCTTTACATCCTTAGTATTCCATGATTTCTTCATCAACAGAGCCATCATTGATCCTTCATGTTACCCTCATTTTCCATCATTGAGCCTCATCTTTTAGACATAATCTAAAACATTAGTAGGAGCATCATTTTCTTTCGTATTACCAGGTCTTCATCATTAGGAACATCATTCTTCATAAACAAAAGTTCTTCATCTACAGCATTTATTCCTTCATTAGGACTACTTCTTCATGGATTGTGTTCCTAGCTTTCTTGTCTTTGGTGCAAAGCCAAAGCATGCTACCTATGATGTGAGTGCCATGGGACTGGTACTTATCTAGGGGGGAAATAATGTTAATAGTATTTTGAGAAGGATACAAAAGTGCAAGTGCCAAATTTATTTGATGGTGGATATATATTTTGTGGAGCTTCAGTGTATTATTTTTGGACACTTGTATTGTGCTCATGGACATTAGATAATCATGGATGCATTATTTTGTGAGAGTCGAGCTCACTTCCATGCACATTGTCTTTATCACCACATGCAGTTCTATTTGTCACACACCCACAACTATTGCGTGAGTTTATCACATGTATTTGTATGATTAGATTAGCATAGGCTTGGTCTAATTAGGCTAAGATACAAACATGTAATGAGGATTGACCAACCTAGAACCCACAAAGTGGGTAGGACACCTAAGAGAGGGTGCAAACTGTTGAGAATCTGCCAATCACACCCTATGTATGCCCCTTTGTATGGAACAACTAGGCTAGGAAGATGCAGTTCATTCTAGGAAGAGAGACAGATCCCATAGGCACAGTGATGTAGTGTGCTACCAAGCAATCCTATATAATGATGTACTTGACTATCACTTTCATATGATGATAATGCAATAGTACTTGTCTCTTTCTGTCAAGTATCTGTGTCATTGTCAGTCCTACACAAGATTGTGTTTATGAGTTCAAGTCTCAATCTTGAAACCTAATTCACTTGTGTAATAGCAGTTGTCTTCTTTGTCAATGTCATCATGAGTTCTCTCTTCATCTTCCATCCTCCATAGCTTCCGCAGTTTGCCATGCTTTAGATCCTGCATCTTTCACATGGTATCAGAGCTCAGCTGAGCATGGCTTAGCTCTTTTCTGCTCTTCTCAGTTCCTCTTCAACTCTGGTCACCACAGTTCCAGCCCATGACTTCATCTCTCAACTCTACCTTCACTTGAGCTTCCATGGCAGCCATAGCCAGCATCACCTTGTCAGCTTGAAGCTCTTATATCTCACTCCACAGGTCAAACCTCTTGGATCTTCCTTCTGGAAAAGTGTTCCCTGCTTCCAGAGCTTCTTCTTGGCACACCAATCACTGACTTTGGGCAAGCATAGCTTTAGCATTGTGAAAATTCTCAATTTCTGCCCTGTGTCTGCCATAGCCAAACTGGACCTGCAATACTTGGAGCCTCCATATCTTCCTCTACAATCCTTATCTCCTCACGCTTTCTTTTAAGAATATCCTCTAGATTCCTAGGCACAACTGCCCAGCACAAAAAACATCAACATTGTGCGTCGTACAACTCGTCATTGTGGATCTCCCCAAACTGGCATAGTTTTTTGTAGCTGCCTAAACGACCTGCTGTAGCTCGGCATAGGGGCAGCCATTGAAGGGGCTTTTATGGGGTTTTAGTAGACCATGTAGTGGGCCAACTCCAGCTAAGAGGGCTCTTAAAAATTTTACTCCTACGTGCTTCTATAGTGGAAAGAACAGCCGGGTCCAGGAACCCTAAACTCAGGTAGCCATAGCTTTGAGCTTTAAGCTCAAAAATCCATCAGTTTCTCTCTCCTCACGACTCAAACAAGCTCTTGCCACTCAAATATGATTGAACACTGAAGATTCTAACAAGGATTGCTCATCAAATCACATCAAGGAGGGGAGATTTATGCTTGGAAGATTTGAAAGAGTTGAAGAAATCAAGCAGCTCAAGCAACAACCACATCAAGCTCCTCTTCCAACTCATCCTTCTCACCCTTCTCACTCAACTGAAGGTTTTGCTACTCTGATCTTCTCCAAAACTCAGTCTTCAGCAAGGAATCAAAACATCAAAATCAACAAGAAGAAGGTTCAAGAAGATCTAGCATCAACATTAGGCTCATCAAGGACAATATCTATTGATACTTATCAAGTGTTATTTGACACTATTCTTCTTGTATCCTTTGATACACTTAAGAACAACACTCTTACTGATTTATCTCAGATTTGAAGCTGATTCTTGGTCATATCAATGACAATCAAGAAGATTTTTATGTGGATACACTTCATGAAGAGTAACATGACTTGTGTTGCTTATTTACATGACATAGAAGATGTTCTTACTCTACCTATAGAAGGAAATAGAGCTGTCTACATCAAAGTTCAATCAATGAATCCATCAGAAGTTTTTGAAGACATTTCCACTACCTCAAAGATGATACCTTTGCTTGAGGGGGACATGGACATGAAGACTAAAGCTGCAAGCAAAGTCAAAGAAGAAGCAGACCAAGCAGACAATGAAGAAGAGAAGAAGGACAAGAAGAAGATCTGCCATGAAGACCAAAATACCACATCATTCAAAGTTGAAGAACCAAAGATGAAAGACAAGAAGATTTTCCATGCTGAAAAAGAGAAAGCATATGCTGAAAAAGACCACAAGGGCCTATCGGTCCTTGTCTCTCATTTTCTATTTTAAAAGCATTGTACCTGCCTTAATGTTCCTTTCATAAGCTTGTAAAAACTCCTCATGTAGCCTTGTACTACAGCCTCTGTACACTTTGTGAGGCCCCTGTTACAGCCTCTGGATGTCCGCCATGTTTATGGTACCCACACTTAGCCTTTTCTGCAACAGCCTCTGGTGTTTTGCCATGTCTGTGGTATGCCCACACTTTGCAGGTGTTGCTCTCGCTAAAGCCTCTACACACTTTGTACTTTCAGGTTGTGATTGAGGAGGGGTGTTGAGAATCTGCCAATCACACCCTATGTATGCCCCTTTGTATGGAACAACTAGGCTAGGAAGATGCAGTTCATTCTAGGAAGAGAGACAGATCCCATAGGCACAGTGATGTAGTGTGCTACCAAGCAATCCTATATAATGATGTACTTGACTATCACTTTCATATGATGATAATGCAATAGTACTTGTCTCTTTCTGTCAAGTGTCTGTGTCATTGTCAGTCCTACACAAGATTGTGTTTATGAGTTCAAGTCTCAATCTTGTGTTGGGGGTAAAGGCGCCTCCGCCGTGCCGCCCCATGTATTACTACACTGACAGTACCCGCCACTGCACACTGCAGGTGGCGGGCGCCCGTCACGTCACTTTATTCTTTATTCTTTTAGTGACAGTTTGAATAAAGGAAGGCCCGGTCACACATTGTGACTGTTGGAGTTCCCATTTCTTGTCTCTCTCTTTCTTGCTCTTGCTCTCCCGCCATAGCTCACGTGCAAGCTTCGATCCTTCTCACCTTTCAACTGGTATCAGAGCTTGGCATTCTCTTGCTCGAGCTTGACTCGGTGCTTCCCGACCCTCGCATCGACTCGCTTCACGCATTGGGTCTCCATCTGGGCAGCCATATCCGATCTCCCCAAGCTCCCGTCACTCCCCGGCTTCCCGAGCACCTTCCCAGCCTATTGAGGCACCTTCAAGGCATTGATACTGAGGTATTTGATCATTCTTTCAGGGTTTTATTTCAGTCTACAGGTTGCAAACAGCAAGGG
Organism: Lygodium microphyllum; assembly: GCF_053477565.2. Classification (NCBI taxonomy): domain Eukaryota; kingdom Viridiplantae; phylum Streptophyta; class Polypodiopsida; order Schizaeales; family Lygodiaceae; genus Lygodium; species Lygodium microphyllum. The sequence continues at coordinate 68,592,918 of NC_141145.1, forward strand.
CAGCCATGGCTTCAAACCCTTGAAGCTTATTCCCCTCATATTGTGCCTTACACCTATCAAGGCTCAAAGAGGCTTGTCATAGGCCCTTGATAGGCCCTTCTTGAGCCCCCCATTACTCCCTTTTCAGCCCATGTGGAGCAGCAGCAAGTTCAGCACCAACAGGGCAGATTGCATCATTTTTTTCCAGGCTGTGAGCACTCATCTACTTCAGCTCCACACTTGGCCATTGCTTCTTGCTCTCTACCTTGATCAAGAGGGCTATAGACTTCATGTTTGATGTCATTCAAGCTTTGGGCATTGGTCTTGATCATTCGGGGCTGACCTCTTCAGATTTGGGACTGTCATAAACTGTCATAACAGGCTGAAAATAGGGCAGCACCATTGGCATTAGCATTTGTTGCTTATACTCCATTCCGGTTGTGCTATTTGATGCCCGTATGTGGTCTACATGATGCCTACTGCCTTGGGAATGTATGCACATGATTATGCCATGATTTTGGCCTGAAATATTGGCTGATTTGGGACTGTTATTTACTATTATACAGTGCTGGAAACAGGGCAGCCACACTTGGCATTGGCATTTGATGCTTATACTCTACTCTGGTTAACTTATTTGATGCCCGTATGCGGTCTACTTCCTACCCGGATGTATTGGGGATGTATGCATTTGGTTTGACCATGATTTTGGCTTGAATTCGGGGCTGAAATCTACTATTTAGAACAGTAAATACATGCTGGAATAACAGTGGGCTGAAGGTACTTTACAGGCTTTGGCACTTACCTACCGATACCGGATGTATGCTTTGAGCTTTGGCATGATGTCTCTGACATTTGGGGACGGCTTGGAGCATATGTATGAGATTATGGGATGCTTTTGAGCTTCCCATTAGCTCCGTCTTCACTGGCATTTGGACCGACTTGGCATGCTTGTGGACCGCCTATGCCTCATGTCTCTGCTTGACAGTTAGGCTTTTGTATTACATGCTTTGGTTCGTGACATATGCTATTTGGTTCGTGTATGCCATACCGACATTTGGAGCTTGGATTTGGATGTATTTGAGCATTCCCGGCTTACTTGATCACTGATCTTGGTTGCTATTTGGATGTCATTGAGTTGACCGAGAGCTTATTTGGGCTTATGTATTGCTTCATGGTTAATACGACCGGTGCTTCATGTATGTCATGCTCTCTTGGATGCGCTTGATGCATTGACAGGGTCACTTATCACTGGTGCTTTCTCTTGGGTTATTTGAGCTTCTGAGCTCGCTTTGTACGCCTTTTGTGCCAGTGGGAGCATTTTACATGCTTGCTTGACCTTTGACAGTTGCATGCTATTGGAGCACTTACATGTATTTGGAGCAGTTTATGTCTTGAGCAGCTACATACGCATTGAGACTTTGGGATCATACTCTGATCTTTATGGATATGCATTGATGTACTCTTGGTTCATAGGATGCTTATGAGCTGAGTCTCATATTTGGATCTTTCTCTTTGAGCAGACACCTATTTGTGTCAGGTTTTGGCAGTTACAGGAACACTTTGCCTAGAGTGTCTGGGGGTGTGCCTTTCACTGGCACATGTTATTTTGACATGCTTCGGTGTTGAGCTCATGTTCTTTTCACTGTCATTGGCCTTGCTTATGTCCATTTCATGCCGGCTTTGGACCTAGCATTGTTTGCTTGACATTGGATCCTATTTTGGGACAGTTTGCTCTCTAGATTGCATACTTGCAATTTATTACAGCAAGCAGTTATTGGTGGACTGAGGTGTACTTTTCATGCTGAAATATCCTAATTTGGTGTACCGCACCTAGTACTAAGTGGGCAGCAACTTTTGGCACACTTTGCTCGCCCTTTGGACCCCGTTTTGGTCATTTTTGGGCAGTTTCTGCAGTAAAACAACAAGCAGTTTTTGGACTGTTTGGGCATTTCCAGCCTGCATAATGGTGTCATCTTCGCATGATAGTGCCATCTTTAACATTACAAAGTTGAATGGTACCAACTACTCTTACTGGAAGAGTCAAATTTGGCAGGTCTTGGTGTAGAAATCTCAGATTAAGCCACTTCAGTTGAGTGGGGAGTAGCCTGAAACTATGGACAATGACGACTGGCTTGAACTTGATGAGCTATGCAAGTCCACGATTGTATTGTCTCTCACTGAACAGGTACATTATAATGTATTTGAGGAAGCACAGAGTGCATGGGATCTATGGAATAAGATAAAAAATCTTTATGATAAGAAAAGTCCGGCAAGTCAGATGTACTGGTTGAAGCAGCTTATGGATCTGCGCATGAAGGATAATGCGACTATGTCTGCTCACTTGAGCCAGTTCCATGCTATACTGAAGAACCTGACTTCGCAGGATATCACCTTTGGAGAGGAAGTAACTCCTCTTTTCTTGGTTGGGACTCTGAATGAGTCATGGGATGTATTCCGCACTGCCCTATGTGCCTCTAGTGCTACTCTAAAATTGGCAGATGTTGAGAGTGCTCTTCTTCAGGAAGAGGTGAATCGCAAAAACTTGGATGCCTCTCGTGGTAGTCATGCTTTGACAGTTAGAGGCAGGAATGACAGGTATGACCATGGTAATGGCCGAGGCCGTGACTCGCAGAAGGGTCGGTCTAAATCTCGTGGTGGCAAGTCGCGTGGGTGCAATGCAAATGTCACTTGTCATCATTGTGGGAAAAAGGGCCATATTAGACCACAGTGTCATGAGTTGCGCAATGAGAAGCGCAAGGATAAGGGGAAAGATAAAGTGCAGGAGAAGTCCTCTGATCGCAGCATAGTACCTACGAAGTCCAGCGTCAAGATTGAGGAAATTAATGTCACGCAGACTGAGGAGTCTGATGGTGGTGATGAGTTTATACTTGCAGCTAGTTCTTCTGATGCTTCACACTTGACTGAGACACCTAGTATGTATGCACAGTGCTGGTTATTGGATTCAAGTGCGTCCTTCCATGTGACGCCTTACCGTGAGTGGTTTCACTCTTACCGTACTGTATCTGGATCAGTCAGACTTGGAGATGACAGGTCTCTTGATATTGTGGGCTGTGGAGATATTCAGTTGCAGTTTTCCACTGGCAGTTCCTTTTTGCTAAGGGATGTATGTCATGTACCTACGCTTACGTGCAGTCTTATGTCTGCAGGACAGTTGGATGATGCAGGGTTTGATGTCTGTTTTGGGGATTCTGCCTGGAAGATCACCAAAGGCAGACTTGTGCTTGCTAGAGGCGCCAAGGCTGGCAGCCTCTATCCTCTTGTTGTATCTGGGTCTTCTGTAGACCATGTTTTGGCAGTGGGCTCTATCCCACATGTATCACTTTGGCATGCCCGTTTGGGGCATATGTCTTTAAAGGGAATGAAAATGTTATCTGGTTTGCAGTATCTTCCGCCTTTGGATTATGCATGTTTTGACTCGTGTGATCATTGTCTTTATGGTAAGCAGAATAGGTCTATGCATAAGAAATCGGGTAGGCCACGCATGAGTGAGCCCTTGGCATTGGTGCATTCCGATGTTTGTGGGCCTATGCCTTGCATGTTTATGGGTGGCGCGAAGTACTTCCTTACCTTCATTGATGATTTTTCTAGGAAAGTGTGGGCTTATCCCATAAAGCAGAAATCCGATGTCTTGGCAGTTTTTCAGAGATGGCTTGCTCTTATTGAGAACTAGACTGGGTATAGGCTGAAATGCCTTAGGACTGACAATGGGGGAGAATATGTCTCACGTGCTTTTGAGCAATTTTGTGATGACAGGGGTATTAAGCGTCAGTTGACCGCCCCTTACACCCCACCCCAGAATGGTTTGGCTGAGCGCATGAATAGGACTATTCAGGAGCGTGTGCGCTCTATGCTTAGCCATGCAGGCCTACCCCAGAGTTTTTGGGCTGAGGCAGTTAGTACGGCAGTGCATGTCATAAACCGATTGCCTTCTAGTGGATTGGATTTCCAGGTTGCAGAGGAAGTTTGGGCTGGTAAGCCACCCTCTTATGTGCATCTCCGTGTCTTTGGATGTGAGGCATTCTGCCATGTGCCCAAGGACAAGAGGAGTAAATTGGATCCAAAGAGCATTAAATGCATATTCGTTGGCTATGGTGAGTCAGGAGAGATGGGCTATCGCCTATGGGATCCGCAGGCGCGGAAAATAGTACGCAGCCATGATGTCGTCTTCCATGAAGACAAGATGCACAGGCAGCCTGAGAAGGTGGTCGAGATCCGTAGAGTGATCTTTCAAGAGGAGCCTAGAGCTCCAGCACAGCCTGCAACAGTTCCTCCACAGGGCCAGGGTGTTGGACATGCAGTTAGACAGGCAGCAGAGTCTGCGGTGAGACGGTCTGCTAGAGACAGACGTCCACCTGACAGATTTCAGCCCTCTATGCATTATGTTTTGGTTACAGATGCAGGAGAGCCTTTCACTTATGATGAGGCTATGCGCAGGGGTGACAGTCACTCCTGGGAGAGGGCTATGCAGTCTGAGATAGACTCCCTGCATAAGAATGAGACTTGGGATTTGGTTGCCTTGCCTAAGGGCAAGAAGGCTTTGCCACGCAAGTGGGTGTACAAGCTGAAAAGTACCCCTGGACACCCCAAGCCAGCATACAAGGCTAGATTGGTAGAAAAGGGTTTTAAGCAGGAACATGGTGTGGACTTTGATGAGGTCTACTCTCCTGTGGTTAAGATGACCACCCTGTGCTTAGTCTTGGCTTTGGTTGCACAACTTGACTTAGATCTATATCAGATGGATGTCAAGATGGCTTTTCTACATGGGGACTTGCATGATGAGATCTATATGGATTAGCCTAAGGGCTTTGCAGAACCTGGCAGGGAGCACCTAGTGTGCAAGTTGAAGAAGAGCTTGTATGGCTTGAAGCAGGCACCTAGGGAATGGTATCATAAGTTTGATGCCTTTATCTAGTCACAGGGCTATAGCAGGAGTGCTATGGATCCGTGTCTTTACACGAAGAAAGCCCGTGATGGCAGTTTGCTTATCTTGGTACTCTATGTTGATGATATGCTGATAGCAAGGAAAGCTCATGATGAGCTAGATGCTCTTAAATCTCAGCTGAAGAAGAGCTTTGAGATGAAGGATTTGGGACAGGCCTCACATATACTTGGGATGCGCATTAAGCGCGATAGGCATCAGGGGCTTTTGTATCTCTCACAGCGGGAGTACATTCATAAAGTCCTTGAGCGCTTCCGCATGCAGGACGTAAAGCCTATTGGCTGTCCATTACCTTCTTATGTGAAGGTATCACAGGCCGATTGTCCGCAGACAGATGAGCAGAGGGCCGAGATGGCCAAGATACCTTATGCTTCAGTCGTGGGCAGTTTGATGTATGCCATGATAGCCACTCGTCCAAATATTGCGCATGCAGTTAGTGTTGTGGCACGCTATATGGCTACACCTGGCAGCAGACATTGGGATGCCGTGAAGGGTATCATGAGGTACCTGAAGGGCACATCAGATATGTGTATTTGCTATGGCAGCCAGGATACAGGGGTCGTGGGGTACACTAACTCCGATTATGTAGGACATGCAGATAGTAGGAAGTCCACTTCTGGCTATGTATTCACCTATGCTCGAGGGGCTGTCTCTTGGATGTCTAGGGTTTAGAAGTGTACGGCTTTGTCTACCACTGAGGCCGAGTATGTTGCAGCCACTGAGGCTTGCAAGGAGGCCATATGGTTAGGCCGTCTAGTTGCTGACCTTGGGATTGATGCTACACCTACACTGCATTTGGATTCTATGAGTGCCATTCAGTTGGCTAAGAATCCGGTCTTCCATGCAAAGACGAAACACATTGAGGTGAGGTATCACTTCATACGTGGTGTCGTGGAGGAAAAGTCTGTTGACCTTGTCAAGATCTCCACTGACGAGAATCCTGCAGATCTACTCACGAAGAGCCTCACTACTGAGCGCTTTGCCTTCCTCAGGAGGTTGATGGGCGTTGGATGAGATGTCGCCTTTCCTCATCCCTTGTACCTATGTACATTTGTACTGTCTTTTCTTTTTTCTTTTCTCTCTCACTAGGGCAAATTCGCCTTTAAGTGGGAGGTTGTTGGGGGTAAAGGCACCTCCGCCGTGCCGCCCCGTGTATTACTACACTGACAGTACCCGCCACTGCACACTGCAGGTGGCGGGCACCCGTCACGTCACTTTATTCTTTATTCTTTTAGTGACAGTTTGAATAAAGGAAGGCCCGGTCACACATTGTGACTGTTGGAGTTCCCATTTCTTGTCTCTCTCTTTCTTGCTCTTGCTCTCCTGCCATAGCTCGCGTGCAAGCTTCGATCCTTCTCACCTTTCATCTTGAAACCTAATTCACTTGTGTAATAACAGTTGTCTTCTTTGTCAATGTCATTATGAGTTCTCTCTTCATCTTCCATCCTCCATAGCTTCCGCAGTTTGCCATGCTCTACATCCTGCATCTTTCACAACCCTAATTCACAGTGGTGCAAAGTCTAAAACGCAAAGTGGGGTGCAAACCCTAACCCTAAAATGGTGCACTGTCCCCTAGAGAGGTGACCTAACCCTAACCCTAATTTGTGTCTATATAAGAGTGGGAGGTCTTAGTTGTATTTATCATTTTGGTGCATCCATATTATAAAAACTCTGTAAGTGCAACTATTGGAGCTTTCTATTCTTTTCTTCTATTCTATCATCTTGCCTCCATTATTGAGGGTGAATGACAATGAGTGAGTGAGAGATGTGTTGAGCAAGGACTTGAGGAAAGGTGAAGCTCTTCGTCATCTTCTTTATCTTCTTGTTCTTCTCTATTAGCTTCTTGACTTATTGGTGTGCTGGGTGGTGGTGGATGCAAAAAAGGAGAGACAACATCAGATCGTGTTGATCACGGTTGTGGAACCAACTTGGATCCAAGCCTTCAAGATTTTGGACTACAATGCGAGAACTACAGCTCAAAGCTAGTATTGTGTTCTTGCCTTTTTAGGATAGAGAGAAGGATGCATGGTTAGTTAGAGTGGAGTGTTGAGAGACAAGGTGAGAGATTGTTGCCAAAGCGAGTTGTAGCTTTTGAAACAATAGAAGTCTGTTCAAAGTCTAGAATATTGGTACATTTGGCTCAAGAGATGGATACTAGAGTGCATAAAGGAGACAAGAGTGGAACCTAATACAAAGTGATAAGAGGTCACTACAATGTCTCAAAGACTCTTTATCACATTGTGATGGTTTTGGTGTTCTAATAAAGCCCCTCATCATGTTTTGTGGTCTAAACACACCCTAGATCAACACAATGTGGTCAAGGGTTGTAGGAGTGTCCCATGACCTCCCATTGTATCGTGTTGGATCAACATACCCAAACCAAGAATACACAATTAGGAGCTAGTAAAGAATCCCACCATCCCGCATTGTGTTGTGTTGGCTTAGACACACCCCAAGCCAATAGAATGTGAATAGGATTGCAAGAGTGTCCCAGCATTCCTTGTGGTGGTGTTGTGTTAACTTGGAGACTAAGATGATTATCCATGCATATTTGGAGATTGATTTATTTAACTAGAGAAAATTTCCCAAGAGAAGATTTCTTTATCAACTTGGAGATCACATAGTCATTACCATCTCCATCCACATGTGAGACATCACCCTAATTGAAGGTTTTTGATTCCTTTACCAACACCCCAAAAGAAGGTTTTTGATTCTTGGGACATCACCTAGGACATCCTTATCCCCATGTAGAGTTGCCTTGTATATTTTCTACCATTATCTCAATATAAGAGCAAATTCAAGTTTGGACCCGCATACTTTTAGGAGTATGAATAGGCATTCCATAAGCTTATCTTTATTGAATCAACATAAATTAATACTCTATTTGAGCAATATACATTGATAGTGTTTAGTATTGTGCATATGGACAATATGGTAATTGAAAAGTCTCTTAGAAGGAAACTCAACATGGCCATTCCAAAGGTTCCTAGATACAAAGAAGCTCATTTTTAATTGTCCTAAGCATAAGAAGAAGTATCATCTCAACAAAATTCTTGGATGTAACATAAAATGCACACATTCAAGGCATGTAACATTATTTGTTTGAGATAACTAAACTTTTTGCACAAGAAATTGTCTAAAAAATAGACTACCTCTAATGATCCCAAAGGAGATATATCATTCTACAATTGAACACTAAACTATTTTGAGGTGTCCCTTGTAAATTTATTATCAATTTGAGGACACCTTCACAACTTTTTTGGAGAAATTTTCTATCAGAAATAGCATTAAGAGGGTAAAATAATATTGGATACAATGATGAAGAAGAAAAAGAAGGCTCACAACTCTACAATTCAAGATAAGAAAAGAGAAGCAGATGCGAGACATAATTATTTAACAAAAAATAAATTAGGGTAAGTCAATAAATCCAAGGGCCAAAACTTCTTAAGGATGGAAAAGCTTGGGTGGTCCTAACTATATTTACACATCATCATTGCCATAGTGTAGGCTACACATCCCCCCTTGAAGTAATGATGTAGTAGGTGCATGAATTCAACAATACATCATGGAAAATTTAAGATTTTTAAATCTTTGGTGGAAACCTTGAGGCTTCTAATAAGTAATAGCATTTATAAATAGATCTACAAAGTTACCCTATGTAGGTAAAATACACTAGTACGATTGAGAGACACTTCCATACACAATGATATTAAACATCAATGTTCTTTATGTGAGCATGAATCATATATCTTAGTGATACTACTACAAGAAGAAAGGATGTAGAAGGAGGCCCTCAACACAATCAAAGTTTGTAAATAAGGAAAATATTTTCTATTGTGCCTAAAGAACAATAATGCAACATTTGAAGCAAGCTTAAGGGATTCATTTTTATATATGACATAATGTGTTAGCATTCCATGTTCATAAGAAAAACTATGATGGGTGCATAGGTGGATGTAATGACAACATTCACATTCCATGGATGGATGGATCCAATAAGTCAGTAGCTTTCTAAATCTTATAAGTGAATAGGAACAAATGGGACAATGCTTCTATAACCTTAGCCAATTCTATTCGAGGGGGGAGCAATTCCTTAACCATGCCTATGCATCAAGGAGGGAATGTCACATCTTATAGTCTTATTCATTATAAACCAAGTACAAAATTGAGAATCTTACATGAGTGCATATAGGCCAAGGGTATAATGGTTCTCCATAGGTGATAGGGAACCATCATCAGGCTAGAACCTTGTGAATAGAGACAAGTTAGGATATCATGTTTCATCATGTGCTAAAATTGGGGACCCCCTATTTGTTTACTTCCAAGCACTCGAAGGTATTCAAATGTCATCATTTAGGAGTAAAAGCTAGTCAAGGGAAGTTGCCTTGGCCTAGTTGAGGGTCAAGGACCTTAGACAAGTTTGTGTTTACTACCTCTTTCAGCATACATAGCTTATAGTGGATATTAATTGCCATTTTTGTAAGAAATAAATAAGCCAGTTCATGGTTTTTGATGGCTTGGTCTTTGTAAGAATAAATTACGCCATCAAAGGTGATTAGTCTAGTTATGACTTGAATTATATTGATGGACATAAAAACGGGCCGACACTGGCTCATGCACTAGCCGGGCCTCGTCACTACGCACAAGACAACCCCTTGGCCTCGCGGCCAGGAGCGTCTATCAAAATCTTTGCATTCCTAAACATTGCGTTTGTAATACGTTGTAGTCCAACTGACCCTAACCCAATATTACTCCTCAGAGGGAGTCCCTTCCACATAGCCAAAAGGCTCGAATCACATACACATGGGGTTCCTCCCACGGCTGAATGCCATCAACCCTCTGTGACTCTCCTACACCTTGGGGATTGGCCCCTCGATGCGTCGCTCAACATCTAAACATTTCACACAAAAGTCACTCAAGGTACCAAATAAGCATGTCCAGGAATGTACCATTGTCCTTACTTCTCTTTCCCCTAGACCCCACGACTAGCCTACAACATGGGTACCTCACTGCCTCTCATCGTAGGTCAGGTTCCAATAAACCAATTGCAATGCATGTCCAGGAGCTGGTCACTGATATTTTCTAAATTCTTTTCATGCTCTATGCATTTGGTGGATGCCTAGTGCTCAAACATTTAGCAAAACAGTATCGTGCACAAGTGCAAAAACATTCTTTTAATGATTTCCAACTACCGTTCGTGCTTCGTTGCATGGGCCTAGCACCGAGGTGATCCTCGTGCTACTAAGCTCTTAATTTTAATTATCATCCGTCCTAAATGCTATGCATAGAAATCAGCAACTTTTCCATCATCTCACACGGCATTTAGACATATTTCAACTACCCTACCCTTCCCCGTTTAAATATTGCATCGTTGGATAGATTTATAGGGTATTTTACCATCATTTTATGCGAAAAAACGGAAAAAGACACACTAGAACAAGAAGGTGGGGTTGAACTAAGGCAAATCCTCATGCTTCAGTCCCCACAAACATTCGCAAACATTTCTCTTATTTATCCTTATTTTTCGAAACCCAAAATATATTTTTCCCCTATTTTTAAGGATTTTTTTACCATTTTCTTGTATTTTCCCTTATTTTTCTGCATTATTTAATTATTGAAAATTCAAAACAGGTTATGGGCTGTGGCCCTTAGTTCCTTCTTGCAGAAAAGTGAAAGTTTAGTTGGTGTTTCTATTCACTTTCCCATTTTTATGCCAAAAAACCATCATTTTTCCTTGATTTTTCATGTTTTACGTGTTTTAATGTATTATTTTGAACCACAAGATGCATATTTTTCTGATTTTCTGATTATGACCAGCAAGAACTCATGAAAAACAGCAACATACAAAATTTTTAGCCCACATGAACAACATTTTATCAATCCAAAGCCATAAAATCTCAAATTTCCTTTGAAAATTTTAAATTACCGCTTATTTGTGTGTTTCGGGTTTCATGTCCATGGCTGCAAATCTGAAAATCAACAGCACTTCATGTCCAGCACAATCACCAATCACCATTTCCAGCCCGTGGAGCAATCCGATCCATGCCGGACAAGCCTCCACCATTCTTTCTTCTTCCTCCTTCTTCCCACATGAACTTGCCTTTAGAAGAGAGAGAGGGAGGAGAGAGAAAGACTGATTTTCTCTCTCCCTCTACAGGCTGCCATTCCCCGCGTGGATCGAAGCGATACGGAGCGGATGTCGAATGTGGAAGCCCTCTGCCATTGGATTCATAGCTTGCCTTCAGCCTCCATCTTTGATTTGGGGGGGGGGGGGGGGGGGCGTGTTATTTTCGGCGGCTGAAAAAAGCCGCCGCCCCCCCTCCATGATGTTTTTTTTTGGGGGGGGGGTGCCAAAGGTACCCCCCTCTATTCACACCTTTTGAAATTTCCTTTTTGGCCCCTTTTTGGGCACCCCGGCCAGTTTTTTGGCCACTTCCTCATACGGACTCCGATTGTCGTGCTGTAAATTTTTGGGCGTCCCTCTCGACATCTTGGACCGGCCTGCAGCTCCCACATCCTGTCCTGACTGACAGAAAAATTACTAAAAATCTGGATGTGTCACTTGGGTGCTCGTCGACTGTTTATGCTTAAAATCGTCCTAGATCGAGCCGCCGCCTTTGACGGTGAATATTTTTCCCTTGAAATTCATAATTTTTAGCTATTTTTAAGCACTTCCCGGCACCAAAATTCCGCTCTCATTGGCGACCACGGGATAGGGCGACTCAGCCCGTCGAATCCACGAACATATCTGCACATAAACAACCAAAGAAGCATCAAGCTGCTACAAAACAAATATATCATAAAACTCAACACAATGCTCCCCCTACCCCTGGGCAGAACCAAGGCATGACATCCACAAGGAGTAGGCCTAGCATCATCTAATAGAAGATCCGAAGCGAGTCACTAACCAACTGTTCCAACACAGCCAAACTAAAAAGAACTGTCAAAGAGGTTGCCCTCAACGGTAATCTGAACTACTTACCAATTAAAGACAACACAACTAGGAGCTCCTACAAGGCGAGGACTCCTATAGCCTGATCAAGAAGTATTTTCTTTCAGTACACGGCTTCTTTTAGGGTTTTTATTGGATGAACATACTTGGGCATGTAAAAAGGAGGGAACTGAGCGTAGTGACCCAAGGAGAACAGGGCATCGGCCTCAGGACCTGTCTCGGCACCCAAGAACCTACCAAGCCCTCGCAAGGCGACACTTAATCCTTTTCTAGCGCTCACTTTTATTTTCACTCCAACCGTCCTTGTTTTGTCATTGTTTTTTTCTAGCAAGAAGCCACCCCTAGGAAGACAAGGTATCGGCACCGGGTTTGACTCGTCCCCAGGAACCTACCAGGCCTCCGCAAGGCAATGATCAACTGCTTATATATTTTCAGTTCTTTTCTTTTCTTTGATAGGGGTTAGAACCCCTTTTTACACACCTTCGTATTTATAGTCATCTTTTAGGATGGCCAGGGTTGCTTGGCATCATCATTATTATCTTCTGGCAGGCTTCTCTAACTGCCTCACTACTAACAAGAACTCCTAGAACGGCTGCCTAGCAGGCTAGCAGAGCAGGGCCACTAAGACTTCCTTCTAAAACAAGTCTTGCGATGCTTGACAATGTCTTTACAGGAGGCAATGACTACTTCGACCTCCCTCAAACATACTTAACCTAATCCTGGGACTTCATGCCTTGGTTACAGGTCCCCAACAAAAATATATCCCCTTGACAAGTACAAATACACATATAACAGGAAAGAAAGGTACTCGTAAAGGAGAAATATCACCTGGATTGGCCGCAAGAAGCTTCCATCGCAGCAAAGGCTCCTCCAGGCTCCACCAAAGTCCATGAACCACGAAATCTGTCCAGCACAACACTTAAAACAAAAACCTGATTAAACGCACCCGCACTAGACAGGGAAATGGCCCTCTTGGCCTAATGAAATCAGACATGACTTTGCTACAAAACTGCATTGGCCCTCTTGGCCTAATGAAATAAAACAATACTACATAATATCCTCCTGGAAACAACTATGATAGACATCAAAGCATACCATTCCCAGGGAAACAAAGGCTCGTAGCCCCTAGACTAGGTGCATTAGATTATGACCTATCCCTCCTGCTTATATTGCAAGAGGTGTTCGCATCACATGTCGTCGAATCAGTCTATGGGTCCAAGATAATAAAGGCAGATGAGTCTCGCTTACCCTCTGCATCACCCAAATCAACCATCGTCTGCCAAAGAGGGCATGTTCAGAAAGCATACCCCACAAACGACCAGGTCCTGTCTCACCATCAATAGATATATTGGGACAAGGGCCACAATTAAAGAAGAGGTCTTCTTCATAAGCAAAATTAGCCAAAGAATCGGCAAACTGATTCCAATTCCGTGGAATCAGCTGAAAAGACACTCTATCGAATTCGTCTAGTAGGGCTATGGTAGTATGATGGTACATACAAAGGATGGGGTTTCGTACCATGTATGTCCCATTGAGTTGATTTAAAACCAATAGAGAGTCCCCTTTCACCAATAACTGGCGGATACCACCCTGCTTTGCAATATTCAAACCCATAATTAAGGCTTTGTATTCTGCCATGTTATTGGTAAAATTCACCCCGAGATAAGCAGCTAACTTCATGACAATGCGTCGTCGGGGGTCTCGGATGACAACTCCTACACTTCCTTTTTTGCATGGACCCCTGGACGCCCCATCAAAGTACAAGGTGTACGTCCATAAAGGGTTTACATATCCCGCCATCCTGAACTCTACTCGTAATTATGGTAATCGAAATTCAGCATATTCAACGGGTGGACTGTAGGCTCCATCCCTCCATCATCATTGAATTCAACAGGGATGCTCGTCAAAATTTGTAGGCAGTGATGGCAAAAGACCTTAATCTCCCAAATAAATGTCCCGCCTTCTTGCTCAGTCACCTTATATCCTTTGCTCCACCAAATGAGCTTCCCCTGATGATACCGCTGTTCTAAATATGGGTGTTCTAAATAAGGGATCATACGACCCATCAACCTCTATCACGATTTCCTTGCAGATGTTTGATCGATCTCTCCTAGACCTGCAAGGCAGTCATAGTATTAGTGCAATCAGAAATAATAAGGTTTAATCTTATTAAGATTAACCTTATTTTTAAATTCTATCCCCTCAAGGTCAGCTAACGACACTGTGGATTTATTCTTTCCTATTCTAACGATCCTATAGGGCCCATCCCATTTGGGCTCTAGCTTCCCTGGAAATAATTCACGTCGTGCATCATAATACAGAACAAGATGTCCTTTCTTGAAGGTGTATTTCTTGGCTTTGATGTCGTGCAACTGCTTCATTCGGCGCTTCGCCACTTCTTAGTGCAATAAGCTCTGTAGTTTAAGCTCATCTAAATGTGCCAATGTCGTCAAGCGCTCAAAAAGTGCATCTTCACCGCTCAAAGAATGATTGATGGCAAACCGAATGGTCGGCAGCTCAATCTCTAAAGGCAAGACACACTCCTCCCCATATACTAACTTGAATGGGGTATGGCCAGTGGCTCATTTGAAAGTCGTATTATAAGCCCACACTGCCACGTATAACTTTTTATCCCAATCCCGTTTCTTTTCCGACACAATTTTGGACAGGATGCCCACAAGCTGCTTGTTGGTGCTTTCAATTTGCCCATTGGCTTGCGGATTATATGGGGTTGTCTTGTTATGCTTGATTTGCCACATCTCTGTCAAACCTTTAATCACCTTATTCAGGAAATGGGTTCCGCGGTCCGACACTAATTCTTTCGACGGACCAAACCGGCATATTATCTGCTCTAAAAGGAAACTAGCAGTTTCTTTAGCATCATCTTTCCTTGTTGCACGTGCTTCTGACCACTTTGTGAAGCAGTCAGTTGCTACAATGATGTACCTCTTTTGTGTAGTTGACGACGGAGTAATAGGATCCACAAAGTCTATTCCCCACTTCTCAAATGGAAGTATCGCCATAATAGGGGTGAGTGGTCGTTTCCTATTCTCTCAACTATCATGTCGTTGGCAAATATCGCATCGCTTAACATACGCAAACGCATTCTGGAAAATGGCAGGCCACCAATAACCTGCTCTTAAAGCCTTTTGTGCTGTGAGCCGTCCAGCAAAATGGCCACCGCAAGCAAAATCATGGCACTCTTCCAAAATGAATGGCACCTCGTCAGGCATCACACATCGGCGATAGATGTCATCAACCCCTTGCCGATATAATGTACCTGCGATCAAGGCAAACTTTAACGCTTGCTGCTTAATTTTCCTTCTCTCAGCTTTAGATAATTCGGATCCCGCCTCTCCCGTCGATAAATAATGCGTTATTGCAGCATACCAGGAGGGAATAGATGCCGTATCTATTTTAAACAACAACTCCATGTCACTACCTTCAGCCACAGATTCTTTCGGCTCCCCAAAGTCCACAAGACATTCCACGATGCCTTGCAACCTTGGTGGCTTACTCTTGATTTCATAATCAAATTCGTGCAAAGTGATCAACCACTTTGCTAGACGATCAGGCGGCTGTAGCTTATTCATCAATAATCGAAGTCCCTCCGCCTTCGTATAAAGCACGACTTTCTCATAGAGAATATAATGCGTGAATTTCTTGGTCCCAAAGACCATCGCTAGACACAATTTCTCCATGTAAGTATAGTTGATTTCGGATACCCCCAGCTTCCGGCTAGCAAAAGCAATCGGGTGGTACCACTTCTCTTCCCAAATTTGGGCTAAACAGCAGCTGATACTATACATGGTGGCTGCTGAGAATGTATAGAACACCTCACCTCTTTTAGGTGCTTTTAAAAACGGGCGCTCTTGCTAGCTCTTGTTTCACATCCTCGAATGCTACCTTACAAGGGTCACCCCATTCAAACAAACAGCTAAAGGACAATAAATTTGTAAGCGGCAACGTTCTTTCTGTCAAGGCGTTTATGAATCTACGGTAATAACCAACCGAAGACAGAAAGCTATGAACTTCCTTCGGAGTGCGTGGTGGACCCATGGCAACTATAACTTTGACCTTCTCGGGGTCTGTCGCAATTCCTACCGAACTGACCACATGACCCAGCAATAGCCCATAAGGTACTCCAAAAACACACTTCCGTGGGTTTAGGGCGATGCAAAATTGTCTACAGCACTCAAAGCATTTTCTTAGAATGATCAACTGCCTTCCTCTCATGGTGGCGGCCCCTAAGTCGTCAATAAACACCTTCAACTCTTCAGGGGATATGTCACCGACTGTCTTATCTGCTGTTCGTTGCCACGAACCAGGCGCATTGCATAAACCAAAGGCCATCACATGGTACGCAAAAGTACCAAATACACTGATGAAAGTTGTTTTCAACTTGTCCTCTTCTGCAATTGCCATTTGGTTGTATCCTGCAAAGCAATCCATAAACGAATATATCTCCCTACCTGCTAATTGATCCAAAATCTGGTCAATAAATGGCAACGGGTAGTAGTCCTTAACTGTCTGCTTATTCAGCTCCCTAAAGTCTACACATAAACAGATTTGATTATTCTTCTTCTTTCTAATCACAACTGGCAAACACCATTCCGTGTGTTGCACAGGAAAAATCAAACCCGCTGTTCGGAGCTTCTGTAACTCTTCAAACAGGCCGTCCCTCAGTTCGAAAGGCATACGCCTTACTTTCTGCCGTACAGGACGACTGCCCTCTTTCAACGGAATTGTATGAACAGCAAGACTAGGAGGGATGCCTCTCAACTCATCATAACTCCAGGCAAAGATATCACAAAATTCCTGGATCAAGGCCACATAGTCCTCCCTTTCTGCTGAACTGAGCATAGAACCTAATTTGATTGGCCACGAATCATCAAGCGTACCAAGGTCTAGCACGATAACATCTGCATCTCTTATACGATCTTGGCCCTCTATCGGCTCATTCAAAGTGATCTGATAGATGTCTTCCGTGGTGGATCCCTCTTTGGACTCATCACTAGATGATGTCTCACTGGCAGATAAATCTTCTAATGTCTCCAATTCTGTAGAAGACAGAGGAGCTCTCTCACTTTGCGAGGACTCAGGATAAGCATCAACTACCACACGCTGGGCACCTCTGCCGAATATTAGTCGACCGGCGGGTATATCTACTTGGCAGTCCGCTTGCAAGATCCAAGGTCGTCCGAGTAATACTTGGTAACTTGGACGGCCTGCAAAACGAATCACCCTAAAGTCCAACAAGCATTCTACATTTGCAACAGTAACATGGACCTTAGTAATGCAGCCTTCCGGCTGTCTCAAACTATCATCTGCCATTCTGAGAATTGTGGAGGTATCTTTCTGGATCGCAAGACCCAACCTTTCCATCAGTTCAGAACTCATAATGTTAACAGATGATCCCGTGTCGACAATGGCATAATCTACTAATATCCCATCGACATAGGCTGCAACCCTTGGGCAATGCTTCTCAGCATGCTCGAACCAGTCATCACCAACTCGCGCAATACCCAAAGGTTCTACGATATACCCGGTACGTAGAATCTTTCTAAATTCCTTACGTATTCCTGGGGAAAGCTTAATAAGCTGTAAAAGATTCACATCCGGCTTGACTTTGCAAAGAGAGCTCACCAAATCGAATTCATGATAGTTTTATAGAGCTCGTTTTTCACGCCAAACCATCCGCTCTTTAGGTCGCTGAACCGGCTTTATTGCCTCTTTTTTAACTTTCACCTTCTTCTTTGGTGGTTCCTTATCGGCTTTACTTTCTACGGGCTTCAAAGGTCCCCCTTCCATGGCAGGATCCAAAACTTGCGTTCCTTTGTCGCCTTGTTTAGGGTTTCCATCGACAGGCTTATCCTTATCGGCTTCTCTACCCTTTTGACCTCTTGTAAGGACAGCTCGCAGGTTAGAGGTTTCAGCGTCGTTAACGCGTACAGCCTCAATCAAACTAACCCCACTACCACTTGGTAGCTCCTCCACTGTAGTCTTTGGTCGTTGAAGTATTTGTTTAGGCCCATCTTCTCGCTGGGAATCATTTCCTTGGGCACGATGATTAACAGGTCCTGGCTGCCGACTACCACGTTGGAGGGAACTGATCTTACTCCAGCAAGTAGTTGCTAAGTGGCCCGATTTTCCACAAATGTCGCACTTAACATTTGGGCAATTTCTTGGATAGTGTTGCCCACCACACCATTTGTAACTAAACCTCGAAGGTGCACCCTCCTCTGGGTATCTACTTCCTATCAAATTTTGTTGTTTTTTAAGGAAGTTGACATCAACGGCTATTTGTCAATACTCCTCCGTAATCATGTCGGTATAATGCTTCATCATGTCCTTAACCTCGCCAAGAACATTGGAAGAACTCGACTCATAGCCTTGGTCATTACCATGTCGTTCCATCGGCCTAACAATTCGATTAGGCACTGGTTGTTGAGCCACAGGCATGGTGTTAGAATTGACCGCCTGGCTTCCACCATTTGGAATCATTTGACTGGCCGTAGGCATCGACATGCTAGGGGGAGCTGGTAATAAAGGGACATTCTGCATCATGTTTCCTCTCCCATTAGGGTTAGCCATCGCTATCCCTTGACCACTACTGCCATTGGCCATTGCCACATTATTTCCCAATACTAAACCCATGTTCGAATTGCCTCGAGAAGCATAGGCTGCTTGTAGTCGGGATTCCACCTCTTGTGCTCGTGTAATGGCAGTATCTATATCCCCCAAGGGGACACTACTCAACTGCAATTGGATATTAAAGTCTAAACCATGTAGGAAATATTGTAACTGGGCAGCTGCAGGGATAGGAATAGAGATGTCCAACTTACGGAAAACCTCTTTTATCTTCTTCGCATAAGCACGAATATCCTCGTGTGGTTCTTGGCGGGTCACGTTAAGTACACGCAACCAATATTGCCCACCCCTTTCAGGGGCAAACTCCCTTCGAAAAGCTCCATAAAATACATCAATGTTCAATATGGTTCCGGCTTCTAAACCATGATACCATATAGCGGCTCTTCCTTTGAGAGTCATATTGAAGAACATCATTAAATGTCCTTCCTCTTGAATGCGACAATTAAACATCAGCTTTTAAAACTCCCTAATGTGGAGTTCCGTATCTTCCTCAACTAACCCATTAAAAATGGGTGCGGGTAACCTAGAGCCGGCAAATCCATCGTTCCTGCTGGAATTACAATAGGCTGCGCCATGACGAGGATTGGATTTGCACTAGGAATAGGGGACGGTGGGGTTACACCTCCTGTACTTGACGTGGACTGGCTTATAGAAGGAAGGGAAGCACTAGAGCTTCCACCTTCTCCTAACTTACTGCTTGTGGCCCCAAGACCACTAGATCCACTCCCTCGTAAGGGTTCAGCACCGCTACGCTTAGGGGAATATCTCCTAAAAATTTCAGCACGTCGCCTAGCTCTTTCGTCTCTTTCTTGCTTTTGGATTTTTGCTAGACGATGCTTATCAATAAATAACGGATCAATCTCAGTATCCTTTGGCATAAATGGCTAGTTGGTCCCTAAACAACCAGGATTCGAGAACCGCCACTTTTAAGCGGCTCCCGACAGACGCACCACTGATGGACCTAAAAACAGGCCGGCACTGGCTCATGCACTAGCCGGGCCTCGTCACTACGCACAAGACAACCCCTCGATCTTGTGGCCAGGAGCGTCTATCAGAATTTCTGCCTTCCTAAACATTGCGTTTGTAATACGTTGTAGTCCAACTGACCCTAACCCAATATTACTCCTCGGAGGGAGTCCCTTCCACATAGCCAAAAGGCTCGAATCACATACACATGGGGTTCCTCCCATGGCTGAATGGCGTCAACCCTCTGCGACTCTCCTACACCTTGGGGATTGGCCCCTCGATGCGTCGCTCAACATCTAAACATTTCGCACAAAAGTCGCTCAAGGTACCAAATAAGCGTGTCCATGAATGTACCATTGTCCTTACTTCTCTTTCCCCTAGACCCCACGACTAGCCTACAACATGGGTACCTCACTGCCTCTCATCGTAGGTCAGGTTCCAATAAACCAATTGCAATGCATGTCCAGGAGCTGGTCACTGATATTTTCTAAATTCTTTTCATACTCTATGCATTTGGTAGATGCCTAGTGCTCAAACATTTAGCAAAACAGTATCGTGCACAAGTGCAAAAACATTCTTTTAATGATTTCCAACTACCGTTCGTGCTTCGTTGCATGGGCCTAGCACCGAGGTGATCCTCGTGCTACTAAGCTCTTAATTTTAATTATCATCCGTCCTAAATGCTATGCATAGAAATCAGCAACTTTCCCATCATCTCACACGGCATTTAGACATATTTCAACTACCCTACCCTTCCCCGTTTAAATATTGCATCGTTGGATAGATTTATAGGGTATTTTACCATCATTTTATGCGGAAAAAATGGAAAAAGACACACTAGAACAAGAAGGTGGGGTTGAACTGAGGCAAATCCTCATGCTTCAGTCTCCACAAACATTCACAAACATTTCCCTTATTTATCCTTATTTTTCGAAACCCAAAATATATTTTCTCCCTATTTTTTAGGGTTTTTTCACCATTTTCTTGTATTTTTCCTTATTTTTCTGCATTATTTAATTACTGAAAATTCAAAACAGGTTATGGGCTGTGGCCCTTAGTTCCTTCTTGCAGAAAAGTGAAAGTTTAGTTGGTGTTCCTATTCACTTTCCCATTTTTATGCCAAAAAACCATCATTTTCCCTTGATTTTTCATGTTTTACGTGTTTTAATGTATTATTTTGAACCACAAGATGCATATTTTTCTCTTTTTCTGATTATGACCAGCAAGAACTCATGAAAAACAGTAACATACACAATTTTTAGCCCACATGAACAACATTTTATCAATCCAAAGCCATAGAATCTCAAATTTCCTTTGAAAATTTTGAATTACCGCTTATTTGTGTGTTTCGGGTTTCATGTCCATGGCTGCAAATCTGAAAATCAACAGCACTTCATGTCCAGCACAATCACCAATCACCATTTCCAGCCCGTGGAGCAATCCGATCCATGCCGGACAAGCCTCCACCATTCTTTCTTCTTCCTCCTTCTTCCCACATGAACTTGCCTTTAGAAGAGAGAGAGGGAGGAGAGAGAAAGACTGATTTTCTGTCTCCCTCTATAGGCTGCCATTCCCCGCGTGGATCGAAGCGATATGGAGCGGATGTCGAATGTGGAAGCCCTCTGCCATTGGATTCATAGCTTGCCTTCAGCCTCCATCTTTGATTGGGGGGGGGGGGGGGGGGGGGCGTGTTTTTTTCGGCGGCTGAAAACAGCCGCCGCCCCCCCTCCATGACGCTTTTTTTTTAGGGGGGGGGGTGCCAAAGGTCACCCCCCTCTATTCACACCTTTTGAAATTTCCTTTTTGGCCCCTTTTTGGGCACCCCGGCCAGTTTTTTGGCCACTTCCTCATACGGACTCCGATTGTCGTGCTGTAAATTTCTGGGCGTCCCTCTCGGCATCTTGGACTGGCCTGCAGCTCCCACATCCCGTCCTGACTGACAGAAAAATTACTAAAAATCTGGATGTGTCACTTGGGCGCCCGTCGACTGCTTATGCTTAAAATTGTCCTAGATCGAGCCGCCGCCTTTGACGATGAATATTTTTCCCTTGAAATTCATAATTTTTAGCTATTTTTAAGCACTTCCCAGCACCAAAATTCCGCTCTCATATATCATAATTAGCTATCCAAGGCCAACATCTAGAGTGTATACTAGAGTGTCCAACATTAGGTGCATTCTATTTGCTAACAAATTTCCTTGTAAACAAGGGTGCACATGTTGCCTAGCAATTGACCTCTCAAGAATACTTATGCACTATCTTTCACTCTAGAGTTATCTCTTGGGCATTTGCAATGCCTATGCTTGACAATCTATGTGTTCAATCTTGAATGAGTTGTCCAATTCTACTATTGCAAGGATTTATCTGGTGACACAATATTAGAAAGAGATAGGAATTAGTCATATTTTCTAGAAATGATTATCTATATACCTTAGCAATGCTACCACAAGCATTGTAACTTTGAGTTGTGAGACATATCCTAGAATTAAACTTTTAGTAGATGAATTCCATCCACCTTGTTAAATCCATATCTTCTAAATGGATTTGATGAAATCTAAAGTGATTCTAATGTGGCAACTTATTGCATTAACAACAAGGAATATATTGTTCAAACAGAATTGCACTTTTTCTAGGATAATGATAGCATTGTTAACTAATGTTACAAGATGATAACACAACCCCATATGAACAAGTTTGCACATAAATCGTTATCATAACCCTTTGCTCATAAGATCAACCCATGAGATAGGAATAATGATTTTAGAAATATAATCTTAGCATATATGGAGTTCAAGGTTCACCATGTGAGGCAAAATCTAGTGAATCAAACTCTTTTTAGGGAGCATTGTTATATTTTATGAAAACACCACAATCATGTCCTATAGGTACATACAAAATAAATGATTCAACAATTGCAAGGAAGATATGGGCTTGTAGATAAGTTCACAAATGTAACTAGACACATTGATTGTTACATAGGATATATTAGCCTTAGTGGCCTTAATGCACCATGTAATAAGATGCAATGTTTTGTCTAAGTGCCACAACACATTTTGTAATGACATTGGCCAAGCTTGTGCTCTTCAACTGGAAGTTTGAGACAATCTAATACTACAACATTGAAAGATCTAGCTAAGATACAAGTTGGTTCCATTAGAATTGAAACTTGAGGCATCTAGTAGACTAACCACATAATTATGGTCAATGGAGTCATTTGGAAAACATTCCTCATAATAGGAAAAACATTCATGGTCAATGGATGCTACTTGTATCTTTGCACAATTGACCACTTAAGAGTAGGAAAACAATAAATATAACAACTAAAACCATTATCAAGCAACACCTTACAATTTGGTCAGTCATTTTAAGCTACCATAGACGAAATTATGCGAGCCAAACAATTTGTGACTATTCAAGAATTTGCATGTACTAAAACTTTCATCTAAAAATGAGGGTGCACAATTAGGCACAAGATCATCATTCTTTTGTTATTAGCCTTCTTTCCTAAATGCAAGATTCCAATACAAGAAATGTCAACTTTGCTAAAAGTAAGCCCCTTAACAAAAAGTTACTTGTTGATAGCCTAAGTGTAAGCCTCTTGATTCAAAGCCTCTTTAACTCCCATTAAATGGGAGAATATTTTCAAACGAAGATCCACAATGCCATTGTACCATGGTAATAACACATACCCTACAGGGCATATGTTATTGGGCAACACATACCTCAAGTTACTTGATAGCCTTAAAGTAAGCCTCCTAATTGAGATCTAGTTTTGAGAAAATATTTTCTCTCAAGTAGGTATATGATATATTGGGAAAAACTAAAGGAAAAGATACAAGTCCTTTCTTTTCTATCCTTGTTTATGAAAGCACTGATAATGAGAATTATGAGATAAGGAGAATTCATGGAGTGATGGTTCTCTTGTGGAAATGTTATGAAAAAATAGACATTTTTAAAGTGTTATGTCTTTAACAAGATTAATTATGTTTTTATTATCAACTCTTGTTTGGCTTGGCTATTTTGTTATATCAATGAATATATCAAGCTAGAAGTTCCATGAAAATGGTTGTGACAAGACAATGAATGGAAGAATGGAAGAGAAGAAGATATTCTTATTCGTCTCTTGAAAGATTGTTATACAAGTAGTATATTTGAAAATGGTCTCAATCACTTAACTAGCTTCATGAAGACAATAAACAAACAATGGAGTATTATAATTTAAGGATAAGGAAAGGGTACTACATTAACATATCTTGCAATTCACTTGATTATTGGGTAAAGAACAAGAGGTTACTATGGATGAATGCATGTAATTATCAAAGGCATTCATTCAAAGGTTTGTTTCCAACTTTAATGGAAGGTTGTAATATCATCATTTATTTTATGTAGCAAACTTATTTTTCCTTAAATAGTACTCAAGGGATCCACAAATCTAAGACCGAGCAATTCAACAATATCTCTCTCAATGTTGTGAGAAATTTGACAAAGGAGAGAGTCCTTTGATCAATCTAGTGCAAAGCTAAGTTGCATACAGTTGGTTGCTTTATATCTCTTTATGTCATATCCTTCAGGAGAAACTCCTTGAATCTTGCAAACAATGTGGAGGTAAAATTGAGTGGGTGTAGATGTTTCCATCTTTGTTTAATTTGTGGTGGCAGATTATAGTGGTGTTGTCTACAAGCTTAACTAATTGTGAAAGAGAGATTTTTAAACGAAATTGGGTCAACATTGACAATAGGACTTGCTTATCTTGCATAACTTAGACATGCTTATGTTAATGTCTCTTTGTACACCAAAGAATATGGAAGAAGTGGATTGGGATTTGATTTTCAAAGTTTGGAAGAATATGAAGTTGAGACATGCTCAAGGTTTAAGGTTATCATAATAGCTACAGTAGAAAAAACTTTTTGTGATCATACTTTAACACAAGCATGTCAACATCAATAAATTTTTGTAATCCACAATTGACAACTTGATTGGGCTATTGTGGGACTCACATTTCTGTGTAGTCATGGTATCTACAAGGTTGTCATGAAGATATACAAGGTTCCATGTATCTTACAATTTTGCATGATTGTAGCTCTAGAGACATAGGCCAAGTTTATTTTCTTGAAAATACCTTCAAGGAGTATAAAGTATCCTCAAAGGAGAGACATAAATACTTACTATCGGCCTCTTCCTTGGTAGTCTCTACTGCACTATGCAAAATAACATATGTTTGTAAGAATATTCTACATTATCAGACTCTAGCAATCCCTATTCAATCATTGAACAAGAAAATGAATCCAATGCACTAGTATCAAAACTAGGATAGAAGAAACCAATGAACACAAATAAGCAATGCTCTTAATCAACCACTTATTATTGATGATAGGAAATGAAAATAATTTGCACATCATCAAGTCTTATGTAAGGAAATCATCTCAAAAGTTGGGGATATAAGATGAAATTGTCTTATAGACCCCTCGACATTAGTGGGTTGAAAGAATATACAACAATTTGCATGTTCGGAGGCAACAAATATACTATATAGCTATAAAAAATAAGGAATATTTAAAAATATGATTTAAAAAATATATCTAATGAGATTAAGGATTAAGATTTCCAAACAACAAATAGTAAGAACTTACTGCTGTAGGGCGACCATGATAAGGTCGGTTAACACATGTTCATTAGGTTGAGAAAACACTCGAATGTCAACATTATCGATCTCAACCACTAGCTATTGCGCTCTCAAGGCTAGAATGGCTCATGTGGGGTCCACTACATGCTCTAGGTTAGTTGCACACTCTTTGAGGATGGTGTCAAGCTCTCTATCAAAAGCACGCTCCTCCTCCATTGAAAGTAGTGGTGGCCTTTGATGGCTATTGGGACAAGTTGAAGTAGAGGCAAAGGATAAAGGAAGTGAGCAAGAGGTTGGGGCTGGCGAGGCTTGGATTGTGGTGGGTAGTGGGGATCAATCTATGAGGATAAAGAAAGTGAGGAAGAGGTCACGGCTAATGGAGCTCAATCTATGGTGGCTACTAGCGGGGTTGACTGGTGGGGCTAGGGTTGGGGGCATTGGGACTAGGGTTGAGGTTTGTGGGTGGGGACATTTAGGTTGCGGCTCTAACTCATGGTGCTAAGTCGCGGGCTTAGGCTCATTGGGTAAGGGCACATGGGCTTGGGGCTAGGGCTTAAGGTTGGGCTTGTGGGGCTTGGTCCTAATGGGGTTGTGTAGGCTTTGTTTAAGGCTTGGGCTGGGATGTTTGTTGTGCTCTTTGTAATAAGGGTGGATGGGCTATGGGGCTTGGGTTGGGTTGTTGCTCATGATTTTTGTAAGTGTGTGTCCTTCTCATATGAGAAGGGGATCTTGGCCTTGCTCATCATCGATGAAGATATGAGATAGTAATAATTTTTCACATGTGACTGTCTAAGATCTCACTAGGATTTAGAAGCTTATCACTATGGAAATCTTTGGGCATTACCATTACCTTATGGACATGGGTTGAAAGAAAATATTAAATGAGGAAGTTTTCAAAAATCTCCTAAAGTGTGAGAATTCCCAATAAGGTCCATCACATGTTTATGGCACATTGATCACAAATTTCTTGGGTTGGAAGGCAGATATTGTATTACATGCTGCATTCAAGTTTCTATCCTACTAGCTCACTAAAATCTATGTAGTGAGGTTAATATCTTCTACATCTTCTTTGAGGGGGACTCTCTTCACTGAAACCTAAAACATAGACCATATAGAGTCACCATGAAGTAATAGAGGCTTCTTTGTTGCTTTTATGATCCATGAACCACTTGTTACTAGAGTGACCCACGAAGAAAATAACATTGGATGAGGGTCACCACCCAACAATCAATAGAGGCTACCTATAGTAGGAAATGGGTTGCCACCATGAATTTCTTGGTGGTGACCCTTGAAGATAGGAACATTGGGTGAGGATCCCCATCAAGCAATAGAGGCTATTCCTAGGCAATGGGTTGCCACAAATCGCTTGGTGCTACTCTTGAAGAAAAGAACACTGAACCAAGGTTATCATCACTAAGCAATAAAGGCTACCCCATGGCAATGGATTGCCACAAACCACTTGGTGGTGTCCTGCGAAGAAAAGAGCACTACATAAAGGTCAACACCAAGCAATAGAGGTTTCCCCTGGGCAATGGGCTACCAGGAACTGCTTGGTGGTAACCCTCAAAGACATGAATAGTAGATGAGGGTCACCATGATTTCCTTTGAGTAATGGGTTGCTACAAACTAGTTGGTTGTTACCCTTGAAGATAAGAACACTAAATGAAGGTCAATGGTAGCCAATAGAGGAAGCTCAATGGAAATGGGTTGCAATGAATTGCTTGGTGGTGACCCTTGAAGACAAGAACACTAGACGGGGGTCACCGACAAGTGATAGAGATTGCCCCATGGCAATGGGTTGCCACGAACCTCTTGGTGATGACCCCGAAAGACAAGAATACTAGATGAGAGTCAACGTCAAGTGATAGAGGTTTCCCTTGGGCAATGGGTTGCCACAAACTGCTTGGTGGTAAGAACCTCAAAGAGTAGAACAATAGATGAGAGTCACCATCAAGTGATAGAGGTTGTCTCTAGGCAATGTCTTGCCATGAATTGTTTGGTGGTGACCCTTGTGTCAAGAGTTTTTGCAAAAGCTGAAAAACCCTAGAAAAATTGTACATAGGTTTGATTTTTATTAGCTTACTTGTTTGCGCGGTTGTTTTTGTCTTTTTTTTGGACTTTTTGAGTGGGAAACTTGATAATTGTCGAGACCTAAAACCGGCCCAACACTGGCTATAAGCACTAGCCGGGCCTCTCTATGCTCAAAGAACACACCCCCTCGACCTCGCGGCCAGGAGTATATGAGGGACACACTTTCCTAATTGCTATTGTGAATCTCACACTCGTTTTAAGTCGTAGTCCAACAATTAAGCCCCACACTCCTCAGAGGGAGTCCCTACGCATAGATCGGTATAGAATACCTCATAATCACAAATAGAAGGAGGCACCCCTTCGGCTGAATGCCTAGCCCCACTGCAGCTTTCCTACATCAAGGGAATTGGCCCCTCGATGTGCTACGAACACAAATAATACAGGTGTAACAAGCTTCACTCTTATTTAAAACAATCTAGAAGATAAAATATTTCCTCACTTAACGATTCCCTAAGGAATCCCAATGTCTAAACCTATAGCTTAGGTGTCTCACAACTCAACATGGGTCATGTGTATAAAAAACCAATTGTAATGCATCCAATAGTTAACATGTGATATGCACAATGTAACTGTGAATGCCATACTGATCAAACATTTTATAAATTAGAGTTGTGCAGTGCAACAAACATCTCTTTTAATGATTTTAGTCTATACATCATGCTTCGTTGCTAAGGGTTAGCCATGAGCATCCTTGTGCTACTTAACACCTTTTAAACTTAAATGCTACAACCATGCCATACATTCGTGGACATAAATAAAATTCATTACTATTCCATATGAATCCCAAAATCACAACAAAACCCCCAAAATTTATCTTTTTCATGAAAATTGCTTAATTGGGGGTTTCGCACGTTTTGTTTTGAATGGTTAAATGACTGAATTTTCAAGTTTTCTTCACGATTTCTATAAAGTTCAACCATTTCAATCAAATGAATCCATTTACAAACAATTTCATCAAACATCTTTCATAAAATGAATAAAATGAGTGCTTACGCATAGAAACTAGGTTTTGGAGGTGCATATTTAATGATCGGGAGGCCACTGACGCTTATTTTCTTCTGCTGATGCTCTCGGGACCAGTATTCCTTCAAAATCTTGCACCCAACTCCTTCCCTTTCTCGCATAAATCCATACATGTGAACAATCCTCAAGAGGAGAGAGGAGAGAGAAATACTAGAATTGAAGCTCCACCATCAGGCAACCATTGCATGAATGGAAGGTGGTGTAAGGGAGTAAAAAATTACGAGAATTGACTATCATTTTTTGATCCATAGCTTCTTTGTAACCTACCATTGCCCCCCTCCAAGAATCGTCACCATATGGGGGTGTCAATTTGTTGGAGCCACCACTAATTTGAAACGGCCCCCCCTCCCCCCCCCCCTAAAAAAAAAAGGGTCCAATCAGTCCCCTAAAAGGGCCATGCCCAAATTTGTTAAATTTCTTGGCCATTTTAACTTTGTTCTATTCAACCTTCCATCTCAACTATTCGGCATCTGAATTGAGTTCCCAAAATTCTTGCCTGACCGGTTTGACATCTCGAATGGTTGGGAAGTTGTGTCTTTTCAATCCAACGGATGAAAAATTACTAAAAGTCAGCAACCACCACAACAGTCGAAGTTTTACATTTCTGTCTTTCTTGGTCTCTAAAATTGTCGAATCTTTTGGTTCCACTTCTGTCGGCTTTAAATTCCCACCTAAGATTTGGATTAATCCACCTCTTGTCCGTACTTAACATCTCTAAAAATTGGTCTCATTGGTGACCATGGGATAGGTGACTCAGCCCATCGAATCCCATGAATTGATCTGCACAAACAACAACCAAAGAAAGCATCAAGCTGCCACAAAAAATATACTTAACAAAGGATAGAAATAACTCTCAACCTACCCCCTGAAAAAATCAAGGCATGAAAATCCACAAGGGATAGGCCCAACATAATTTGACATAAATCCAAAGCTAGTCGCTAACCAACTGCTCTAACACAAACCTGGCTTTATTCATTTACAAGGACTTGATTTTATGTCCAAATATTACATGCTAGCTGATGTAGTCACCATTATAGGTACTTAAGATATTGTATTTGGAGAAGTAGATAGATAGAGGTACAAACTTTGAAACTAAGAATATATTTAGCATTTAGCGGCTTAGCCTTTGAGGCCTTTGCCATGGTTTAAGTTTTTTTAAATCTAGCACCATGTTATAATATAATATGATAAGTGTTAACAACATGTCGGCACCTTTACCAAGGGGCCTACTTGATTTAAAAAAACACTAGAATCTAGTTGCCGCAATAGATAAGCAAATAATTCTATACTTTCTTCATCTATCAACCTCTCTTCACAGTCCTTTAGACCACTTAGCTAATACATGGCATAAGAAAGACATCACAAACTTTGAAGTTTGGTGACAACCAATTGAGCTTCTTTTATACAAAGCTTGCTTTAAAAAAACAAAACTAAAAGGGTATGGAAGAGTAATTGGCATAAATATTTATGGTTTTGGCCTCACCCAAAAGAAAACGATCCTTTACAAATAAGCAATGCCATCTATGCCATTGCGGGCTCAAATGAAATACCCAATG
This sequence comes from Lygodium microphyllum, assembly GCF_053477565.2. NCBI lineage: Eukaryota > Viridiplantae > Streptophyta > Polypodiopsida > Schizaeales > Lygodiaceae > Lygodium > Lygodium microphyllum. The sequence goes on from NC_141145.1 coordinate 68,622,718, forward strand.
ATGGGTACTTTTTAGTATTTTGTTTTTTATTTATTTAGCAGAGATCTCCTTCAAGCAAAAAACAAGGCTTTGCAAATTCCTTATAGAAGGTAAAGTTAAATAGTCTAGGCCCGATTTGCCCATAAGATACCATTAGCTCTATTTGGCTTGCAATCGTTTCAAACACATGAATGCATGCTTCGTTGTCATTTCAGTAACTTATAGTGTTTTGTGGCCTTTTTATAAATGTTCACTATTGCTAGTGAATCTTTTTTTCTGGAACCAACATGATTATCCCTGTCCAATGGGTTTACATTCATCCTTAGACATCAGGCACTATCTCTTTTCTTGCCGTTTTCGTAGCCATCAACTGTAATCCGTGTAAGTGTATCTGCACCCGGAAACGATAAGAGATTCATTACAGTAACCTTTTCGGGGTTCAATCTTAAGAGCACACTTATCCATATGGGCAGTCAATAGTATAGATTTGGAAAAGAATATGAGGTTAATTACTTGGGATATCTCTTCAATCCTAGATAGCTCATTAAATGGGTTCGTGCTTCATGGCTGTGCTTACACACTAGGCTCCTTTTGAAAGCTTTGCGGAATCTATTTGTGTTCAAACTGTCACTCGAAAGGGTTTACTACATAAGGCCCTTGCTTGAGAAGACGCTGGCTTTTGCAAAAAGCGAAAGCCTAACGAATGTCAGATGCGAAGCTCCACACCTCATTAAAATCGTATTAACATATTCTCCTAAAGAAAATAAAACAAACCCCGAGCTTTGGTTATATTATTGATGAATTTTATGATAAGAATGGCCAACTTTAGGGATTGATTTCTGAATGAAATAATTGCTTTAAACAGTTAGGATGCTTAAAAGGTGGTTAAATTATTTTGTAAAGTTAAGAAAGATCCATAACCATATTTCTTTTTCGATAATGCAAATGCAAAAAAAAGTTATGCGTAACCATAAGCGAAAGGGAAGAATATCTACGCTCACAGATATGTTTTCAAGACGCTCTATATCTCTATTGGTTTGGATTGGTTCATTTACATGCTCTGTTCTACCATGATTTAAGCATAAAATCCTCTAAATATAAGTTAAATTTCGATCACTTTACCTAAGAAACAGCCATGAATATTAAGAACCAATGCTAAAACGAAGTAGAACACAAAGACCAAATGCTAGACTATGATCCTTTCTTTTCAATTTGACTTTCCAAACACACTTTTATGGAGTCAATACCTTTGCAAAATTGGGATATATTTGAGCCATAAGATCACGATTAAGGATAAGTTCATGAGAAAGAGGTATCTCTTTGGGATCAACTCCTGCATCTAAAAGTTGGTTGATGTGGCTAAAGAAACTACTTAAGACTGTTTTAGTAGCACTATTTTGACAAGAAATACAAATACAAGGACTGACTATAGATAAAGACTTATAAGTTTTCTTGGGTTTGGCTATTAAATTAGAGCACAAAAGAAATACAACTAGACAACATAACTTTAATAACATATGAATACAAGGAATGCTTAATCCAAAACTCAATGTTCTATTCCTGCCATGCCAATCATAAACAATTATTCTTCCAAAACTTAACATTATATTATAGACAATTAGACAACATAACTTTAATAACATATGAATACTGGAGATGCTTAATCCTAAACTTAACATTCTATTCTTACCATGCCTATCATAAAGATTTTTTCTTATTTCTAAGAAAGTTGGTAAGCAACAAAAAAAAAAACAACTTTTGGTTCATAATAAAGTGATTAAAATTAGTATATGGAGGTCATCCCATTTGCATAGTATCTATTATCTCGGATAGCACAAGAGCTCCTAGAGTAACTTCTATGGCGTTGCGGCCTTGTTTACATATATATTACCTCGAATAATATGATAGCTTTACAGTGTAACAGTGCGTTGCTGGTTTATTTACATATCTATTACCTTGGATAGTGCGAGTGTTCTATAGTATAATACTGCTATGGCTAAATGGCCTTGTTTGCGTACCTGCTTTCCTTGGTAGCTACAGGGCTATTTCTACCTTTTTCTTTGTGGATTGAAACAGATCTGAGACGTTAGGAAATGAGCAAAAGCTTTTGTCATTCTATGGATTTCTTCCCTCTTTCGTATTGAACTTCCAAAATTTCTGGCATAATCCATTGATTCATCACTCAATCTTAAAGCCATACTTTGACCTGAATGTTTTCAACACACAATCAATAACCATCTAATAGCCAAAGCTTTTCCTTTTGCAGGTACGACTTCAACAGGAATCCAATAAGTTGATCCACCCACACGTTTGGATTTTGTTACAACATCGGGAGTCACCTCCGGTATGGCTTGTCGTAGAACAGACAATGGATTTCTATTGGTCTTTTGCCTAATTTGTCTCATAGCCTAATAAAGAATCTGATAAGCCAATGATTTTTTTCCATTCTTCATGATTCGATTAACCAACATGTTTACCTATCAATTTCGATAAATCGGATCCAATTCCATGGTTCTCTTTTTGTTCACTACAACGCTCCAATGTAACATGAGTTTGCAAATGTGTCTTTCGTCTCCTATCCCAATTATCTTTTACTTAAGACTTTATTTTGGCCTTTTGACTCCATATTGTAGGTGGATCTTTAAGCTAGTTGGAGATCTCCCTCCAAACTGCACGTATAGCTTTCGTCGTATGCAGCTTTCCATATGATTGAATAGAACAGATCAAAGTAATTTTGAAGTACCTCAAAAAATCATACATCGATTATCCATTTCCTCTTCCTTCTCCTAGGACTATCTACTTGCCATTTCTCTAGGAATAGAGAAAGATAAAAGTCTAGAAATAGAAAAGAGAAAATCTTGCATTTCATTCATCTGACTCAAAATGTTAGTGGGTTTCTTGATTTGATTACCAAATGTTGACAAAATCTTCGAGGAATCTCTATAATGGTAGTCTGAACCCATTCCAAAAGAGAAAAGACATTTGAAGATCTTCGCGGTGGGAGTCCAGGTGAGACTCAACGTACTAAAGAGTAAGACCTTGGACACCAAATGGTTTCAACACAAATAGATGGATAATAATCAGTTTTTGCCATAGCAGGCTTTAGATCCCTGTCAATACTTTTATTCTTGGGTCAATTATACATTTAACACATTAAAATAACCAATATAAAATCATAATAATAATAAAACTTACAATCAGACCTAAAACTATCAAAATTGCAGTGTAGCCAAAGAAACATGAATAGCAGCCCTTAAGACAACAATCATGGTTCTCTACGCATTATTTAGTACAGATAGAACTTATAGGAAATTGGAGTGGAGGGATCGGTGAACCTCCTCTTAATGTTAGTTTGCACAATTTCATACAAAAAAGTACAAACAATAAAGGTAAAATAAAGTCAATTATCCACCCAAAAGGATAAAAAATCCCACATACCACTTATAGTCACAAATAAAATTAGTCTAGATAACATAACAAAAGCGTAATGGTAGTAGGGTTGAGATATCATCGCCCTTCGAACTCGACATGAAGGTTCCCTTTCATCCGACTTTCTACTGTCATGATGTTATGAGGACACAATGTGAAAAAGTATGGAATGTATCATCATCCGACTTCTTTATTGATCTAGAGAGTCAATGTGATCTGAGCCATTAGTACTAGTGTGAGTTGCATGGATTATCCGAAAATACTAGTTTTTTGGATAATTTTAGCCTATTTTTGATATTATTTATTGTAAAAATTTGAAAAAGTAAAAAAAAAAAAGCTTCTAGATTAGGATGGCATGCAAAAAACTAGTTATTTTTTCAGCCAATTATGGGATTTTCACAAGAGGGACAAATTGACGAAATCACATGCATCGCGATCGCTGTAAACAGGCTGAAAACTGCAGATTGAACAAAAAGAAGAAGGAGTGATCTGGGAGATCCATGACCAAGTGTCCTGGTGTTTTACCCCCCTTTCGGAGCCAATGGAGTCATCAAATTTGGGTTTCAAGTAGTAAAGAAGGAGCTGTAATTTTGATGCACGTTTTGTTCTATGAAGAAGCTCTGGGAGATCTAATGCTTGGAGATTGCTTCTGAGTAGTGCGAAGATTCTAGGTTCTTTCAATACATATTGATTCAATTCATTGTGCTTTTTCTTTGTAGTGTTTACCACTTGGGTATTCTCTATCTTCTCTTCTATCTCCTATCTCTACTTCCTTCTACTTCTGATCCTTGGTGGATTCGACCTTTCGACAAAAACCCCTTTGACATTGGTGAACTCGACGTGAAAGGCCATCAGAAGAAGGAAAGACAAGATGGGAGAATCTTTGAATACAATCTCCAGTGATGTTTTGTAACAGTTGGTGCAAAATATGAATATGCTTATGTAGATACAACAACAACAACAGGTGATGCAAGCTTCAGCTCAAACAAAAAGTGTTGTGATGAATGCTTTGCAAGCAGTTGAGCATGAGGTGAAGTTATTCAATGGCAGGAATGTATCTGCATATGTACATACCTATGCTCAGAAGATGGAATTCTTTGGGGTGGCTCAATCTGCATGGAGCCGATATTTTGTACGTATTACTGTTCATGAACTGAAAGCACGGATTACTAAATTATACTTGTAGGATGCTAACTTGGTAGCCTTCAAGAAGACACTCAGGGAAGAATTTTACATTGAGGACACCAGTTTGATTACGCGCAAGACTTTTCAAGGGTGGGTTTTACAACCCAATAAGGGTCTTGTGGCTACAGAATTGTTAAGAGAATTTGAAAGTCGATTTGAGTAGTTGGATCTTGCAGATTAGCAAGCTCTTGCAAGTCAGAAAATTGAATTGTTTCTACAGGAAGCTGATCCTCCTGAGCTTCAAGAGAAGCTTGATGATTTGCTGGAGGATCTGACTACAGAGATAGGTTTGAAAGCAAAGTGGAGACATGTTAAGGAAGCTATTACTGCACTTGTGAAGAAGAATAGAAGAAGAGAAAGATTGCATGTCTCTAGCTTGCCCACTGTTACACGCAAGATAGTTGATGTATCAAGTAAGCCACCTACTTCTGTGGCTAACCCTATGGCTATACCTGCTATTGTTCCCTCTGTTAGGGAAGATGTCTTAGATGAATTGGTCAAAGGCATGTGGGATCTTCAATTGAAGGTTGCAAAATTGGATGAAAAAGGACAAGAGGAAAGGGGATGGGCAGTAGCCCCTAAGCTTAGAGAAAGATGTATGTGGTGTGAAAGTTTCTAACACGAGAGAAAGGATTATGCTACCTATTAGGAGGCATTGGCACGACAGCTTATCTTTTGGAAAGATGGCAAGATCCATGCACAAGAAATGGGATTGCCTCTTGCTTTGAATTTTGGAAAGGGAGGTATGCAGAAGTTGTTGGAAGACTTGGCTGTCCGAAATGCTTATGCAACGGTACATGCTTCTACTTCTGGTCTACAGTTGGATAGAATGCATGGCCAAAGTGATGGTTGGACCAAAGGCTGAAATATGGACACATGCTTTACATGCAGCTGAAAAGAGAAAGGTAACTGATAGTGAAATGTCTCATGCAGGGCAAGACATTCGTGGCATAACTGGTTGGGAATCACCGGTAGATGCATATTCAATATATGCATATTTAGCAAAGGTAAAAAACACAAATGTACTTGTGGAAGAAAAACGAAAAAGATATGAAGATATTGTAGGGACATCTAAAAGAATGACAAAAAGAAGTGTGGATCAGCCTAAAACTGCAAATCAGCCACTTCCCGAGCATGTTATGGAAGAGGTCCGTCAGAAGCAAAAACAAGATAACAAACAAGAGGGCAAACAGAAGGGAAAGCAACTAGGATATAAGTTGCAATCTGACATTGAGACAGCCATAGATCTTAAGAAGGTTCTTGAAGAACATATCTTAAATAGTTGAGTGGAATTTACCTTTGGAGAGGTGCTTGGCATTGCCAAGTGAGAATTTCATGATGAGATCTTTGACATAATTAAAAGGAAGCATCAGTTTCTTGGTGATATCACTAGTGCATTGCTGTAATTTGAAGAGGAAACTGGTTTGTTGGGTATTCAGGCTGAATATGAGTATGAAGTAAGTACAGGATTGTCTATGCAGGATACTACTAATCAGTGGACAACATGTGGAAAAGAGAAGAAAGTGGTTGAAAATGCATTGTCTTGTAGCATTATGCATGGTGGAGTAAGACAAATGCAACGATATGGAGAAAAGACTCAAGGATTTATTCCTCGAAGTCACTACACAAGAAATCATTGGCTAGAGCTACCATTGAAATTGTAGTGAAAATAGGGGAGTGTGAAACTCCTTGTGTTGCTTTACTTGACCATGGCTTTGAGATAAATTGAGTGTGGATTGTATGAAAATGGTGCATGGCCTGTAGACACTGATCATGGTTGGTGAATGAGGGCTGCAAATGATTCTTCAGGGGAGCTCTATGCTCCATGTCCTAATGTAAAAGTGATGATTGGTGATGTACAGGAAGAGCAACCCTTCTTTGTGCAAGATAATTCCTCATATGCAGTGATTTTGGGATAGCTCTATATTACAGGTGTGCATATGGAAACAAAGGTGCTTGATCATGGTTCTACTTATGTAAGAGTCAGAAGCAAGGATGGGAGAAAAGCTGTCCAATTTCTTACTATTTGTGTTAATCATCCTAGAAATCGAGATACGCTTCGAGAGTCTCCTTTGGTTCCAAATGCAAGGGAATTCAAAGACATGGATTTTCATTAATCACTATTGTAATGCGGGGCTACAGTAGTGCTGTTCAGAGGGTGTACTCGCCTCTTGATGAAATAAAGCATGTATTTACTATTGATAATTCTCAGTTTACAGCAAACAGTTCATGTTGTTTTAAGCCTATGGAAGCTATGTGCAGGGCTGAAACAGGCTACTAAGGAACTGAGAGTATTGGGACTGTTAGCTGAAAATGAAGGCATTTCAAGCATATTTTATGGGTTGAATATTAATGACACTATGGCTGAAATTTCGACAACTATACATGCAAAAAATGAGACTGACAACAGAGTGTTGTCAGTATGTTCTTTGGACATGTATGATGTTATAGCATTGTTTGCTTAGCAGGAAGGATTACAATGGGTTGAAGCACTTGTGGAGACAAAGTATAAGACAATTGACAAAAAGGTGAAACCAATTGCTTTGCCACTTTCACCAGAGAGTGAGGGTATGTATGAAAAAGTGTCAAGGCAGCCAAGCTTACGGGATCCTAATGATATAGGTCATCAATTTACATCTGAAACATTACAGGAATTGAAAGTTGGTGCAAAAGGGTTTCTTTTGCCTGCTAAGAGAGACTGTTTTATGCGGATGTTGGCTAGACATGGAAAGGCATTTGCATTTCAGCCAAGTGAAATAGGTTGTGTGGATCCAAATGTTGTCTCTCCTATGGTCATATTTACGGTGCCACATGTACCATGGAACTTGAGGCCTATTCCAGTGCCTAAAGCTTACTTGCCAAAGCTAATGGATTTGCTAAATGAAAAGATTCGCATGAAGATCTTGGAGCCTTCTTCAGTCCCATACTCAAATAATTGGTTTACTTTGCCCAATAAGAATGGGGCTTTGAGATTTATTCAAGACGTGCAACCAGTCAATAAAGTAACCATAAGAAATGTGGGTGCAGGTCCTGTGGTTGATGAATTTGCAGAGGCTTTTGTAGGCAGAGCGATCTATTCTTTGGGTGATCTTTACTCGCGTTATGATCAGTTTCAGCTTCTTGCAATTGAAATCAGGGATATAACAACCATGAAGACTCCCTTGGGGTTAGTACGGATGTGTACTCTCCCACACAGGGAGCAACAAACTCAGTGGCACACATGACAAATGCTATGAATAGGGTACTCAGGGATTTTATACCACAATTGACTATGCCCTTCTTGGATGATGTTCCAATCAAAGGGTGTGCAGTGGATGAAAAGAATGAAGAGATGGATGCACATGGATGCAAACAATTTGTTGCAAACCATATTGTGGATTGTGAGAGGATTTTGACACATCTAGAAGAGGTGCATTTAACTCTTTCTGGACAAAAGTCTATCTTTGGAGTTGAAGAGGTTTTGATTGTTGGGCATATGTGTGGGCCTTATGGGCGAAGGCCATCACCAACAACAATAGATGGGATTGATAGAATGCAAAATGTATGCATGAATGTATCAGACGTGCATAGATTCTTGGGTGCATGTGTGTTCTATTTGATATGGATTCCTCACTTTGCACATGTAGCCAATGCTCTTTATTAGCTTCTAAGGAAAGATAAAAAATTTCATTGGGAAAGGAAGCATCAGAAACCAATGAAGAAATTGAAGCAACTCTTAAAATCTGCTTCTACATTGAGAAAGGCTGACTATTCACATGGAAAGCCTATCATTATTACTCTTGATACAAGCCCAATCGGGATTGGATGGGCAATCGGGCAAGATGATGAGGAAGGGCAAAGATATGCAATTCGCTTTGGTGCTAAATTATTGACTAAATGACAAAGAAGATATCCACAAGTTAAAAGAGAATTATGGGGAATTGTGACAGCCCTTAATGTGATAAGGAGTATTTTATGGGTACTCATGTAGTCATTGAGATCGATTGTTTGCCCGTATTGGGTATGATTACTAGTTGTGCTACTTCGGACATTGCTATGCCTCGGTGGATTGCATACATCAAATCTTTGAACCCTGAATTTCAGCATATTGCAGGAAGAGATAACCCAGTGGTAGACATGTTATCTCAAGCATGAGGAGGAAGAAGATGACTTTCTTATGGCTAAAAATGATGTTGCAAGAGTGAATTTAGCAATGCAAGGTATTGCTACAACATTAACAAAAGCTTGGACAACAAAGAGGAGACACTTTAGATGTTTTGTATCTTGTGTAGAAGTGTTTTTGAAAGACAAATGTGCAAAAGAGTGACTGAGAATTGGTCAATACCTCAGTACATTAACAAAGAGAGATGCATGGTCAGATGAGGAGTTTAAGAAAATCAAGAGGAAAGCGCATGGGTTTTTCTTAAAAGATGGATACTTATGGAAACACGCTAAAAAGAAATAGGGTATGCCATTGCGAGTTTTGGGTGACAGAGCTTCACAAGTAAAAGTAATGCAAGAATTTCATGAAAGCTTGTGGGCTGGTCATAGAGGTGTTTGGGGTACTTTTACAAAGATCAAAGAAAGATATTGGTGGCAGGGTATGTATAATGATGTTGCTCACTTTGTGGAAACATGTATGACATATCAAATGTATTCATATGTGAGACATCGGGAGGGATTGCAACCCACATATCCATTGCCTCTTCATTTTAAGTGGGTGGTGGATTTGGTCACAATGCCTACAGGTCTTTGGAAAATGAGATATCTTGTGCTTGTTTGTGGAGACTTGACTAATCAAGTGGAAGGAAAAGCTTTATGTACTAACATAACAAATGCTGTGTGTACTTTTCTCTTAGAAGAGATCTTTTGTCGGTATGGCTGTGTGGGAAAAATTACAGCAGATAGGGGTGAGTTGGATGCAGATGAAGCTCATGATTTCTTTGCATGGTTGGGGATAAAGCTTGCTTTAATTTCAGCCTATAACCTTGAAGGAAATGGAAAAAGTGAAAGAGGTCATTCACCTATTGTGAAGACATTGGCAAAAGCATGTGGAGAGAAGGTAAAAGAGTGGCCACGATTGCCCCCTTATGCTTTGTGGGCCGACAGAACAACTCATAGTGCTGTTACAGGATATATGCCTGTAGAATTGACATATGGTCAAAAATCTATCATGTCGACAGAAGAGATGACAGTCACATGGAGTGTGTTACCTTGGGAGGAGGAGTTGAATCAAGAGGAGTTGTTGGCCTTATGCATTAGACAGTTGGAAAGAAAGTCAGAAGACATAGAGGCAACAATTGTAATGTTAAGGGTAGCAAGGATACAGAATAAGAAACGGTTTGACAAAATACATAGATTGAGACCAAGAACCATACAAGATGGGGATTGGGTATTGGTTTATGATAGTAGTTTAGACAACCAGCATAGTGCCATGCGTAAAGTTTCCAAAAGATGGTTTGGACCCTATGTGGTAAGACATGTGTTTGATAATGCTACTTATGCATTAAATGAGCTGGATGGGACAGCCATCAAACTTTCGGTAGGAGGGAAAAGAATCAAATTATTCAAAAGGTGGGAATCTACTGCCTATGAGTTGCCAGAATTGGAAGAAAATAATGGTCATGATACAGGGGCTAGCTAGGAAGATATGGAAGATGAAGAAGCAAAGGATATGGTTGCAGAGGATGAGGAGGACTCAAAATCCGGTGACAACTAGGATTTTGGCACATATCGGAGAATGTGTAGGTTCAGAGGGGGTGGATGTGGTGATGTTATGAGGACACAGTGTGAAAAAGTATGGAATGCATCATCATCCGACTTCTTTATTGATCTAGAGAGTCAATGTGATCTGAGCCATTAGTACTAGTGTGAGTTGCATGGATTATCCAAAAATACTAGATTTTTGGATAATTTTAGCATATTTGTTATATTATTTATTGTAAAAATCCGAAAAAGTTAAAGAAAAAGCTTCTAGATTAGGATGGTATGCAAAAAGCTAGTTGCTTTTTCAGCCAATTATGGGATTTTCACAAGAGGGACAGATTGACGAAATCATCTGCGTTGCGATTGCTGTAAACAGGCTGAAAACTACAAATTGAACAAAAAGAAGAAGAAGGAGTGATTTGGGAGATCTGTGAGCAGGTGTCCTACGGTTTTACTTCCCTTTTGGATCCAAGGGAGCCATCAGCTTTGGGTTCTGAGTAGCAGAGAAGGAGTTTTAATTTTGATGCATGTTTTGTTCTACGAAGAAGCTCCAGGAGATCTAATGCCTGGAGATTGCTTTTGAGTAGTGTTTACCACTTGGGTATTCTCTATCTTCTCTTCCGTCTCCTATCTCTACTTCCTTCTACTTCTAATCCCCTGTGGATTCGACATTTCGACAAAAACCCCTTCGACACCACAACGCTTTGTAAATATTTTTTTTCACTGCTTCTCCCAATATTTGCCTTGTATTATACAACGGTTTATGGGAGATCCTAGAGCCTTAAAGACACTAATTGTTATTATGTATGACTCTTGCTGAAATCGTCATTTTCCCATGCTCTGACCATTTTTCTTTCAAGACTTCTGATCGGCCACAACAATGTAGCTATATATCTTCAAGAGAGGGCAGAGAGCTGCCATTTCCCCCACTTTAGCAGAACTTGACATGCCCTAGCCTTGGTCAGATATGCTCACCATGCCTCTATCCATTTTGACGTGCCTCGTGGATAGAAGAACCCCTATGTCAGAACTCATTAATATAGCTTATGGTCAGCATTGTGCTGACTCCAGTCTTCACACCCCTAGGCCGTCTAAAGGACTTGTGAAGTTAGATCTATTGTTTACTCACTATGGAACTTGAGGCTAAGGAGTTATAACATGTTCTTCGCGCAACAAATCCACTTTAAAGTTCACTTATTTGCTTGGCTAGTTTCCGAAACGTATACGAAATCCCATGGGGACCTAGTACTTTGATAGCACCCCTCTCTAATGCTTTAAATGAAAATTTGTATCCAAAACACAAAAACAATCCTACAATGAAATCATTAAATATTTTTCCAAAAAACTAGTGTATGTTTAAAAAGTGATAAAGTCCATTACCAAAAGTACTAATTCTAACAAAAAAAGGAAATGTATTCACATGAATATTTACATGATATGCCATAAAAGCCCCTAAAGCACTGAACAAAATAGGGATTAGTTTGATAGTGGTTAAAGCGGCAAAATTAGATTTGGCAAGAATCTCATTTCAGGGTAGTATTAAAGGGGAGTTCGCCCAAAAATTAGGTAGGGGTCAAAACGTAAACCCATGCCAAGCTTACTGAAGTGCCCTTCGAACCATATCAAATAGTCGTCAACTATTGCGCAGCTCATGCACCCTACTTGCTCCATGAAAATCCTCTGCTTTTGAAACTTAGATGCAATTGTATCATTAAAACCTCACTTCCCTTCCGAATGTCCATATAGCATTTCATATGCAATGAGGCCTATTTTGGTTCAGATCCTTGAAAACTAATTTAGTCCTAAAGGCTCACTTATGAAGCTAATAACTACTGCACACAGAAGCTATTGTTAATAGGTCTTTAGCCTCTTATGCAAAGCATAGCCAAGTAAGACATGAAGATTTCAAAAGGCTATATTAAGATATCTTGCAATATTTTCTAGGATTAGCTACTTAATTATCCTTTATTATTATTTTGGTCGATGGGATGTCGCTAATAGTTTCTGCTAGACAAAAGTACTATTTTGAACGGGCTGGCTTTGGTACTGTAGCCGTGGGAATGACGGTTCGGTACTCGTTGCTACGATTGAGGCTAAGGGTTGAGCTTCCATCACAAATATGGGCTTAGTAGGATTCGAACCTACAATATTGCCATTATGAGCATCACGTTTTAACCATTCAAACTATAAGCCCATAGCGTACTATCAATTCGATCAATTTGTCACAAGCAATGGAATGAACTTAAAGTCCTTTTCATAAACCAACTTCATAACCTATTTGGCTAGCTTTAATCATTAATACATGCTTTGTTGAGTAATCTTAGATAATAATATCAATGGTTTGTTTGCCATTCCTATAGCAGTTTAGGTAGCTTAGTTGGTTAGAGCAAAATATTGAAAACCTTTGTGTAAGTGATTCGAGTCCACTCCTAAACGACTATGACAACTGAAATTAGATTCTTAGCTAATGATACGCTAGACACAATCAAAACTTCAAATTATGGAACTAAAGTGACAAGAAAATATCTTTAACCATATCGACTTTAAGTTACTAATATGGCAACCAATAAATGGTTAAGATATGGAGTAGAGCCTAATTATTTTTGTCATCATATGCTTTTATGTTTAAGCCAGTGGTTTCAACCAGGAAAGTGATTATTGGTCTCTTACGTGATTTGATAGAAATACTATTTGCTTGCCTGCTTAAAGGTCGCTAATAGCTTTTATGAAACAAAAGTATTGTTTCAAATAAGCTAGCTCAACAACAACTCCGCTATACTATAGTCATAAAATTAATAATCCAGTATCTATTACTGTGACCAAGCTTAATATCTTTTAAGCCTATAAGCTCATAACTAATAAATGTCAATAAAGTTACATCGAAAAGGAAAACACTAAGGAACTTCATTTCAATGTTAACAAAAAATAAGGTTAAGAACCTTTTGTACATAGCTCGAAGCTATAATGGGGTTACATCCTAAACAATGCTTTGTTTAATCAGCTGTATAAATAAAGGCCCTAATCAACCGCTATCCTTTTGTATATAGAAATAAAATATCGAAATGGAATACCCTATGTAATGAAAAATGACAAAACTTTTGGCATAGTTAGGACGGCATGTTTTCACCCAATCTATCTTTTATAGTCTAAATCATTGGTTTCTCTTATGTGTAGATCAGCTTTAAGGAATATCTGAAATGATCGTAATGAAAAGTAATGCTCTTTTTTTTACACACATAGGAGTATCCCTTATTCATATCATTTCAACTTACTCTCTTTTACTTGTCGGTCTGAATCTGGGTTAGGGAGTGCTTTTAAGGCCATTTAGCCTTTTTCATGTCACTTTCATATACGTGATTTTGACATACTTTTTTGTTTCCCTTACCTAGTTATTTGAAAACTAATTTATCGAGCATGTGTAATTATAAGAGACAGCAAATTTGTCAAAGAAAATACCCTTTTTTTCAAGTACGTAATAGTGGCTCGCCTTTGAATTAGAGACCCTATTTCTGCCACTTAATAGGTATCGTCTAGGTTTCACATTTTGGGAATGTTATGAGGCTTTCATGTTTCCTTTGAGAGAAAATTTTAAGCTACTTCGTTTCCTCTCAATTTTCCCCATGGTTACATGGAGGCAACCCATGTATAACTACAATGGGGCAATTTTATTATAGCCTTATATGAAACTTACTATCGGAGATTCCTTATTTTATATAGTCATGCATGGATTAAACAACTAGCCAATACTTTTTTTTTCAGTGCCAAGATCCTAATTTGGTAGATGGAAAATCGTTTAACCATATGACATAGCCACATTATGTACATACTATAAAGCTTGTAGGCTAGCTTTCAGCCAACCCATTTGGGTAATGTGGGATTTTTAAAAACTTATTTCTAGTAGGACTATCCGAATCTCCTTGGCAAGGTTCCTTCCTTGAGCTACAAACAATGGCCACAATGATTTTATAAAAAATGCCCTTTAGTTACTAGTAAAATATAATTAAAATAACAAATAAAAATTAGGCTAATTAATGCATATATGATATTTTTAGCTTGTATCTTCATCTTTCTGGAAGAATCCATCTAGGCATAGGTTCCCTTATGACTACCATGTTACGACTTCACCTTAGTTATTGACCAACCATAGTATCTAGCGGAAACACCTTTTAAAATTAAGTGAATTACACTTAACAGAAGCATAATGCACTTTACTAATAAGTGATTCCTCCTCAAAGCTTTAGGTAGAGCCAATTCCTAGGGTGTGACAGGCGGTGTGTACGAGGTTCGGGTACATATTCACCGTGGCATGCTGATCCACGATTACTAGCGATTCCAACTTCATGTCCTCAAGTTGCAGAGAACAATTCAAACTTAGAAAATCTTTACATATTCACTCCACCTTACGGCCTTGCTTCCCATTGTAATTGCCATTGTAGCACGTGTGTAGCCTAACTCATAAGGGCCATGCAGACTTGATGTTATCCCCATCTTCCTCCATAGTAAAACTACGGTCATGAGTGCAACACCCAATAAAAAGAGTACCATTGATCTCAAGCAACCATTGAATTGTACAGCTACTGATGAAAGTCAGCATGGATCCTTTGTAAACAGCGTGTCTTAGCAACATGAAACAAGGGTTTCACTCATTATAGAAGTTAACCAAAAGCATCTCATGACAAGAGCTGACGATAGCCATGTGACACCTGTACGAATTTTTCTCTTATCAAGAACAAGTACACTAGTTCATATGTCAAATGTGCATACGCAAAGTGTTTCTATGTCAAGAGCCGGTAAGGTTTTGCGCATTGTATCGAATTAAACCACTTGCTCCACCACTTGTACAAGCCCTTGTCAATTCCCTTGAGTCCCAATCTTGCGATCGTATTCCCCAGGCAGAGTGTTTAATGTGTTAGCTGAGTGCTTCTAATAGCAGACCAAAAATGAACACTCATTGTTTACGGCATGGACTACCTGTGTATCTAATCCTATTTGCTCCCCAAGATTTTGCACCTTAGCATCAGTAGAGACACAAAGAGCTACCTTCGCTACTTCCGCGTTCCTTCGTGTATCTCTAGATTCTATCCCTACGCACGAAATTTCATTCTTCTCTATCTCACTCAAGTAAATTGGTTTCGTAAGCATTTCGCCAGTTGGGCTGGCGTCTTTAACCTTCGACCTAACTTACCGCCTACATGCCCTTTATGCCCAGTCATTCCGAATAACACTTGCCCTCATCTTACCGCACCTGCTGGCATGGAGTTAGTTGGGGCTTCTTCTTTAAGTTTTGTCATTATCACACACTTGACAAAAGGGTTTTACAAGCGCTATTTCCATTCCTCATGTTTACGACATTTTTCACTCACCCATGCAATATTGCTGGATCAATCTTTTGCCCATTGTCCAAGATTCCCCACTGCTGCCTCCCGGCAGAGTCTAGGATGTATCTCAGTCCTAGTGTGGCTGGTCATCCAAAAAGATAAGCTAAGCATCGTAGGCTTGGTTGGCCTTTACCCAACCAACTACCTAATACTACATAGGCTCATCAAACAACACTTTATTATCTTCTTACATAGCTTTGTTGCTTGCATTGCTTCAAGATCTAGCTCGAACTGTTTGGTAGATTCCTGCGCGTTACACACCTGTTTGCTACTTTTTTTCAATTATTCCATAAAACTAGAATAGAAATGACATCCAGCTTACATGTGTTAAGCATATCGCCAGCGTTCATTCTGGGCCAGGATCAAGCCCAAATTTTTAGTGAATTTCTGCCATATGAGGCATGTTGATGATGATTTCTTAGTAAGTTATTAGCTTTTACTAACAACCGTAAGCAGAACGACTGGCAAGGCGAATCATCTTACATTATGGATACCAAAGATTGTTATTATACAAGAATTCTTGTATCGCTCATGTAGATCTTCCATCTACCAAAAACCAAAGGATTCATTATAGGAGAGTAAAGTATGGTTGAAAATAGAAGGAATTGACGAGAAGCGTTAGCTTTACATAAGTACGATAGTCATTACAATTGTTTTTATTGGTTTTTTAGTGGCTTTTCTCGATTGAAGGTGGTTTTTATAAACTAATCGTTCTTCACTTCCTAGTCGGCTACGCTTGTCATATGGGTTGTAAGTGGATTTTCCTTATATGTTTGCTATTGCGTATTTGGCTTTTGCCATAATTGTTATTTTCATATTCCTAATTTATTCAATTAGGCTTCTCGGATAATATGCTTTTAGGCATTTTTACTGGGCCTCTAGAAGGCAATAATCAACTGCTTGTAGGAATTTTCTTCCCTTTTCTTATTGAGGGGTCAGAACCCCTTTCTACACACCTCTGTAATTTTTATCTTTATACATATTCAAAACTTGCTCTTCTTTGCTATTTTGGCAGGCTTCTTTAACTGCCTCATACTAGCATGGACTCCTAAGATAGCTGCCTAGCAAGTAGGAAGGATAGGGTCACAAGGACTACCCTCTGTCTCACAGGTCTTTAATGCTTGACAATGTCCTAACAAGAGGTAGAAAACTACTCAAATATCCCCCAGATATACCTAACCAAACCCTAGGACTTCATGCCTTGATTGCCGATCCCCATAAACAAAAAGAAAACAACCCCCCACATACACATATAACACTATTAGCTTAAGGACAAACTCGGAAAGGTGACAATACCACCTAGAATGGCCACAAGAAGCTTCTCCAAAGCAAAGGCTCCCTCCAGGCACTTCATCCACCCTATGTGATGCAATTACTAAAATAGAAACCATTAAATATACTTGCACCAAACAAACATATGGCCCTCTTGGCCTAAAGAGATATAACATTTCAAACCAACAAACTGGCCCTCTTGGACTAATGAAATAAAACATTAGAACTCGTTAGAGATGGCCCTCTTGGCCTTATGAAATAATCCCTTCAACACAACGTACTGCTACAATAATCCCTTGGTCCTAATGTTACTATATTAAAGCACAAAACCAACCAAGGATAAGGCCTCTTAGGCCCTACACTAAGTGCATCAAGCTATTAGCTAACCCCTTGCATAAATAGCAAGGGGTGTTTGACGAATATGAGGATACACAATCCTATGTGTCCATGATAGAGTTGATGCCAGGAGGCATATGCCACGGTGGATTCCGTGAGGTTTTACGGTGGATTCCGTAAACTTAGATGACCGGGGCTCATATGCAAAGAGGATTCTTTGTGCGAGAAGTTGATGGGGACGCCTGTCCTTTTCAGGCGTTTCATTAATTTAGTGTGTACATGGGTGATTCCATAGCGGGTGATTCTGCAAAATGCATATTAAATTAATAAACGTTTATGAGTTTAGAGTGCGCACTCGTAATAAATTAAGGTTAGGATTTATTTCTAACCAGTTGATTTATTTATGTAGCTGAAGACTGCTAGGTATTCACTTTTGTCGGTTTAATTGTATTATTTTACTAACGATTGTGAATGCTTCAGTTGATGTGTAGAGATAGCAGCAGTGGCGGAGGAAAGCATTGGAGTCTAGCGGGTTTTCGACTCTTGGACTAGATTTTGATAGGCGCCACGCCTATATTTTGTTATGTCTATTGAGACATCGATTATTTATTATTATTTTGTATGCGCTTATGCGCCCGGATATGTTATTTCTATTTGGACATTGAGATTGGGTGTGCCAGACACTATGGGCACCGTCCATTAGCTTTATTTTTCTATTTTTGTAGAAAGCAAACTCAAAAGCTAAAAGCTTGTCATATTTTTGTAAATTGGGCTATTATTGAGCATGAAGATTGGAAATATACATAAAATACATGCTTTGTGAAGCGCTCACACAAGGCGTGGGGGAGATTGAACCCAATTTGTCTCTTGCCTTGTCGTGCATGCTTTTACATGGGTTTTTGTGCAAAAAGGTAGAGTACTTTGTTCTTGGGGACCTTCCGGGATTCACCACGTGAGCTATTTGCGACCGATTTGCGCACCAGTGGTATCAGAGCGGAGCAGAGATCAAGAGCTTTCAATCGCTACCAATCTTGGGCGAAGGCGGAGCTCCAGGAACAAACGGGCTCTACAGTCAATCTCGTCGCGAACCGTCGATACAGGCATACTTCTGGCGATCAAGAACCTCTGTTTCCACTGTCAGATCGCGAAGGACCAAGCTCTACAGGCGGAGGACCACTCATACACTTCCATCATCAAGTCGTGGAGTTACAGAGATAAGCTCCATTGTTTTTATCATTATTTCTTTCAATTAAGCTTAAGACAAAGCTTAACAAGCTTATCAAACTTCAAAATTTAACGTCGAGCTCAAGAAGAGGCCTCCGAAATTATCGCGCGGCCAAAAAAAAATGGCCCTCCCCCTCACGAAAAAAAACGGCGGCCTGTTAGTCCTCCTTAAGCTCATAAGCTTAAGCTTAATTACTTAAGCTTAAGGCTTTCTGCAAGTTACACAGGTCCGACAAGTTCACAAACTCCGGGTCTCGCACTTCTGAAGTCAAGTTCCGCAAGTCGACGGTAATCAAGTTCTGCAAGTTCTGCAAGTCGGCCTAAGTGCAGCAAGTCAACAACTCTGCAAGTCTGCTAAGTCTGCAACTCTGCAAGTCAGACAAAATCAGAACTGACTAGTGCTTAAAACTCCTAGAAGACTTGTTCGTATGCAAAAATTCTGAACTGGAAAGTTGTTCGCAACAAGCTGTTCTACCTATCTACAAGTTCATTGAAGTACTTTCAGCAGACGGAGACAGAAATATTGCAGAATTTCTGAAAATTGAAGAAGAAATACCCAAAAATACATAGCCTTGTAACCCCAAATTTGAGCTACGCTCATCCCGCTAACTGATTTTGAGTGAGAAAGGTTTGTTGAGTTTTACAGGATGACTACCCCACATATGGATGATCCTATGGCTGAAGACGACCTACCTGAGCCTACCATGGAACAAAAGCTGGATCTTATCATGCTGCAATTGGAAGAAGAGCGAAGGGCTAGGCAAGCCTTGCAAGTGCAATTGACAAAGCTACAAAGAGCGTCCACCAATAAAGAAGAACTGCAAGCTGAAGATTTAATTCGCCATACCATCAACGCCACTCTTGAAGCACAAACCATTCGCAAGGAATCCAAGATAAGTAAACGAAGTTTCAAGTTTCGCACTTTCAATGGCATAAGAGAAGGAAAGACTGTTTTATCATTCATTAGCCAGTTTGATGACTATTTCCATGAGGAAACTTATCCCGAAAAAGATAAAATCAAGTGTGTTACTAATCATCTGATAGACAGAGCATCACTTTGGTGGACTGTAGTCCGCAAGAGTATAGAATGTCCTGCTACTTGGGAAGATTTCAAGAAGAAGTTCATGCAAAATTTCCTTCCACCGCAATTTCATGAGAAGGCTATCAAGCAATGGGATTTACTTCAACAGAGAGATCGTGAGCCTATTCCACAGTATACAGAGCGTTTTTGGAATGCACTCTTATAGTTACGCATGCTTGAAGACGTACCAGAGATGACGCATAAGCGGAAGTATATGTCTGGACTTCTTGGGCATTACTACGCTGAAGTAAACATGTTCAAGCCTGCTACCCTTGAAGACGCCATCTCCTTAGCTCACGACACTGAAGATAAGTTACGCGGAAGAGATCGACGACCACAGCCATTCCAAGCCAACGGTAATTATGGATCTAAACAATTCAATTCCAATTTTCGAAGGTTTAATTCAGGTCGTTTCTCATCACCATCTTTCCGCAAGAATTGGCCTAAACCACCTGCATTACCATCCACTGTCAATTCAAATTCTAAGCCTATTCCACAAGCAAATCCAAATATACCCAGACTCCCAGCCATTGCAAATAATGTGACCAAAGCTAAGCCAATAGTATGCTATAAGTGTCACCAGCCAGGGCATCTCGCAGCAAATTGTCATTCAAAGAAGCCACCAGCACATATCAACTACCTTGGAGCTATGGACGAAGACGAGCATGAGGATATGCCGGATTTCACTGAAGAAGAAGATGATCCTACTACTACTTCCGACACTTTACCAGGTATGCCTACTTCACATTCATTGTTGACTATGAAATGTATGGTGCATGGAAAAGAAAGAACTATATTGCATGATGACGGTAGTACCCATGACTTTATTTCAGCAAAATTGGTAAAGGAATTGAAATTGCATACTGTACCTACGCATTATCGCATAAAAGCTGCATTTTTAGGCACTAGGTACAATGGCACACAAGAAGTTCAAGATTTAGAAATTCAAATTGGTCCATATATTGAAAGAAGAAATTTCTTAGTTGTCCCATTACAGTCAAGCGACATTATTCTAGGAATGCCATGGAGACACCAACATAATCCCAATATAGATTATTCTATGCACACAATGAATACTAATTTTCAAGGAAAATCTATTACATTATTTGGTATGCATGCATCTCATATTTTTCCACTGCTTTCGCATACTCAAGCAAAACGTGCACTACGCAAGAATACTAAATCATATCTCATTTGGGTGAATGAATTGCACGCAAAGGAAAATCATATGCACCCTAGGCATAAGGATTTTCTCGCATATTTTAAGGACTGTTTTGCAGAAGACCTACCACCAGGTTTACCACCATCACGTCCAGAAGACCATACGATTGATCTAATACCTGGCACACAACCACCTTGCAAAGCACCATATAGGCACAATCAAATAGAGCAAAAAGAAATCCAGAGTCAAGTTGAAGAATTACTAAATAGAGGCCTAATTCGACCTAGCAGTTCTCCATTCGGTGCACCTGTGCTCTTAGTCAAGAAAAAGAATAATACTTATCGTATGTGTATTGACTACCGAGCATTAAATAAGATCACTGTTAAGAATAGGTATCCTATACCTAGAGTTGATGACCTTATGGACAAACTGCAAGGATCTTCTATATTTAGTAAAATTGACCTTAAGTCTGGATATCATCAGGTGAGGCTAGATAGATCCGACATATTTAAGACTGCATTTAGGACACAGTTTGGCCATTATGAATTCTTAGTCATGCCTTTCGGATTAACTAATGCACCTGCTACTTTCAGTAGAATGATGAACCGTATTTTTCTGAAATATCAATATTGTGTGATTGTTTTCTTTGATGATATTTTAGTGTTCAGTCAAAGTGAAAAAGAGCATTATGAGCATTTATCATTAGTTTTTCAATTACTGAAAGAAAATCAATTGTTTGCAAATCCTGACAAGAGTGAATTCTTTAAGACAGAAATAGAATATCTAGGTCATATTGTATCAAAAGAAGGAATTAAAGTTGATCCAAAGAAAATTGATGCAATATTGCATTGGCCTGTTCCTAAAAATGTACATGAACTACGCTCATTCCTTGGTCTTGCTAGTTTCTATAGGAAGTTTGTACGTAATTTCTCATTACTTGCTTTACCATTAACAAAACTTCTTAAGAAAGGAATTGTTTATCAATGGACTGAAAATCAGCAGAAATCCTTTGATTTACTCAAACGTGCATTAACCAATGCCCCTGTTCTACAATTGCCTGACTTTAATAGACTATTCTTTCTAGTTGTGACCGATGCTAGCGGATCAGGAATAGGAGCCGTATTAATGCAAGACAACCATCCAATAGCATATTCTAGTTCTAAGCTGAAACCCTCCGAGCTCAAATATTCCACTTATGACAAAGAACTCTTAGCAGTTGTACAAGCATTAAAACAATGGAAGCATTATTTAATGGGTTCAGAATTCATGATAAAGACCGACCAGCAAAGCATTAGACATCTACTTAGCCAACCCCAAATTTCTGACCGTCATATCAAATGGGCTTCCTTCATTCAAAGTTTCCATCCTATCATTCAATACCAACCTGGAAAAGAAAATGTAGTTGCTGATGCATTGAGTAGAAGACCTGCAATTCATAATATTTCCATCATATCTTTTGATTCTTTGATTGCTATGAAAGACACATATCACCAGGATATTACTTTTCATTCTGATTGGCAAAAATTAGTTCAAAATAATTTCATTCCTGTTGATTCATTGTCATATAATGATGGATTTATGTTCTTTGAAAAGAGACTGTGTGTTACTATTCCATTCCGATCTTTTGTTTTGAATGAAATTCATTGTCCCCCATATCAAGGTCATAGAGGTATCATTTCTACATTACGCATGTTAACTGAAGATTTTTATTGGCCGCATATGGATGCAGATGTATCTAATTTCGTTTCTGAATGTTTAATTTGTCAAAGAATAAAGAGACATCATGGTAAACAGTATGGATTATTAATGCCTTTGTCTATTCCATCTAAACCTTGGGAACATATATCTATGGATTTTATTACTGGTTTACCAAATACTAAATCTAATCATGACATGATTTGGACAATTGTAGATAGATTTAGTAAGCAAGCATATTTCATTGCATGTAAGAAAACTTTAACAGCATCACAAGCAGCACAGTTATTTTTGAAAACTATTTTTACTAACCATGGATTGCCAAAAGTGATTATTTCAGATCGAGATTCTAGATTTTGTAATAATTTTTGGATTACACTGTTTGCAAATCTAGGCACAAAGATTGATTTCTCATCTGCATTTCATCCAGAAACAAATGGACAAACAGAAGCCACAAATAGCACTATTTTAGATCTTTTACGTGCATACACTATCTCTAAACCTCAAACATGGGATACTCATTTGCATTTGTTACAGTTTGCATACAATAATACACCGCACACATCTACAAAGAAAGCACCTTTTGAAGTTATTTATGGATATAGATTATCTACACCTGTTGCATCTTTGTCTAATAGAATACAGAGTGCTGATGATATTACTGTTATGCATAACACTATTTTTGATGAGGTAAAGGATATGATTGCTAAAGCCCAACAATCATATACCAAACAAGCCAACAAGAAAAGACAAGCTATGAATTTCAAAGTTGATGATTATGTTTGGCTTAGAATAGAAAAGCATAGACTGCAAAGTGTAGATAGACATCCAGTTGTCAAATTAGCTCCTAGATTCTATGGACCATTTAGAATCATTCATAAGATT
Source organism: Lygodium microphyllum (assembly GCF_053477565.2). Classification (NCBI taxonomy): domain Eukaryota; kingdom Viridiplantae; phylum Streptophyta; class Polypodiopsida; order Schizaeales; family Lygodiaceae; genus Lygodium; species Lygodium microphyllum. The sequence goes on from NC_141145.1 coordinate 68,646,029, forward strand.
AATGACAATGCATTCAAGTTAGAATTGCCATCTCATTGGAAAATTCATAATACATTTCATATTAGTTTATTGAGACCATTTAGAGGCCAATTACCTATCCACCCTGTCTATGAAAACCCACCTTTACTAGAAGAAGAGACTGAAATACTTGAACCAGAAGCCATTATAGACACTGATTACATGACCACTAGAACTGGCCGAAGGTATTCTAGATATCTAGTGAAATTTAAGAACCATCCTATAGAGGAAGCACAATGGATGCATGCTAGAGACTTAAATGCTTTCCCCACTCTGTTAGCTCCACATTGAGCTAATAGCAATTGAGGTCAATTGCTATCCCACCCCGGGGGTATGATGCCAGGAGGCATATGCCACGGTGGATTCCGTGAGGTTTTACGGTGGATTCCGTAAACTTAGATGACCGGGGCTCATACGCAAAGAGGATTCTTTGTGCGAGAAGTTGATGGGGACGCCTGTCCTTTTCGGGCGTTTCATTAATTTAGTGTGTACATGGGTGATTCCATAGCGGGTGATTCCGCAAAATGCATATTAAATTAATAAACGTTTATGAGTTTAGAGTGCGCACTCGTAATAAATTAAGGTTAGGATTTATTTCTAACCAGTTGATTTATTTATGTAGCTGAAGACTGCTAGGTATTCACTTTTGTCGGTTTAATTGTATTATTTTACTAACGATTGTGAATGCTTCAGTTGATGTGTAGAGATAGCAGCAGTGGCGGAGGAAAGCATTGGAGTCTAGCGGGTTTTCGACTCTTGGGCTAGATTTTGATAGGCGCCACGCCTATATTTTGTTATGTCTATTGAGACATCAATTATTTATTATTATTTTGTATGCGCTTATGCGCCTGGATATGTTATTTCTATTTGGACATTGAGATTAGGCGTGCCAGACACTATGGGCACCGTCCATTAGCTTTATTTTTCTATTTTTGTAGAAAGCAAACTCAAAAGCTAAAAGCTTGTCATATTTTTGTAAATTGGGCTATTATTGAGCATGAAGATTGGAAATATACATAAAATACATGCTTTGTGAAGCGCTCACACAAGGCATGGGGGAGATTGAACCCAATTTGTCTCTTGCCTCTTGTCGTGCATGCTTTTACATGGGTTTTTGTGAAAAAAGGTAGAGTACTTTGTTCTTGGGGACCTTCCAGGATTCACCACGTGAGCTATCTGCGACCGATCTGCGCACCAAGAGTAGGAAGGTGCTCACTTGCTATGTAAATCATAACCCAAACTAACCATCAATAGTTGAAATATGATGTGTCAGCAAGAAGGCCCCAAAGTAGTCCAGGGCTAATGTTAGGAGGTAATTGTAAGGGCTTCCCAAGACCATAATTGAAAAAGACATCTTCCATGAAAGCATAGTTAGCCAGGGAATCCGCAAAGTGATTCCATTGTTGAGGAACTAACTGACAAGTCACAACACTATATTAGAGAATTTGGGAATCTCCCAAGTTCCACTCTCAAGTTAGAAATAAAGATTTGACGATGTGGCTAAATCTTAATCCCTTTTTTGAAGATGGAACTTGGTACTATAATCTATATAGTATTTGGAAAAAGTTTTACTTTCAAGGAAGGGGGTAACAATTTGACCATGTGACCAAACATTGACCATCCTATAAATTTCCAAAGTATATGAAAATTCCCAAACTCCCTAATATAGTGTTTCACTGTCTCAAAGATATGCAATATATCCAAAGTTGCACAACGGTACATTTGTAAGATGGAGTCCCGCATACTATAGGTCCCATTTAGCTAATTGATTACTAATTGCGAGTCCCCTTTAACCAATAATCGGGGATATCACCACATCGGGCTGCATTTGAATGACAACGTCAAGGATCTTTAATGACCACACCAATGCTCACTTGTTTAGTGGGCCCTCTGGAAGCTCTGTCAAAATATAGAGTATAAACCCAGGATTCTTTGACAGTATCAAGAATCACGTGGTGGTAGGACTTGCTCAAGATGCTACACCGAACACACACAGAATGCACAAGGAGAAGCTCACTCAGGAGACAAGAAGAGAGATGGAGGCCAAAACGTTTTCTTGCTAGTTTTTTTCTTCTTCTTCCACACACTTTACAATGTACAAAAAGTATAGATAAGATACAACATAAAGGAAAGTGGCCTACTTAGTCAAACAATGCATAACCGACTACACTAGTCGACTGGCGCTATAACTATGCCAGCTGTAAATAGGTGTAACAACTTGAATATAATAAGTAATGAGTCAGTGGCCATGTGAGAGTCATAATGACCACCGACATGCTAAGTGTAGACGTGTGGACCCATCTAACTAGGTGGTCCATCATTAATGTCCGCATGTGTTGAGCTTGTCATCTCAACACTTCCCCTCAAGCTCAACTGCATCTCTGCAACTCCAAGTAAGCTTCGAAACTTTTGAAGCTTCTCTGTATCCAATGCCTTCGTGAAGATGTCAGCTATTTGATCTTGTGTGCTGACATACACCAAGTCAATCTCACCTGCTAGTACCTTCTCTCTCACAAAGTGGTAGTGTCCCACAATATGTTTTGTTTTTGGCATGGAACACAGGGTTCCTAGCCAACTGTATACTGCTCATGTTGTCACAATAAATGACAATTGGACCTTCCACCTGCACATCTTAATCAACCAATAACTTTTGTAGCCATACTACCTCACATGCTGCAACAGCAGCACCTCTATACTAAGCCTCTGTACTAGACAAAGCAACTGTAGATTGCTTTTTGCTACTCCAAGCAAATGCTGCACTACCAAGAGAGAACATGTATCCAGTGGTAGATCTTCTATCAGACATACTACCAGCCCAATCTGCATCTGTGTATCCAAACACCTGTACATCTGTACCTGCCTCATAGAAAAGTCCATAATGTAATGTGGACTTCACATATCTCAATATGCATCTGACTGCATCCAAATGTGGCTTTCTAGGTACTTGCATAAATTGACTCACAAGACCAACAACATAGCTCAAGTCTGGCCTTGTAATGGTCATGTAGATCAAACTCCCCACTATCCTCCTGAACATAGTAGGGTCTTCTATCTCATCCCTAACATCAGCACTCAACTTTACATTCTGCTCCAACGGGACTGAAAGTGGTTTGCATGCTGTCATACCATACTTGGACAACATATCCAAGCCATACCATCTTTGGGATAGCCATATACCATCATCACATCTGATCACCTCAATGCCAAGGAAGTACCTTAGCTCACCTAAATCCTTCATCTCAAACTTCTTCTTCAAAAAGTCCTTGACTTCAGCAATCCCACTATCACTATCACTTGTAATAATCAAGTCATCTACATAGATGACTATGATGACCAATGTGCATCTCCCTTTCTCACATAACGTGAGTGATCAGCATCAGAAACATAAAAGCCAATACTGACAAGATACTCTCTGATCTTGTCACACCATGCTCTAGGTGCTTGCTTGAGCCCATAGAGCGCCTTCTTCAACCTACACACATATGTGGGATACTCTAAATCTTCATAACCTGCACACATATGTGGGATGCCCATAGAGCACCTTCTTCAACCTGCACACATACGTGGGATGCTCTAAATCTTCATAACCTGCTGGCTGATCCATATACATTTCTTCCTGCAAATCACTATGCAAGAATACATTCTTCACATCCATTTGCTGCAACCTTCAACCTTTGGCTTCTGCCAAAGCAATCACACATTTGACAATTGCCATCCTAGCAACTGGACTGAAGGTTTCATCATAATCTATGCCATATGTTTGGGCATAGCCTTTTTCAACTAGCCTAGCTTTGTACCTACTAATAGGACCATTTGCATTGTGCTTAATCTTATAAACCCACTTATATCCAATAGCTTTCTTGCCCTTCGGCAATGATACTAGATCCCAAGTCTTATTGGTCTCTAATGCAGCCATCTCCTCATCCATTGCTGCATCCCAATGAGTATGACCAACAGCATCCTCAAAATAAGTGGGCTCAACATCCTCAACTAGTTTCACCATATAAGCATAATGGTGAGCTGCATAACCTTCAAAACCAAATCTTTTAACAGGGTATCTGACCCTGCTAGATCTATGTACCACCAGATCATTCAATGGAGCCTTTACATTATTATGAGCTCTCTGTACACCTGATGTCCTGACAGAAGGAATTCCAAGTTCATCATCCAAGCTCTCTGAGCCACTGGAGTCTCCATCAGGAACTGCATCAATGCCATCTGACACTTTATTCTTTCTTTTGTCTTTACCTGTAGTGCTACTAGATGCACCTGAAGATGTAGAGCTACTCCTTAGTCTCCCAGACCAAGGACTACCAGATGATTTCTCTGGTCCACTAAGAGTCCGTGATTCTTGCTTTTCAACCTGCACATGAGTGTCATGATCATCATCATCATCCAATGCATCACCACTAGATGCATACCAACTGCTCATTTCATCAAAGATGACATCCCTGCTCACTCTGAACTTACATGTGACAGGGTTATGACAACGATACCCTTTTTGCTCCAAAGAGTATCCAATAAAGACACATTTTTCTGCCTTTGGATCAAGCTTTTTCCTAGCTCATCTAGCACATGAACATATGCAACACAGCCAAATACCTTCAAGTGCGATGCATCAGGCTTCTTGCCAGTAAAGCATTCTTCAGGAGTCATCCCATGAACTGCAGCTGTGGGAGTTCTGTTCATAATATAAACAACAGTATGAACAGCCTCAGACAAAAAATGCTTAGGCATATTCTTTTCAGCCATCAAGGCACGTGCAACTTCTGCAATATGCTTGTTTTTCCTTTCTGCAACCCCATTTTGCTGTGGGGTATACCTGCATGTGAATTGTCTCTTTATCCCATGAGACCTAAAAAAATCACTGAACTCATTCAAGAGGTACTCTCCCCCTCCATCTGACCTCAAGCACTTTACTTTCAAGCTTGTTTCTCTTTCAACTCCAGCCTTGAAAGTTCTAAAGTACTCAAGCGCTTCACTCTTTTCCTTCATAAAATATACCCATAGCTTTCTAGAATAATCATCAATGAATGTGACAAAGTATGAACTGCCTCCAAGAGACACATTTTGTGTAGGCCCCCAAATGTTTGTATACACAACATCAAGGATATTTCTGCTTACATCTCTGTCATGTGAAAAGGGTTGTCTTACCTGCTTACCAAACTGACATGCTTCACATACCTTATCAAATTCTGCAACTCTAAATGTAGGCAAACCTGTAACCAACCCTTTGGACTACATTAATTTCAGCCTTTGTACATTTACATGTCCAATGTGTTTGTGCCAAATTTCAATATTTGCAACAACACCTTTTCCTTTAGCATACATAGCAGCATTCATAGTAGGAATTCTAGCATCCAGAGTAAACATATGTCCAACTCTACTTCCCTTTGTAACTAACCTGCACTTGTCATTGAAGTCTTCTACAAAGTAGCCCTTTGTATTAACTCTGACTTGCAGCCCTTGCTCTACCATTTGACCGACTGACACCAAGTTCTTTGTAATAGATGGCACATGTAATATATTTGAAAGACTCTTTGTCTTACCATCATGCAAGGACAAGGGAACTTTTCCAATGTGTGAAATTGGGTGGCATGAATCATCACCCGTCTGCACATAACCTGCATTTTGCAAATCCTGCATCTCTCCAAACCATTCTGCATGGCTGGTCATATGATTGGATGCACCTGAAGCAACATACCAAACATCATTATGTGTTTCCTTTCCTGTAACATCATTCAACATATGCTGCATAACAAACAGACGTTCATTTTTGTCTTCATTCTGTCGTGAAGACGATGCATAGTTTCCTTACTGCAACTTACCACTGCGAATATCATCTTTCTTAGCATAACATTGGGCTGCAATATGTCCTGTTTTGCCATAGTAGTGACACATAATACCAGAGTTGTTAGAACCTTTGTTGTGCCATCCACCCTTCCTCTAAAGCTCCCCTTGCCTCTAAAGTTACAACGACCTCCTGAAACCTGCATATCGCCAAATTGCTGATTCAATTCGTTTTTTTGGTTGTCACTACCACGTCCTGTACCACGGCCTCTTGAAGAGAACCTGCCGCGTCTCCTTCCTGAAGTGGAGTAGAAAGCTTGGACTTGTTCACCACTTCTTTCAGATGTCTCACTCTGCATGTTGATCTCTTCATTGATCATAAGTGAGACCAACTCATCGAAATTTGGAAATGGATTTCTGACATATACGGAAGTTACAAAAGACTTCCAAGCCTTTTCATTGTTAAGTCCACCCAAGGTAGACGACACCAAATCATCATCATCGGGCATTGCATCAATCATTGTCAAGGCATTTGCAATGCTCCTTACCTTCAGTGCATACTCATTGATAGACATCTTCCCTTTCTTCAATGTATTCAACTCTTGCTTGAGTTGAATCTTTCGTGCCTTTGTATTTACGAAAAACATACTTTCAAGTATGGTCCAAGTTGCATATGAATTCTCTGCATATCTGATATGTCCCAGCATATTATTGTCAATTACTGCAGACAGCCAATACATGAACTTTTTGTCTTGTGCATTCCATTCCTTCCGTGCCTTTGTCTCTTCTGCAGTTGGAGGATCACTCACCTTCGGCTCCTTTTCTTCACCTAACACAAACTCGTAGAGGCCTTTTCCAATAAGGAAGTTCGTGACACGAAACTTCCATGAAGGATAGTTGTTCTTGTCGAGCTTCTCAATGATGGGGTTTCCACTGTTCTCTGCCATGATCACAAAACTAATACCAAACAGCAAGCAAATCTTCTGCAATCCTCGACCTGTAGTGCACAGCAATACACCAGATAGCCTTTTTCATTGTCTGCTCATCTTTTCGTGCATACCAAATCTCACTACAATCTGAGATTTTTGCTCTGCCCTACTTCTGGTGCCTCCACAGGCACTGTCGAAGAGAAAGAGTGGAAGAATGGGAGAGCTTCTTACCCGTGGCTTGCTTGCTCAAACCTTGCTTCTTCTCCTTCACTTCAGCCTTCGAAATCAGCCTCTCTCAGTGGAGCAGCTTTGATACCATGTCAAGAATTGCGTGGTGGGAGGACTTGCTCAAGATGCTGCGCCGGAACACACACAGAATGCACAAGGAGAAGCTCATTCAAGAGACAAGAAGAGAGATGGAGGCCAAAACGTTTTCTTGCTGGTTTTTTCTTCTTCTTCCACACACTTTACAATGTACACAAAGTATAGATAAGATAAAACATAAAGGAAAGTGGCCTACTAAGTCAAACAATGCATAATCGACTACACTAGTCGACTGGCGCTATAACTATACCAACTGTAAATAGGTGTAACAACCTGAATATAATAAGTAATGAGTCAGTGACCATGTGAGAGTCATAATGACCACCAACGTGCTAAGTGTAGATGTGTGGACCCATCTAACTAGGCGGTCCATCATTAATGTCCGCATGTGTTGAGCTTATCATCTCAACAGACAGGCTACACCATAGTAATCAGCTCACTCGTACTTATGATAATCAAAATCAAGTAGAGAGACAGTATGTATAATAGGCACAGTTCCTCCTTCCTCGCAGGACTCGATAGAAATGCTAGTCAGAATTTGCTGACAATGGTGGCAGTAGACCTTAATTTCCCACGTAAAGGATCCGTCTTGGCACTAAGTAACCTGATACCCTTTGCTTCACTAGATCACTCGACCTTGGTGGTTATGTTGCTCAAGGTGCGGATGCTCTAGATAGGGAATGATACGTCCCATCCGCTTGTCTTGGTTCCTACTACACGTTAAAGCAAAATCCTAAAGGACCTGCAAGCACATGCACCAAGCCCAACATTAGCCCTTACATATAGTAAGGCTTCCTCTTATTAAAGTTAACTTTAGTCTTAAACTCTACACCCTACAAATTTTCTAGAAGGGCCGTAGAGCCATTCTTTCCTTAATGTATAATATTGTATGGTCCATCCCATTTGGGTTCTAATTTTCGTGGAAAGAGCTCCCTTCAAGCATCATAATACAATTCTAAGTTTCCTTTCACAAATTTGTACTTCTTAGCCACCCAAAGATCATGAGGGGCTTTCATTCTCCTCTTCCCCACTTCTTGATGTAATAAAGTTTGCAACCAAATCTCATCAAGATGTGCCAGAGAAGTATACCATTCATGTAACACTTCTTCCTCTCCCAATGAATGATTGAGGGCAAAACATAGCTCTATTTCTAATGGCAAAAGGTACTGCTCCCCATACACTAGCTTGAACGGGGTGTGGCCTGTGGCTCTCTTAAATGTCGTGCTGTAATCCCACACTGCCACATATAACTTCTTATCCCAGTCACACTTACTTTTTGATACGATCTTGGAGAAGATTCCCACCAGTTGTTTATTTGTACTCTTAACCTGACCATTTGTTTGAAGATTATATAGGGTAGCCTTGTTGTGCTTTATCTTCAAAGCTTTAGTTAGGGCCACTATAACCTTGTTCAAGAAGTGTGTTCCTCGATTAGACACAATCTCCTTCAGTGGACCAAAATGGCAAATAATCTACTCCATAATGAAACTCACCATCTCCTTAGCATTGTCCTTCACCATTGCTTGAGCTTCAGACCACTTTGTAATGTAGTCCATTGCTACAATAATATACCACTTTCGCATAGTTGATGAAGGGTTTATTGGTCCCACAAAATCAATACCCCATTTTTCAAAGGGCAACGCAACAAAAATGGGATTTAGAGGTCACCTACGATTTTTTTTCTTGTCTTTGACAGACATCATAATGCTTAATATAAATGAAAGCATTTTGGAAAATCAATGGCTAACAATATCCAGCACGAAGAGCTTTTTGGGCGGTAAGTCGACCCCTCAAGAATAAATGGTATCTCATCTAGTACTACACAATAACAATATATATCATCTACTCCTCTCTCATACAAGACACCTATTATAATTGAAAAGTGTAATGCTTATTTCTTGATCTTTCTCTTTTTAGCCTTTCGATAAAGTAGCCCCAAATCCTCATGTAGATAAATAATGCATTACAGCTGCATACCAAGAAGGGATGGAAGAAGCTGTATCGATTTTAAATAGACCTTCCATATCACTTCCCTTAGCCTTTGGCTCCTCGAAATCCATGAGACATTTTACAATACCCTGCAACTTCAGTGGCTTGCTCCTAGTCTCATAATCGAACTCCCATAAAGTGATTAACCACTTTGCTAAACGGTTAGGTGGCTGCAACTTGTTCAACAATAATCTGAGTCCTTCAGCCTTCATAAAGAATACTACCTTCTCATAGAGAATATAATGCTCAAATTTCTTCGTTGCAAAGACCATTCCAAGGCACAATTTCTCCATGTATGTATAATTAACTTTAGATATCCCCAATTTCTTACTAGCAAAGGCAATTGGATGATACCATTTTCCCTCCCAAATTTGAGCTAAATAGCAATTGATATTATGCATTGTGGCTACTAAAAATATGTAGAAAACTTCACCTCTTTTGGGTGCTTTTAGGATTGGCACTTTTTCTAGTTCCTGCTTCATATCTTTAAAGGATACTTGATAGGCTTCATTCCACTCAAATAGATAGTTAAAAGATAGAAGGTTTGTCATTGGCAACACTCTTTCTGCCAGTGCATTCATAAGCTGCGCACCTATTTTGGAGTACGCAGTGTGCTCATAGAGACGATAACCTTTATCTTTTCAAGGTCTGTTGCAATACCAGCTGAAGTAACCACATGGTCGAGTAACAACCCATAGGGCACTCCAAATACACACTTTCTAGGGTTAAGAGCAATGCACAACTGTCTACAATGCTCAAAACATTTCCTCAGAATGATTAGTTGTTGCTCCCTTGTGGTGACTACCCCCAGATTGTCAATAAATAATTTTAACTCCTTTGGGGAAAATATCACTAAAGGTCTTATCAGTTGGTTGTTGCCAAAACCCAAGCACATTGCATAGACCAAAGGCCATCACATGATATGCAAAGGTACCGCAGAGAGTAATAAATGTCATTTTCAATTTGTCTTTCTCCACATTAGCCATGTGGTTATATCTAGCAAAGCAATCCATAAATGAATAGATTTCCCTACCTCCCTATAACTGATCCAAAATCCAATCAGTGAAAGGCAATAGGTAGTAATCCTTAACTGTCTACTTATTATTTCTCTCAAATCTATGCAAAGCTAAATCTGGTTGTTCTTCTTCTTCCTAATAAAAATTGGTGATCACCATTCTATGTGTTGAATCGAAAATATAAGACCAGCCTTTCGTAGCTTTGTCGATTCTTTGAATAGCTCGTCCCTTAATTTGAAAGGCATATACCTTACTTTCTCTCAAACAAGGCGGTTGCCTTGCTTCAAAGGGATTGTATGAATAGTTAGGCTGGGAGGAATGCCTCTCTTAGCTCATCATAATTCCAAGAAAAGATATCATGGAATTTTTGAATCAAGGACACATAGTCCTTCCTTTCTTTCAAACTGAGCATGGACCCTAATTTAATTGGTCGTGAATCATTTATCGTACCAATGTCAAGATCAATTACATCTGTATCCCTTATCCTCTCCTGAGCCTCTATCGGCTCATTCAAAGTCACTTGGCAGATATCCTTTGTAGTGGACCCCCTCATTGGATTTGTCACTTAATAACTTCTCACTAACAGATGGAGCATCTAGCATATCAAACTCTAATGAAGATAAAGGAGCTCTCTCACTCTAAGGAGATTCACAATAAGCATCTACTACTACACATCTAGTACCTCGACCAAAGATCAATTGCATAGTGGGTATATCAACCTGACAGTCTACTTGTAAGATCCATGGCCTGCCTAGCAATACTTGATAGCTAGGTCACCCTACAAACCTAATAACCCTAAAGTCAAGAATGCACTCTACATTGGCAATGGTGAATTGAACTTTAGCAATGCAACCTTTGAGTTGTCTTAAACTGTCATAAGCCATTCGGAGGATCGTGGAGGCATCTTTTTTTATTTCTAATCCCAGTCTCTCCATCAATTCCGAACTCATAATGTTGATAGAGGATTGTGTGTCCACAATAGCATGACCTAATAATATTCCATCAACATATGCTATTACCCTTGGACAATACTTTTTAGCATGCTCTAACCAATAATCTCCTACTTGCGCTATTCCCAAGGGCTCAACAATATACCCAGTGCATAGGATCTTCTTAAATTCCTTGCGCACTCCTAGAGACAACTTAATCAACTATAGAAGATTTACGTTTGGCTTAACTTTGCAAAGAGAACTTGCTAAATCAAATTCATGATATCTAGCAAGAGCTTGCTTTTCTCACAAGACCATTCTCTCCTTTGGTCTTTGAACTGGCTTTGGTGCTTCTTTCTTGGCTTTTGCCTTCTTCTTTGGGAACTCCTTATCTTGCTTGGGGTCGGTTTTACCATCTACGACCTTGAGAGGTCTGCCTTCCATATTGGGATTAAGGACGTGTGTCCCCTTATCATCTTGCTTGGGGTTTCCCTCCACAGGTTTTGTCTTGGGTTTGTCGACTTCTTTACCCTTTTGACCTCTCGCAATTAGATTACAAGCTTCAATGCCATTGATGCAAACTACTTCTTTAAGGCTAACTCCACTACCACTAGGTAACTTCTCTACCATAGCTTTCCCTCTTTGTAATATTTGTTTCAGTCCTTCATCTTACTGGAGATTATTCCCTTGCGCTTGATGATTAACTGGACCTGGTTATTTACTTCCTTACTGGAGATAGCTAATCTTACTCCAACAGGTACTAGCTAAATGGCCGAACTTCCAACATATGTCACATTTAATATTTGGACAATTCCTAGGGAAATGTTGACTATCACACCACTTACGGTGGCTGAATCTTGAGGGGGCACCATCTTTAGGGCATTGACTCCCTATCAAATTTTATTGCTTCTTAAGGAAATTAACAACGGCAGCTATTTTTCTATATTGTTTGCTAATCATATCAATATAGTGCTTCATCATATCCTTAACTTCGCCAAGGACATTCGAGGCACTTGACTCATAGCCGCAATCGTCTACCTACAGCTCCATTGGCCTAATCACTTGATTAGGGATTGTGGCTGTTGATTCCTTGGAACAACGGTAGGATTTATCATTGGGCTTCCCACACTCAGTGGAGCCATTTGACTAGCCATAGGCATGGTCACAGTAGGAGGAGTTGACAACATGGGCACATTTGGAATTATGCTTCCTCTCCCATTTGTCAATGCTAAAGTATTTTCAAACCCTAAACTCGAATTGACCTAGAGGCATAAGCCACTTGTAATCGCTATCAATGTCGGCAAGAGCAACATTTCTCAACTGCACTTGAATGTTAAAGTTTAGCCCATTCAAAAAATATTGCAAACTGAGCATCAGCTGGAATAGGAATATAGGTTTGCGATTTTTGAAATACCTCCTTCAATTTCTTAGCATACCCACGGACATTCTTGTGAGGTTCTTGATATGTAACATTGAGGACATGTAGCCAATACTGACCTCCCCTTTGAGGGGAAAACTCTCTTCAAAAAGTTGCAAAGAATAAGTTGACCATAGTTATGGTTCTAGCCTCTTGGCTGTGATATCACACTATAGCTCGTCCTTTCAGAGTCATGTTGAAGAACATCATCAAGTGTCCCTAATCTTCAATTTGACAGTTTAACATTAACTTTTGGAATTCATTGATGTGAAGTTCTATGTCTTCTTCCACTAACCCAATAAAAATGGGTGGAGGAAACCCTAAGGCTAGCGCATCCGCCATTCCAATAGGAATTGCAATGGGTTGTCCCGCCACGATAACAATCAAATTTTCTACATGAGTTTGAACAACTGGAACTATCACTCCACTCAAAGTGGACGGATTGATTGAAAGGGGGGAGGTACTAGAGCTTCCTCCCCCTGATGGACTATGTATTGAGCTAGGGCTACCACCCGCCCTTGCAAAGATATTGGACCACTCCTTTGCGGAGAATATCTTCTATTTATTTTGGCCCACCGTCTAGCTCACTCATCTCTTTCTTCCTTTTGAAGCTTGGCTTGACAGTCTTATGGTTTAGCTCACCGATTTTTGGCATATACTAATGAATTGGTCCCAATTGACCAAGATACGAAAACAATCACTTATTAGTGGCTCCCAAAAAAATGCACTACCTATTGAGACCTAAAACGGGCACAACACTGTCTCTAAGCACTAGTCGGGCCTCTCTATGCTCAAAGAACACACCCCCTTTGCCTTGTGGCCATGAGCGTTTAAGGGACATAGTGCCCTAACTACTATTGTGAATCTCCCATTTGTTTTAAGTTGTAGTCCAACAATTAAGCCCCACACTCCTAAAAGGAAGTCCCTACACATAAATTCGTATAGAATACCTCGTAATCACAAACAAAAGGAGGCACCCCTCCTCCGTCTAAATGCTGTGGCCCCATTGCAACTCTCCTATACCGAGGGGATTGGCCCCTCGATATGCCACTAGCACAAATAATATAGACGTAACAAGCTCCACTCTGATTTAAAACAATCCAAGAGATAAGATATTTCATCACTTAACAATTTCCCAAGGAACCCCAATTCCTAAACCTCTAGCTTAGGTGTCTCACAACTCAGCGTGGGTCATGTGTATAAAAAATTGATTATAATGCATCCAAGAGTTACCATGTGATATGCACAATGTAGTTGTGAATGCCATAATGCTCAAACATTTTATAAATCAGTGTTGTGTAGTGCAACAAAAATCTCCTTTAATGATTTTAGCCTATACGTCATGCTTCGTTGCTAAGAGTCAGCCCCGAGCATCCTCGTGCTACTTAACCCCTTTTAAAATTAACTTATAAACATCCTATATGTTATGCACAAAAAAGAAATCAAATTTTCATATATTCTCAGTAACTAATTAGCATCAAAATCCCTCTTCCTCCCTACCATTTAAGTCGTGCATCGTTGATAGGTTTAAAGAGCAAAATTTCCATTTGTTTTTCTTATAAAAAGCAATAAAAACGGACCTTAACATGAAGACACAGAGGAATTGAGGCTTATTCCTCATGCTATAGCCATGCCATACATTCACAGACATAAAATTTGTTTTTTCTTACTTTTCTAGTGTTAAAAAACTATAATTTACCAATTTTCTAATATTTTTCTTTATTTTTTAATTTTTTTTTGATATTTCTAATTTATGGATTAGGAATGATCAAAATCACTAAAAATTGATTTTATATTTATTTCTATTCCATATGAACCCCAAAATCACAACAAAACCCTCAAAATTTATCATTTTTATGAAAACTTCATAATTGCAGGTTTTGCATGTTTTCTTCAAGATTTTTGATAAAGTTCAGCCATTTCAATCAAATGAATCCATTTACAAACAATTTCATAAAACATATTTCATAAAATGAATAAAATGAGTGCTTACACATAGAAACCCAATTTTGGAGAGACGCGTATTTAATGGTGGTAGGGAGGCTGTTGATGCTTATTTTCTAGTGCTAATGCTCCAATCTACAATCTACTCCACCCCGGGATCATTATTCCATCAAAATCTTGCATCTAACTCCTTCCCTTTCTTCCATAAATCCATACGTGTGAACATCCCTGAAGAGCAGAGAGGAGGGAGGAGAGAGAAATACTAGAATTGAAGCTCCACCATCAAGCAACGATTGCATGAATGGAAGGCAGAGTCGGGGAGAAAAAAATTGCGGGAATCGATTGTCATTGTTTGATCCATAACTTCTTTGTGACCTACCATTTTCCCCCTCCAAGAATCGTCACCATATGGGGGCGTTGATTTGTTGCAGCCGCCGCCATTTTGAAACTCCCCCCCCCCCCCCCCCCCCCCAAATTTTCAAAAAATAAAAAAAATTGGGGGCCAATTGGCTCCCAAAAAGGCCATGCCCAAATTGGTTAAATTTCTTGGCCATTTTGACTTTATCTTGTTCAACCTCCCATCTCAACTGTCCGACTTCTGAATTGAGTTTCGAAAATTCCTGCTTGACCGACTCGACATCTCGAATGGCTGGGAAGCTGTCTCTTTTCAATTCGGCGATCAAAAAAATTACGAAAGATATGCAACCACCGCAATAGTCAAAGTTTTGCATTTTTATCTTTCTTGGTCTCTAAAATTGTTGGATCTTCCAGTTCTGCTTCCGTCGGCTTTAAATGCCCGCCTAAGATTTGCATTAATCTGCCACTTGTCCGCACTTTACAGTCTCTAAAAACTGCTCTCAATAGCCTCGATCGAGATTGGTATTTTTTTGGTTAGGTTGGAGATAGAGTTTGTTAGTAGTTGCTAAACATTTTGAAACAAGTATGATTTCTTGCCGAGACTCTTGCACATCATAGGGATTATGGGTTCATGAGCACTTCACGTTGCACTTGTTCAGACACTGCTCAAGGGTTATCTCATGATTTTATCAATTACTTCCATGCCATGGGTTGATGCACATTTTGCATCATTGTTGAGCACTAGCATGGCATGAGGCCCATGCCATGGGTTCGTGAGCACTTCACATTGCACTTGTTCAAACACTGCTCAAGGGTTATCTCGTGATTTTATCAATTACTTCCATGCCATGGATTCATGAGCACTTCACATTGCACTTGTTCAAACACTGCTCAAGGGTTATCTCGTGATTTTATCAATTACTTCCATGCCATGGGTTGGGTTGATGCACATTTTGCATCATCGTTGAGCACTAGCATGGCATGAGGCCCATTGCAACTATATGTAGTAAATATTAGTTGCACGCATACTTAAGAGAGCACTTTTCATTATGCACGCACTATTTTTGCACACATGAGAGTTGGGATAATCATCATCAAGTTAAGAATTTTTGGTTGAGTGGGAAGATGGTTGGGTGAGTTTGAGGGTCATGAAGGATAGTGCCAGGATCCCTCCTGTGCGAATTGTAAAGTCTAAATGGGAATAGGTGAAGGGATAAGGCAACTAGAAGGGAGTAGGGAAAGACGACCTTGGCAATATGCCTAATCATGTAAAAAAGCAGATGAGTGCCCAAGGGATTTAGGGCCTGTATATAAACTCAAAAGTGAATGAGAAGCTTTGGTGTGTGGAAAAAGTGGTCTCCTCTTCTTGTATTCTTGTCTTCTTGTCTTCTTCTCTCCTTCTTGCTTGCTTGTGTGTGCTTGAGAGAGGGAGTGAGAGTGTGAGGAGTGAGTGTGTGAGGGCGAGGGATCTTGGAGTTGAAGCTCTCCATCATCTCCTCTATTCTTCTTCTCTTCTCTTCTCTTCTCTTCTCTTCTCTTATCTCACACACAGCTATGGAGGATGGAGCTTGGAGGTGGACGCTTGAGGTTGCTTGAGCTTAAATCGTGGATGTACTAGTTTGCTTGAGGGAGGAGACTACTCATTCGGGCATCAAGGTAAGCTCACTACACCTCGTATGATCGAAAGCGCATCGGCTAGGTGAGAGATAGCCATTATTCCTTGCTTGAAACACTTGAAGCAATAAGCGATCTATGGGTCTTGGTGGATGAGCATGAGCTCCCAATACATTTTGGTTCCATTGCTAGGACCAATGGATTCAAGCTTGAGCACTTGCGTGCCTCAAATCAAGTGTCAAAGTAGGGTTTCATCCCCAAACCGATGCTTGATATAGGTAGGATATTTGGGTTTTTGATGAGTAGGAAAGTAGGATAAATCATTTCAGTACTTGGGTTTTGATTTTTGTTGCATTTAGAGTAGGATAGGATCGAGAGATGGAAGAGAAACACTTTAGTAATTTTGCTGTAAAATAGGCCCAAACAAGGAACAAACAAGGGAAAAATGGGGAAACAGAGCACTTAAATGTGTTGATACCACAAGGGGAGCGATTGGAGAGGTAAAAGTTGAGTGGAATAAGGGTTTAAGACCCCAGAGAGCTAGGGAGAAGCTCATTTTCACCTTCAACAGTGAGACATAGAGCTTGAGAGAGAGAGAGAGACCTTGAGCTCTGAGCGAATCGATCGGATTCCACAAGAGTTTTGTGTGCATATCAGGTATGTACAGACCTTCCTCTGTGTCCATTCTTGTGTTTTCGAGCTTGTAGCATGTTTGCGAGATCAAAATTGTTGCGGGGATTCGATTTTGACATTGCTCCTTTTGCGCCACTAGAATCAGACAAGCTTGTAGGGTTCGATTCCCATAATTAGACACTCAGATGTTTGATTTCGGGAAATCGAACACTCTGACTATCTCGACCTGTCCGATTGGATGCTACATGTATGATTCCAAAAATCAGACCAGATGATTGGATGGCCTACAATCAGCAGACACTTCCAAAATTGGATTCGGATGCTTGGCCATTGGCCACTCAGACAAGCAATAATCGGATCGGACACACCACAATTGGATGCCTGAATTGGACAAGTTTGAATTGGATGCACAAAAATCGCACAATTGAAAATCAAACGTTTGATTCTGGGGATCGGACATTGCAAAATCAGATACTATAGAATTGGACCAACAATCTGACAAGAGAAAAATCGACAAATTTAGCGCAGACGAAGCAAAACACCTTGAGCAACAATCAGGGAAGGCTCTGAAAGCCTTATAGGTGCAAATGACCTGAGAAATTATACCCGAAAGGCTAGACACAACCATTGATAGTGATCCGAGAAAATCACAAAAAAATATTTGTCTAACATTTTGTTGATTTTTTGTACATTTGGAGCTTTGAAATAAAGAACAGGGTGGGAACAACCTCTTGGAAAATCCAAGAAATCACTGGATGAAAATATTTCATGGACCGGTTTACCAAGGGGGGGTGAAGAGTAAAGATCAATGGAGGAAGGTGAAGGGAAAATGTATAATGTGAAAAGGAAAGATATGAAATGGATTTGGAGCCATCCAAAGGGCATGTGAGGCTCATAATGTCATGACTTTGGAGCCTTATGATAATTCAACCAAATGGGACCCTTCTTGGAAGCATTAGTGGAAGAAAAACCAGGCACATGATTTTGTAAGATTTTTTAAAAATACTTCCACTCCGATCCAAAAAAACTTTTCAACATGAAAGTTGTAGCGCGTGAGCTGAAGTTTCGGGTGGTATTTTTTTATAATTTTTTGGAGCTACGAGTCGGGAGATATGGCCAAAATGGTGGATGCCAACTTTTTCCAACTGCAGTGGAGACCACCTCCCAATTTAATACACATCCATACTTTCTTCCCCACACTTAACACTTCCATAAAACATTATTCATTAGACCCCCAACCCTTTCCCCTCTCTTATCCTCTCTCTCAAGCTAATAAACCATTAGAATTCCCCTCCTAAATCACCCTCAAATCATCCTTAGTTGTAGTAGTAATGTATGAACTCTCATTACTCTCTCTCTATTATTGCTAGATATGATCTTATTTTATGAAGATTCTCTATATTTTTTTATAGGAGAGCTCTTGGACTCAAGCTATGGGGGGGAGAATGGAGACAAATCACCTATGATGGAGCTTGATTAAGTACAAATTGGTCAACAAAACATCTAGATGGAGCTTCCACATTGGTGGAACCGCCTTAATGCAGCTTTGGTGGTATTAATTCCTATTACATCTTAACCTCCTCCCTAAACACCCTCAAGGCCTATATAAAGAGGCCTTCTCCTTTGTAATTTGTAAGAAGAAAAGAATAGAGAGAGCAAAGAGGCCTCCTTCAGTCCTATTGAGCCTTCCCCATTCTCCCTCATGAGCTTATGGAATTCCTTCTCTTACTATAGCTTATGTATGCTCTACAATGTAATAAGCCCATGATATTGGTGTCCATATTGTGTATATTGGTTATGTCTCGAGGGTTCTCCATCTCTTAAGTTTATTGATTCATCTATTTTTTCATAGTTCTCTCACTCTCACTCACTCACTCTCTCTCTCTCCCTCTCTTAGTTTTCATCTCTTCTCCCTTACAATCTCCTCTCCCTCTTGCATAGCGTCCTAGTCCGCTCTTCCATGACTAGGTGGTGCCCTTATCTCATTCACTTTGTGGCAGAAGGGAGTTTGGCATAGTATAGAGGCTGCCATACCGAATTTCCTTCGTCAATAGTAGTCACATAAGCTTTTAGCCCCTCTTAGAGCCATAAACTAACCTGTAGGCTCCAATTGGCCTTGACTAAGCGGAATAATATAGCACAAGCCCTAGAGACCAATGAGAGTAGTTGGTGACTAAGCCTAAAGCCCTATTCAGCCGAGAACAGAGACTAGAGTGTAGAAACTGCAATTATCATCCCATGTTCACACCCACATTGTTTTCAACACTTGAAGTGCACTTGAAAAAATTGAAAGCTTGATTTTACATAGTGCACAGGAAAGAGCACCATGCACACACTAAGTGTTGAGAAATAAGGCATAGCCTAAGCCTTATCCTATGGTTGCATTAAGTAAGTGTGTGAGAGGTTGTGTAAAGTGTCCTAAAAGGTCAAAGTTTCTATCACTTTAAGATACTTGGAAAAGTGGATGGTTGAGAAGAGACCATGAGAAGAATGAAGAAGAAGAGAATGGAGAAATCTTGAGCCTCCATATCCATGTCTCAACCACTTTCTATTGTGCATCTATATCGAATCTATCATCTACTTTCAATTGATATTAGAGCATAAGCACAGGAGCAAAAGATTGGAGTGACAAGCTTGCCAAATTGAGGTCTACATCGGCTTGAATACTTATTGTCCGCCATTAAAATCAAGTATAAATCTCTATCTAAATCACCTACAACAAGTCTATGGATTGGATGAGTTGCTAAAGCTCAGATTTGGGGGCAAGTGAAGCCTACATTGGATGCATTTGGTAAGCCAAATTAGGTTAAAAATGATTTATGACAGTAAGACATTGGGTGTGTTTGAATACGAATCGGTTCATGACTGGATGTCCGAAAGCTAGGGGGCTGCTCAAGCTCAACCCCAGCATTAACCAGGGGGGCATGCTTGAAGCCACAAGCACAAGGGCAGCTTGTGAGGGCCTACTTATCTGGAAGCAAGGGGTTTATGTTTGTGACAGAGAAGAAAAAGAGGAAACCATTTGTTCACTGGATAGAGCTTGAAGCTCTAGGACTTGAGGTTTGAGGACAAGAAGATGTGTTCAGCCAAATTGAATGCCATCAGTGCATGTCACCACATTATGCAAGAAATCAGTGCCATTGCTGGCCATCGATAGTTCACATTTCTTCATTTTTAGTTTAAAGTATAAGGCTTAATAGCCTTATTACTAAGGCTTCAATATCCTTCAACTAAGATGTGTTCACATTGTACATTGGAAAACTAGTTATCTTGATGAGCTGCTTTCATATTGGAGTGTCCATGAATTGGTTATTCTCTGAACTAGTTTTGAACTAGAGTGTCCATGAATTGGGTATTCTCTGAACTGGTTCAGATTTAGAGATTTCGCACTACTGCAGAGCTGAACTAGTTGTTTTGGAGGCCTAGAAGGCCAGTTTCATGCCATTTTTGGGTGCCATTTTAGAGGCCAAAAATTTGCAAAAAATTTCCAAAAAATTTTGTATAGTTTTAGCTTGACTGGGACTTCATTCTGCTACAAAAAATTTAGAAAAGTAGCAAGGAAATTGGTCAATTTTAAGCATATATTTTGATGCTTTTAGGGTCATATGAGCATCGTTTGAGCTCTGTTTTGGATGTTTCTTGCTAGATAGCCAATGTATGATGTATGGGCATAATGTATGAATGTATATGACAACATTTGAGCTTATGTATAGTAGACACTCTCTTGGAAGGGAATTTACATGAATTTTTGGGCCATTTTGGTGCATTTTTAGTCTTAGGTTAACTATTGGAGGTAGTGGGTTGGCTAGTGTTGCTAAATGCTTGATTGGGAAAACACATATTGCTGGTTTTTTTGAAATTGCAGCCATCAAAATGTAAGACACAACTCAAATTACCCAGATTGTTGGAGATAAATTGATCAAGGACAACTATAGTGTTTGGTCATACATGATGGAAAACTTTCTAATGGGGAGAGGTCTTTGGGACCTCATTACATAAAGATGGCATACAAGGATTGGACTAGAAAGAACATGAAGGTTTTGCATTGGATCTCTATATGCATATCAAAGACTTTGATTCCTCATATCAAGAAGGCAAATACTTGTAAAGAGGCATGGGAGATCATTGAGAAAATGTATAGGACATGTATAAAGGCAAGGAATACACAACTTAAGCAAAGATTGCATGGATCATGGAGAGGAAACCGCATTATCAGTGACTATGTTGCAGAAAATCAAATAGGTTGTAGAAGATCTTGCATTTATAAATGCACCAGTGGATGATGATAACTTGGTTTCAGTCACTCTTAATGGACTTGGCCTAGCATATAAATCTTTGGATACCTCTATTTTAGTTAGAGGAGGCTCTATTCCAGACTTTGAAGAATTGATTGCCTTGTTACTCACATAGGAAATGAAGTTGGGTTTGAATGCATCTAGCAATAACAAGAATGCAAATGGATATAGTGTCTTTTATCATCAGAGAGGGCATGCTAGCCCATCTAGAGCTAGAGGCTCATCTTATGGCCTTGGTGGTGATAGCCTTGCATGTGGTCGAGGTACCTTTGGTCATGGTGAATTCATGCCAAGAGGCAGGGGAGAGCTTACTCTAGAGGCAGAGGACAGTATAGTCCTCCACATAGAGATGGTGCATGTAATTATTGTAGGAAATATGGAAAATTTGAAAGGGAATGTTATCACAAGCAAAATTCTATGCCTAGGGGTCAAGGAAGGACTCAATATAACCATTATGCAGGTGGTTATGGAGGTGCAGGTTATGGATCTAGAGGTGGCTTTGCTAGAGGCCATTTATTTTCCATGGAACATGTATTAGGGAGTATGAAACACCGTCCTAGTGAGGATGATTGGTTTTTGGACTTAGGGGCTACAAATCACATGACTCATCATGCTGAGTGGTTTGACACAAAGCAAAAAATGCAGAATGAAGAATATGTAGCTACCTCGGGATGACACTTTATATAAAATTACTCATTTTGGTAATGTGCTACTTATCACTAGAGATGGAGTGGAAAATAAGCTTGGGGATGTACTTTATGTACCTAGCATCACTAAGAACTTAGCATCAGTGGTGGACAAATGGCAGACCAAGGATTACACGTGAGATTTAATAGATATGGATGTTTCATTGAGGAATTTTGAGATGGAAGGCCTAGCAGATTGATTGCCAAAGGGAAAAATAAAGGCAGGTTATTTGCCTTGGATGCAAGTACTCCTATCATTTAGAATTCTATGTATGTTGAAAGTGGGCATGGTCAAGATAAGGATGTTGAATTATGGCGTGTGAGAATTGGACATGTAAACCTACAAAGACTGAAATAGATGCAATCTAAATAGGTGGTTTGTGCTCTACCCCATTTTGCTTATGTTAATTATGATCATGTATGTGAGGCTTGTCACTTTGGCAACAAGCAAACTAGATTACAATTTCCAAAGAGGGGGAGAATTAGCAGTTATCCTTTGGAAATGGTGCATTTTGATATTTGGGGTCCATGCCAGAATGTCTCATTGAGTGGGAGATGCAGGTTTTATATCACTTTTATTAATTGTTGAGATGACAAGCTCAACACATGTGGACATTGATGATGGACCGCTAGGCTAGATGGGTCCACACATCTACACTTAGCACATAGGTGGTCATTATGACTCTCACATAGCCACTGACTCGTTACTTATTATATTCAGGTTGTTACACCTATTTATAGCTAGCATAGTTATAGCGCTAGTCGACTAGTGTAGTCGATTATGCATTGTTTGACTTAGTAGGCCACTTTTCTTTATGTTGTATCTTATCTATACTTTGTGTACATTGTAAAGTGTGTGGAAGAAGAATAAGAAATCAGCAAGAAAACGTTTTGGCCTCCATCTCTCTTCTTGTCTCTTGAGTGAGCTTCTCCTTGTATATTCTGTGTGTGTTCGGCACAACATCTTGAGCAACTCCCCCCACCACGTGATTCTTGACATGGTATCAAAGCCGCGCCACTGAGAGAGGCTGATTTCGAAGGTTGAAGCGAAGGAGAAGAAGCAAGGTTTGAGCAAGCAAGTCACGGGTAAGAAGCTCTCCCATTCTTCCACTCTCTCTCTTGGATAGTGCTTGTGGAGGCACCGAAAGCAAGGTCGTGCAAAAATCTCAGATTGCAGTGAGATTTGGTGTACACGAGGAGCGTTGTGTATTCTACAAATAAGCCCTTTAGGGCTTGCCCGTAGTTATTTTGGGCATCTGAGGCCATTTCAGGCCCCGTTTTAGAGCCGCAAGGTTGCGGACAACAGTTTCAGGGTACACTGTGATTTCGGCTGTTTTGACTGAAAGTGTGTGTGCAAGTTACAGATTGCAAATCTGTCATTCTTGAGGTGTTTGCAGGAAGAAAACTTAAGGTTTATCTACAAAAAGGTTGCAGATTGCATGTATTGTTGAGTAGATAGTGAAAAAGGCTGTCTGGTGTATTGCTGTGCACTACAGGTCAAAGGTTGCAGAAGATTTGCTTGCTATTTGGTATTGGTTTTGTGATAATGGCAGAGAACAGTGGAAGCCTCATCATTGAGAAGCTCGACAAGAACAACTACCCATCATGGAAGTTCCGTGTCATGAACTTCCTTATTGGAAAAGGCCTCTACGAGTTTGTTTCAGGTGAGGAAAAGGAGCCGGAGGTGAGTGATCCTCCAACTGCAGAAGAGACAAAGGCACAGAAGGAATGGAATGCAAAAGACAAGAAGGTCATGTATTGGTTGTCTGTAGTAATTGACAATAATATGCTGGGACACATTAGAAATGCAGAGAATTCATATGCAGCTTGGACCATACTTGAAAGTATGTTTTCTGTAAATACAAAGGCACGAAAGATTCAACTTAAGCAAGAGTTGAATACATTGAAGAAAGGGAAGATGTCTATCAATGAGTATGCACTGAAGGTAAGGAGCATTGCAGATTCCTTGGCAGCAATTGATGCAATGCCCGATGATGATGATTTGGTGTCGTCTACCTTGGGTGGACTTAACAATGAAAAGACTTGGAAGTCTTTTGTAACTTCTGTATATGTTAGAAAGCCATTTCTAGATTTCGATGAGTTAGTCTCCCTTATGATCATTGAAGAGATCAACATGCAGAGTGAGACAACTAAAAGAAGTGGTGAACAGGTCCAAGCTTTCTACTCCAGTTCAGGAAGGGGACGTGGCAGGTTCTCTTCAAGAGGCCGTGGTACATGACGTAGTAGTGACAACCAGCAAAACAGATTGAATCAGCAATTTGGTGATATGCAGGTTTCAGGAGGTCGTGGTAACTTTAGAGGCAGGGGGAGCTTTAGAGGAAGAGGTGGATGGCAGAACAAAGGTTCTAACAACTCTGGTATTGTGTGTCACTACTGTGGCAAAACAGGTCATATTGCAGCCCAATGTTATGCTAAGAAAGATGATATCTGCAGTGGTAAGTTGCAGCAAGGAAACTATGCATCGTCTTCATGACAGAATGATGACAAAAATGAACGTCTGTTTGTTATGCAGCATATGCTGAATGCTGTTACAGGAAAGGGAACACATGATGATGTTCGGTATGTTGATTCAGGTGCATCCAATCATATGACCAGCCATGTAGAATGGTTTAGAGAGATGCAAGATTTACAAAATGCAGGTTATGTGCAGACGGGTGATGATTCATGCCACCCAATTTCACATGTTGGAAAAGTTCCCTTATCCTTGCATGATGGTAAGACAAAGAGTCTTTCAGATGTATTACATGTGCCATCTATTACAAAGAACTTTGTGTCAGTGGGTCAAATAGTAGAGCAAGGGTTGGAGGTGAGATTTAATGCAAAGGGCTGCTTTGTAGAAGACTTCAATGGCAAGTGCAGGTTAGTTGCAAAGGGAAGTAGAGTTGGACGTATGTTTACTCTGGATGCTGGAATTCCTACTATGAATGCTGCTATGTATGCTAAAGGAAAAGGTGTTGTTGCAGATATTGAAATTTGGCACAAACACATAGGATATGCAAATGTACAAAGTCTGAAATTAATGCAATCCAAAGGGTTGGTTATAGGTTTGCCTACATTTAGAGTTGCAAAATTTCATAATATATGCGAAGCATGTTAGTTTGGTAAGCAAGCAAGACAACCCTTTTCACATGACAGATATGTAAGCAAAAATATCCTTGATGTTGTGCATACAGACATTTGGGAGCCTACACAAAATGTATCTCTTGGAGGCAGTTCATACTTTGTCACATTCATTGATGATTGTTCTAGAAAGCTGTGGGTATATTTTATGAAGGAAAAGAGTGAAGCTTTTGAGCACTTTAAAACTTTTAAGGCTGCAGTTGAAAGAGAAACAGGCTTGAAAGTAAAGTGCTTGAGGTCAGATGGAGGGGGAGAGTACCTCTCGAATGAGTTCAGTGATTTTCTGAGGTCTCATGGGATAAAGAGACAGTTCACATGCAGATATACCCCATAGCAAAATGGGGTTGCAGAAAGGAAAAATAGGCATATTGCAGAAGCTGCATGTGCCTTGATGGCTGAAAAGAATATGCCTAAGCATTTTTTGTCTGAGGCTGTTCATACTGCTGTTTATATTATGAAGAGAACTCCCACAGCTGCAGTTCATGGTATGACCCCCGAAGAATGTTTTACAGGTAAGAAGCCTGATGTCTCACACTTGAAAGTGTTTGGTTGCATTGCGTATGTTCATGTGCCAGATGAGTTGCGGAAGAAACTGGATCCAAAGGCTGAAAAGTGTGTCTTTATTGGATACTCTTTAGAGTAGAAAGGGTATCGCTGTTATAACCTTGTCACATGTAAGTTCAGAGTGAGTAGGGATGTCATCTTTGATGAAATGAGCAGTTGATATGCATCTAGTGGTGATGCATTGGATGATGATGATGATCATGACACTCATGTGCAGGCTGAAAAGCAAGAATCACGGACTCTTAGTGGACTAGAGACATCATTTGGTAGTCCTTGGTTTGGGAGATTAAGGAGTACCTCTACATCTTCAGGTGCATCTAGTAGCACTACATGTAAAGACAAAGGAAAGAATAAAGTGTCAAAAGGCATTGATGCAGTTCTTGATGGAGACTCCAGTGGCTCAAAGAGCTTGGATGATGAGCTTGGCATTCCTTCAGTGAGGACTCTAGGTGTGCAGAGAGTACATGTTAATGCAAAGACTCCATTGAGTGATCCAGTAGTACGCAGGTCTAGCAAGGTGAGATACCCTGTTAAAAGATTTGGTTTTGAAGGTTATGAAGCTCACCATTATGCTTATATGGTGAAACTAGTTGAGGATGTTGAGCCCACATGTTTTGAGGAGGCTGTTGGTCATGCTCATTGAGATGCAGCAATGGATGAGGAGATGGCTGCATTAGAGGCCAATAGGACTTGGGATCTAGTATCATTGCCGAAAGGCAAGAAAGCTATTAGATGTAAGTGGGTTTATAAGATTAAGCACAATGCAGATGGTTCTATTAGCAGGTACAAAGCTAGGCTAGTTGCAAAAGGCTATGCCCAGACACATGGCATAGATTATGATGAAACCTTCAGTCCAGTCGCTAGGATGGCAACTGTCAGATGTGTGATTGCTTTGGCAGCAACCAAAGGTTGGAGATTGCAGCAAATGGATGTGAAGGATGCCTTCTTGCATGGTGATTTGCAGGAAGAAGTGTATATGGATCAGCGAGCAGGTTACGAAGATTTAGAGCATCCCACGTATGTGTGCAGGTTGAAGAAGGCGCTCTATGGACTCAAGCAAGCACCTAGAGCATGGTCTGACAAGATCAGAGAGTATCTTGTCAATATTGGGTTTTATGTTTCTGATGCTGATCACTCACTTTATGTGAGAAAGGGAGATGCAAGTTTGATCATCATAGTCATCTATGTGGATGACTTGATTATTACAGGTGATAGTGATAGTGGGATTGCTGAAGTCAAGGACTTTTTGAAGAAGAAGTTTGAGATGAAGGATTTAGGCGAGCTAAGATACTTCCTTGGCATTGAGGTAATCAGATGTGATGATGGTATATGGCTGTCCCAAAGATAGTATGGCTTGGATATGTCGTCCAAGTATGGTATGACAGCATGCAAACCACTTTCAATTCCGTTGCAACAGAATGTAAAGTTGAGTGCTGATGTTGGGGATGAGATAGAAGACACTACTATGTTTAGGAGGATAGTGGGGAGTTTGATCTACATGAATATTACAAGGCCAGACTTGAGCTACGTTGTTGGTCTTCTGAGTCAATTTATGCAGTACCTAGAAAGCCACATTTGGATGCAGTTAGACGCATATTGAGATATGTGAAGTCTACATTACATTATGGACTTTTCTATGAGGTAGGTACAGATGTACAGGTATTTGGATACACAGATGCAGATTGGGCTGGTAGTATGTCTGATAGAAGATCTACCAGTGGATACATGTTCTCTCTTGGTAGTGCAGCAGTCGCTTGGAGCAGCAAAAAGCAATCTACAGTTGCTTTGTCGAGTACAGAGGCTGAGTATAGAGGTGATGTTGTTGCAGCATGTGAGGTAGTATGGCTGCAAAAGTTATTGGCTGATTTAGATGTGCAGGTGGAAGGTGCAGTTGTCATTTATTGTGACAACATGAGCAGTATACAGTTGGCTAGGAACCCTGTGTTCCATGCGAGGACAAAACATATGGAGGTACACTACCATTTTGTGAGAGAAAATGTACTAGCAGGTGAAATTGACTTGGTGTATGTCAGCACACAGGATCAGATAGCTGACATCTTCACGAAGGCATTAGGTACAGAGAAGCTTCAAAAGTTTTGAAGCTTACTTGGAGTTGCAGAGATGCAGTTGAGCTTGAGGGGGAGTGTTGAGATGACAAGCTCAACACATGTGGACATTGATGATGGACCGCCAGGCTAGATGGGTCCACACGTCTACACTTAGCACGTCAGTGGTCATTATGACTCTCACATGGCCACTGACTCATTACTTATTATATTAAGGTTGTTACACCTATTTACAGCTGGCATAGTTATAGCGCCAGTCGACTAGTGTAGTCGATTATGCATTGTTTAACTTAGTAGTCCACTTTCCTTTATGTTGTATCTTATCTATACTTTGTGTACATTGTAAAGCGTGTGGAAGAAGAATAAGAAATCAGCAAGAAAACGTTTTGGCCTCCATCTCTCTTTTTGTCTCTTGAGTGAGCTTCTCCTTGTGCATTTTGTGTGTGTTCGGCGCAACATCTTGAGCAACTCCCCCCACCACGTGATTCTTGACATTAATGACTTTAGCAGAATGACTTGGGTGTACTTCGTGTAGCATAAAAGTAAAGCCTTTAAAAGATTTTTGGGTTTGAAGCTATGGTTGAAAAATAGTTTGGTTGTTACATAAAATTCTTGAGGTCTGATAATAGAGGAGAGTACATGGCGTATGAATTTTCAGAATTTTTGAGAGATCATGGGATCAAAAGATAGGTGACATGTAGCTATACACCTCAGTAGAATGGTTGTTGAGATATCGAGCTCCACTCGTGATATGCCAGGGTGACCGTTGCGCATTTATGTCACCGACTTGTTAATTGCAGATGCGGTTGGTACACCGCCCATGAATAATATGTCAAGATTGTGGGAGAGAAGGAAGGAGTCTCACTTGTAGCTCTCTTGCTTGCACAATGGAGGAATACACACAGAGGTGGAGGCTGAAAACAGTTTTTCTTTTCTTAGTTGTGTAAGCCAAAAGAACTCTAGTACAAAGAAATAGAAGAACTCTATACATGGGTCTCAAACCAAACTCAACTAACTAAGGTGGCATACTAATTGAGCCACGAACTAGAGTAGATAAGGATAGCTATCATGTAGTTATTATTCATGGGCGGTTTACTAACCGCATCTGCAACTGACACGTCGGTGACATAAATGCACAACGGTCACCCTGGCATATCACGAGTGGAGCTCGATATCTCACCACTCCCCCTCGAGCTCAATCCCAATTCCTGCACACCAAGCAGGTCTCTGAACTTGCGCAGCTTCTCTGTGTCCAATGCCTTGGTGAATATGTCAGCTACCTGATCCTCTATGCTGACATAAACTAGATCAATAAGACCTAGTAAAACCCTCTCCCCCACAAAGTGATAATGCACCTCAATGTGCTTTGTTCTAGCATGATAGACAGGGCTATTTTCCAAGTGTATACTATTCATGTTGTCATAATAAATGACAACTGGCCAATCTGTAGGCTGATGCATATCATAAAGTAGCTTATGCAACCAAGCTACCTCACATGCAGCCATTGCTGCGCCCCTGTACTCAGCCTCTGTGCTCGACAAGGCAAGTGTAGGCTGTTTCTTACTTCTCCAAGTGACTACAGCACTCCTAAAAGAGAACACATATCCACTGGTAGATCGTCTATCAGAAATACTACCAGCCCAATCAGCATCAGTGTATCCATGCAATTGTATCTGAACCCCAGTCTCATAAAGTAGTCCATACTGCAATGTGGACTTCATATACCTGAGTATGCGTCTAGCCGCATCCAAATGCGGTTTCCTTGGAGCCTGCATAAACTGACTTACCAATCCAATAGCATAGCTCAAATCTGGCCTGGTAATAGTCATATAAATCAAACTTCCTACTATGCGTCTGTACATAGTAGGATCTTTTAGAATCTCGCCTGCATCTACGCTCAGCTTCACATTCTGCTCCAAAGGAACTGAAATAGGCTTACAACCTATCATCCCATATTTGGACAGCATGTCCAATCCATACTGCCTCTGCAAGAGCCGTATCCCACTTGGTGATCTAATCACCTCAATGCCCAAGAAATAATGCAGCTCTTCCAAATCCTTCATCTCAAACTTCTTCTTCAATAGCATTTTCACATGAAGGATATCTTCATCACTGTTACTTGTCATAATCAAGTCATCAACATAAATGACAAGTAGCATAATACCTTTCTCTATTTTTCTCACATAAAGTGAGAAATTTGCCTTGGAAATCTGAAAGCCAATAGTGATAAGATGCTGTCCTATCTTGTCAGACCATGCTCTAGGTGCTTGCTTCAAGCCATACAATGCTTTATTCAACCTGCAAACAAACTTAGGATGAACAGCATGCACATAACCTGGTGGCTACTCCATATATACCTCTTCTTGCAAATCACCATGCAAGAAGGCATTCTTTACATCCATCTGATGTAAAGACCGTTCCTTTGATGCAGCAATAGCAATGACTGCTCTTACGGTTGCCATCCTTGCAACCGGACTGAATGTTTCTTCATAATCAATGCCATATGTTTGTGCATACCCCTTGACTACTAATCTTGCCTTATATCTATTCACAGAACCATCTGCATTGTGCTTCACCTTATAAACCCACTTACAGCCAATTGCATTCTTACCTTTAGGCAAAGGTACCAATTCCCATGTAGCATTTGCTTCCAAGGCATCCATTTCTTCATCCATGGCTTTCTCCCATTTTTCTTTTCCCATGGCTTGCTTAAAAGAAGTGGGTTCTGGTTCCTGTATCACTTTGACCATATATGCATAGTGAATGGCTGTAAATCCATCATATTTTAGCCTATTCAGAGGATACCTAGCTCTGGTAGACCTACACAAAGTAGGCTCACTTCCAGGTGCTCTCAAAACATCCCTGGTCTTCCTTACTCCAGGTGTAACAATAGAAGGGATACCCAACTCATCATCAATGCTCTGTTCTACGCCACTGGATTCACCATCCACATAAGAGTGACCTGCATTCACATCAAACATGGGCTGATCTACCTTCTCTTTTCCTTTTCATGATAGTTGCATACCACTATCTGCATTGCTTTGAGAAGATTCTCCTGATCTCAATCTGCCTATCCATGGCGAAGAATGTGAACCACTGCTAGAGGACGCTCCAGGTCCACTAATATCTTGTGACTGCTGCTGTGAATTCTGTGCAGCATTACCATTTTGTGCATCTACATTATCAATCACATTTACTGGTTTATACCAGCTACTCATCTCATCAAAGACAATATCTCTGCTCACTGTAAACTTACGAGTAGAAGGGTTATAGCATCTATACCCTTTCTGCTGCAAAGAGTAACCAATAAAGATGCACTTCTCAGCTTTTGGATCCAACTTGGATCTCAACTCATCTGGCACATGAACATAGGCAATGCAACCAAAAATCTTCAAATGAGAAATATCTGGTTTCCTACCAGTATACCTCTCCTATGGAGTCATCCCATGTATTGTTGCAGTGGGAGTCATGTTCATTATGTAGACTGCTGTAGCAATTGCCTTAGCCCAATAAAAATCTGGCAGGTCTTTTTCATTGAGCATGGCACGAGATACCTCTCCAATATGCATGTTTTTCCTTTCTACAATTCCATTTTGTTGTGGGGTATGACTGCATGAATATTGCTGCTTTATGCCATGCTCCTGCAGGAACCTTGCAAATTCATTTGACAGGTACTCTCCCCCTCCATCTGACCTTAGGCATTTTATTTGCAGGCCTGTTTCTTTTTCAACCATAGCTTTAAGAGTTTTGAAATGCCCAAAAACTTCACTTTTCTTTTTCATAAAATACACCCAAACTTTTCTGCTATAGTCATCAATAAAAGTGACAAAATAATGACAGCCTCCAAGAGATGCAGCTTTAGTAGTCCACACATCAGAGTGGATTAATTCCAATGGCTTCACTCTCTTGAACATGTCTAGGAAATGGTTTCCTTGCCTGTTTTCCAAAGTGACAGGCTTCACATACCTTATGCATTTCTGCAACCTTGAATTTAGGCAATCCTGCAACAATATTTTGGGCCTGCATTGATTTAAGTCACTGTACATTAACATGACCAATGCGTTTATGCCAGATATCAATATCTGCAACTACACCGGTCCCATGTGCAAACATTGCTGCACTCAATTCAGGCATGTCTGCATCCAACGTAAACATTCTGCCCTTCTTCTTTCCTTTTGCTATCAAGCGATCTTTATTTTTCATATCCTCAACAAAGCATCCATGAGGATTAAATCTGACCTGCAAGCCCTGCTCAACCATTTGACCAACAGAAACCAGATTCTTGGTGATATTCGGGACATGAAATACATCGGAGAGGTATTTCTTTTTCCCATCCTGCATAGACAAAGGAATTTTTCCAATCTGCACAATAGGATGTGCAGTATCATCACCAGTCTCCACAAATCCTGGTTTTTCCATTTTTCTTGCATCCTCCATCCATTCTACATGACCTGTCATGTGGTTTGATGCACCTGAGTCAACATACCATACATCGTTGCTTTCTTTTGCACTTGTCACAAAATTGTTCATGTGCTGCACCATAAACAAATGCTCATTTCTGTCATCACCCTGTCTCCCAGAAGATGCATAATTCCCTTGTTGCAATTTTCCATTCATGATGTCATTCTGCTTTTTATAGCAGTCTTTAGCCATATGACCCGTTTTACCACAGTAGTAGCATTCAACATTACTGTTTGCATTTTGGCCTCTTTGCCATCCACCATGACCTCTTTGGCTCCCCCTGCCTCTAGAGTTACCACGTCCTCCTTCATAGGACTGGTTTTCTTGAGTCTGCTGCATATTCTGATTTCTACCACGGCCTCCAAATCGGCCTCCTCTACCCCTACCTCTACCTCTTCCAGCATTTGAGTAGAAGACAACTTCTTTTGAAGCTCCTCCTGAAGAAGATGCACCACCATTTCTCTGTTCCTCAAAAATTAGAAGAGCAATCAACTCCTCAAAATCAGGAAATCTTTCACGAACTGAAATGAATGTCCGAAACTGTGCATAATCCTTTCCTAGACCATTCAAGGTCACAGAAACTAAATCATCATCTTCCACTGGCGACCCAATGGAAGCAAGTGCATTTGCAATCTTCTTCACCTTCATGTGGTAGTCATTGATGCTCATACTTTCTCTTTGCACATTATGCAACTCTTGCTTGAGCTGCATTTTCCTGGCTTGCGTATTTGTGCTATACATTTTTGACAAAGTATCCCATGCCTCCTTTGGCGTAATTGCATCCTGAATATGCACAATCATAGAGTCTGAAATACTGATAGACAGCCCAGTACATAACTTTCATGGCTCTCTCATGCCATGCTTTGAATGCCTGCATTTGCTGTTGATTGGGAACATCAGGAAGAACTGGTTTTTCTTCATTTCCTGCAACAAATTCCCAATATCCTTTTCCCATAAGGAAATTCGTCATTCTAAACTTCCATGCTTGGAAGTTGTTCTTGTCAAGCTTTTCAGTTACAATCTGTGAAAGAGAATCAGACGCCATTATAGAATACTGCAAAAAATTCTGTCACTGCAAAAAACACAGCTTCACCCTCACAAGGGCAAATCTGCAAAACTGATGAAAGTGGTATTTGACCACACAGTCACTTCCTAGTGACGATTCTGCATAAAAAGGAACCAAGGATGATTCTGTAACTCCCAATGTCTCTGTACACAAGCATACGATGCAATTTCTGTGGTAACTTTTCACCGACTTGTAGAACAGTGCTCGCACAGCATAAAACAAGGCCTTTTCTTGAGTGCGTGCAGAAAACTTCCGCCTCCAAAACAGGCCCCGAAATGGCCTCAAATAAAAAAAACAAGGTCACCGAGGGCACCGCGAAGGGCGTCTCAACATGAGACAATGCACTCTTGCAATTTTCGGCTGTGCTACCTGCAGAGATCTGCTCCCAAAATAGAAAATGAAAGCAACACTGCTCCTCTTACCAGAACACCGCGAGCTTGGCTTGCTTTCTTGAGCTCCTTACCACGAACAAGGCTCTGATACCATGTCAAGATTGTGGAAGAGAAGGAAGGAGTCTCACTTGTAGCTCTCTTGCTTGCACAATGGAGGAATACACACAGAGGTGGAGGCTGAAAACAGTTTTTCTCTTCTTAGTTGTGTAAGTCAAAAGAACTCTAGTACAAAGAAATAGAAGAACTCTATATATGGGTCTCAAACCAAACTCAACTAACTAAGGTGGCATACTAACTGAGCCACAAACTAGAGTAGATAAGGATAGCTGTCATGTAGCTATTATTCATGGGTGGTGTACCAATCGCATCTGCAACTGACACGTCGGTGACATAAATGCACAACGGTCACCTTGGCATATCACGAGTGGAGCTCGATATCTCAACATAGTAGCTAGATGACAGCTATCCTTATCTACTCTAGTTCATGGCTCAATTAGTATGCCACCTTAGTTAGTTGAGTTTGGTTTGAGACCCATATATAGGGTTCTTCTATTTCTATGTACTAGAGTTCTTTTGGCTTACACAACTAAGAAGAGGAAAACTGTTTTCAGCCTCCATCTTTGTGTGTATTCCCCCATTGTGCAAGCAAGAAAGCTACAAGTGAGACTCCTTCCTTCTCTCCCATAATCTTGACATGGTATCAGAGCCTTATTCGTGGTAAGGAGCTCAAGAACGCAAACCAAGTTCGCGGTGTTTTGGTAAGAGGACCAGTGTTGCTTTCATTTTTCTGTTTTGGGAGCAAGTCTCTGCAGGTAGCACAATCGGAAAGTGCAAGACTGCATTGTCTCAGATTGAGACGCCCTTCGCGGTGTAGCAAGAGGGTAGTATATGCTGCAGGAAAGGGCTTTAGCCTGGGGTTGCTCTGTTTTTTTTATTTGAGGCCATTTCGGGGCTTGTTTTGGAGGCGAAAGTTTTCTGCATGCACTCAGGAAAAGGCCCTGTTTTATGCTGTGCGACCACTGTTCTACAAGTCGGTGAAAAGTTACCGTAGAAATTGCATCGTATGCCTGTGCGCAGAGACATTGGGAGTTACATGATCATCCTTATTTCCTGTTGATGCAAAATCATCACTAGGAAGTGACTGTGTGGTCAAATACCACTTTCGTCAATTTTGCAGATTTACCCTTGTGAGGTTGAAGCTGTGTTTTTTACAGTGACTGAATTTTTTGCAGTGTTCTGTAATGGCGTCTGATTCTCTTTCACAGATTATCACTGAAAAGTTTGACAAAAACAACTTCCAAGCATGGAAGTTTAGAATGACGAATTTTCTTATGGGAAAAGGATATTGGAAATTTGTTGCAGGAAATGAAGAAGAACCAGTTCTTCCTGATCTTTCCAATCAACAGCAAATGCAGGCATGAGAGAGCCAGAAAAGTTATGTACTGGTTGTCTATCAGTATTTCAGACTCTATGATTGTGCATATTCAGGATGCAAATACGCCAAAGGAGGCATGGGATACTTTGTCAAAAATGTATAGCACAAATACGCAAGCCAGGAAAATGCAGCTCAAGCAAGAGTTACACAATGTGCAAAGAGAAAGTATGAGCATCAATGACTACCACATGAAGGTGAAGAAGATTGCAGATGCACTTGCTTCCATTGGGTCGCTATTGGAAGATGATGATTTAGTTTCTGTGACCTTGAATGGTCTAGGAAAGGATTATGCACAGTTTCGAACATCCATTTCTGTCCGTGAAAGATTTCCTGATTTTGAGGAGTTGATTGCTCTTCTAATTTCTGAGGAGCAAAGAAATGGTGGTGCATCTTCTTTAGGAGGAACTTCAAAAGAAACTGTCTTCTACTCAAATGCTGGAAGAGGTAGAGGTAGAGGTAGAGGAGGCCGATCTGGAGGCCATGGTAGAAATCAGAATATGCAGCAAACTCAAGAAAACCAGTACTATGGAGGAGGATGTGGTAACTCTAGAGGCAGGGGGAGCCAAAGAGGTCGTGGTGGATGGCAAAGAGGCCAAAATGCAAACAACAATGTTGAATGCTGCTACTGTGGTAAAATGGGTCATATGACTAAAGACTGCTATAAAAAGCAGAATGACATCATGAATGAAAAATTGCAACAAGGGAATTATGCATCTTCTAGTAGACAGGGTGATGACAGAAATGAGCATTTGTTTATGGTACAGCACATGAACAATTCTGTGACAAGTGCAGAAGAAAGCAACGAAGTGTGGTATGTTGGCTCAGGTGCGTCAAACCACATGATAGGTCATGCAGAATGGATGCAGGATGCAAGGAAAATGGAAAAACCAGGATTTGTGGAGACTGGTGATGATACTGCACATCCTATTGTGCAGATTGGAAAAATTTCTTTGTTTATGCAGGATGGGAAAAAGAAATACCTGTCAGATGTATTTCATGCCCCGAATATCACCAAGAATCTAGTTTCTGTTGGTCAAATGGTTGAGTAGGGCTTGCAGGTCAGATTTAATCCTCATGGATGCTTTGTTGAGGATATGAAAAATAAAGGTCGCTTGATAGCAAAAGGAAAGAAGAAGGGCAGAATGTTTACGTTGGATGCAGACATGTCTGAATTGAGTGCAGCAATGTTTGCACATGGGACCGGTGTAGTTGCAGATATTGATATCTGGCATAAACGCATTGGTCATGTTAATGTACAGCGACTTAAATCAATGCATGCCCAAAATATTATTGCAGGATTGCCTAAATTCAAGGTTGCAGAAATGCATAAGGTATGTGAAGCCTGTCAATTTGGAAAACAAGCAAGGAAACCATTTCCTAGACATGTTCAAGAGAGTAAGAAGCCATTGGAATTAATCCACTCTGATGTGTGGACTACTAAAGCTGCATCTCTTGGAGGCTGTCATTATTTTGTCACTTTTATTGATGACTATAGCAGAAAAATTTGGGTGTATTTTATGAAAAAGAAAAGTGAAGTGTTTGGGCATTTCAAAACTCTTAAAGCTATGGTTGAAAAAGAAACATGCCTGCAATTAAAATGCCTAAGGTCAGATGGAGGGGGAGAGTATCTCTCAAATGAGTTTGCAAGGTTCCTACAGGAGCATGGCATAAAGCAGCAATATTCATGCAGTCAAACCCCACAACAAAATGGAATTGCAGAAAGGAAAAACAGGCATATTGGAGAGGTATCTCGTGCCATGCTCAACGAAAAAGACCTGCCAAATTTTTACTGGGATGAAGCAGTTGCTACAGCAGTCTACATAATGAACAGGACTCCCACTGCAGCAATACATGGGATGACTGCAGAGGAGAGGTATACTGGTAGGAAACCAGATATTTCTCATTTGAAAATTTTTGGTTGCATTGTCTATGTTCGTGTGCCAGATGAGTTGAGATCCAAGTTGGATCCAAAAGCTGAGAAGTGCATCTTTATTGGCTACTCTCTGCAGTAGAAAGGGTATAGATGCTATAACCCTTCTACTCGTAAGTTTACAATGAGCAGGTATGCTTCTCTCAAAGGCGGTCATAATTAGTTGGCTCATCGTTACAATGGGCCTTATTAAATCCTCAAATGAGTTGGTGAGCTTGCATACAAGATTGATTTGGCTTCTTCAACAAGGATTCATTCTACCTTCCACATTTCCCAAATTAAGAGATCATTTATGAGCCTAAAAAGGTTATTGGCAAAAGAGAAAAGGTTTTAAGGAACCGTTTGCTGCTGGAGTACCTTATTAAATGGAGAACTTTGCCCATGGAGGAGTCTACTTGGAATAAACCAGTAAATGTGATTGATGATGTAGATGCACAAAATGGTAATGCTGCACAGATTTCATAGCAGCAGTCACAAAATATTAGCGGACCTGGAGTGTCCTCTAGCAGTGGTTCACATTCTTTGCCATGGACAGGGAGATTGAGATCAGGAGAATATCCTCAAAACAATGCAGATAGTGGCATGCAGGTTTCACGAAAAGGAAAAGAGAAGGTAGATCAGCCCATGTTTGATGTGAATGCAAGTCACTCTTATGTGGATGGTGAATCCAGTGGCTCAAAACATAGCATGGATGATGAGTTGGGTATTCCTTCCATTGTTACACCTGGAGTAAGGAAAACCAGGGATGTTTTGAGAGCACCCGGAAGTGAGCCTACTTTGCGCAGGTCTACTAGAACAAGGTATCCTGTGGATAGACTAAAATATGATGGATTTACAGCCATTCACTATGCCTATATAGTCAAAGTGATACATGAACCAGAACCCCCTTCTTTTGAGCAAGCCATGGGCAAAGAAAAAT
The DNA here is from genome assembly GCF_053477565.2 of Lygodium microphyllum. NCBI lineage: Eukaryota > Viridiplantae > Streptophyta > Polypodiopsida > Schizaeales > Lygodiaceae > Lygodium > Lygodium microphyllum. Next base: position 68,683,944 of record NC_141145.1, read on the forward strand.
GGGAGAAAGCCATGGATGAAGAAATGGATGCTTTAGAAGCAAATGCTACATGGGAATTGGTACCTTTGCCTAGAGATAAGAATGCAATTGGTTGTAAGTGGGTTTATAAGGTGAAGCACAATGCAGATGGTTCTGTGAACAGATACAAGACAAGATTGGTAGTCAAGGGGTATGCGTAAACATATGGCATTGATTATGAAGAAATATTCAGTCCGGTTGCAAGGATGGCAACCGTAAGAGCAGTCATTGCTATGGCTGCATCAAAGGGATGGTCTTTACATCAAATGGATGTAAAGAATGCCTTCTTGCATGGTGATTTGCAAGAAGAGGTCTACATGGAGCAGCCACCAGGTTATGTGCATGCTGTTCATCCTGAGTTTGTTTGCAGGTTGAAGAAAGCCTTGTATGGCTTGAAGCAAGCACCTAGAGCATGGTCTAACAAGATAGGACAGTATCTTATCACTATTGGCTTTCAAATTTCCAAGGCAAATTTCTCACTTTATGTGAGAAAAACAGAGAAATGTATTATACTGCTTGTCATTTATGTTGATGATTTGATTATCACAGGTGATAATGATGAAGATATCCTTCATGTGAAAATGCTATTGAAGCAGAAGTTTGAGATGAAGGATTTGGGAGAGCTGCATTATTTCTTGGGTATTGAGGTGATTAGATCACCAAGTGGGATTTGGCTCTTGTAGAGGCAGTATGGATTGGACATGCTGTCCAAATACGGGATGACAAGCTGTAAACCTATTTCAATTCCTTTGGAGCAGAATGTGAAGCTGAGTGCAGATGCAGGTGAGCTTCTGGAAGACCCTACTATATATAGGCGCATAGTAGGAAGTTTGATTTATATGACTATTACCAGGCCAGATTTGAGCTATGTTGTTGGATTGGTAAGTCAGTTTATGCAGGCTCCAAGAAAACCGCATTTAGATACAGCTAGACACATACTCAGGTATGTGAAGTCCACATTGCAGTATGGACTATTTTATGAGACTGGGATTCAGATACAGTTGCATGGATACACTGATGTTGATTGGGCTGGTAGTATTTCTGATAGACGATCTACTAGTGGATATGTATTCTCTTTTGGGAGTGCTGCAATCACTTGGAGCAGCAAGAAACAGCCTACAGTTGCCTTGTCAAGCACAAAGGATGAGTACAGGGGTGCAGCAATGGCTGCATGTGAGGTAGCTTGGTTACATAAGCTACTTTATGATATGCATCAGCCTACAGATGGGCCAGTTGTCATTTATTGTGACAACATGAGTAGTATACACTTGGAAAATAACCCAGTATATCATTCTAGAACAAAGCACATTGAGGTGCATTATCACTATGTGCGGGAGAGGGTTTTACTAGGTCTTATTGATCTAATTTATGTCAGCACAGAGGATCAGGTAGCTGACATATTCACGAAGGCATTGGATGCAGAAAAGCTACGCAAGTTCAAAGACCTGCTTGGTGTTCAAGAATTGGGATTGAGCTCGAGGGGGAGTGTTGAGATATCGAGCTCCACTCGTGATATGCCAGGGTGACCGTTGTGCATTTATGTCACCAACTTATTAGTTGCAGATGCGGTTGGTACACTGCCCATGAATAATAGCTAGATGATAGCTATCCTTATCTACTCTAGTTCGTGGCTCAGTTAGTATGCCCCCTTAGTTAGTTGAGTTTTGTTTGAGACCCATGTATAGGGTTCTTCTATTTCTATGTACTAGAGTTCTTTTGGCTTACACAACTAAGAAGAGAAAAACTATTTTCAGCCTCCACCTTTGTGTGTATTCCCCTATTGTGCAAGCAAGAAAGCTACAAGTGAGACTCCTTCCTTCTCTCCCAGAATCTTGACAATGGTGTGGTAGAAAGGAAGAACCATATCATTGTAGAGATTGCAAGGGCAATGATGAACCAAATGAATATGCCATTGACATATTGGGCAGAGGTAGTGCATCCTACAATACATATCATAAACAAGACACCTACAACATTGACTCATCATGTATCACCATATGAAAATATGTATGGAAGGACACCCATTGTTGCATGCTTTAGAGTTTTTCGATTTGTTTGTTTATGTTCATGTTCCTAATGATTTGAGTAAGAAGATGGAGCCAAAGGCTATAGCATGCATCTTTCTTGGATACCCTGATGAGAAGAAGGGCTACAAATGCTATGATCTAGTGACTAAGGAAGGCTACATTAACAAGGATGTCAGATTTAGTGAACATGAATCATGGTACAAGCCCAAGGTTGCAATGGACTTGGATTCCTATGAGAGTAGTGATGACGATGATGCTCATGGGAAGAAAATTTCAGCAAATGGTAAGCTTGGAAATCAACACTTAGAAGCTATGTCTGGACCTCAGGAGAATGCAGAAAGCAATGGCATCTGTAGTCCATGGAGAGGTAGGTCGAGGAGTTCACGAAAGAGTGCGGAAACTGCAAAAAGCAAGAGGCCTATGGCTAAAAGTTTTGAGGATGAATCTATCGATGATGAGTATGGCATTCCTCATGTAAAAACACTGGGTACTAGAAGTGTAGGAAAATATGAACCACCACATGCAAGAGTGGTTGAGACACCACGTAGTGCACTTGAGTTGAGGAGATAAAAAAGGGCTAGATATATGGTTGATAGATTGACCTATAATGGGTTCATGAAGATGCATTATGCTTATATGGTTTCTTATGTACATCATGTGGAACCAACTTGCTTTGAGGAAGCAGTGGAAAGCAAAGAATGGAGACAAGCTATGGATGAGGAGATGGATGCATTGAAGAAAACTGAGACTTGAGATTTAGTGCAGTTACCTCATGGAAAGAAATCAATTGGTTGTAAATGGGTGTACAAAATCAAGTGCAAATCGGATGGTTCTATAGAAAGGTATAAAGCAAGGCTGGTTGCAAAGGGTTATGCACAAACATATGGATTGGATTATGAAGAGCCATTCAATCTAGTGGCAAAGATAACTACAGTGAGATCAGTGATTGATTTGGATTCTATATATGGTTGGAAATTATATCAAATGGATGTGAAAAATGCATTTCTGAATGGGAGTTTAGAAGAGGAAGTGTACATGGATCAGGCCAAAGGGTATGTGAACCCTAAATACCCGCATTATGTAAGAAAGTTGAACAAGGCATTGTATGGACTGAAGCAAGCACCAATATCTTGGTGTGAAAGGATTAGTAGATTCTTGTGTAGCATGGGATTTCAATAGAGTATGGCTGATTACTTACTCTATGTGAGACATATAGAGGATGGCATGGTTGTGGTTGTCATCTATGTTGATAATCTCATTATTAAAAGTAACTTGAGAAAGAGATTGCTAAAGTTAAGCATGGTCTTCACAAAGAATTTGACATAAAGGATCTTGGTTTGTTGATATATTTTTAGGGCATTGAGGTCATTGATACACTTCATGGTATTTGGTTGGTACAAAGATAGTATTCTTTGGAGATATTGGAGAAGTATGGCCTAACATGATGTAAGCCAATGGGATACTCCCTTGGATCAAAACATCAAAATGATTAATGATGGGCAATATGTGGAAGATGTGAGTATGTTTAGGAAGATGGTTGGTAGTCTTATCTATTTAACCATTACAAGGCCAGATTTGAGTTATGCTATTGGATTGATCAGCCAATTTATGGAAAGACCATGTAAATCACATTTGGATGCAGTGAGGAGAGTTCTAAGGTATGCGAAGAAGACATTTGGATTTGAATTATTCTATGAGAAGGGAATAAAGCCTACATTGTTTGGGTATACTAATGTAGATTGGGTAGGTAATCTTAGGGATAGGAGATCTACCAGTGGTTATGCATTTTCATTTGGATTAGCCATGGTAAATTGAAGCAGCAAAAAGTAACCTACATTTGCTTTATCAAGTATAGAAGTTGAGTATCGACGTATTGCATTGGTAGCATGTAAGCAGACATAACTGAGATTGGTTTTATGTGACATAGGGATTGAAATTGATGGTGGAGTCATCATATACTGTGACCACATTAGCAGCATCATGTTGGTAAAGAACCCAGTGTACCATGCTAGGACAAAACACATAGAAGTGCACTATCACTTCATTAGAGAGAAGGTAATTGATTGAGAGGTTGACTTGGTCCATGTTAAAACAAATGACCAAGTTGCTAATATCTTTACCAAAGCATTAGGTAAAGATAAGTTTGACTATTTTAGGAGTGCACTTGAAGTATTATCTTTGCAAGCTCATTCTGAGCTTGAGGGGGAGTATTGAGAAATAAGGCATAGCCTAAGCCTTATCCTATGGTTGTATTAAGTAAGTGTGTGAGAGGCTATGTAAAGTGTCCTAAAGGTCAAAGTGTCTATCACTTTGTAAGATACTTGGAAAAGTGTATGGTTGAGAAGAGAGCATGTGCCTCCATATCCATGTCTCAACCACCTTCCGTTGTGCATCTATATTGAATCTATCATCTACTTTCACTAAGTGAATGTAAATTGAGGATTTTTTGTAAATAAGAAGGAACACACTCAAAATTAATGAATAGAATGAACCCACCAATAGGAGATGACCCTCAAACCTAGAGGGGTGATCAGGAACCCCAATTGGTAGGACCAAGTGAGAGACGCAACACAAAAAGCTAGACGCATGAAGGAGTGATACCATTGGGAGCGCGATAGTACCCAACTTGATAAAACTCATGGATAACTTGGTGGAGCAAGAGACCACAGATATGGCGGAACCCAGTGCAAACCGCGAAAAAAAAGAGCTCGACTTGGGGGGGTTCCCAGTTGAAATCTAGCAGATGGTGAATGAATACGATGCACAAACTAGGCTAGACCACCATGGTAGACCGTCAGAAGACATCATAGCGGACCTTGAGGAGAAAAGAAAGCTGGAATGGAAAGCTTTGCAAAGCATAGCGGCATACAACTAGTAGCAATAGACTAAGAGATTGCAATAGGATATAGAAATGCAAGAAGCCCAGTGCTAGCATGCTAGCCCTAGCAAATAGAAATCGAATAGGATCGAACACAGAGAGGGAAAGAGCGCTAGAGGCAGATTTAATGCTAAGTAAGCTTCTCAAGAAGTGACAATAGACAAAACATCGGTAGAACAAAGTGCAACAGCACTAGCAACATAATTGCTTGTAGGATTAGGAGTTATCCAGGCCTCCAAGAGACAATCAAGATTCCCCGCAGTCACGAAATAGCTAGACAAGTACCAACCAAGCAATGGTTTGTATAGTTTCATAGACTACTTTGAGCAAGTCTATGAAGCTAACAACCTCACTGATCTTGCTTAGTGCTCACAAGATTTCGGCCTATGCTTGGGCGATAAGGGTAGGATGTGGTACACAAGCTTAAACGTTGCAAAGTGCAACAATTTCAATGACCTCAAGAGTCTCTTCATTAAGAGATTCTTGGAGGTTAGGTACTCAGATAATCTTATAGTGTGGCTAATTAATGTCAAGAAAAGGGACAAAGAGGACATCAGGGACTATGTTACTTATGTGCAAAGTCTCTATAAGAAAATCCCACCTAAAAAACGATTCACTGAGAGAGTGGTATACATCGTGTTTATCAACGGAATATACAGTGAGGAACTCTATAAGGCCTTGGCAACAGGCAATGTAGGCTTGTAGAGATGCACTAGCTAGGGTCTTCCAAGAGGCCATACAAGTGGATGACCAGCTCAAGAGAGAAGCTCTAGGAGCTCGAATCAAGATGAGGCCAACTCTAGAACCTCAAAAAGGGCAACAACACCTAGCAAACAATCAAGACCAAGCAACCAAGACAAAGTGAAGGGCCCTGACCCAAGCTAGCAGGAGCTAGCAAAGATGAAAATGGAGCTAGTCAGACTACAAGAGATGATGAGAATGTTGAGATATCAAGCTCCACTCGTGATATGCCAGGGTGACAGTTGTGCATTTATGTCACCGACTTGCAGACCCGGTTGGTACACTGCCCATGAACAATAGCTACATGACAGCTATCCTTATCTACTCTAGTTCATGGCTCAGTTAGTATGCCACCTTAGTTAGTTGAGTTTGGTTTTTGAGACCCATATATAGGGTTCTTCTATTTCTTTGTATGAGAGTTCTTTTTGGCTTACACAACTAAGAAGAGGAAAACTGTTTTTAGCCTCCACCTCTGTGTGTATTCCCCCATTGTGCAAGCAAGAAAGCTACAAGTGAGACTCCTTCCTTCTCTCCCACAATCTTGACATGGTATCATAGCCTTGTTCGTGGTAAGGAGCTCAAGGAAGCAAACCAAGCTCACGGTGTTCTGGTAAGAGGAGCAGTGTTGCTTTCATTTTCTGTTTTGGGAGCAAGTCTCTGCAGGCAGCACAGCCGGAAAGTGCAGGAGTGCATTGTCTCAGGTTGAGACGCCCTTCACGATGAAGCAAGACGACCTTGTTTTTTTTATTTGAGGCCATTTCGGGGCTTGTTTTGGAGGCGGAAGTTTCCTGCACGCACTCAGGAAAAGGCCTTGTTTTATGCTGTGCAACCACTGTTCTACAGGTCGGTGAACAGTTACCACAGAAATTGCATCGTATGCTTGTGTGCAGAGACATTGGGAGTTACAGAATCATCCTTGGTTCCTATTTATGCACAATCGTCACTAGGAAGTGACTGTGTGGTCAAATACCACTTTCGCCAGTTTTGCAGATTTTCCCTTGTGAGGGTGAAGCTGTGTTTTTTGCAGTGACAGAATTTTTTGCAGTGTTCTGTAATGGCGTCTGATTTTCTTTCACAGATTGTCACTGAAAAGCTTGACAAGAACAACTTCCAAGCATGGAAGTTTAGAATGACGAATTTACTTATGGGAAAAGGATATTGGGAATTTGTTGCAGGAAATGAAGAAGAACCAGTTCTTCCTGATGTTCCCAATCAACAGCAAATGCAGGCATTTAAAGCATGGCATGAGAGAGCCAAGAAAGTTATGTACTGGCTGTCTATCAGCATTTCAGACTCTATGATTGTGCATATTCAAGATGCAAGTACGCCAAAGGAGGCATGGGATACTTTGTCAAAAATGTATAGCACAAATACGCAAGCCAGGAAAATGCAGCTCAAGCAAGAGTTGCACAATGTGCAAAGAGAAAGTATGAGCATCAATGACTACCACATGAAGGTGAAGAAGATTGCAGATGCACTTGCTTCCATTGGGTCGCCAGTGGAAGATGATGATTTAGTCTCAGTGACCTTGAATGGTCTAGGAAAGGATTATGCACAGTTCCGAACATCCATTTCCATCCGTGAAAGATTTCCTGATTTTGAGGAGTTGATTGCTCTTCTAATTTCTGAGGAGCAGAGAAATGGTGGTGCATCTTCTTTAGGAGGAACTTCAAAAGAAGCTGTCTTCTACTCAAATGCTGGAAGAGATAGAGGTAGAGGTAGAGGAGGCCGATATGGAGGCCGTGGTAGAAATCAGAATATGCAGCAAACTCAAGTAAATCAGTCCTATGGAGGAGGACGTGGTAACTCTAGAGGCTGAGTACAGGGGTGCAGCAATGGCTGCATGTGAGGTAGCTTGGTTGCATAAGCTACTTTATGATATGCATCAGTCTACAGTTGGGCCAGTTGTCATTTATTGTGGCAACATGAGCAGTATACACTTGGTAAATAACCTAGTCTATCATGCTAGAACAAAGCACATTGAGGTGCATTATCACTATGTGCGGGAGAGGGTTTTACTAGGTCTTATTGATCTAGTTTATGTCAGCACAGAGGATCAGGTAGCTGACATATTCACGAAGGCATTGGGCGCAGAGAAGCTGTGCAAGTTCAGAGACCTGCTTGGTGTGCAGGAATTGGGATTGAGCTCGAGGGGGAGTGTTGAGATATCGAGCTCCACTCGTGATATGCCAGGGTGACCATTGTGCATTTATGTCACCGACTTGTCAGTTGCAGACGCGGTTGGTACACCACCCATGAATAATAGCTACATGACAGCTATCCTTATCTACTCTAGTTCGTGGCTCAGTTAGTATGCCACCTTAGTTAGTTGAGTTTGGTTTTTGAGACCCATATATAGGGTTCTTCTATTTCTTTGTATGAGAGTTCTTTTTGGCTTACACAACTAAGAAGAGGAAAACTGTTTTCAGCCTCCACCTCTGTGTGTATTCCCCCATTGTGCAAGCAAGAAAGCTACAAGTGAGACTCCTTCCTTCTCTCCCACAATCTTGACAGAGAATACCTATGTGCCTACATGTTCAATGTGTGTATTGTGACAAAAAGCACCTTCCAATTGAGTGTCAGGACCTTAGGTTCTGACCTTGCACCAATTACGGTAGGTTTAGCCATGATGCTAGGCATTGCAAATTGTCGAGGAGACTTCCATACTCATAGCCTTACAATCAGCCTTACCTAGGGAATAGACCTCCAAATTTCTTTGGGAGAGGAGCTCCATTGGCCCTTAAGGTATATGACGATGCAAAGCTAGTCATCCCTAGGATGGAAATCCATCCCTTAGGCATACCTAGCCCACTTGGACCTTATGTAGCCCATCCATCAAGCGATGCTCTAGTCCACTACATGGAGGAGCCAAATGATGAGGAGCCTTATGTGAACCCTTACATCTCATATGATGAAGATCAAAATCTAGTTCTGATGGACTATCGAGAATAGTGCCAAGGATGGCATTAGGAAGAGGGAGAGGTAGAGGCCTAGGAGAGTAGACCTAAGAGCCGATTAGACTTGCGGTCACCTAGGACACATCTCTTTGCACTGCCCCAAGAGGAAGCAAGCCAATCGAGATAAGGTTGATCTCAAATGCACTGAGTGTGGAATCACCCACCTCTTTGCCAGTTTCCCTAGGTGGAAACCATCCTCTAGTTTGGTAATTGTACCATCAGTTCCATTGGGGTTGTTTGGTGTCAAAACACTCGACAGGGAGGCCACACTCATCCCATTGTAAGTTATGACCCGTGCACAGATGAAGTAGGTTGACATATCATTGCCAGGGCCTAGTAACCTAGAAGTAGCCTCAATCTGAAAGAAAAATAATATGCAAAGAAAGAAGAAAAGCAAAGAAAAGGTCATGCTAAAAATGGAGAGTGCAATGACAATACTTGTTGTAGGGATGCTAAGGTAGAAACATCCACTCCAAAAATTGCTGAGAAGGGGAATGCTAAGGTAGGGGAGTACCCCAACCTAAAGCACCAACTGAAGCTATAGAAAAGGTCAAGGAGTGGGTGAGAGAAGCCCAAGAACACCTAAAGGATGCACAACCCATCTTGGAGGACTAGATCAATGATCTCTCTAGCATGAGCACACCAGTCTCTCCCACAAAACCAAGGGACACATCTGCACTGCCGCATGTTGTGGTGCCTAGAGAGAGCTTGAACACTATGGGCTAGCAAACTAGTCAAAGCCATTGGCTAAGGAGTGTAGAATTAGGAGAGAAGCAAGTGGCTAGCAATATTCTCACAATGCTAGTGACCACCCCTGTAACTCTAAGCTTAGGAGACCTTCTTAAACAATATCCAATGCTATTGCAAGAGCTAAAGCAATGGGTGGAAGGATCGATAGAGTAAGCTGTTGTTGACTTGCAAGACCATGACATAATAACTCAAACATTGAGCCTAACTCTACACTCAGTGCCTAAGTCCTTGCATGTTAATGTTTTCTGGGAAGACACATAGTTGCATGCAGTCTTATCGGTCCTAGCTCTAGGTGATACCATGAGGAAAGGGATTGTATACATGGGGGTAGAAGTTAGTGTGCTTAGCCATGCAGTACTCTAGGCTAGGTCTAACCCACATGTCAAGGATGCTAGGTTCTTGGTAATAGAACAAAAGTAAAGCCATCTAGAGTGCTGAAAATTTGGCCATTGAAGAGATCACAAGAGTTTGGTTCTTTGTGGAATTCATAGTCATGAAAGGAGTGGACTACAATATCCTATTAGCCCGACCCTAGATGTGCAACACATGGGTCATAGAAGACTATGGGAGCAGTTTAATCTTCTTGGGAAATTGGATGGAAGCAGTAAGAGTGGAGATGGATACTTGAAAGACTACACCACTTGACCTAGACACCATCTCAGCTATGCTGAAGGGCGACACTCAGATTAGAAAATCTTATGGTTTATTGACCAAGTATATTCCTTGCCCTGAGGATGTGCGAGATTGGATGCATGTGCTAGCCACAATCAATTTGACACTATCGGATAATGAGGAATACGAGCAATTTGCTAAGGCAGTTGGTAAGCCTAGAGACACGCCCTCAATACCAGTCTACATGATGGCTAGAAGCTTGCATGGGCAACCCACCTCTATCACATTCCATGTATCGAACAACAAATGAGACCTCCACAAGATCTTAGAGCACCTGATGGATAAATTAGCTGGTAACCCAATTGCAAATCTTAAACCACTCAAGGATCTCTTGGATGAACCCAAGTGGCAATGGACCAAGGTGCATGACCTAAACTTGATGTACAATTGGACCTTAGTCACCGATGATAAGGAAACATAGTACGAAGACTTAGGAGATGATGAGCAGTCAAATGTGAGGATGGTTTAGATGATGAGTATGAAGATTGTTGTTCCTCCAATGATGAGAGCGAAGAAGAGATCGACACGATAGACTACGATATTGAGGGGCATTTGATTGAACAAATACGAGAAAACTCCAAACTGCAGAAGAAGAGCATCTTCAGAGTTGAGAAAGGATTCATGCAAATGGATTGCAATTGCACCTAGTTAGAGCACATAGGAGTGATTGATTATGAACGAGTGGGTCTTACCCAATCAAGTGCCGCACTAGTACTCAGAATGGAATCATCATCAGAGCTACGACCTCCAGGAGAGAATCCCTCTTCTAACAAAGATGGAGAGTTCTATTCTGAGTCAAAAGTAAGCTCCGACAGTGATCCTAAATACCTTGACTGCCTAAGACCAAATGCACCACTAGAGACCTACCAGTCCACCTAAGGCACCAAAGGTTGAAGGAGGAAAAAAGGAAACAACCTAGGGATCTGCAAGCTGAGTAGAGAAAGATGCAAGACCTGTCAAAACGATTCATGAGATTTAAGAAAGGTGATATGGTAGTAGTCTTGCTAGTAGCCAAAAGACAAGGGGAAGTGAGTGAGCCTATAGAAGGACCTGCCAAAGTTAAGGAGGTCAATCTAGCTAAGGAAGGGGAGATGCCCTGACTTGTTTTCATGGTCGATGACTTGACCAAGGAAGAGGAGGCAACTCTTAGTTCTCTCTTGTGAGAGTACATAGATGTATTCACTTGGTTCCTTGATGAACTAAAAGGGGTAGATCTGAGTGTTGTGACTCATAACATCCCGATGACACTCAAGGAAACACCAGTCAAGTAGTGATCGTATCTCATGAATCCCAAACATGCTCATGCTGTCAAAGAGGAAATCAATAAGCTATTAAGAGAAGGATTCACTTATGAAATTGAGCACATAGACTGGGTGTCACCCATAGTGATCGTAATGAAGAAGAATGGAAAGATCAAAGTCAACATTGCCATGAAGAGAGACAATTATCTACTGATGTACATTGAGCATATGCTTGAGAGGGTGGCTGGTAAAGAGGTCTACAGTTTCTTGGTCAGCTTCTTCGGATACAATCAAGTGCAAGTGCATCCTGATGATAGGCATAAGACCACATTTGCTACCACGAGTGGGGTATCTTTCCTACATAGTCATGCCCTTCAGGTTGACGAATGCACCATCCATATTCTAGAGGCTCATGTGTGCCATTTTCAAAGACATGCTTAGGAGAGAGTTTTAGGTATTCCTTGATGATTTATGTGTTCACTCTAATTGGAAGGAACACCTAGACAAGCTTCGAGTAGTCTTTGAAAGATGTAGATTGTATCTTCTCTCGTTGAACCCCTTGAAGTGCTAGTTTTGGGTAAAGCATGGATGCATCCTAGGGCACTGCCACCACTTCTCAAAAGTTAGGGTTATTGTTGATCTTCCACCACCAATCAATTACAAGGAATTTTGGTGCTTCCTAGGCCATACAAGGTACTTTCAAAAATTTGTGTTGAACTATGCATTAATTGCTAGACCTCTATACAAATTGCTAGTGATATTTGAATGGACTGAGAAATGCCAATGCACATATAAAGAGTTGAATAAGTCTCTAACCATAACACCAATCCTAAGAGCCCGATACTGGACCATAACCTTCCATATTCACATTGAATCCTTGAAGTATGTCATGGGAGCTGTGTTGTGCCAGCAATGGTGAACACAATTTAGACTACCTAGTGAGCTTTACACTAGCGGACAACTCATAGATGTTGAAATGAACTACTCCACTATGGAGAGGGAAGGGTTAGCCATGGTGTTTGCTATAAGAAAATATTAACATTACCTTTTGGCCACACCTTTCATCATCTTTGTTGATTATCAAGCCTTGCATTATCTTGTTAACAAACCCTTTGCTATAGGACACATTGCTTGATGACTACTTATGCTTCTAGAGTTTGACTTCTCTATGGTTGTATGCAAAGGAAAGCAGCACTACATGGCTGACCATATGTCTCATATACCCACAGGAGAAGTTGCTAGATAGGGTATCATAGATGACTTGCTTGACATGCATCTATTTTAACCTGTCCAACAAAAGTGACTTGTTTAGAGCAGACTTGATGCCATACTAGGCAGATGACATAGTCCAAGTGCTTGAGCATAGACTACTTGAAAGACCCATAGAGAAGGCCCGACTTAGGTGACTCATTCTTAAAATACAACCCTATCAGTTTGATAGCAAGACAACTCTATAGCTTAGGGTAAGATGACTTGATGTGTAGATATGTGTGCGAGCATGAGATGCATGGCGTACTTGTAGAAGCACACTGTAGAATTTTAGGAGGGCACTTTAGCGGAGACACAATGGCCTACAAGGTGCTACAATCTTAACTGTGGTGGCCTACTCTTTTTCAAGATGCAGCACGATTTGCAAAGCACTGTGACAAGTGCCAATGGACCAAGGTACCCATTTGCAACAAGGACAAAATGGAGCTAAGTCTGATAATTGCAAGCAACTATTTGAGAAATGGATAATTGACTTCATTGGACCGATTAGCCTTGTGCAACATAGTATTTACAGGTCAAGTACATCATCGTTGATATAAACTATATCACAAAATGGGCAAAATCACAAGCCACAAGGAAAAATGATACTAGAACCACTGCTAAGTTCCTTTGGGAGTAGATGATCTCACGATTCGATTGCCCCATTGAACTAGTTAGTGATCAAGGCATACACTTCATTAATGAAGTGATTGCTCACCTCCTATCGACCTTTTTGATTATCCATAAAAAATCCTCACCCTACTACCCTTAGGCGAATGGCCAGACTGAGTTTACTAATAAGATCTTAGTGAATGTCCTAGGACCAAAGTAGTCATTGCCTCATATAGCAACTGGGATAACAAATTGATGGTAGCCTTATGGGCCTATCAAACAGTCTATAAAAAAGTGGTAGGACTAACTCCCTTTAAGTTAACCTACGGGATTAAAGCCATCCTACTTGTAGAGTTCTTTGTCTCGAGTCAGAGAGTAGCCATCCAAGAGAGATGGGATAGAAAGGAGGCATGGATGGAGTGTCTAATCTAGCTAGAACACTTATCAAAGATTCGCGACTTCTAGCCACCCATGTGTTGATTTGCGAAAAGACATGTTGCAAGAGTTGGTTTAACAAGTGCATCAAGCAGCGAATTCAAGAAGGACGACTTCGTGTTGTCATACTCAATAAAAGGCCATAAACAAAAGATGAAGTTCAGGGGATTAGGGCATTTCTGAGTTCGCACAATTGGCCAAACCACAAATGTAGAGCTTGAGACCCTAGATGGAGAGGGCATAGGATTTTTTAACAGTAGTAGTTGCATAAAGAAGTACTACCCTCCCACACATCTGCATGAACCTCCTCGACTAGAGTCCCCTGTGGAGGTCTGAGTTGCCACAATAACGGAAATTGATGAGGAGGAGGAAGAGGCAGTAGCACCTGCTTACCTATGCATAACGGTCACTACCCAACAAACACATACCTTCAATGCATTGATCGATAAGGGAGCTGATTTTAATATCTTAACTCATGATCATTGGAATCAAATTGGTCACCTACAACTACAACCCACCAATGCTAAACTTAGCCCATTTGGGGGCCTATTGTATGCCCTTTTAGAAAAATGTAAAGTTGCAACCTCTATTAAGCGTGAAAGTGTACCCATAATCTTTTATGTGCTACTGAATACAAAAGATGCCAGTAAGGAATCCTTGTTAGGATGCTCATTTAAAAAGCAATCACATTTTAATGTCGACTACGAGTCACAATGTATTTATATTGCTATCAACAATGTAGGAATATCCATGGCTTTAAGGGCAGCACAACTCCATCAAAGCTTGCAAGACCACTGGTAGAGAAGCCCACCACCAAGTCTAAGGAGGGGGGTTGAGACTTATCACAACCTGCCATGCCATACCGCCAACATACCATTAAGATCAAATCTAAAACCCTTGAACCATAGTTCAAACAGGTGCCTAAACATCAAGGAGTTCCACCTAGGAACATGCAACCACTACCTTGCAAGCCTAGGAACATATACTCAAAACCTAGGAGGCAATGAAAAAACTATAGACATCGATGAACTGTCACCAAGCCAAGATGGGTCCCCAAAACCTTATTGCAAGCGCAAGGCTATTTACAAGGGTAATGCTTGGATATGGGTTCCTAAAACCAAGAGAGCCAGTGGCTCTATTCAAATGCCACCCTCAAACTCGACCACACAAAGCTGCATGATAGATCAGGCACTAAAGTTGCAAAGCCCATAGAGCCCAACATCATTAGGTCTACAGAACCTCCACAAGTCTATCAACTAAAATTGTAGCTTGCTGACTCCAAACCCACCCAACCTAGCACTGCTAGTGCTACTCAAGCCTCACAAACATCTAAGAGCACAACGTTAGAATCTCAAACCACACTTAGCACATGAGAGGCCAAACCACACACTTAGGAGCAGCTGCAACCATAGACATCAGCCGTTAAACTTTCGAGTCTAGTCAAACCGAAGCTTTCAGAAGGCCTTAGACCCTCTTACGAATGATGATCGATGATTCTTACCTTGACCACATACTTAGCTAAAAATACATGGGATGCCTTGGTTGGTTGCCTTCAGTGTTTGGATGCCACCTTGTCATGCCAGTACACGAACACAGTGTGAAAAACTCTAGAGTGCATCATCATCAGACTTTCTTATTGATCTAGAGAGTCAATGCCATTTGAGCCATTAGTGCTAGTTTTCGTGGCATGGATGGCTCAAAAATATTAGATTTTTGGATAATTTTAGTCTATTTTGATATTTTGGATATTATTTATTGTAAATATCCTAAAAAGCAAGTGGCTACATGCAAAAAGCAAGTGGCCTTTTTAGCTAAATTTGGATTTTTCATTAAAAAAAGAGAAGCAAAATCGTGTGTATCGCAATGGTAGTGGACAGGTAGCAAACATCACTTTGAACTAGGAGAAGGAGTGATCTGGGAGATTTTTGAGTAGGTGTCCTGGGGTTTTACCCCCCTTTTGGAGCCAACAGAACCATCGGATTTGGGTTCCGAGCAGCAAAGAAGAGGTTAATATTTGATGCACATTTTTGGTCTACAAGGGAGCTCCATGAGATCTAATGCTTGGAGTTTGCTTTTGAGTAGTGTTAAACAAGGGATTTCAGGTCTATCAATACAAAGTGATTTGATTCATTGTGCTTTGTCTTTATCATGTTTACCTCTTGTCTATTCTTTTTTTTCTCTTCCATCTCCTGTCCTCTACTTCCTTCTATCTTTGATTCTTGGTGGATACGACCTTTCGACTAAAACCCCTCCAACATTGGTGAACCCGATGTGAAAGGTCGTCAGAAGGAAATATAAGATGGGAGAACCTTCTGTCAAGATTGTGGGAGAGAAGGAAGGAGTCTCACTTGTAGCTTTCTCGCTTGCACAATGGGGGAATACACACACACGTGGAGGTTGAAAACAATTTTCCTCTTCTTAGTTGTGTAAGCCAAAAGAACTCTCATACAAAGAAATAGAAGAACCCTATATATGGGTCTCAAACCAAACTCAACTAACTAAGGTGGCATACTAACTGAACCACGAACTAGAGTAGATAAGGATAGCTGTCATCTAGCTATTATTCATGGGCGGTGTACCAACCGCATCTGCAACTAACAAGTCGGTGACATAAATGCACAACGGTCACCCTGGCATATCACGAGTGGAGCTCGATATCTCAACACCTTCAAGCACAATTTCCAGTGATGTTTTATAGCAGTTAGTATAGAGTATGAACATGCTTATGTTTATGTAGGTACAACAACAACAATAGGTGATGTAGGCTTCTGCTCAAATAGAAACTGTTGTGATGAATGCTCTATAAGCAGTTGAGCGTGAGATGAAGTTGTTCAATGGTAGGAATGTATCTGCATATGTACATACCTATGCTCAAAAGATGGAATTCTTTGGGGTGGCTCAACTTGCATGGAGTCTGTATTTTGCTCAGATCATTGTACATGAATCGAAAGTGCGAATTACTAAATTGTACATGCAGGATGCTGACTGGGTAGCTTTCAAGAAGACACTTAGGGAAGAATTTTACATTGAAGATACCAGTTTGATTACACACAAGACTTTTTAGGAGTGGGTTTTACAACCCAATAAGGGTCTTGTGGCTACAGAATTGTTAAGAGAGTTTGAAAGTCGATTTGAGAAATTAGATCTTGTAGAACAACAAGCTCTTGCAAGATGGAAAATTGAATTGTTTCTAGAAGCAGTAGATCCTGAGCTTTAAGAGAAGCTTGATGATTTGCTAGAGGATCAGACTACAGATACATGTCTTAAAAAAGAGTGGAGACATGTCAAGGAAACTTTTGCTACACTTGTGAAAAAGCATAGAAGAAGAGAAAGATTTTATGTCTCTAGCTTGCCCTCTGTTATGGGCAAAACAGTTGATGTATTTGGTAAGCCACCCACTTCTGTGGCTAAACAACCTATGGTTGTACTTACTGTTCCCACTGTTAGGGAAGATGTATTAGATGAATTGGTCAAAGGCATGCAGGATCTTCAATTGAAGGTCACAAAATTGGATGAAAAAGTACAAGAGGAAAGGGGATGAGCAGCAGCCCCTAAGCCATGAAAAAGATGTATGTGGTGTGATAGTTTACAGCATGAGAGAAAGGATTGTGCTGCTTATAAGGAGGCCTTGGCACGACAACTCATCTTTTGGAAAGATGGAAAGATCCATGCATAAGAAATGGGATTTCCTCTTACTTTGAATTTTGGAAAGGGAGGTATACAAAAGTTGTTGGAAGACTTGGATGTTCAAAATGCTTATGCGGCTATACATGCTTTCACTTTTGGTCTATAGCTGGATAAAATGCATGGCCAAGTGATGGTCCAAAGGCTGCAATATTGACACATGCTTTGCATGTAGAGAAAATTTAATGATAGTAAAATGTCTCATGCAGGGCAAGACATTCGTGACATAACTGGTTGGGAATCGCTGGTAGATGAATATTCAGTGTATGCATATTTAGCAAAGGTACAAAACACGGATGTACTTGTGGAAGAGAAATGAAAGAGAGATGAAGATAATGCTAGGACATCTAAAAGAGTGAGAAGAAGAAGTGTGGATTAGCCTAAAGCTACAAATCAACTGCCTCCCGAGCAGGTTATGGAAGAGGTAATTCAGGAGCAAAAATAGGATAGCAAACAAGAGGGCAAAAAGATGGGCAAGTAGCCAGGATATAAGTTGCAATCTAATATTGAGATAGCCACAAATCTTAAGAAGGTTCTTGAATAACGGATCTTAAACAGTCGGGTGGAACTCACCTTGGGAGAGGTGCTTGCCATCGCCAACAAGCAAGAATTTCATGATGAGATCATTGACATAATTAAGAGGAAGCATCAATTTCTTAGTGATACCACTAGTGCATTGCTGCAATTTGAAGAGGAAATTGGTTTGTTGGGTATTCGGGCTGAATATGAGTATGAAGTAAGTACTGGATTATCTATGTAGGATGCTACTAATCGGTGGACATCATGTGGAAAAGACAACAAAGTGGTTGAAAATGCATTGTCATGTAGCAATATGCATGGTGGAGTAAGGCAGATGCAACAATATGGGAAAGAGACTCTAGGATTTATTCCCCAAAGTCATCACAAGTAATCATTGGGCCACGGCTACCACTGAAACAGTAGTGAAAATAGGGGAGCATGAAACTCCTTGTGTTGCTTTGCTTGACCATGGGTCTAAGATTAATGTCATTGAGTGTGGATTGTATGAAAATGGTGCATGGCCTATGGCACTGATCATGGTTGGCATATGAGGGCTGCAAATAATTCTTGCTCTATGTTGCATGTCCTAAGGTAAAAGTGAGGATTGGTGATGTACAAAAAGGGAAACACTTCTTTTACAAGATAATTCCTCATATGTAGTGTTTTTAGGACATCCCTATATTATAGGAGTGCGTATGGAAACAAAGGTGCTTGATGATGGTTTTACTTATGCAAGAGTCAGAAGCAAGGAAAGCAATCCAATTTCTTAATGTTTTTGTTAATCATCCTAGGAATCGGGATACGCTTCGAGAGTCTCCTTTGCCTCCAAATGCAAGGGAATTCAAAGACCTAGATTTTCATTAAGCATGGTTGTAATGCAGGGCTACATTAGTGATGTTTAGATGATGTACTCTCCTCTTGATGGAATGAAGCATGTATTTAATATTGGTTATTCTCGGTTTACAACAAATAGTTCATGTTGGTTTAAGCCTATGGAAGCTATGTGCAAGGCTGAACATATATTTATGAAACATGCTACTAATAAGGAATTGAAATCATTAGGACTATTAGCTAAAAATAAAGGCATTTCAGGCATCTTTTATGGGTTGAATATTAATGACACTATGGCTGAAATTTCAGCAACTATACATGCAGAAAATGAGACTGAAAATAGAGTGTTGTCAATATGTTCTTGGACATATATGATGTTGTAGCATTGTTTGCTCAGCAAGAAGGATTATAATGGGCTGAAGCACTTATGAAGACAAAGTATAAGATATTTGACAAAAAAGTGAAACCAATTGATTTTCCGCTTCCACCAGAAAGTGAGGGTGTCAAAAAAAGTGTCAAGGTAGACAAGCTTATGGGATCCTAAAGATATAGGTCATCAGTTTACATTTGAAACATTACAAGAATTAAAAGTTGGTGTAGAAGGGTTTCTTTTGCTTGCTAAAAGACACTGTTTTATGCAGATGCTGGCTAGGCATGGAAAGCCATTTGCATTTCAGCAAATTGAAATAGGTTATGTGGATCCAAATGTTGTCTCTCCTATGGTAATATTTATTGTGCCACATATACATGTACCATGGAACTTGAGGCCTATTCCAGTGCCTAAAGCTTACTTTCCAAAACTACTGGATTTGCTAAATGAAAAGATTCATATTAAGATCTTGGAGCCCTCTTTAGCCCCGCACTCAAATCGTTGGTTTACTATACCCAAAAAGAATGGGGCTTTGAGATTTATTCAAGACATGCAACCTATCAATAAAGTGACTGTTGAGTGTTGAAATGACTTGTTTTTTTGGCTGATTTTTGTTGTTTTTGAGAGCTGAATGGTTGATTTTATGAGATGATTGATTGATTTGGAAGTGGTTTGAGAGTGTTTTGGATGATATTGATTGGGTTTTGGAAGATCATGATGTTTATTCGTGGTTCTATGATGTTCTGATAGGTTCTGATTGGTTCTGTATACCTCCTGTTTTGCTCTGTTTTGGTCTGTTTTGTTCTGATTGTCTTCCGTAAGGAGGGATGGAGTATTGATTGATGAAGATTGAGATCTTGTGAAAGTTTATTGAATGGTTTGTGAGAGTTTGGAATGGTTTGAGTATGAGTTATGTGGTTTTGATGACCTTCTGTAACCTTCTGAAGGTCTTCTGTAGAGCTTCTATTTCTGTTCTGTTCTGTTTATGTTCTGTACTGTAGCTGTTCTGGTACTGTTCTGTGATTGTTCTGTATGCTTCTGTATGTGTTCTGATGGATGAGAGTGTAGCTTGGGAAAGTTTTCTAGCCTTGGAAAGAGGTGAATACAAGTGCAAAAGAGCTGGAAGAAGTGGGAGAAGTAGCTGCTGAAGACTCAAGTGAAGACTAGAGTGAAGTGACAGTAGTGAGCTATGAAAGGACACTATAGTGGCTCTTGTGACTCTTCATATCAGACATACCTCTTGGGAGGGGTATCCACGACCTAAGAAGGATTATTGAGAGTGATTTTGAGAGATTGTAGTGAGGATATGATGTATTATTGATGGAGTGAGAGATAGAGAGTCAGAGATAGCCAATTCTACTAAAACAAAGTGATTGTATATGAGAGATTGAGAGAGAAGACTATGAAGATATTGAAGATGAATACTATGTGATGTATTTTCATTCAAAGATGGTGTATTCCTTTGCTCTTTTTGTTCTATTGATGGATTTTGTGAAGATATTGAAGAATACGGTTGATTCTATCAAATCCGTGGGAGGTCTACATGATGTTGCATGAAGATTTGTTATGCCTGGTGTTCTTTTCTTCATTGTGATCATATGAAACATGATAAACAAGCTTGTTGATATTACAAGATAGATTTTCTTGCAAGAGAATTCCCTTTTCTTTGGTGTTCCTCTCGGGGCTCCATGTTTTTGGTGCGCAGCCGGGGAAACTTGCCATCAACAAGCACCAGAAGAGGCTGAAAATGAAGGAAATGGCATTGCCAAGAAGAGAAGAATTCAATGGATGATTGTAAAGTTCCTTCTTCCACTGAAGAGTTGGAATTCCTCATAATCAAAGCCACTTTCCACAAGAAGTTCATCCCACAATGGCGGAAACACATCACCATCATGATGCATGCTCTATGTGGTGGACAGTTTCCTCTTCCTGTTGAAGCAGCAGAAACTTGCATCTTGGTGGCAAACTGTTTGGGAACAAACTGAAGGGCAGAAACAGAGAGAATGACCATCCATGGAAGATTTGACATTCATTGAGAAGTTTCCAGACAACATCAAGTGGGAGATTGTGAAGAAGCTTCAGGAGTCTTGGTCTGTAGAGGTTCACAAAGACAAGAAGGAAAAAAGTTGGAATTTGTTCGTGGACGCTCAATAGCAAGATACATGGGATGCTTGGTGTACTGATAATCTTCTATTTATTCAATTAGCAACCCACTGGAAGTTGGTAGACAGAGTGTTTTTCACAACATACACTATTGAAACCATCAGAAGCTGGCATTACTATGATAATGGCACCACCACGATGCTCAGACGTATGCATTTTGACACCTTCAGAACCGAATACCTTCCTCTGTGCAGTGGCATGAAAGCAGAATTCAGGGACGTTGAAAAGAAAGAAGTAGAAGAAATGTTGGCAAGAGAATCCTCCAGAGACTGAAGCCTTTTGTTAACCCTCTGTGGAGCACTAACAACCTAGTGGAGCCAACCCCCTGATGAATGACGCAATAAAGAGGCAAGCATTAGAACAAGTCCAGAGGTACGTGAGAAGAGAGAAAGCAAGAATCAGAGCCGAGAGCAAGCTCGCAGCAGAAGCCGCCTTTGACGCCCTTGCGGAACTCTTTACAGAAGTCCCAATGGCACATCAAGCCCTTCCTCCTCCTGCTGGAGGTCCACTTCCAAGCCAGATCCGTCCTGGAAATATTGATGATGACAGGCCAGCGAATGTAGTCCCATTGCCAGTTTTTAAGGGAGAGTACAATGAAGACCCCGATCTTCATATAGCAGAGTTTATGGTAGCATGTGTGGCTAACAATGCCAGAACCCCTGAGCACTGGTTAGCAATATTCCCCGCCACTTTCAAGGGCACGGCGTTTCAGTGGTATGAGAGACAAGCAGCAGGAACTTTTGGCACATGGGACGACCTGAAGTTGGCCTTCCTCACTAAATTCAGGCGTGAAGGTTTTGAAGAGCGGATGCGAGAGGAATTTATGAACCTAAGTCAATCCTCTGGAGAAAGAGTGGAAGCTTATGTCTCACGAATGGAATCCATCCTGAAGAGATGGACTAACCATAATCTAGATGATGGCATTCAGAAGGGGGTGTTTCTCAGAGGATTACAACCAGAAGTCCGTAAGTTTGTGGAGCTGCAAAGACCAGCCACACTGCAAGCTGCAACAGAAGGTGCAAGACTGTACGATGAAGTGGAAGCTAGATTAGCAATGAATACAGGAAGAGGAGTCCTACCTCCTCTGATGCCAGGGATGATGTATCCACCCAATGCAGTTCCTAGGACTGTCCCCTACCCTTACCAACAGATGCCCCCAGTATCACAGTACAGTGCACCAAATCCACAGTGGCCACAATCCATGCCTCAAATGATGGTTCAACCACAACAACAATGGTCCCAACCAATTTCCTCAATGTCAAATCAGCAGCAACAGTGGAATCCTACCAACTGGAACCAACAGCCAACAGTTCAAACAAGAGCTCTGAATCAGAACCAGAACAGAGACCCCTCTGTACCAGCCCAACCCGTTTATGCAGTGATTACAGAGACTCCTCAAAACCCTCCTACCAGTACGTTCGGAGGAGAAAGCTTGAAGGATTACTTATCCAACTCAGTTGCAAACATCAAAAAGGAGTTGATGGATGTGATTACAGAACAACTACAGACGTTGAAAGTGAATACCGCTAGCATATCCAACGTTGCAGGAGTAGGAAGAGATGTGATGCGGTCAAATACTTGGTGTGGTAAGTGTCATCAAGCAGGCCATTTAGCCACTGAATGTACACGAAAACCAACTATTCCTAGGGCCTTCTGTTCCTACTGTTTGCGGAAGAACCATACAGAGGACATTTGCTCTTTGAAGGAGATGCATGATAGGAGAAGGAAGGAAGAAGACGTAAGATTCAACTTGTTGGAATCCAAAATGACAACACAGGATATTGGACCCAAGCCTAGAGAGTTTGGTCCTAATTTTGGACCCAGAAGATTTCCCTCTCAAAGTTACAGAGGAAGACAGTCTGGCGGTGGTCAAAGATCAAAAGTGGAGTGTTACAGATGCGGAGAAAAGGGACACATCTCACCAAATTGTCCAAATCCTCGAAGGTCAGTGGATTACAAACCCTTATGCAGTCGATGCAAAGGAGAAGGCCACACTGCAAAAGACTGTCCAAGCCCAGCCCCAGTGAAAAACAGTGCTACTGATAGTCCGGCCAAGGCCCAAGAGCCTACCTCCAATTTAGTGGAATTGGAAGTTGCTGCCATCACGCGTGCAAAGCAAAAGGAACCACCTGTCCAGAAAGAAAATAACCCTCTAGCCAGAACAGTGAAGTTCAATCTTCCACCAGAAGAACCGAACAGAACAGAGCCTAACAGTGCCGTATAGAGCACTACAATGCCACAGAGAGTTACAGAGACAGGACCAGAGGTCCAGGATATAGAAGAGGAGGAAGTGCCACAAGTGACAGAAGAAGTTCCCATGATGCCTGTGTTGGAAGAAAGAAGGAAAATGAAAATGGGTGTTGCCCCATTCCCTAACCAATTAGAGAAGCCAGTGGATCCTATTAAGGAATATGATCTGGTCAGAGATCTAGATACCTTTAAACCAAACCTCACATTCCGACAATTATTGATGTTGTCTCCCAATTGCCGGAAAAGGTTCAAAAGTATACTGACAAGAAGACGTGGTTTAAGGATTGCTCCCTCAACAGCAACAAAGTCCAACAAGTCTCCAGAGCCTGTAAAAGAAGTGGATGTGGCTAATGCTTTCCTAGATCCGGGTACTCCAGAGACTGGTGTGTGGATAGAAGGCTGCTTCATTGCAAATGCACTGATTGATGGAGGTTCATCAGTGAACATTATGACGGATGTGACAATGAAGGATCTAGGCCTACAAGGTGTGCAACCCACCCAATGGCTCATCAGACTGGCGGATCAGAGTAGAATCAAGCCTTTGGGCATTCTCCCATATGTGAAGACTACAGTGGCTGGAAAAGATTATTGGCTAACCTATTTGGTGGTGAAGCCAAACTCTTATGGTACATCCTACCCTCTGTTACTGGGCAGACCATGGCTTTTTGAAGCCCGAGCAAGGACGGATTGGTTCAAAGGAACTTTGACCTTGGGTAGAGGACCCAACAAAGTGGTGCTGAAACTGTATGGTTCTCAAAAAGGACATGGATCCACCTCCTTGGAATTATCTTCTGACTCCCCTAATGAGGCTACAGATGGAACATCAGCAGACGAAGATGCTATCAAACAGATCCTTCCCAAGAAAACAGTGGCACATTCCTTAACAGTGGATACTGTAAGCCGACTTCCAAAAGATGCAAAGCCATTATCAATGGGTGAATACTTCCTGCCTGAACCAGGAATGACTTCTAAAATCACTTCTGACAGTGAGATAGAAGCATGGATGTACTGCTCTCCCTGTTACATGGCCATAGCAGAAGTAGAGACAGAGGCAGAAGAGGAAACAGAGAATCTATTCTTCTGTTATAGAGCGCCTACAGAGACAGAAGCAGAGACAGAAGCAGAAGCAGAAGCAAAGACAGAGACAGAAGCAGAGACAGAAGCAGAAGCAGAAGCAAAGACAGAGACAAAAGAGGATGAATATGATATGGACGAAGAAGATTATGAAAGTGAAACGGAAGAGTTTATCCCACCTGAAGAGGATACATTTGAAGAAGAAGTTCCAGAAGCATCAGAAACAGACGAGCTCATGCTATGGGACAGAATGGTGATGGTACCATTTGGTCTGGTAAATGGATCTTCTCATATGCAAAACCTTTATAAGGAATGGATTAAGAAGAACAAGCCGTCTTTTAGCAGTGGCTCCTGCCATCCTAACCCATCCTTGCCAAAGAAAGATGATGATGATGCACCGTGCCAACAAGCACCAATCCCACCAACCCAACAGGCATCAGAGAGTCCCTGTTATGTGACGTTCCTGGATGGGTCATCTTCAGAAGAGGAATCTTCAAGTCAAGAGGTAATTAATCTTGAAACCAAACCCGAGACGGCTCTAATCCCATTCCAGCATCTTAAGGAGCAACCTAAGTCTCCACCAAAAGAAGAAGTTGGTTCTAGTGGGACATCAGACGAGGACATCACTCCCTTGAAGGAGTCGGATTTGTATCCAGAAGCAGTCCGTGGGACCTTCATCCGTGAAGTAGAAGGTGAAAGGCAATTAACCTTTCTGGATGCAGAAGGCACTGAATGCCACTTGAAGATGGGTAGCAGCCTCCCAGAAGAGGAGTTGTCAACCTTGTACAACTTGCTGAAGGAAAATTTGAACATGTTTGCATGGTCCTACAAAGACCTAAAGGGGATTGATCCCACAATATGTCAACATCATATTGACTTGGAGCCTGATGCCAAGCCAGTACGGCAACGACAGAGGTGAATGAACCCGAATTATTCCACATTGGTGAAAGCGGAGCTGCTGAAGCTTCTGGAAGCCGAGTTCATCTATCCAGTGGCAAATAGTGAATGGGTTTCACCCATCGTGGTTGTACCCAAGAAGAATGGCAAGCTTCGTATATGTGTGGATTTCCGAAAGCTCAATTCCAAGATGAAGAAGGATCACTTTCCTATCCCTTTCACAGACCAACTGTTGGACACAGTGGTAGGACATGAGCTTTATTCCCTTTTGAATGGATTCAGCGGATACAACCAAGTCCAAATCGCAGAAGAAGACCAATCCAAAACAACCTTCACCACAAAATGGGGGACCTACGATTACCGAGTGATGCCATTTGGGCTCTGCAATGCCCCTGCTACTTTCCAACGAGTCATGATGGCTGCATTTCAAAATCATCTGCACGACTTTATTGAGGTATATTTGGATGACTTCTGTGTCTATAGTTTGATCCGTGAATATTGGGAGCACCTGGAGCAATGCTTTGACCGATGCCGGGAGTATGGGATTTCCCTCAACCCCGACAAATGCATCTTTGGGGTCTCTTCTGGAGTTCTGTTGGGCCACATTGTCTCTGCACAAGGGATATCAACAGACCCTGCAAAGATTGAAAAGATCGCAGCTCTGACAGCACCCACCAACCTCAAACAGTTGAGGGGATTCCTAGGCCATGTGGGTTACTACAGAAGGTTCATAGCCCACTTTGCAACAAAGGCAACCTCCTTGCACAAGCTCTTAAGGAAAGATGCAGAGTTTACTTGGACGGAAGAATATGACAAAGCCTTCCACACTCTGAAGCAGTGTCTGATAGAGGCACCCATTCTGCAACCTCTTGATTGGACGAAAGAGTTCCATGTACACACGGATGCATCAATTGAAGGCTTAGGTGCTGTCCTTTGCCAAAAGGGCTCCTTGAAGCTGGATCAACCGATCTTTTACGCAAGCCGAAAAGTCACTGATAGGGAACGAAACTATACAGTGACAGAGCTGGAGTGCTTGGCAATGGTGTTTTCCCTAGAGAAGTTTTGCCATTATCTCCTATCGACCCACTTTAAATTTTATGTGGATCATGAGGCCCTGTCCTTCTTGATGAACAAAGCAGATGTGAAAGGACGAATGATGAGATGGCTCCTTCTATTTCAGGAGTTCGACTTTGAGGTGATTACTAAGCCTGGTCGTTCCCATGTTCTGGCTGATCATCTGTCGCGTATCCCACAAACTGCAGACGAGGAGCAGGATGATCCAGATCTCCCTGATGCTTCCCTATTCTTGGTAGAAACTGTCACTCCTTGGTATGCAGACATTGCCAATCTGCTGGCAACCCAACAGTATCCCCTTGGTATTTCTAGTCGGGAAAGGAAGAAGCTCATGTTAGAATTAGCCCCCTACACCCTGCTAGGTGGTGCACTGTACAAGAAAGGCAAAGATGAAGTGTTTAGAAGATGTGTCGCAGGAGAAGAGATTGGGATTGTTCTGAAGGCTTGCCATGACGAGCCATGTGGAGGTCACTTTGCAGGAGAAGCTACAGCCAGGAAAGCTCTGCTAGCAGGATATTGGTGGCCTACCATCCATAAGGATGCCTATGATTACTGTAAAAGATGTGATGCTTGTCAAAGAATGGGGAAACCCACGAAGACAAGTGCCATGCCATTGCAACCTATCCTTCCCTTAAAGCCGTTTGAGAAGTGGGGCATCGACTTCGTAGGTCCAATCGATCCTCCCACCAGACGGAAACAGAACCGATACATCCTCGTATGTATGGATTATATTACAAAGTGGTGTGAAGCTAAAGCCCTAAAGCGGGATGATGGTAACAGCGTGGCCCTGTTCATGTACGAGAATATCATCACCCGTTTTGGCAGTCCCTTAGAGCTGGTAAGTGACAGAGGCACTCATTTCCTTAACAAAGTCATGGAAGAGTTGACAGAGTTGTATAAGATCTGCCATCGCAAGTCCACTCCTTATTACCCCAGAGCCAACGGCCAAGTCGAAGTCACCAATCACATCCTCTGTTCAATTCTGACAAGAACGATTGTCGCACATCGTCGTGATTGGGACGATCGACTTACAGAGGCCCTCTGGGCATATAGAACCTCCCATAAAGCAGCAACAGGATAGACACCCTTCCAGCTGGTGTATGGTACAGAAGCTGTTTTTCCTGTTGAATTGGAACTATCCTCTTTGAGAGTGGCCATCAAAGAGCGTTTGGGGGACGATGATTCACTGCAACGCCGTCTCCTGCACTTGGAATGTTTGGACGAAATTCGTAGGATGGCTCTACAGTGCATGGAAGCCACGCAAGCTCGACGTAAGGCTTACCATGATAGCTTCATCAAGCACAAGGAGTTCAAAGAAGGTGATTTGGTCCTAGCCTATGATTCACGCTTTGGCAAGTTTCCTGGCAAGCTCCAACAGCGGTGGATGGGCCCCTATAAGATACTTGCAGTCAACCCTAATGGCTCTGTCCAAGTACAGACCGTTGATGCCTCTGATGATCCCTTTCTGATCAATGGATATCGCATGAAGAAGTACTTCCCTCCTTGGGGATCTTGACAATTACGGTCACCTGATCTTTTCCCTCATTGGCGCGGCACTGTACTTCTTATGCTGCTACTTCTGATAGCCATTCTTCAGTCAGTCCTGATGAAATGGACGCAACCCTTTGTCCCCTCAAACCCCCCTTCCAGCCTTGATCTCTTATCCTCTATTTTCCACCAGCGACAGTGGCGAGGTTGGTTTTGACAAATGGTCTTTTTACTATTCCCTTGCTCAATTCGAAAAAAAAAAATATATATATATATATATATACATATTGGTCATGGGAGAAAAGGACTTAGGTCCCTGTCATGCCGACCTATTCTTCGAGAAAAGGTGGAAACACCCTCAGGAATAGGGGAAAACAAAAGAAAAAAAAGGAAAAAAAAAAGAAGAAAAAAAAACAAAACAAATCTGTTATGAGAGAAAAGGAAGCAATTCCCTGTCATACCAGGCCTCGTTCTAAGAAAAGGTGATAAACACCCTTGGACGGAAAGCTGGCTGTGGAAAAGGTGGCAACACCCAACAGTCCAGAAAGTGGATTCATTGATTGATATCCCTCGGATCCAATTCCGACGCTACCTCCCTTGGTACGCTATGTCCTGGGTCTTTCTGCAGAGCGTCTAACTGTCCTCTAGCAGATGACATGTCCTATTCAACACAACGTTCGATTTGATGGCTACCTCCCTGGGTACGCCTCTTCAACAACTGATGCCGCGATCTTCATCGACAAACAATCAAGTGACGTGAGCTTTCATCCTAACCGGATGGGGACGTGAGTATGGGTTGCCCTCTGTAACTATCGACAGAGCGTGAGACAGAGGGTGGGGCGAGAGACCAGTCTTTTCCCTTCACATCAAATGAGAGGTGAGTAGTGTGGATGAAGTGTTGCACGCACGGGATGGGCCTCTCAATGCACAAAGCACAATTTGTTCTGTGCACTGCACCATAAGGCTCCCTGGCCTTCCTTCTCGCACCGTATGCCGGCACAGGGCGGGATGCACAGTTGCACCATCAAATGCGCACAAGGCATACAACCTTTGCACAAGTGACTGTGAGGATTACATCAATGGGTTTCAGGACAAGGCTGCCCTCCTGTATTTATCAACAGAGAGTGAGACAGAGGGCGGGTTGAGTGTGACTGGAGTTTCTTCAATCAATTACTGAGAGGTGAGATTGAGGGACGTTACGACACTTGGAGTCAGGTATGTTCCCGTTTCCCTATGCACCCACGGGATGGGTCTTTGCCGTCATCACAAGACACGTCACCCTGTTCTGTCCACTGCACTGTAAGGCTCCCTTGCCTTCCTTCTTGCACCTATGCCAGACGGGTTGGACGCACTAATGCACCATCAAATGTGCACCCTGGTATACTCCTTCTACACCATTCCCCCTTGTTGATTTCTAAACCGGGTATGTGATATGGGTTTCAATCCTTATTCCTCGAGTGATATTAGTCATGGGGCGTGTGACTGTTCTTTCATTCCATTTGAGTGACTGCGAGTTGAGTGTAGTATCCCTCATCATCGACAACGTATTTCCTGCGATTCCTTCAACCAGCTACCTCCCTGGGTACTGCTGCGTGGTCCCTGCCATGAAGGACGTGCACTGTAAAGATGCCTTGGTACCTCCTGCAGTCGACAACAACATTGGACGTGCCATCGACACTCAACCTTGCTTCTTGACGAAATGGGCCAAGTTTTTCTAACCCTCCCACTTTGGTTTCTTCGTGACGGTCATGTTTCAAGTGTGGGGACGTTAGTGGATGGTCTGTGGCGTGGTCCTAGGTCCCTGTTGCTCGGTTAACCCTATCCGTTAAGGTCTTAAGTGTGGGGACGCGTCCCTACGCGTCTACATTGTATACCCCTCTGCATATGCCTTAACCTGCTCATGCATGTTTTGCCATGCCTGGTTGTTACCCTCATGGGATCCCTTCCCACCCACCCGGTTATGTTCCCCCCACCCTTGGGGCTGTTCCCTTACAGTTTTCCTTCATTCCCTGATTTTAAGGTCCTCCTATGTGACTGCATCCTACGTTCACCAACGTCCCAATCCAACCTTATAGCCCTGTTTCTCTCTTTGAACTGACCATTTTTCCTTTTTACCTATCCCTGTTCCGGTGCACGGTTTTTGAGTTATTAATTTTTGACACATTTTGCGCAAATTAGCCGGTTTTCCATATGAACGCGCTTTTCTTGCTTCAGAACCGTGATCTGATGTCATAGCCCTGCCAACCACTTTTCCCCTGACATTTTTCATTTTTATTCCGTGTCGTTCCGATACACGGTTTGTCCATTATTAATTTTCCGGGTTTTTACGACCTTTTTCATGCGTATTTTTACTATTTTTCCATGTGAACCTGCCCTGTTTGCATCGGAATTCCAATCTGATCTGACAGCCATGTCCCCTGTGCCTTCCCCCACCTTTTTCCTTTTTCCTCCACCCTTTTTCGACTTTCGGATTTTTACGTATTAATTTTTAAATCAGTTTTCGGGCGTATTTTTGGAGTTTTTTTGCATGTGAACCCCTCCTACTTCCACCGGAACTACGGTTTAGCATGCCAACCCGGTGCAACCTCTTCCTACAGACATTTTTCCTTCTCACTACCTGACATTCCAGCGAAAGGTTCGTCCGATATTAATTTTCGATCCCATTTTTTGGTCGGTTTTTTGGGTTTTTCCCACGTGAACGCGTCTTCTCTCCGTTGGAATTATGTTTTGATGTGATAGGCTGGTCGGGCACGTCTTTTTTCCCAGTTTTTCTTTTTCTTGCACCTCGTTCCGATGCACAGATTTCCCACTATTAATTTTTAATTGAGTTTTTTGGTTCATTTTTTGTGTTTTTTGCACGTGACCGCCCTTAACCCTTCCCGGAACCTCCGTCGTCTATTTTCCCTGTCTTCCGCCTGTCGTCCTGCCCACTTTTTGTTTTTATGCTATTTCGTTTTGACGTCCGGATTGGGAGTTATTAATTTTTCTTTATTTTTACGTGTATTCGCGCGCCCATTTTGCGCATGAACGCGCCCTTTTTCGATTTTACGCGTCTTCACGCGCCATGATCGCCTCCACGTCCCCCGTCGCGCCATTCGGGCTCCCATTCAATCCTGTCACGGCAAATTTTTTTACCCTCGCCCCGCGCACACGCACGGGACGAGGGGGTACGCCCCTTGCATGGGCCCCTACCCATTAACCTTTCCCTCTTTCCCTTGCGCTCCCCTACCCCACCCTTTCCCCCTGCCCATTCCCCTATGACCACCCCCCCTTCCCATGGCCCTACCCCCCTTTTCCACTCCCCCCCCCCCCACACCCTTCCCTATCCCCCCTACCCTACCCCTACCCACCCCAACCGCCTCCCATCCCCTCTCTCCCTCCTCCTTCTCCCACGTCCCTTCCCTTCCCCCGCCTTCTCCTCTCCTTCCCCTTCCTCCTTCCTCCTCCCACTGTCCTCCTTCCTCCTCCCGCCTGCATTCTCCTCCCCTTCTTCCTTCCTCCTCCCCCCTTCCTCATTCCTCTGCCGTCGCCGCCCTCCAGTCCCGCCGCCGCCTGGACACACCCGCCGCCGTCTGGAGACGTGCCCGCCGTCTGGAGACACGCCTGCCGCTGCCTGGTCCCTCGCACGCGCCGCCCTCCAGTCCCGCCGCCGCCTGGAGACACGCCCGCCTCCTCTTCATTGGCGCTCACCCGTTGCCTCCCTCCTCGCGCCCGCCAGTCGCCAGGGCCCGTGAGGCCGTCGCCTCCCGCCAGAGTCGCCGCCCCTGTCGACGCCGACGTAGCCGCCGCACGCCCGCCGTCTGTCGACGCGCCGCCCTGCCGCCGGACGCACCGCCGCCGCCCTCCTCCCCTTCCTCCTCCTCCTCTTCTTCCACCTCCTCCTTCCTCACTAACCCCTGGTTAGTTGCCACTAACCTACCCCTTGTTATCTAACCTAACATTAGTTACACTAATTAACCCTAAGTTAGGATAACTAACCTAACCTACTAACCCTAACCCTCACTAACCCTAGTTAGGCTCCCTAACCCTAACCCTAGTTAGTTGTTACTAACCTTAGTTACCACTAACCTAACCCTAACCCTCACTAACCCTAGTTAGGCTCCCTAACCCTAACCCTAACCCTCACCCTAACCCTAACCCAACTTAGGTTAACTAACCCCCTTTAGGTTAGTCTCCATTGACCTAGTTCCCCTAACTGACTTATCTAACCTGACTTGACTTGGGCTGACTACCATGACTTCCACAGACTAACCAGACTTAACTGACTTACTTTTCACTTACTTCTCAAATTAACATGCTTTACATGATTTAATTAATTTATCAATTAATTTCCACCTAATAACAATTCAGAAAAATTTCTAAAAATTCCCTTTGCTTTTTGCCAATTTTTGGAAATTTGTCCGCTGGAAATTACCCACCCTAAAAATTCTGAAAATTAAATATTTCCTAATTTATCCCCCAAATTCCCAACCAATGTAGAAAATTCATTTAAAAATAGTAAAAATTTCTTAAAAATTCCCCTCTTCCCCCTTGACCATTTTTCATTTATTTTTCACTTTAAAATATTATCATACATGGTACCCCTATTATTCCAAAAAAAAACACAAAAAACAAAAACAAAACCAATAAACGGAAATTAACCATACCACTCTCTATTTTATTTTCATACATTCCATTGTGAATATTTCCTCTATATTCATGTGTTATATATCTTGATTTCCTTATTATTATTTTTATTCTTCTTTTTTAAAAAAAAACTACACAAACAAAAACCCAACAAAAAAAAACCAAAAAAAAACAAAAAAACAAAAAAATCCATCCACCAAACATAATAACCTCACAAACACACACCAACCATAACTAATCACAAATTATCAAAAATTAAAAAACAAAATAAAAATCAACACATCCGCTAAGGTGTTGTCTTTGTTGTTTCGTCAGTGGTCTTTACTTTTCCTTTACTGGATTCACTTCTTTTGGGGGACTCTTCCGTGCGCATTTCTGCATTACATACACACCCCTTCCAGGTATTTATTTTATGTGCTTTATTTATTTTCATTTTTCCCTTAATCACATATTAATTGTTAAAATGAACTCTTTTATTCACTCATAGTTTCCACGCACATTCGCGCTATACACACACATACTTTTTAATTAAAATAAACCCGTCGTTCACTTCGCACGCGCTACGTGCGCTACAAATGCACTTTAATTTTTCATTAAAATGAACCAGCCGTCACATGAGCACGCGCTGGCAAAAAAGCGCTCCACATCACCTTAATTTGTAATAACTAAATTTGCATTTAGAGACCCAGTCGGGTATTGAAGTCCGGGATTCGAATTAATGCACCGTTTTCACCTAATAATTGGTAATTTAATTTATAATAAGGAACCTCCGTTTTCTTGCTAAGGTTTATCACCTAATAAAAATTCACCCATTCTTAATAATTTATTAAAATCAACCCTTCATTCAATTAATTCCCCCTCACTGCACTTAATTCCCCTTTTTAATGAACCGTTTCGTGGGATGGGTATGCGCCGTCATTAGAGTTATTTTCCTAGTCCAGTCCTGGTCTATCAACGATGTAGTCTTACTATGTGTCGGATGTGGTATTGTTTTGGTTTACTGTCTTTGTTACGGTTAAGGGTACGGTCTGCAGTTTTTTTTTTCTTTTATTGCCTGATACGGGGTTCTGGGTGTTTGTCTGATGCATCGCATGAAGCTTTCGGTCGCATATGTCTCAAGGTCATGTCGAATTTTTTTTCTAGGATGTGGTTTGCTTGGGGTTAGTTGGTCGAGTCACGTTTTCTTGTTTGGTTGTTCTCTTATCCTTGGTTTTTTGTCTGTTGCTTTGCAGGCATTCTCCTTGATTGTCTGTGTTTGTGGTGTGTGTGTAACCATCTGAATGGCGCCTTCTCATGCTCCTCCCCCTATCCAGTACATCCCACTAGTTAGTAGGGATTACTCTTCCCTACTTACTTTTGAGCCTCTCACGAAGGCGGGACTTACTGCTTTTGTGGCTACTTCTTTTCCCCTGCTTCCAGAGGATCCGTCGTTATGTGATGAGTTTCTGGCCTCTTACAGCAAGAAGACAGGATTAGTCCAGGGAATTTCTATGACTTTGACACCTCGCGGCTTAGGGAAGGCTCTGTCTCTTCCCTCCAAAGGTGAACCTTTTGTGACCACTCGTCAGCTTTTCTCTAATGAAGAGATTCTGAAGCTGTTGCAAAAGCAGACAAGGGAAATCCTCGATGTTAAGAAGGTGATAAACTCTTCAGGAGTTTCCTTTTCTATGATCACTGATCCCGTATGGAAGACGATCTGTCAGTTTCTCCAGGATAGGTTTATGCCTGCCAAAACGCCATCCCAGTATTTGTCCAAAGAGCTTTTTACAGCTTCCCGGATGGTGTTAAAAGGAGTTGCTATTGATTGGAGCACTTACCTCCTTACTAAAATGGATCAGCATTTCGTTAAAGTCACCAGGGGTAATGTTACCAATGTCACATATGGATCATATTTGTCTGCCTTCTTGACCTATTTAGGTTTACAGAAGACTGTGCCTCCACCTCCTCCATCAGATCCAGTACCTCCTCCTCCACCTTCAGAAGAGTCAGCACCCATTGACATCGAGGATGATGATTCTCCACCTCCCCTGGTCATCCAGCGCAAACGCTTGAAGCGGGTAGCAGATAAAGCTCCTTCCGTACTTCCTTCAGTACATATCCTGCTACCTCTGGCAGTGATCTCCCTGGGTATCTCACTTGTAATAACCTATTCAGAGCACATCGAGAAGGATCATTGGACATCTCAGTTCCCTCCTTGAACAGTCTAGTCTCAGGAGATGCAATTCCTTTTCTCTGTAAAGATATTCAGAGTTCCATTGAGTTGTCAATGACAGCCTGTGTTCAACAGCTGTACGCGTCTTTTTATGAAGAGCTCATGCAGTCTAAGGACCAGTTGCATAAGGCAACTTCTGAGTTAGCTTCTGCTAAGGATACCCTGGCAGATTTATTTAAGCAAATGGAACAGCAAACCCAACTGGTTGCTACCCAAAGCGATGAGATTTCTTCTTTGAAGATCCAGTTACTAGAGGCTCAATCACAGGTTACTAGCCTTTCAGAGGAAAAGGAGAGGATGTCCAGAGAAGCGCAAGAATTCCGAGCTATCTTAGATGACAAACTTTCAGCTTTACAGATGGCTAATGACACAGTGGCAAACCAAGCCTCCCAAATCCAGCAGTTGCAAGATCAACTTGCAAAGTTCCGCTCTGTTCCTCCAAGCCCTAATGTTCCATTGATTCCTTCTCTTTCACAGCAGGATTTGGCTGCTCTTCACAGACAGGCTACTTTGTGCCCTCTATTCCAAGATAAAGTGGAAAGATTGCAGTCCAGAATGGACTTGTTATGGTCTACATTTGAGCAGTTTCAGGAATATGTCTCACCAGACCATTCTTTCTTTGTCCACTACCACTTACAGAAGTTGGTCTTCTATATGAAGCTTTCCACGATGGATTTACCTCTTCCAGAGGATGGATGGAGTGGGGCTTGGTCTACTGAGTTGTTGACAGAGGTAGTAAGAATGGTCTTTGAAGATTCTGTCATGCCAGATACCATGTTGATGTCATACATGTATCTATGGGGAGACTTGTTAGTTCCAGATGAGGTGGATATGGCATGGTATGTGGGGGATGTGGTCTTACAGGCTGTTTTGTATGTCAATCATTTGGAGTTGCGTATCGCTAACATGTTCCAGAGTTATTCCTCCAAAGTGGCTGATTGTCATGATAATTTGTGGCATCCCATGATTAATTTTGTGGTCCTCAATCAAAGACAAAACACAGCTCCTACCTCTGCCCAGAGTACTAATCAACTGAGGATGGATCTCTTAGCCTATCTTTCAAAGCATAATCCATTTGATGCTACCTTCTTTGATGCCTATCATCGACGATCTCTCTTAGGACCTTCTGTTCCTACCCTCCTCTATTACCAACAAATGGCTCACCGCTATGCTATATATCTTTCCCTTTGTCAATCTAATTCCACCACTATTTTACCCCTTCTTTTCCAACCTTCCTCTTTCCCTCAAATTCCCATTTTTACATATTGTTCCTTTATTTAGGATAGGGTATTTTCCCCTTCTCCGCCCTGTCCTTCTCCATCCATTAATGTACCCTCCACATTTCCTATTTATCAGTTAACACCGTTCCTTAGTGATTCCCTACAAATTTCTACCACTCCTTCTTTAACCTTTTCTTCTTTTTATGATTTTTCCTATCCCTCCCTTCATCCACTCTTCCTTATTCCATTACCCTCTCCTAACACTTCTATATCTCAACCACCTCAGTTGGTTAGTGACTGTGACGGGTTTGATAATCAGATTTCCAGAAGAAGGGGATGGAGTTCGGATGATTGCCTTACAGGACCTCAGATCAATTGGCCAGTAATTCCAAGAGAATGGACAGCTTCCAGTCAAGCTTATCAGAACTATGTTCATTTTGCTCAGCAGTATTCACAGTCTGCAGATCCCTCAGTGAGATTA
The DNA here is from genome assembly GCF_053477565.2 of Lygodium microphyllum. Lineage (NCBI taxonomy): Eukaryota > Viridiplantae > Streptophyta > Polypodiopsida > Schizaeales > Lygodiaceae > Lygodium > Lygodium microphyllum. The sequence goes on from NC_141145.1 coordinate 68,720,412, forward strand.
ACTGCTCACTTTGCTTGGTACCTGGCGTATATGCATAGGCACTCTCATAATGATTCCAAGCCTATTCCAAAGTTGTACATGAATGTCAATGTGAGTATTGATTCCCAGCAGCTAGAGATATTGTATTTTCATGCCCTTTGTTTGCCTAGCAGATACTTGGTCCTGTTGGAAAGGATGTGCTGTCTCCAATTTTTTCAAAATCCTCCCAAAAACTTTGTAGATGAATCCTTGTCTATGGATCATTTCCGACAACATCAATCTTTCAAGAGGGATCATCTTCATTGATACCTTTCCAATGTATGGTGGATGCTTTTTAATGATAAATCTCTCTTTTTGGAGGAATCGTTCAGATGGTTGTGTTGTATTAGTGTTTGTGTTGTGAGTTCATTTATGTAAAATGAACGTGGTGGTTTCCTATTGGATTTCGTGTACGAGCTACATTATTGGAGAATTGTGGTGATGGGGTCATGGATGCCGAATTGAAGTTGATGCTGATGAAGAAGAAACAAACTCTTATATCCTTTACAAATTTGTTGTGATTTTTAGTTTGCTAAGCGGTGTTCATGTATAAAGGGTTTTCCTTTCTTTGTATTTTTATATCAGAAACAGGTTATAAGTTGGGGTCGTGGTGGATGGATTCTTTGTGAAAAGATATTGAAGATCAAAGTTGCGATTTTAAATGCACATGTATTCCCTTTTTCCTGGGTCGCGAGGACGCTTCCTTATTAAGTGTGGGGATATGTTGAGTGTTGAAATGACTTGTTTTTTTGGCTGATTTTTGTTGTTTTTGAGAGCTGAATGGTTGATTTTATGAGATGATTGATTGATTTGGAAGTGGTTTGAGAGTGTTTTGGATGATATTGATTGGGTTTTGGAAGATCATGATATTTATTGGTGGTTCTGTGATGTTCTGATAGGTTCTGATTGGTTCTGTATACCTTCTGTTTTGCTCTGTTTTGGTCTGTTTTGTTCTGATTGTCTTCCGTAAGGAGGGATGAAGTATTGATTGATGAAGATTGAGATCTTGTGAAAGTTTATTGAATGGTTTGTGAGAGTTTGGAATGGTTTGAGTATGAGTTATGTGGTTTTGATGACCTTCTGTAACCTTCTGAAGGTCTTCTGTAGAGCTTCTGTTTCTATTATGTTCTGTTTCTGTTTTGTACTGTAGCTGTTCTGTGACTGTTCTGTATGCTTCTGTATGTGTTCTGATGGATGAGAGTGTAGCTTGGAAAAGTTTTCTAGCCTTGGAAAGAGGTGAATACAAGTGCAAAAGAGCTGGAAGAAGTGGAAGAAGTAGCTGCTGAAGACTCAAGTGAAGACTAGAGTGAAGTGACAGTAGTGAGCTATGAAAGGACACTATAGTGGCTCTTGTGACTCTTCATATCAGACATACCTCTTGGGAGGGGTATCCACGACCTAAGAAGGATTATTGAGAGTGATTTTGAGAGATTGTAGTGAGGATATGATGTATTATTGATGGAGTGAGAGAGAGAGAGTCAGAGATAGCCAATTCTACTAAAACAGAGTGATTGTATATGAGAGATTGAGAGAGAAGACTATGAAGATATTGAAGATGAATACTATGTGATGTATTTTCATTCAAAGATGGTGTATTCCTTTGCTCTCTTTGTTCTATTGATGGATTTTGTGAAGATATTGAAGAATATGGTTGATTCCATCAAATCCGTGGGAGGTCTACATGATGCTGCATGAAGATTTGTTGTGCCTGGTGTTCTTTTCTTCATTGTGATCATATGAAACATGATAAACAAGCTTGTTGATGTTACAAGATATATTTTCTTGTAAGAGAATTCCCTTTTCTTTGGTTTTCCTCTCGGGGCTCCAGTGACCATAAGAAATGTGGGTGCAGGTCCTGTGGTTGATGAATTTGTAGAGGCTTTTGCAAGGAGACCGATCTATTCTTTGGGTGATCTTTACTTGGGGTATGATCAATTTTAGCTTGTAGTTGAGAGCAAGGATATCACAACCATGAAGACTCCTTTGGGGTTAGTATGGATGTGTACTCTCCCGCAAGGTGCAACAAACTCAGTGGCACACATGAAAAATGCTATGAATAGAGTACTTAGGGATTTTATAGCACGATTGACAGTGCCCTTCTTGGATGATGTTCCAATCAAAGGGTGTGTAGTGGTGGATGAGAAGAATGAAGAGATGGATGCTCATGGGTGTAGGCAGTTTATTGTAGACCATATTGTGGATTGCGAAAGAATTTTGACGCGTCTAGAAGAGTGCATTTAACTCTTTCTGGAGAAAAGTCTATCTTTGGAGTTGAAGAGGTTTTGATTTTTGGGCATACCATCATTGGTGTGGACTAGGATCTTGTCCATTCCTAGCATATCATATACATCTCTTTTGGGCCATCTCTCTTGACCTTGTTGGGCAGGCCCAACTCTCTCTGCAACAAAGCTCTGGCACGTTTCATTTTCTTGATGCACCATTATAGTACCAAGGTTCTTGTTGAAAGTTCAAAGGAAATTTGCACACTTCTCATAGTCCACAACTTGCCTTATGTAGGTTACATTGATTCACAATCTATTTTATGGAGGCATGTTCATCCATGGCCACAACTTCCAAGTTCAAGACATGCCTAAACCTAAACTAGTTGAAGGCCCTCATCTCCACTAAGAGGCCGTATTTAGCTTGTTCTTCTTTTGAGAACGAAAGTTTGCTGCTCTTCTCTTGACCTACCATTGTGGGTCCTTGTCATAACACCACAGCTCACCATTAGTTTTCTTAAGATAATGACTAGAGAGTGGTTGTGCGCTTATAGAAAAAAAAAAGCTTAAGTACATAAAGGGAATTTATCTTCACAATTCACACAATCCAATGAAGGTCCATGAGAATTTTCTTAAAGTATGTTTTTCCTTGAAGTATGCTTTTCCATCTTACCCCCTCCCCTTTGGAAATGAGAAAAATCCTTCCTAGGATTAAAGGTTGAAGAGTTAAGACCATTTAGTGCATGGTCATGGTGTTTCACTTTCGCATAAACAAAGTGTAGAATTTTGGGCTGTACTCCATGTTAGCGCAGAGGTCCATGTCGATAGGTTAGATGCTTACATGAGTGACATAGGTGAGGACATCCATTAGGAAATCACCGGAGCCTATTCTGCAAGCAATGTGTAACTCCCCCTCTGTCAAAATGTAATCTAGGTAAGGGTGAGTCATGATGTGCTCTTCAAGGGGCTGATTGCGAATGGTGGTCAACACCCTATAGGAGGTTGGGGCTACGTAAGTTGGGTTGAATTCCAAGGTCTTGATTGCCTGTTTCTACTCAGTGTTGGTCATGATTTGGTAGCCATTTTGATGCTCCCATTCAAGTTAGAGAGCATACCATTGTTGCAAGAAAGAGGAGTCATTTTGGCAGCCAATTGTTTCAACTCCACAATTTCTTGGTCAGTGGCAAGGACCATGCCCTTGTCGTATGACGTAATGAGGTGTTTTTTGTGTGCTTGTTCGTTGGAAATCTCAATAACAATGAGTTCCTTACTTGCCTTGGAAGCCTTAATGAATACGAATTTTGATTCTTCCCATGAGCAATGCAGCGTGCGTACCTCCGTTGCTAAAGGCTTGTCTAAAAGACCTAGATCTAATCAGTCATAGCTTTTAACAAGTGTAGTAATCGTTGTCAGAGGGGTTTTAGTCAAAAGGTTGTATTCACCTGGGATCAAAGATAGAAGGAAGTAGAGGATAGGATATGGAAGAGAAGAAAAAGAATAGACAGGAGGTAAACACGATAAAGACAAAGCACAATGAATCAAATCACTATATATTGATAGAACCTGAAATCCCTTGTCTAACACTACTCAAAAGCAAACTCCAAGCATTAGATCTCTTGGATCTCCCTCGTAGACCAAAAACATGCATCAAACATTAACCTCTTCTTTGCTCCTTGAAACCCAAATCAGATGGTTTCGTTCTATCCAAAAGGGGGGTAAAAATCCACGACAACTGCTCAGAAATCTCCCAAATCGCTCATTTTTCTTCTCCTAGTTCAAAGTGTTGTTTGCTACCTATCAACTGTGATCACGATGCGTGTGATTTTGTCCCTCTTGTTTTTAATGAAAAATCCAAATTTGGCTAAAAAAGTCACTTGCTTTTTGCATGTCACCCTATTCTAGAATTTTTCCTAGCTTTTTGGGATATTTATAATAAATAATATCCAAAATATCAAAATAGGCTAAAATTATCCAAAAATCTAGTATTTTTGAACCATCCATGCCACAGAACTAGCACTAATGACTCAAATGATATTGACTCTCTAGATCAATAAGAAAGTCCGATGATGATGCACTCCAAAGTTTTTCACACTATATCCACGTAGTGGCACAACATCCACCCCCTCTAAATCTGCACATCCTCCGATATGTGCCAAAATCCTAGTTGTCACCAGATTGTAAGTTCTCTTCATCCTCTACAACTATATCCTTTGCTTCTTCATCTTCCATATCTTCCTGCCTAGCCCCTGTATCATGGCTACTATTTTCGTTCAATTCTGGAAAACACAATATTAGTGAGTTTGGGAATCTCCCAATTCCCATTTTTTGAATACTAAAAAGGTGGCACCCAGATAACATGCCCATAAGTTTCTCCAAACCATATGATGTGAGACCTATCACTGGAAAGCGCTTGAAAAATGGAATCTATTGAGCTATAAAACACTCAATTTGGAGTTAAAGTGTTCAAGTTATAACAAATCCAAAGATTTGACCACGTGTCCCAAACTTATGGGAAATTCCCATATTCCCCAATATGGTGTTGGCAACTCATAGGCAGTAGATTCTAATCTCTTGAGTAATTTGATTCTTTTTCCTACTACCCAAAGTTTTATGGTTGTCCCATCTAACTCATTTAATGCATAAGTAGTATTATCAAACACATGTCTTACAACATAGAGTCCAAACCATCTTTTGGAAACTTTACGCATGGCACTATGCTACTTGTCTAAACTGCTATCATAAACCAATACCTAATCTCCATCTTGTACGGTTCTTGGCCTCAATCTATGTCTTTTGTCAAATCATTTCTTGTTCTATATCATTATTGTCCTTAACTTTGCAAATCGTTATCTCTATCTTCTGACTTTCTTTCCAACTGTCTAATGCATAAGGCCAACAACTCCTCTTGATTCAACTCCTCTCCCCAAGGCAGCACACATGAGTGTTATCTCTTCTATCGCCATGATAGGTTTTTGACCATACATCAATTGAGTAGGCATATATCCTATAACAGCACTATGAATTGTTATGTCAACCCATAAAGCATAAGGGAGCAATCGTGGCCACTCTTTTACCTTCTCTCCACATGCTTTTGCCAATGCATTCACAATAGGTGGATGACCTCTTTCACTTTTTCCATTTCCTTCAAGGTTATAAGCTGAAGTTAAAGCAATCCCCAACCATGCAAAGAAATCATGAGCTTCATCTGCATCCAGCTCACCCCTATGTGTTGTAATTTTTCCAACACATTGATACTGACAAAAGATCTCTTCTAAGAGAAAAGTACACACTGCATTTGTTGTCTTAGTACATAGATCTCTTCCTTCCACTTGATTAGTCAAGTCTTCACGAGCAATTATAAGACATCTCATTTGCCAAAGACCTGTAGGCATCATGACTAAATCCACCACACACTTAAAATGAAGAGACAAGGGACATGTGGGTTGTAATCCATCCCAATGTCTCACATATGAATACATTTGACATGTCATACATGTTTTCACAAAGTGAAAAACATCCTTTTACATACCTTGCCACCAATATCTTTCTTTAATATTTACAAAACTGTAACCCCAAACATCTCTATGGCTAGCCCATAAGCTTTCATGAAATTCTTGCATAACATCTACTTGTGAAGCTATGTAACCCAAAACTCGCAATGGCATATCCTATTTCTTTTAGCATGTTTTCATAAGTATCCATATTTTAAGAAAAACCCATAAGCTTTCCTCTTGATCTTCTTAAACTCCTCATTCGACCACTCATCTCTCTTTGTTAATGTACTGAGCTATTGACCAATTCTCAGCCACTCTCTTGCATATTTCTCTTCCAGAAACACTTCTACACAAGATACAAAACATCTAAAGTGTCTTCTCTTTGTTTTCCAAGCTTCTGTTAATGTTGTAGCAACTCCTTGCATTGCTAAATTCACTCTTACAACATCATTTTCAGCCGCAAGAAAGTCATCTTCTTCCTCCTCATCCATCATCCCATCTTCATTCTCGTAGCGTGCCCGAGATAACATGCCTGTGACTGGGTTATCTCGTCCTGCAATATGCTGAAATTCAGGGTTCAAAGATTTTATGTATGCAAGCCACCGGAGCATAGCGATGTCTAGGGTAGCACAACTAGTAATCATACCCAATACCATCAAACAATCAAGCTCAATGACTACATGAGAACCCATAAAATACTCCTTATCACATTTAAGGGATGTCACAATTCCTTATAATTCTCTTTTTACATGTGGATACCTTCTTTGTCATTCTGTCAATACTTTAGCACCAAAGAAAATTTCATATCTTTGCCCTTCCTCATCATCTTGCCCAATTGCCCATCCAATCCCGATTGGGCTTGTATCAACAATCATAATGATAGGCTTTCCATGTGAATAATTAGCCTTTCTCAATGTAGGAGTGAAGGAGGAGAGAAGAAGAAGACATAGCCCTGGCCATCCACCTATCAATGGAGCAACCCTTAAGGGAAGAAGAGCTGGGGCTGCCATGAACCCACCTAGATATGAAGGCTCTAGTTCTAGCACCCAAGTGCTAAATGTTCAGCACCACTAGTTACCAAGGGCAAGGGTAAAGGCCTATTGCACCCACTTCTAGCCAACCTAGTGCCGACCACCCCAACAACCACAACCACCCATAGCTCTACATTTAAAGTCAATGCCAACAACATCATGACTTGGGTGTAGTCAAAAAAGAAATGGCTCAGGAGGGAGGTGAAGGAGTTCCAGTAGGATAAAGAGACTAGCAGCACAGCAGATGTCAAGTCGAGGTGGCACGATCCTACAAGGTAGAAAATTGAAACATCCACAAGCACTACCCCCACTGTATTGTCTTCGTCTATGAACTATGACAATTATGTTCAGGAACTCCTGTCATAGCTTGAGAGAGCAAAAGAAGAAAAGAAAATAGATGTTGCTAAATTAGAGGCTAAAAAGAAGACTATGGCAGCTTTCAACTAGAAAGAACCCACCAAGTAGCCATGTGTCAAAGAGAAATAAATGAGCTAAAGAAGGATCTCAAGTCTAAGGAAGGAGGAGAAGAAAGGTGGCAAGCAAAGTTTGCTGAAGAAACACAGGTTATCATGAGCATGCAACAATTGAATGAAGAGCTAATAATGTTGTATGAAAAGCTGCAAGAGGAGATGAAAAATATCGAGGACGCTACGAAGTTGTTGGAAGTAGCGAGAGAGGAGAAAGCATGAAGGTATAAAAGAGATATAGGAAATTTTAAGAAGAAGGTCACCTTAGAGCTAGAAGAGTAGAAGAGATTAGAAAGGGAAATTGAGAAAGAAGAGCAGAGGCTGATGATCCTAGCTCAAAGGTAGAGAGAAAGATTCGAAGAAATGAAAAATAAGGCAGAAGAATGGACAACTAGAAGTGAAATAAGAGTAAAAGACTTAGCACACCATCTAGCCCATGTAGAAGGGGACAAGGTGCTCACAGAGAGTAAGGCAGAGGCCACACACCCAACAACACACCTTCCTCAACACTATCATTGTCATCACCTAAATGGAAGAAGGGGAGGCCATTGATTCATTGAAAAGACAGTAGCTGCATATGCCACCACAAGTAGCAGGAGTCAGCCTAAGCCTACAAGACTAGAGGAACTATTTGCTAAGGGCAGACTTGACAATGCAAGAAGTAGATGCCTTGGGATTCACCAAAGGAGCACCTTAGGAACACAGGGAGGAGGAAGAGACAAAACACCTTGAAATTGGACAACAAGAGGAGGAGCTAGTCTCTTAACCTCCTTCCCTATGACACAAAGAGCAACAACAAGTGCACACCCCTATTGCTAGGAAGCCAAGCTAAAAAAGAAGAGGAAGAAAATGCTAGAGCAAGCACGAAGAATGCTGAATTCTCAACCAACAGTAATGCCAGCAACACCCATCCTACTGAGAGAAGACTGTTTCCTAGTAAACTATAATGTTGAATTCATATTCTGGGAGTAGAGAGAGAATAATCGTGAACCGTTCGACTTTGATTTTTGATTCCCCACTGCATTGAGTAGGGTATTATCAACCAAAGTGGTGGAAGAGGTGATCAATGTTGGAAGGATGTTGGGAGATAGGTGGACCTCTAAGAGAGAGAGAAATCTTACCCAATGGGGAACAACGGCTCCAAACTACTGGAAGAATAAAGTCTATGAAGTGCAAAAACATTGAAGGGCTATGAGTGCCTACCAAAGTGGAGGAGGAAAATTTGGGAAGGCAACAAGGATGCCTGGATGTCGTTTAGTAACACCCTACCTTTTGAAAGAAATAACCCTAATTTCATGCCATATCCAAGAAGGGTAGGAGTGGTGACTTCCCTAGAATATACAATGTCAATGCCTTGAAGCCTGAGGAAGCCCTCACTTCATGCTACAAGATCTATATGACTCCATAGCCCACTTCCTTAATGAATTCACTTCATGCCCAGACCCATCCATCCTAACTATGTGTAATTATCTTAGATTACTTATGGTACTATTACAGCAAGAGCCTATATCACAAGAGTACTGCCTACCGCCAATCTTTTTTTATCCAAATGTCATAGACAGTTGCACTATGACTAGGTTAATGATGCAGGCTATCCTCCTTCCCTCTTTCTGCTTAGCTCTCATAGAATATATGAATGATAGCCACTTCACTTGTAATCATCCATTTCTTTCCACTACTCCTCTCTAGGCACAAATGAACTTCAAAGGATACGTGCAAAGCTGGAGATTCCTTAACAAATTTCTTAAGTCCCCCAACTCCTCCCTCTCATGACTCTGATTGATGAAGACTATATTTTTGTCTATTTTAAAAAAAAGAACGGAAAATAAAAGAAGAGAAAAGACAAACAAAAGAGAAAAGAAAAGAATAAGAGATCATGAGAAGAAAATCATAGGAGAAAGCAACTGAATTATCTCACTACATGTAGGCCACAGTCATTGCACTTAGGGGTCCTCAAGTTAGGTGCATCTGGTAACTTCGATTGGCCAGCTTCTCCCCTAACCCCCTAGCCCATTTTTATTCCCCACATCACACTTAGGGCACATCAAGGGCAAAACATACCTAGAGAGGTCGCCCTCACCTATGATTAGACCTGTCTCTCTGACACACTCACCCCACCCCCCTTAGGCAAGAATTGGGTCCTCAAGTGTGGGAAAACACCCAGACTTGCCTATGGTTTAACCCAATTTCCAGTTTCACTAGCACAAGCACAATGCACCAAATGGCAAGGTAGACACACCCCTTAGGTAGTGCACCTTCTTTTCTTTACAGATAAATACCAATGTTTCAAACCACCAACTTCGCATGCCCCATTATCTACTTGATCCACTCTCGGTCTCCACCATCTTAATCGTGTGATCAGCTTCTCCCTTGGACCAATCCCCACAAGGCCCCATCATCATCGACTCACATGACCACCCTTCAAATCGCCAAACCCTCATTAGCCCCCTAGACCTGCAAGTGCTATGGGACTTGTACTCGTCTAGATGCTTATGAAGCAATGTAAAGAAAACATACAAAAGGCACAAGATGTCATGAAGTCCTATGTTGATGATAGAAGGAGGCACATGGAGTTTGATGTTAGAGATTGGGTCTTCTTGAAGGTGCCCAAGACTCATTATGCATCCCTTAAGGGTGGAAATAACAAGTTGACTCACAGATTTTATGGCCCATATTTGGTGTTGGACAAGATTGGGGAGCTTGCAAATAAGCTCCAATTGTCTTCAACCACTCACATACATAATGTTTTTCACATATCACAATTGAAGAAGTATATTGGGCAGGATGTACAAGTTATTGAAGAGCCTCCACCACTTGATGAAGATAGGCTGATTGTCTATGTACCTGAGAAGATTATTGGGAAGCGTGAAATGGTTCTTAGGAACCAAACTCTTACTCAATTTTTGATCAAATGGAAGGGGATACTATGGAAGAGTCCACTTAGTAACCCTCTTCTTATTTGGACGCTTTTCCATGGCTTTTGCAAGACAAATGATGACAGTCAGTGCAAGGACATCTTGTTGTTTTGAAATACTCTTATTAATTAAATTGCCTTAGTGACATCAAAAAGTGGACTTGATGGTATGTGATGATGCCTCAGGTTGTGCACTTCATCTCTGCACCCCTCAAACACTGAATTTGGACACTCCAGTCAAAAGATATGGCAATTCTACTGATGCAAACTTGTTTGGACAGAATTCATTGTTTCAGGCTCATTATGATGTTTCTTCACACAAAGTTCTTCCACATGCTTATGGATCTTCATCGACATAATTTGCTTCATTAACAACTTTCCTTTTACCTCACTATCTTCAGTTTTGAGGACAAAACATCTCTAGGAGGGGATGCTTTGTAATGAAGCAAATTATCAACATGAGAGTTGAAGCCTATTCCAAGTATAAACCTTGTAAATACTTGAGCCAAGAGAAAAGAGGGCTTTAGGGATTAGTATAAAAAGGAAAGAAGTGCTAATGTAGCATCATTCTTTGGCACTATCACAATTTTTCCCTTCTTGTCTTTCATCTTCTTGTACTTGGTTTGCAGCTCATGGCTACATTGTGCTATGGTAATAGAAGATGTTCCATGGCATGGCCATGCTGGGATCTCAATTTGATATATTACTTGTTGTGTGTAGCTTAGAATATTTTGATTTCCTATTCATTTCCATTGTTAGATTAGTGCTTCTTTACACTAATATTGAAGTGTGCACAAGAGGGAGAGAAGAGCTCACAAGTACAAGAAGAAGTCTTACTTATTTAGTTGCTCATGAAAGTACAACTTGGGTCACTCTCACTCATTAGTTGATGTAGGCCCATGGGCTGTTTATATAGCCCCAGCTGGCTAGGGTTAATCAAAGTGGAAGATAAGATTGAAGTGTGCACAAGAGGGAGAGAAGAGCTCACAAGTACAAGAACGAGTCTTCTTATTCAGTTGCTCATGAAAGTACAACTTGGATCACTCTCACTTATCAATTGATGTAGACCCTTGGGCTATTTATATAGCCCCAGTTGGCTAGGGTTAATCAGAGTGGAAGCTAAGATTGAAGTATGCACAAGAGGGAGAGAAGAGCTCACAAGTACAAGAACAAGTCTCGATTATTCAGTTGCTCATGAAAGTACAACTTGGGTCACTCACACTCATCAGTTGTTGATGTAGACCCATGACATGTTTATATGGCCCTAGCTGGCTAAGGTTAGGGTTTCCCCTTCCTCGCAAGAACATTCACACTCAGCTACCCTTATCCCCTCCAACATAATGAGAGTTCACATGTTGGTTGTTTATATAGCCCTAGCTGGCTAGGGTTAGGGTTTCCCCTTCCCCTCAGGAACATTCACACTCAGCTACCCTTATCCCCTCCAGCATAAGGGGAATTCACATGCTTACACTCTCAACATCCCCCCTCAATGCCAAGTGGGATTGGATAAAGCATGATAGGATGCCCCCCCCCCCCTCCCTCCTTAATCCACAATGAGATGCCTTTATAAATTAGCACGCTACAAAATATGGTTATAGATAGAGAGTTTACAATACTCAAAAGATTCGATCTTCAGTTGATTGGAAGGCAAAGTTAGCCTCCAATTCCTTAGGTGTTTCTTGAACACTTGGACACTTACTGGTGATATGCCTAGTCTTTTTGCATTTATTGCACTTCGTTTTTTTGGGATACTTCTTCCAGCAATTACTTAAAATATGTCATTTTTTATGACAGAAAGAGCACTTTGTAGAAACTGCATGGACTAATACTTACTCATGGGAAGTAGATGCTGAAGTGCCTTTGTTATGGTTTCTCTTCTCTTCATCTAGACATGACTGGATAGTACTTGCCAAAGTATGATTAGAGATATTGGTAAAGGTAGTAATAAGGGTTGGAAATACCTTCTTTATAGCCTTTAGAAGGATGGCAATGCCATCTTCATCATGAATTGGTGCTTGAACGGAGACTAGATGTACCATGAGCCCCTTCATATGTGAAATAAACTTACTTAGTTCTTCTCCTTGTTTATACTCCAAGCTAAAAAATTCAATCTTTAGAAAAATCTTGGAGTTCTTCCCTATAGCACCATAGAGCTTTTCAAGTTCATCCCATTTCTCCTTGGCAATGGAGAGTTGGTCAATATGATGAATTAGGGACTCATCCAAATGAAGCACGATGATGGCTTGAGCTCACTAATCATCTTCTACATCAAGTGGTTTTGATGGATCAATAACTTTGGTCCCTTTTATGAAGGGCTAGTAGCCCCGTTCCATCATTTTATATTTCACCAAGACTTGCCCAGGGATGGAAATATTTTCCATTAAACTTGCCTATTTGAGGCCTAACATCTGCATAAGCCATGGCCATAATAGGAAGGTCTTATGGATTGTCCTAGGCAATGGCACTGTCTAATCCTTTATAAATGGCCAAGTATGAACCAACTAATAGAATTGATAGCCTTACAAATGATAATCAACTTTGAAACTGTAAGGATGAAAAAGGTTGGAAATCATACATATGTAATACCTCAAGGTAAGATTTTGGCAGTCCTTTCCTTCAAACAACCCTTGATTTAAGTTTTACTATTTTCCTAGGTCTCAATGAGGTGAACTTTGATTGGGATCTCTGGCTCCTCCCCACCTTATGGTTTAGTGAATGAACATTTGGTTAAGCAAGGTCGATTAATAACTTCGACACTTGGTGAAGAGTCCGAGGAGATTTCAATCACATCAATGTTCATGTTTCATCATAAGGTAGTAGCACTAATGTCACTAAATGCCTTTTCAGTGCTTAGAAGCACTCATCTCAAGATTAAGACCACTTGAGGTGTTTAGGTATTTACCTTATCAAGCTTGGTGAGATACTTGACTGATTACAAGTGTTGAGAGCAAGCTTCTAGGTGAGCTTATGATGTCTATTCAAAAATCAAGAATACACTTCATAGCATATGCTTCAGTGATTAAAATCATTGTTAATGATTCCTAGATTGAAAAAAGTGAAAAATAGGAAGCTTGAAGCTTCTTGGCTATGGCTACAAGAAAACCCACAATTAGGGTTTTGGCCACAGCATACAATAGGAGAGGAATTAGGGAAAACCCTCTTTGGTGAAGATGGTCCAGTAGGGGGCCTAACAAAGCCCTCTCGTAGTTGGAGTGATTGCATCCATAGCAGGGTGTGCCGATTAGCTGAACTGGTGTGTTAGTGAAATTTATGCCAGATTTGGAAAAAGCTGCAATGCTACCCTCCATGTTGCTCAATCTCCACGTTTAATGTGTCGTACTGAAGTGTCCTGAGCTGATGAGGAGATATTCAGAAGGAATCAAGAGGTAATACTACCTCCTTTGCACATATCAACTCCTCCAAGGTTAGAGGGTCAAGGTGGCTATGGTGGAAAAGAAGGTAAATGAGAAGGCAAAAGATCTTCTTGTGCACTTGGGTGTGTAAAGAGGCTGAGGGAAGCTAAAGGATCAAAGATGGCTCTGATGCCATGTGAAGAATTAGAGTGGAAGCTAAGATTGAAGTGTGCACAAGAGGGAGAGAAGAGCTCACAAGTATAAGAACAAGTCTTGCTTATTCAATTGCTCATGAAAGTACAACTTGGGTCAATCTCACTCATCAGTTGTTGATGTAGACCCATGGGCTATTTATATAGCCCTAGCTGGCTAGGGTTAGGGTTTCGCCTTCCCCCCAGGACTATTCACACTCAGCTACCTTATCCCCTCTAGCATAAGGAGAGTTCACATGCTTACACTCTCAACATGATGATAGTGAAGAAGAAGAGGAGGAAGAGAGTGATAGCTCTAAGGAAGATGAAAGTAAGAATGAGAGTTCAGAAAGTGATTCTGATCAACAAGTGTTGTCTATTGCAGTTGAGTTAGTTAATATTGAGAGAGATGGGGAGAAACAAGAGAGTTGAGAAAGTCCTAAATGAAAGAACTGAGTGTTTGAGAGACAAAGAGAAAATCGAGGATGTATTTTTGAGTCTTTTAGAAGACCAAGAGGGGAAGGGCTTAGAAATTGTAAGGCTTATTGATGAAGTCAATGTTCTAGATTTGTTGCTTGATGAGGTTGAGTATGCTAGTGAGTTTTTGGATGTTGGTGTTGATCAAGATCATATTGAGGTTATAGATTTTGACTCTTTTGGTGATGGAAATGTTGTTGTTTTTGACTTTGATGAGTCTTGTGAGTTGGTTGATGATGGTTTGAGTAGCCTTGGAGAGGATTTTGTTTGTTGTGTTGCTAATGCTTTTTTGACTAGACCTAACATCATGCTTCTTGATGTTTGTATGGACGATTGTATGGTTAATTTAGGCAATAATGACAAAGGAAAAACTTCATTTCAAAGTCTTTTAGTTTTGTTTTCTACTAGAGTTTTTGATCATGGTTATGATGATTTTGATTGGGATTTTGAGGACCCTTTGGGTAATTCACTATATGTATATCCTCTATATCATGTGCGTTCAAGGCTTATTTATAAATATCCTTATTTGTGAAATTCCTCTTAATAAACATGACCCTTTTCTATTCAACCTATAAGTAGCCCCTTTATATGGGACCCTTCTGTATATAAAAAAATGTGTAAATTTTTTATCTTTAAAATCCCTTATATTGAACTCACGTGATACTTACATATATTTATGAGACTGACCTCTCCAAGGAGGTCCCTGAGAGTGACACTGATGAGAATGTGAGAGAAAATTTGAGTAAGGCTATGAAAAGGATTGGAAAATTTAGGGAAGAGGGATTCAACACCAAGGCAAAAGAGTTTGAAAAATATTGTGAGGTAGAAGTTGAAGAGGATTGGACAATAGGGAGTTTGGATAAATACTATGATCATAATGTGTTGCCTAGTGCTTCTGTTTATAATATTTGTGAAAAGTTTCTTGAATTTGTTTGTAAGAATGCTATGGAAAGGGTTGATTATTCTATTTGTGGAGTTGAAGCATTGGAGTTTTGTTTATTTGAAGAGATGAGTAGTTTGGATGGGTGTATTGGAGAGGCTTCCTGTTTTGATGCGTTGTCAAGCGTTTTTTTGAAACTGAAAACCCCTAGTCTAACTATAGTTGGGATTGATTTTTGCTAGCTCAGTTATTTGCATGACAATTTGTTTTGTTATTTCGTAGTTGGATTTCTTGTGTTTGTCTAGCTTAGGATTTATTTCTGTCATTTTGTTTAATTTGTTGAGTGTGAAACTTGATAGCCTTGGTCGAGCTTGGTATTTTTTTGAACAGCATGAAGCTTGTGTTTGTCAATAGCTACTGAACATTGAGGAGCTAGGTATGTTTTCTTGTCGAGACTTTTGCACATCACGAGGATAATGGGTTCACGAGCACTTCACGTTGCACTTGTTGATGCACTACACTCGGGGGTCATCTCCTGATTTTCTCAAATATTTCCATGCCATGGGTTGGGATTATGCACGTTTTGCACCATCATTGAGTACTAGGACGGCATGAGGTCCACTGCAGCTATATGCAATAAGTTTTAGATGCACACACACATGAGAAAGCACCTGTCATTGAGCACGCACATTTCTTGCACGCACCATTTGGGATGTTCATCACAAAGTTAGGAACCTCTGGCTGAGAGTGTAAGGAGGTTGGGTGAGTTTAGAGGGTCGTGAAGGACGCGTCAGTTGTGAGATGGGTTGTTCATATCTGATCAACATCTTGAGGACCATCATTTTCTAGAGTGATTGTGAGAATTGGATGGGAGGAGCGGACTATGTTATATCGTTTTAATGAGAGTTGAGAGGTGAGAATAAGGATTTAAATTAATCAAGAAGTTTTGTTTGCATTTTGCAAGACGCACGATCACATGTCGATAGACTAGGCACAATTTCTTCAATGCATACATTATTTTTGTGTGTAGCATCAATTGATTGGTTGCATATCATGGATCAAATATTGCATATTTCTCAAATCATGTATGGTTGTGCACGGAGTTCTCTTTCATAGCATATTCTTGATAGGGCACACTGCATTTAAAAAAACAGGTTCATATCCAGAGAATATTTATTTTAAAGACTCAAGGATCAAAGGAAAAGATCATACATTTTACATCGTCAGTGAGTATTTCTTGAACGAAAAGAGGACATGTGTGGTGAAAGTGTGTGCAATTATAAGAACAATAGGCCAAGGAAGGGATTAAGTCGTCCAAGATAAAAGATGGAGAAAAATGATGCGATTTACGAATATCAGTATTTTTGCCCATTTTTTATGGATTTTCGTAATTCTGCCCGCGTAAGCTTGTTGACCAAATGCGTTCCAATCATTTTGAGTAACCGAAAAAGTATATTCGGAGTTCAAATGACGAAGTTATGATCCAAATAAGTTGCAAACAAGCATAGAGCAGAAAAAACAAAAATAGTGAAAAGCTGTAGAAAAGCAAAAGCCAAAAGCTGAAAGCAAAAAGCCTAATATGTGTGAGTGTGGATAGAAAACTATATAAGGAGATGAGAATGGAGAGTTAAGGGCCTTCCCCCTTGATTACAATTGTATTTTATGAGAGAGGAGAGATGAGGGTCGCATGCTAGAGTGAGCTCTTGTCATGCTAATTTGAAAGTCGGGGCCTTTGGATGTCAAAGCGCCGAGCGTCGGATCATGGTTGTTAAGGTACAAGAATATTTTTCACTTGGTTTTTTTTCAAATTGTTGGATTTTTTTTGTTGAGTTGTGGTTGTGTGATGCTCTACCCGAATTAGGGTTTTAGTTGTTTGAGCTACAAGAGGCAATTCTTTATTGTTTTGTTTTTCGTGGTGTATTGTCTAATATTTGAATTTTTCAAGTTGTGTTGTGTATCCAACAAAGTCAATTATCCCAACCGGCACTCCTTAACGTCTCGTTATCGGGTTGTGATGAGTGAGGCTTGCTCTCGATCACCGCTCGCGTAACAGCGTTTTGTTAAGAGATGTCTCAATTTAATGTGGATAATGGTGTGTTTGGATGTTTTGTAGTGATGGAAGATGTTTTTCTAGCATTTTTTAAAGGTTTTCTTGATGTCTTAGTGGATGGAATTGAATTTGGCAACATAGAAAGGGTTGTAACTTTGTTCCAAAACTTCGCAATTGTCATGTTTTCCTTTTGGGCAGATGAGAGGAGAATGTGGATTGTTGTGGATGATGGGTTCATCACTGATAGTGTGGGTTGTGGATTTAGAAATTTTGTTGATTTTAAAGAGAAATTTGTGGATGAATATTGTTTTTTCATTAAGGAGTTGCTTGAGAGCAATGTGATATTGATTTGCTTCATTTTTTCATTTGTTGAAAGGCTTGTGAATAGAGTGATGGATTCAATTTTTGATTGGCTCATGAATGTTGCATCGTTTTATGAAAGAAATTGCTGCACATAATATTTTCAGACTAGGGGAAGGGCTAAATATATCAAGCATTTTTTGCAAAAGCTGAAAACCCCTAGAAAATTTGTAGATAGGTTTGATTTTTGTTAGCTTAATTGTTTGCATGGTTGTTTGTTTTGTGTTTTGTAGCTGGATTTTTTGTGTGTTTCTAGCTTAGGAATTATTTTTGTCTTTTTTTTTTTTAAAGAAGGAAACTTAATAGATTTGGTTGAGATTGGTATTTTTTTGGTCAAATTGGAGCTAGTGTTTGTTAGTAGTTGCTAAATATTTTGAAACATGTATGATTTCTTGTTGAGACTCTTGCACATATCATGGATTATGGGTTTATGAGCACTTCACATTGCACTTGTTGAAACACTACACTCGGGAATCATCTCCTAATTTTATCAATTACTTAAATGCCATGATGCATGTTTTGCACCATCGTTAAGCACTAGCATGGCATGAGGCCCATTGCAACTCTATGCATTAAATCTTAGTTGGATGCATACTTGAGAGAGCACCTTTCATTGTGCACACATTGTTTTTGCATGTACGAGAGTTGGGATAATCATCACCAAGTTAGGAATGTCTGGTAGAGTGGGAAGGTGGTTGGGTGAGTTTGAGGGTCGTGAAGGACGCTGCTAGTCATGAGATGGGTTGTTTTCTTTGTCAACATCTTGAGGACTGTTTTTTTTTAGTAACAGTGAGATTTTGAGTGGGTGGAGTGGAGTACGACATTTTCCTTTTTGAGTGTGTTGAGAGGTGAGATTAATGATCTATTCTAATCAAGGATCTATTTTTGCATATTGCATGACACATGGGCACATGTAGATAGACTAGGCCCTCTATTTTCTAGTGCATCCACATTTTTTTGTGGAACATCGCTTGTTTAATGGCATAACATGGATTCAATGTTGCATTTCTTCCTAAATCGTGAACGATTGGGCATGGCATACATTCTCGAATCATGTTTTCTCAAATAGGACACAATTGCAATGAATCAAAAGCAAGTAACAATGGAAAACAACAGACTTGGAAGACTTGAGGTGAGGTTTGAAGACAAATTTAGAAGACTCAGGCCTTTGATATCTTGATTTTGGATAGTAGCATAAAGGAGAATAGTCAAGTGTCTAGAGGTTATGGGAAAGCTCCATTGGTTCATATCAATATCAGCTTTATCTTAGGAGTCAGATGGAAACATATTTAATGAAAAGATATATTTTACACGGAGGATATTAAGGTGATTATTGTGGTTCTCAAAAAGGAGATTAATGAGCTTTCTTGATCACCTGAATCCATTTAAGTCATCATCTTTCTTGACCATTTTAAGGAGACACAGAGTAAGATAATAGAATAATGTTTGTGCAATATTAGTGCAATCCAACTAAATAGATCATTATTGATAGTTGTGACTAATATCAAGAAGGAAAGTGAAATTAAAAGGCTTGACTTCCCAACAAAAGAGTGGAGGATGTATAGCTTAAAATAGTGAATGATGGCTTCACAATTTCAGGTAGATGGAAGAGTCAATTCAACACCATGAAGAAGCTACTGAAAGATGGTCAAAATTCAGAGGGAGTTTATGACATTTTTGGTTTACGAAGAGTGGTCAACCCTCATCATAATTTAACTCCTTTGGAGACTCAAGAGAAAGGGGTTGAAGATGCTACAGGGTACTTGAGATAGCGAGGTCATCTTGGTGGCATGAAGTACCTGGAAGATTGAAGGATTACATTGCGAAGTCAAAGTCCAATGGATATGAAAGTTTGCATCTAGCGGTCTTAGAGGAGGCCTAGTGTCATTGGTATTAGCATTGGACACCATCACAACTATAACAAAATAGTAACATGCAAAACAAAGAAAGTGCAACGTAGAGCTCAAGGATTGAATAAATTATTATAAGAGGCTTTATTCAATCATCTATAAAACATGAGGTGGTTTTTATCTCTTTCAAATGGATTTGTACAAAGGCATATTGATAATGCAATACTATATGACAAAGACGTACTTTATATTCTCAGAACGATGTCAAAGCATATGCTTTTGGCATAAATCTCAAGATCATGACACAAAGGTTTGTAGATATGGTATCTTGTTGTCGAGACCTAAAACGGGCATGACACTAGCTCTATGGTACTAGCCGGGGCCTCTACAACACACCTCAAACCACCCCACATGATCTTGCGACCATGAGCGTCTAAGGGGTATGCTACCCTAACCTTTGATACATAAATTTTGCATTTGTATGCTTTGTAGTCCAACAAATAATCCTTCCCCACACTCCTCTGAGGGAGTCCCTAAACATATTTGTATAATACACCACATAAGCACATACAAAGGGAGCGCCCCTTGGCTGATTACCATGGCTCTACTACGGCTCTCCTACACCTCGAGGATTGGTCCCAAGATGTGCCGTGAACACATAAAGTTCATTCAAAACATGCTCCATTGTTTTGTTTGATCAATCTAGGATATAATAGATAGTCCTAACTAAATATCCCCCAAGGAACAAAACCTCTAACCCTATAGCTTAGGGTACCTTACACTCAACGTAGGTCATTGCTCATAAGAACAATTGCTATGCATCTAGGATGATACCATATGATGTGTGCGATGCAATTGTGTATGACTACCATACTCAAACGAGTTTATTCATTAACAAATTAGCATTGTGAAAGTGCAAAACTAATTCTTTTCATGTCTTTCTTCTAATCCGCGATTGTTACGTTGCTTAGGGCTAGTACCAAGCATTCTCGTGTTACTAGACCCTCTAAACTTTAGATAATAATGTAATCTATATGCCATTCATAATAAACAATCAAAATTCAATGTACTGTAGGTACTCAACAACCCTCTTCTCCCTATAGTTTAAAGTTATGCATTGGGTGGTAGGTTTAATGCATATTTTTCATGTTTTTTTCTTTCATGAAAGCAATAAAGACCCACTTTAACATAGTGATACGGATGAACTGAGGCTAAACCTCATGCTTTAGCTCCACCATACATTCACAAACATAGATCTTATTTTTTCCTATTTTTTGGATGCGAAAAACCTATTTTTTCTCATTCTTTCTTATTTTTGTAATTTATTTATAGATAAGTATTGATATTTATTGATTTACTAATCTAGATTGATTGATCTTACTAAGAATGATTTTGTTATCATATTTCAACCCATAGAAACACAATATGCACAACAAAACCCAACAAACACATAATTTCTCTTAAATCGCAAAGTTGTGGGTTTTGTGTATTTAGCATAAAATTATTATATGATTGATTTTTCTTGATTAATTTAACATTGCTGATAAATCAGAGCATTGGCAACCAAATACAATCATTTTCAACCATTTTTAATCAAAATTTATCATAAAATAATGAAATCTACGAGTTACTCATGAAATTGTGCCTTATGACGTATGTATCTTGTAATTGGAGGCTCGCTGACACTTTCCAACATCTGTTGATGATCCTTCCAACCTTGATCTACGTCCCTTTCTGCTCTCGCATCATTGCATGATCAAAATCTTTCATCTCAACCCAACCCCTTCTCTCATAAATTAACCCATGGAAACATACAATAAGAGGAGAGAGGGGAGAGAAATAATAAATTAAAAACTCTTCATTCAATGCATCATTTTTTTATATGTTCGTTGTGATGGGTGGCAAAGAAATTGAGCATCTTGCTGCCCTCTCCATTCCTCTGAGTTCATTCGGTCAAAAAATGATTAAAAAGTGTAAATTTTGGGAGTGCTAAAAAGAACGGTGCCCCCTCCCCCCGCCATTTCATTTTCTTTGTGCATCTTCATTCCCTACTGTAAAACAAGCTTATTAAGATTAACCACAAAACTAGTTGAAATTTTTCCCTATTCACACTTTGGTAGAAGTGATTTCTCGCTGATTGTCGATTCACAAAGGGACTAAACGACTGGCTTTGTGATGTTGAAATCTACAAAGTTGGCCTCCTCATACATGTTCTAGCTCCCAAATCACATAACTGCTTTATAACACCATACCTTGCGGGGATTAAATGGGGGTCAAACGGACTTCCATCAACAAACCGGGATTTACGTTGGGTTCTTGGCATCGAAATCCATTTGGGAAAGCTCCATCTCATCAATCTACAACCATTTCATTTTGTATGAAAAATTGGTCTCTTACACCTCTCGGCTCTTTTCTGCGTCAAAATAGGCTCTAAAAATCCTCTCACTTGTTATTTTGAAAAGCTTCAAACAAAACAAATGGAAGCTGGTGAGAATGGAAAAGCTAAAAAGCTTTTGAGTTTTATAAGCCATAAGGCTTTTGGCCATTTAAGACTCATGAAAAGTATGAAATGTTTTGAAACATAGAAGGCTTTTCGAAAAGCAATACATGCATATTTGGAAGAAAGGTCTATACAAGGTGAGAGGGAGAAGTGTTGATGGCCCTTGCCCTTCTCTTGGATGTAAAATTGATGTTGTGAGAGGAGAGTAACAAGTCACGCGCAGTAAAAGGTGACTTGTGTCGGTTTATGAGTTCAAGGATGCAAAGGTTTTAACGTGTTATTGTAACAATTTTTGACAAGGTATGAGGATTATTTGTAAACTTTTTTGTCTTGAAGTTTGTGTTGAAGCTCTACCTAGTGTGTATTGTTGATGATGAAATCTTTTGAGCTACAAAAGTCATAGATGTTTGTCTATGTATGTGTTTTGGTAGAATTGTGTTCATGAAACGTTTCAAATTTTCGTTTGGTGTTGAACATTTACAAAGTCAATTCCTAACCGACACTCCTTAACATCTCACTATCGAGTTGTGAGTGAGGCTTGTCCTTGATCACTGCTTGTTTAATGCCTTGGAGAAAAGAATACTGGATAAGGGTCATCACCAAGCAATAGAGGTTTCCCCATGGAAATTATCCTCTATTGCTTAGTGATGATCCTTAAAAACAAGAGCACTAGACAAGGGTCACCACCAAAAAATAGAGGCCACCCTTGGGCAATGGGTTACCATGAATCACTTGGTGGTGACCCTTGAAGATAAGAACATTATATGAGGATCACCACCAAGTGATACATGCTGCCCTTAGGCAACGGGTTACCACATAAACCAATTGATGGTAAACCTTGAAGAAAAAGAACATTGAATAAGGGTCACCACTAAATGATAGAGGTTCATTTGTGGCAATAAGTTGCCACAAATCACTTGATGGTGACCCTTGAAGACAAGAAGTCTAAATGAGAGTCACCACCAAGTGATAAAGACTGCATTGTGGCAGTGTGTAGTCTCAAAGGCAAGAACATTGAAAAGGTGCATGCAATCGTCGAGGATGTTTTGGAAAGAAAAGGAGGCTTTAGAAGTGAAAAGGTCACGTCGGGATTGGTGTTGCAGTCACAAAATCGCTCCTTTTGGGGATAGTCTTATAGCACCAATATGGTGGGAGATATGCTCTTTGTGGGGGCAGGCTCAATGGAGGACATGATAGCTTAATAGATAAGTGGTTGGGTGAGAGTTAGAATAGAGAACTAGATGAATGCAAGAGTAAGAAAATAGAAAAATGCATGCAAAGTCTAGCTAAATGGAAGAGCTTTTGCATCAATCGGTTTAGGGAGTGGGGATTGAGTACAGAGTGCTTTGTATTAACCACTCAGGATGTAGAGTTTGAGTAATGGAAATGGTATCACTTTGTAGATATTAAGAGAATTTTATATTTTTTAATGCTCGAAAGTTTATAATTATCATTTATTTTCTCCAAATCTTTAAGTTCAAAAATATTTATAAAATCTCATTGCAAAGTTTATATACAGATTTTAAAAACATTTTAAAGAGTGGTCTTGTAAAAATACATTGTTATGTTAAGGTTCCAAAATATACTAATGCTTAGAAAATTAACTTATTTTTTAAAGTGTTAGAAAACTAAGTATAAATAAATTAGGGGTTTTCATAGCATGTTTGAAAATACATGGCTCAAAAATGCATGGTTTTTTAAAACTACATATAAAATAGTCAGATATTAAGGGAATCTTTCAAAAGATTTCAAATATTTCTGATAAGACGAAATATTTCCCAAAAGGACGTTGGCAATTGTATTATAATGTATACTATATTGCAAGTAGTAAGTTTTTCTTCCCCAAAATATCCTTACTTAAGTTGACATTAAATCCCATCATAGCAACAAAGGAAGGCTCCCTTGTAATCATCCCTCAAGGACCATCCATCTTCACCTACTATCACATTGTAGAAACCAAACATGCACACCAAGCATCATTTAGGATCAAGAGTTCCTTGAGTGTCAAAGCACAAACATTGATTAGCCATGCCAATGCAAACTCATATTTCACTACCTGTTATTCAAGACTTCATAGAATAAGAGATTCCTTATGTCCAATTTGTATGCTGGTTTGTGTCAACTTTACTTGTCCTAGAGAATATTTCGACCTTATTAGAATAAATTAGGTTATCCCAAAAATACATGACAATGGCTCAAGACAAAGATGCTCCTATTGCTTGGATTCTAAATGGTGTATTCGATGTGCAATAAACCAAGAAAGACTAGAAAATCACCCAAAACTCTTTCCAATTTTCTAAATTTGATAGGAAAAAGGATGGAAATTTTGTTTTGTCTTGGTTGAACTAATTCAATGTTTACTTCAACAAAGAAGCTTTCCCAAGAAGGATAAAATCAAGTGCACAACTAGCTATTTAGCGAATAAAGCATCGCTTTGGTGGAATGTTCTTCGTCATAGCATTGATTGGCTAAAGACATGGATTGAATTTCAAGAAAAAGTTAAAGAATCTTTCCTTCCACCTCAACTTCATCTTCAAGTAAGGCATAATTGGTCTAATTTATCATGGCAAGAAGGTAATGGTGGCAAAGGGTTCCGTCATTCTACATGCTTGAGAAAGTTCTCAAGAGCACATTGCAATACAAATATAATGATGGTCTTCAATTTTCCATCTAAGATAAAATTAGTCCTCTTAAATCCACTTCTCTTTACAAAGCTATCTCTTATGATTATGATGCCATTGTCCATATGCTTTGCAGTCAACAATTCCATATAATATAGAAGTACTTGATGGTCTACAAACAAGGTAAATGTGTAGCCAATAAGTAGTATCAAAACTTAATCACATGAACCATTGCTAACCCTTCCTATTTCTATCATCAAATAGTTCATTTCCACTTAATGAGTTGTCTACTGAAGAAACTCACAGTAAAGTCCATGCTATGGTCACTAGGTTGACACAACCTAGCTCTAATCGGGATTTTTGAAGCATCAATATACACATGAAAGGTTATTTTACAATTTGAGGCTTGTAAGATCGAGAAAATCATCAAATTGTTCTTCAACACTTCATATGAAGCTTGGTATTCATCCATCCATTCCCATATAGCCAACAACCTATAAAGTGGCCTCATGATTGTGGTGTAGTAGAGTATAAAGCATTGGTAATAATCAATATGTCCTTGGAAATACTAAATGCCTTTTTGGTTGGTGGGTGGTAGGAGATCCATCATCACCTTGATCTTTGTAGTGTCACTCACAATGTCGTTCTTGGATACTATCTGGTCTAAGATGATGACATGCTTAACTCACAATTAGCA
The DNA here is from genome assembly GCF_053477565.2 of Lygodium microphyllum. Taxonomy (NCBI): domain Eukaryota; kingdom Viridiplantae; phylum Streptophyta; class Polypodiopsida; order Schizaeales; family Lygodiaceae; genus Lygodium; species Lygodium microphyllum. The sequence continues at coordinate 68,745,534 of NC_141145.1, forward strand.
TTTCAATGGATTTAAAAAACAATGGTATTATTGATAGCTTTCAAAGACCAAGCGAAGTTTCTCAAGGTACTCCTCCCAATCGGATGGATATACAAGTCACCAACGAATACCTCAAGCCATTGTTGTAACATATCCTTGAAGATGGTACACACGAGGCATTGAAAAGTGGCTAGTGCATTGGTCAAGCCAAACAACATGACAATACATGTGAATACTCTCTACTTAGTGGAAAGGCAATCTTTGGTCTATCATCGAAGTCAACTTCCACCTAATTATAACCAAAGAATCCATCTATGAAGCTATAAGCTTCCTTTCTTGCCACTCGATCATATGATTAGTGTACAACATGGATAATGGTCTCACTTAGTTGTTTGTAGCATTGACATTTTTATAATTGATGCATACTTGTATGTTCTCTTTTTTTTTTAAAGTACCACAATAATCAAATCTCAAAAAATGAATCTTGATTTTTGTAGTTCTTCTACCTCTTCTCAATTGTAATGTACATAATAAGGATTCTGCTATGGAATTATATTTATCACAATATTTTACTAGAGTTCACTATAGAAATAAGTTGGTTTTATTTTATTTATTTATCACATGATCCATAACTTATTGCATGAGACATATGTGTGATACTGGTTGCATTATGCTCAATAGATAGATGGAAGGATACTAATGCGTTTTTTGTTGCGGTGAGCATATTATTAAATGAAGCTATGAGAGATTATTATTTTGGGATGCACATTTTAATGCATGGAAATTATACACTTCATAGGGTGAAAATATTATTGGAAAATTGTATGCTATATACCATAGAGCTGTTATATTTTGTAGGTGCTCATAAGTGTAAGGACTTTGTATGCGCATATGTGTAATAGATTTATCATGGATGTATTTATTAGAGAGTGAAAATATTATTTATTGGATGTAAAGCTATTTAGAATAGAGTGTATTAGATTTATTTGCAAAAAATAAGTTGTGCAAGAAAAGGAAAATCAAGAATACAAAAAGATGCCTCAATGTATTTGGAGCACAAAAGTTTAATTTAAATTTATAAATACATGCATATGGTAGGTGTTCACCCATGCATGGAGGGAGATTGAATCCAATCTTGTATTGTGCAAGTTTTTGGATTTATCTTTTCCCTTGCAATTTGTTATTTTCATATTTTCTTTCAATTTTAATCTATTATATGATGAAGTCTAACAACATTTGTATCGAAGCGTAGTGATTGGTGGATGCTCTAATATTAATGTTGCTATTAGAGTGTAGTGATTGGTTGACATGTAAACATCGAATAGAAGGCATGCATCCAACTTGCATAATTATTTCATCATCATCATAATCAAGGTGCACTATATGTTATCTACTAGTCTCATGCCCTACACATAGAGCTTTTGCATAAAAGAGTCATATCAACATTAATCACTCCCTTTATTTCAATTCTTGATGTAAAGGCTTCTTCAAATGTCTTTCTTTTCCATCTATAACCACAAAACCACAATTGTCTCCACAAAACCACTTACATAGTGGTTTTCTTTCAAAAAAGTGGTTTTATGTTATCGCAAGAGAGAGTTAGATCAAACTCTATTGATCTATTCATGCCATTTCCATTGCCTAAAAGCCCCTTTCTTTGCCTCCCAACTCCATTGAATTCAATGTGTGATGTGGACTATCTATCACGATACCTTCCATCGATCTCATTGGGGATGCCACTTTTCTTTAAAAAAGCTTAAATAAGCTTTATTTAAAAAAAAATTAAACTCCATAGGCACCTAGCTTTTTAGAAGGGGAAAGGGCCCCCTTTCTACGAAAGCTCCTTTACATTGCCTCTTTGTTTATTAAAGATAATTCATGTATGAGAACTTTTGCACAAGTTTTTGATCTTTGATCGCATGGATAGAGTTTCTATGCAATTTCTAAAGTGTTATTCCTATGAACTAGATTTATCCTACCATGTTGGGACCTTCAAACATAGATGAAGTCAATATGGAGAACATGAAACCATCCCTTCCAAAAATCTCTTTGCAACAACCTTCAACATAATTTGAATGTAGTTAAGAGAGCGCCTCAAGAGCATGATTGTTAACAAAATTCCATGGATCATGACAAAGATTATCATATTTCTTAGATTTTGAAAGGAGTTTTTGACATGCAATAAACTAAGAAGAACCAAAAAATAAGCCATAAATCTTTCTGGTTTTCTAAATTTGATGGAAAAAATATTTTGTCATAGTTGAGCTAGTTCAATGATTATTTCAACAAAGAAGTTTTTCACCAAAATGATAAAATCAAGTGTCCAACTAATTTTTTAATAGATAAAGCATCACTTTAGTGAAACGTTCTTTGCCATAGTACCAATTGGTTGAAGATGTGGAACGAATTTTAAGAAAAAGTAAAAGAATCTTATCTTCTGCCTTAGTTTCATATTCAAGTAAGGTATAATTAGTCAAATTTATCATGGCAAGAATGTGATAATGTATCTGTCTACATGAAAAGATTCATGCGAAGACACTTTATTGTTGCACAAACTTGAGAAAGTTCTAGAGAGTACACTATGACAAAAATATGAAGATGGAGTACACTATGACAAAAATATGAAGATGGACTTCAATCAAACATCCAAGCCTAGTTGAATTACCTTTTAACAACAACCACAACCTTAAAAAATCTTCTGTGTCAGATCATCTAATTTCCAACAAAGAAGTGAAATACAAAAATATATACAAATAATAATCAAAATAATATTGTAAATCTTCTAACTGCAAATATCAATATTCAAAATAAAAGACCCAAGTTCACTTGTTATCATTGTGGAAAACCTAGACATTATCGATTGAATGATCAAGTTTAACTTCCACCCACCACCCAACAATAATCAAAATATAGCTCAGTTGCAAACATCGTGGAGATACATGACTACACTTCTAAGATTGAACTATAGATGCACTAGAACAAGAAGTAATGACCAAAGAAAAATCAAGTACATCTATTTCTTTGCATACATTATTGAAGATAAAAGGTCCTATGAATGATTCGGATGTGACTATTTTGCATGACAATGGTAGGTCTCATGATTTTATTTCAAAAAATTTAGTTACAATATTACAACTAGAAACTACTCCTTCATTGTACAAGGTAAATATGCATTTTAAGGCATTAGTTGCACCTCTCTACTCATCATACATTATCCTTGGTATGGCTTTTAGACATTGATTTAATCCTACAATTGATTGTCACACTTATATGATAAATTCTAAATTCCAAGAACAAATAAATTATTTGACTAGAAATCTTAAAATTGAATTATTTTCAGTAATTGGTCAAATGCAAGCTTAGAGAGCACTTAGAAAGCAACACAATGTATGTATAATTTTTGTGATTGAAGTAGAAAAGTCTGACACTTCTACATTGTCACATAGACAGAAAAAGTTTTTGGATCATATAAACATAGTTTTGTAGATGATTATCCACCTAAATTTCCACCATCTTGAGGAGAATTAGATCACAAATTAAAATTTTTGGGGTATTTTTTCACACCACAAAGCTCCATATAGACATAGTTATTTACAATTTTTAAAAAAACAAACATAAGTATGTGAAATGTTAAATAAGGGTTGAATTCATCCTAGTTCTTCTCCTTATAGTGCATTTGTCTTATACATTTAAAAGAAAATGAGATGTATTAGATGTGCATTGATTATAGGGCTCTAAAAAAAGTGACTATTAATAATTTGTACCCTTAATTTTTATTTTTGATGCTATTACCATCGCCAATCGAAACACTGCTCTGAAGAAAAAAAGTGTCAAAAATTCGAGCGTGGCATTTTTTGAAAGCATTTGCAAAAAAAAAAGGTGTGTGAGAGAGCTCAAAGCTTTGAGAGGAAGAAGAAGAGAGAGAGGGAAAGGGAGAGCTCATTGTCGTTGCCACTGTACATGAAAAAGAAGGAGAAGAGTGCAAAAGATAAGGGAGGGAAGCCACGAAATAGAGGCACAAAGGGTTTCATCTTCGAGCATCTAAGGTAGGTACATTGCCTCTTCTTGCTTTGTTTTTGTGTTTTCTTCTTTTCTTTCTTTGTTTTTGTTTGTGGATAGATGCATTGAGTGAGAGGGAGAGAGGGAGGGAGTGAGGAAGAAGAAGGAAAGGAGAGGAAGAGAGAAAGAGGGAGAGAAAGAGGAGAAAGGAAACAAAGAGAGAGGGGAAGAGATAAATAGAGAGATGAAGGGAGGGAGAGGGGAGGGTGAGTGAGAGAAAAAATGAGGGAGAAAAGGGGGAGGGAGAAACTAAGAGAGAGGAAACAAAGAAAGGGAAAGAGAAAGAGAAAGAGGGGTGGGGAGAGAAATAGAGAGGGAGGAGGTAGAAAAGAAAGGAGAGAGGAAAAAAATAAAAATAGAGAGGGAGAAAGAAATAGAGAAACAATGACAAAATGAGAGAGAGGAAAAAAAGAGAAAAGTAGAGGGAGAGGAGGAAGAGAGAGATAAAGAGAGGGAGTGAGACACTACTTTCTATTTCTTTGATTCTTAAGTTTCTTATTTTCTCTCTTTTATTTTGTTTGTAGAGAGATGCGTTGAGTGAGAGGGGAGAGGGAAGGAGAGAGAGAGATAGAGAGAAGAAGGGACATGGAGAAAGAGAGAAAGAAGGAGAGAAATAAAAAAGGGAAGAGAGAGGGCCTTCATAAAAATAGAAAGATGGAGAGAGAAAGAGAGAGAGGGATGGGAAGAGAGAAATAGAGAGATGGAGGGAAGGAGAGAAAAAATGAGAGTGAGGGGGGAGAGAAACAAAGAGAGATGAAGGGAGGGGAACAAAGAAAGGGAAAGAGGGGTGGGGAGAGAAATAGAAAGGAAGAGGTAAATAGAGAGATGAAGGAAGGGAGAGAGAGGGAGAGAGGGGGAAGATATAAACAAAGAGAGGGAAAGGAAGGGAGAGAAAAAGGGAGAGAAAGAGAATGAAGGGGGAAAGAAAGGAAGAGAGATGGAGGGAGGGACAAATAGAGAGATGGAGGAAAAGGGAAAAATAGAGATGTGTGTGTGTGTGTGTGTGTGTGTGTGTGTGTGTGTGTGTGTGTGTGTGTGTGTGTGTGTGTGTGTGTGTGTGTGTGTGTGTGTGTGTGTGTGTGAGAAAGGAGATGGAAAAAGAGAGATGGAGGGAAAAAAGAAAAACAATGAGAGACAAAGGGTGGGAGAGGGAAGGAGAAATGGAGGAAAAGATAAAGATAAAGAGAAGGGAAACCTTGCTTCGCTAGCAAGAAAGAAAAGTAGATATTAAAATGGGGGAAGAGAGATAATGAGGGAAATAAAAGTAGGTACATACTACACTCCTTTATCTTTGACTCTATTGTAACAACAATTTTTATGCTCTTCAAAGGTACTTGGTTTTTTTTTAGCTTAATAAAATATCGCATATTACCACTTGGAAATATGATGCATGAGTCTTGTGATGATGCATGACTGATGGTGTTATGGAAGCTTGGCATGGACTAAAATAGCAATCCATGCCAAGCTTCAAGAATACTAGATAGGGATATTTTGAGAAGACTAGATAGGGATAGTTTTTCTGATATTTCGAGAAGCTTGGATAGTGTTTCGAGAAGACTATGAGACTATGGAGACATGTTCAAACTGTGGTGCTCATAGGTAGCAACATGACTTGTAAGGACAAACTATCTCTCAAAAGGTTATCCAACATTTTCCACTGATACCACGTATACATCACATATTTTGTATGTCACGAACTGTGAGCTTAACAATGTGGCATGTGCAAAATAGATCCATAGATGGAGTCCAAAAAAAATCAACAAATTTACATGCATGGAGCCACATTGACTCCACCTTTCTAGGCTTTGCATGAAAGCTAAGAAATCTTTGGCTCGGTCTTGCTATGGCATGAATCCATTCGGTCTCGGCTTAAATTCTTATAGTATGTGGCCTGTAGTTCTTGTAGACTACAACATCTTGCCATGGCTTTTTAGGAAGAAAGGACACTTGATCCTTAGCTTGCTCATTCTTGGACACTAAAAAGTCAAGAACATGGGTGTCTATTTCTATCCATTAGTTGATCAACTTAAGATTTTGTGGGAGGAGGGGGTCATTGTGGAAGACATGAGCAAGTATGATGGTCGATGGTTTGCTAATTACAAGTCCTTCTTATGTGGACCATGCATGACTTTCCAAGATTCAAGGAGTGCTCAGGTAAGTGGGCTTCTGTTCTTGTTTTGTTGATATTTAACATGGCTCATTCAAGTTTGTGTTGACTAGATAGGGATATTGTGATAAGTCCAGTTACCTCAGGTTATCATGCATATCCATTGTGTGGGCCAGACTTCCAAAGGTCACGGACTATGAAGAAGATAGTATATCAGAGACATGCCACTTTCTTACCAAAGGGCCATAAATTGAGATAAGCTTTTCATGGGAACAACCTTCAGGACGAATGAATGCCCAAAGATAGTACAAGTTGAAAATGGTCCAGAGGAGTCACATCCAAGTGGAATGTGATAGTTCTTAGTTTTCAATGAGTTTTCATATTGGACCCACTTATAGATCAATCATTGATTTGATCTCATACATATTTTCAAGAATGTGGATAGCTTATTGTGGGACCGTATTACAAGAAAGAGAGACACTTTAGGGGCACAAATGGATTTGAAGGAGTAGACAAGATGGAGGTGCTTGAGCTCTAATGGTCAGCTGCAGCTACCTCATGCTCTTTGGGTTCTCTTTACTAAAGAAGAGCACATGGTAAAGCAAATTATGAGGCATATCCCCCCCAATAAATATGGTGCATTCCCTCAGGTCTGCTTTTTTTAAAGATGACTGACTAATAAGACTAAAATCCCATGATTAGCACAAGATATGTCAGGTCTATCATGGCCTTAATAGCAAGTACAATTAGTATTTCATTATTTTGTATCGATTCAATGTTCATAATGCTTTAAATTTTTGACAATTTGTATTACCGATCGTGATTGCAGGGTGTCTCACTCCAAAAATATGTTTTGCAATTTATAAGTTGTTGAGTTTAGTCCAATGGATCTTACAAAAGGAGATCAAGATATCCTCTATTGAATCTACCAAGTAGAGAGCAGTGGAGACAATCTCTCTATTTGAGAAGCATCTGCCCATGAGCACGCTTATGATACAAACTCGCCTCCTAGTATATCTTGTGGTGGAATGAAGTGATGATTGTGGGACCCATCCATATGCAATGGATATTCTTCTTGGAGCACTTCATGAAAACCCTAAAGGGCTTTGTGTGACAACAAGATCTACCAAAATGTAGCATGGTTGAAGGTTGGCTAGTGTCTAAGGCATCAGTACATATTTTGAAGTGGCTATCAATTATGGATTCAAACAACAATATACTATGGACATTGAAGGACGATGATAGACTAACAAGAGATGTGGTGCTTGGAAATGGGGTAGAAAAGAAGATGGATGGCACCATGGAGAAGAATGTGAATCATTTTTGTATGTTGCATTATGCATCCATGGAGAAGTGGCTTAATAGGTACAACCAGCAGGCCAGAAGAGAGCAAGAGGGAGCTCGATCAGAATTTTGGTTTAGCACATGCCATTGATCGATTTGATAGCTCGAGAGCATGGAGAAGATGTCATGGTTTATGCCTATGAGGTGGTTGCATGAAACTTTGATCGTATCTTTACACGAAGGGATAGAGATCTGTAGGGAGGAGTGGGGATTCTTGAGGAGATATAGTCCAAAGCTGATCACATGTTTTCTTTGCTATCATATCTAGATTTTATATGCAACAACTAACCTAACCATTTCGATGTACAATACAAAATCTACAAGGTGGCATGGTCACGCGAACAACATTTTCAAGTTGAGCACATCAACAAAGTGCACTCCACAATGGATTGTGGTGTCATAGCAAAGTTCTAGCAAGAGAGTTGACAATATGCCATGGATCCAAATACTATAGTAGATGAGATGGAGTATTTTGGCAACTTGTAAAGTTTTATCTCGGTAGATTATCGTAGCTTCTCCATGATCATATTCAATGTACAATGGTTTAAACTGGTATTGGAAGGAGTTGGGGCAACTATTCGATAAGGTCCATCTGGATTTCTAGATGTAGATTCCAAAAAAGATGGAACAATGTGCACAACATGTTTGTCTTGCGCTAGGTCATTGAGAATGTTGCATGACCCTTTTTATTAAATTTTCCACAACATGAAACATTTACAAATGTTGATTCACTCTTTGCGATACACTTATTTGTGATATTGAATAGGTAATCTTTTATCCAAATCCTTGGCAACCTCGATTGTGGTATGTTGTGTCATCAACACCTCAAAGCATGCAAGTATATGATGAAAGAAATGTCCCCAACATGGACAAGGAGAGTATGCAAGTAGAGGGGTTGTTGTTGCAGGGGGGATGGAGGGTGAGGAGAGCTTGAAACATGTAGAGGAGACATGCACAGATAATGTGGATGAAGAGATAAGAGGCCAATAATTTTTTGAGAATGAAGTGGACTCCTCTTTCTGTGGAGGCCTATGTATAGACATTTCAGTGTATGTCAGACTATGCCAAGAGCTTGATATGGAGCTATAGGCCTACTCGTATTTGTGTTTGCTTGCTTAATTCATTGATATTTTGTTGTTAATGGTACTTTAGTATATGCATTTTAATTAACATCTTTTTTTACAAAGTTATATTGTCATGATTTACCTAAATCCTTATACTTATTATGCTAACATCATTTTTTGACTGTGTAGGTTACCTTTGATGATACTTAGAGAGCATGATGAGTCGAGGAATGAGGAGTGACAGACGAGAAGTTGCAGGAGATCTTCATGCATATGTCTCTAGATCAGATGACTGATTGCTAATTATTGCTCACATACCAGTTTCAGATAGGGTGGCTTAGGTGGGTGTTATGGAGGCACTAATGCAGTGTCCCCATCTCATCAATCTAGTGGACACTTGTCACCTCCAGAGTTTGTTATACCTATAAGGATGTCTACTTTCCCATGACTCTAGATTTTGCTTAGCCATCCGTAGATGTGGCCCCCTTATGGGTACTACTTCGAGAGATACTACCCTCATAGGTATGTTAGATGTACATGGATCCTGTCGCAGGTGGGAGAGAGTGCATCTTAGACATACCCTAATAGAGTACGAATACCTCTAGATGAGAAAACAAGTGCTTTGATCATGAATGATGAGGGGAATAGGGTGATACCTTGAATGAGAGAGTTGTGCCAACAAGTATTTAAGCACAATTTTTTAGACCATTGGAAGAATATACCAAAGGGAAGTAAGGACTACATGGTAGTGTCCTTGCACAAGGAGTTCCTAGCACCTACGACAACAAAGAGATTTTTCACAAGATGGATGGTGGATTGTATGCATGCATATATGTCGCATAGACAAACAGATATATACAAGGTAATCAAGAGTGGCACCTCAAAGCCTGAGTGGTTGGACAAAGAGGATTAGCAGCGGAGACTTAGGGAGAAGGCCATAGACTCTCTAGGATGATGGTGACAGCAGCAGGAGAGGCAGCAAGGGTATGATTGGAGGCGTGGGTCGTGCATCATCTGGGGAGTAGTGGCCATAGGACTTATTTTAAGGATTTTGTAAGTTTTCTTTTGGTTATTCTCACTTTCTTATTTAGAATATCACTTCTACTAACAACTTTAATTATAACTATGCTACTTTATTTTGTTTGCAGCACTCCATCACAAACTGTGATCCTACAAGTTTTGAGACTTGGTATACAGAGAGACACAATTTCACTATAGTCATTGATAGATTGTATACACATATGGCAACCCAATAAGTCGAGCCTCTTTCTTGTTTGCAGTCATTAGTTTTTTATGCATTATGTATTGTGGATTAATCTCAAGTTGTTTATATTGCATAGTCCGTTCGACACTCCATTGTGTCAACACAAGCTTTCGAATGGCAAAGAGCTCTAGCAGTCACTTGGATTTGTGGAGTACACATCATTTCCTTTTTGGCCCTCTGATCCATCCAGGCTCTTTCCATGTAGCATTCCTTAGATATATTTATCATTCTTTGTATAAACTCACATTTTGTGATATTTGTAGATACATTTCCATGTTTCTTTTGGACTCTTCTCTCTATAGCTCCATGTAGTTTTATGAGTTGTCATCATTAGTCTTGTACTTATTTGAATATTAAATTAGTGACCCTTTTTTTTTCAGTATCTCACGATGCACCTATCTTGATGACAATTATGTATTCAATATGTAGTTTCTTTAAGGAACATTATTCAACACATGGTGCTGGGAGGTGGCAAGGTAGTCACCTAATTTTTTTTTGTTTGCAACCATTGCTACTATTCGTGTCGCTAATTTGCTGCATCCATCGATATCTGCATCAATATATGCATAAAAAAGCATCGCTATTTATGTTGCTTTTGCTATACTAATAACAATGAAAATTACGATGGATTTGTAGAGACATATATATTAATACTTTTAGCGATGATGGAGGTAATTTTTCTTATGAATAATTACGTTGCTTTAAACATCAGTATGTGGCATGTATCTTGTAGTGAATTATAATATCATCAAATTCGTATGGATTCAATTGATCCGTTTAAGACACATTTAAAACACAATTTGGTCACTATCAATTTATTGTTATGCCCTTTGGTCTTATCAATGCACTAGCTACATTTGCATGCATGATGAATAAAATTATTCTTAACTATTAAGTTTTCGTAATTGTTTTCTTTGATGATATAGTTGTTTTTAGTAAATTAGAAGAGAAATATAAGAAACATCTTAAAATTGTGTTTGATTTATTGCATAAAAATCACTTGTATGCAAATTTTAATAAGAGCTCATTCTTTCAAAATCAAATTGAATATTTGGGACACATTATTTTTATTGAAGGTATCTCAATTGACCCCAAAAAATTTCAAACTATAAAAGATTAGTCTAATTCCAAGAGTGTGAATGAAGTTTGATATTTTCTAGGATTATCTTGGTTTTACAAAAAAATTGTTAGAAATTTTTCATTGATTGCATTGACTTTAACTATGCTATTGCATCATACTATTTTAATAGAATCCTAGTTAATAAAAATCCTTTAACACTTTGAAGTAACTTTTGATCCATGCACCTATTCTTTAATTACCCAAAATTTTCCAACATTTCTTTCATGTTGTCACTAATACTAGTGATTTACATATAGATGCAATTTTAATGTAGCTATCACCTATGAGAGCCGTAAACTAAACATTTTGAACAAAACTACAATATTTATTATAAATAATTATTGGCTATAGTTTATATTGTGGATATTTGAAAAAATTACTTATGGAGTTTGAGGTTCTCATAAAAATTGATCAACATGCCATAAAATATTTGTTGAATGAATCTTTAATTTTTGACTAATGGGCTTTTATTATTTTTTACCCAATGATTCAATATTAGCTAGGTCATGTAATTCCAGTTTGCCGATGCATTGAGAGATGACCTTACCTAGGTCTTCTTCTTGCTTATAATCTAGGCTAAAAGGTTCAATCTTAAGGAATATTTTATAGTTTTTTCCTTTAGCACCATAAAGCTTTTCAAGCTCATCCCATTTCTCCTTAGCAATGGAGAGTTGGTCAATGTGATGAATCAATGATTCATCTAGATGAAGCATGATTATGGCTTGGGCTCTTTCATCATCTTCTACATCAAGTGTGTTTGATGAGTTAATAACCTTGGTCCCTTTGATGAAGGTCCAATAGCCCCATTCCATCATTTTATACTTCACTGACACTTGCCATGGATGAAAGTATTTTCTATCAAACTTATGAATTTGAGGTTTAACATCACCATAGCCATGGCCATGATAGGAAGGTATTATTGGCTGCTCTAGGCAATGGCAATGTTTAGTCCTTTACAAAATGGCCAATAACTGTGGAACCAAAAGAGATCATTAATATTTAGCAAGCTCAAATGTGATGTGTTACAAGATGAGATGAGGGAGGAGGAAAATGGTCTATGTGTTTATACCCTACACATAGCCTTACAATGACAGTTAAACACTTGATAAATATGCTTAAGATAGAGATTAATCTCCTCAAGGTTGAGATTTAGGGTGGAACATCTTCCACATACTAATTAGAAATAGGATCATGACTATGAGTTGTAGCATTAGTGCTTACAAGCACTCATCTCATAGTATATATTTACAACTCGGCTTTCTTATGAGCTTAATGACGTTCACCAAGTGTCTCTGAACTTGAGATGGAGCTTCCAAATCTGCAAGAGACTCTACAAGACTTAAATAAGTGATTAGAATCACTAATGTCAACAAGGGTGATTAATGTTGAAAGAAGAAAGCTTGAAAGGCTTTCTGGCTATGGCTGCCAGCAAGGTACGTAGTTAGGGTTTTGCTCTATGTGAGAAATAGGGAAGGAATTTCAAGAAACCCTCTTAAGTGGAGATATTTCACTTGGGGATCTTAAAAAACCCTATTGTGGCTTGGATGATTGTTCCCTCAGCATGTTGCACCATTGAGCCAAATTGATTGTTGTGAAATCCATGTTAGATTTATGAATTCTAGCAATCCCATCCTCCTATGGTTTCCCAATGTCAGACTTTGATGCTCTGAGATGTTGTGCCCTAAGCTAGGGAAGAGATCTTTAGAAAAGGTCTTGAGCTATAATGCCCTCTTTTGCTCTCCCCAGGTCCTCCAACAAAGGTGGGTATGGTAGGTAGCTTTGGAGGTGAAGAGATATGGTGAGAAGATGACATATTCATGTGCACTTAGTGGGAGATGAAGTTGAAGGAATATTATTGGATCACAGTTGGCTTTGATACCATGTTGCAATATTAGAGTGAGAGCAAGAGAAAGTGTGCACAAGAAGGAGAGAGAGCTCAAGTACAAGAAGAAGATCTTTCTTATGAGTTGTTCACAGGTACAAATAGTACACCCTCATCTACATTGAGAGTGACCTATATGCTATTTAAATAGACTCTCGATGGCTAGGGTTACCGGCCTCGAGTTCATTCGCACGTAGCTACCCTTATCCACCCTTGCATACATAGGGTTCACAAGCCTATCTCTCACCATTACTACACCTTTTAGAAATATTTCCATAACTGAAATGCATGTACCTACTTATATGGTACATAGAGGTATTCAATCTACCATAGTTGTATGCAAAAAATATTTTTATTAGCTTGCAATGAAGCATGATATAGAAAAATCTATGTCTAAACTTATTGTGTAGTATTAATGTATAAAATGCCATCATGGAAAATCATATGGTTTGCTTATACCTCTATTATTATCTGATTGCCCATGGGAGCAAATTTCTATGAATTTTATGACTATTCTTTTCTCAACATCCATACTCAATGGCATGATTTGGACAATTGTGGATAAATTCTGTAAAAAACTATAACTTTATTCCTTGTAAAAAAACCTTTCTCTACCCCATAAGTTGCTAAAGTTTTCATTAATACTATATTTCTTTATTACAACTTCCCTAAGGTTATACTTTTTGATTGAGATGATTGATTTTATAATCATATATGGATATCTTTATTTAAAAATTTAGATTCCAAGATGGATTTCACCTCAACTTTCTGTATTGAGAGTAATGGTTAAACTAAAGTGACCAAGAGTACTATCCTTGACCTTCTTAGATCCTACACTATTGACAAACCTTATAATTGGGATCAATATTTGCCTATCCTCTAGTTTTTTTACAATAATTTCTCATATTCTACTATTACTAGAGCTCCTTTTGAAGTAGTTTATGAAAAGAAATTGCCTATCCCTATAACCACCATTGCCTCATTTTATAATGTTCACAAGATTAATGAGAATGCATTTAGATTGGGCATTCCTCCTCATTGTTAAATTAATAATTCATTTCACATTAGTCTATATTGAAACCATTTAAGGAAACATCTCCAGTTACTCCTATTGTTGATGACCCTTTTTTTATAGAGGAAGATATCAAAATTTTAGTTATTGGAGTAATCCTTGACCATGATCTGAACACAAATAGAATACAATGTTATTATCATATGTATCTAGTAAAGTATAGAAATCATTTTGTGGAAGAATCTCAATAGATTCAAAAATTAGTGCTAACTTTAACCTATGATAATTTCATAAATTCTTACCACTCACAATCACATTAAAAATCCAATGGATATGGATTTGCCACATAAGGTAGTATTTCACACAAAATCCATATAGGAAGGTATAGATTTGCCTAAGGTAGCACTAGCTTGCATTTTTCTTTGTGTTATTAACTAGGGATAGTTGTTTTTTAACCCCTATTAGGGTATTTTATCAAAGCTCACTATGTGTTTTTAAATTTATTATGGATCTTATTTATTTGCCACATGATCCATGACTTATCGCGCAAGGCACATGTGTGTTAGTGATCACATTATGCCTAGCAAATAGACAGAAGAATACTAATGTGTCTTATGTTATGCTATTTAGAATGGGATGTGTGCACAAAAGCAAGTCGTGCAAGAAAAGAAAAGGAAAAAATACAAAAATATACCTTCAATATATTTTGAGCACAAAAGTTTAATTAGAATTTATAAATACATGCACATGGGAGGTGCTCACCTATGAATGGTAGGAGATTGCACTTAATCTCATGTCATGCAAGTTTTGTGGATTTATCTTCTCCCTTGCAATTTTTTCTTTTCACATACTCTTAACTTTTGTCTATTATATAATGAAGGCTAGTTACAAATTTATGGGGTAGGGTCTTTATTTTACAAGCTTTGCATCATGTTCAAGTGGGATTATATATGTTAGCACTTGGGATGGTATGGCCTTGAGATCTCAATAGTTTTAAGCAAACACATAACAATTTTTCTTTAGTAGATTAATGATGAGCTTAAGGGACTTTATCTCTACAAATATGGCTGCAAAACTTGGTATTTGAGAGGATGAGATGGAGCCTATGTGTGAAGTTGGTATAGCATGCTATGATCATGGAAAACATGTGACATTGATAAGTGGAATTCTTCATTTGCACAATCAAAGTTTAGGGAAAACAAAGAGTCCATTGCACCATTTGATGGATGTGATGTATTTCTTGGTATCCCATAGTGTCATAGATGTGATAGTACACATGCGAAGGAGGTGACCCTTCAGCAAAGGGGCAAGACCCAAGTTTTGCATGTAAATTAAAAGGGGAATCTATCCTATTGTATCATCTCCAACTATCTCAAGTAATGAAAATTTGTCTTTCTATTGAGCTAAATTAAGCATTATATATTGAATTATCCTCTTAAATAACCCCAAAAATGCATAATTAAGTAAATCCCTAAAATGGTGCGTGGTTCAAGAGATTCTTAAAATGGTGCATGGTACGATGTTATGTCTTGTAAAATGTGAAAGTTGGAAACTTATTGTGGACATGCACCATTGTGGCATTCATGTCATCCCAAAGGGAATGAGGTAGACTCTCATACTCCACCATTGATTGTCGAGCCATCTCAAGCATGGTTCGGTTTATGTACTCCACCACACCATTCTCTGATGGTGAGCTTGGATGGGAATACTCCACCCTAATATTGTGATCCTCGCAAATCTTAGAAAAATACCTTGAAAGATGTTTGCACTTTAGCACAAATACCTTCCACTCATAGAAGTTAGAGTATGCCTCACTCTTGCACTTCAAGAAGTATGACCACACAATTTGCTAAAATCATCAATAATCAACATTAGATAATTGGCCTTCATAAGGAGGCCATATCCATGAGGCCGTAGCCATAGGTCTATGTAAGTTAGTGTGAATTAACTCTAGCAGTGTAGGAGCCCTTGGAGAGGTAACTTGTGGATGAGGTTATCTAGGTTGGTGGTAAGTAATTGGGGCATAAAGTATGAATAGGAGGAAAATTTGGGAGACCCTATACTAACTTCTTTCGAGAATCCTTTTGTATGGTGTTAAAGGTTACATGCCCATAACGAGCATGTCAAAGAAGCCTAAGTTCATGAGAAGTTCACGCAGCAAGGGTAGTGCACTTAAAAAGCCCACCCTCTTGAGTGCATATCCAAATTATGGAACTAGTAGAAGAATCCATAATAGTTAAAGTATCTTGGGCAAAGACCACATGGATACCTAATAGTATCAAACCATGGATAGAAAGAAGGTTAAAGCCTAAATCGCATAAAGGACTATTGAGGCCTCATGATCAGGAAAAAGGGGGTTGATCTCCACTTTACGCACTGGCATAGAAGATTTTGAAGCCAGTCTTGCCACTAAGTCATATGGAAAGTACCCCATTGTCAACGAGCCATGGCTTTGCCTCAATGGATTAAGCAAGAGCAATATCCTTCACCTCAAATAGATTCACAAAAATAGACTCTATAGTAGCAGGACAGCTTTTGAGCCCTTCAAACCATCCTTTTGCTTCAAATGGGGGTACTTTTTCCAACACTTATTGGGATGACCGCCCTTCTCATAGTGGGGGCATTTGGGCTAAGACTTCTTCTCATCCTTCTTGTCATCCTTTCTTAGTGTTATTTTCTTTCTTGTTCCCCTTCTTGTTTCCCCCCTCTTGTACCTGTGGTAAAATCTTTAGTAGAGTAGAATCCATTGGCTCCTCTCTCTTTAAGATGTTCATTGTGCTCCAAGACAAGCAGGGCTAACTTCTCCCAAAGAAGAGTCTCATGTACTTTCGATGTCAGAATGTTGGTGTAGAAGACATTGTACTTTGGAGATGGCAGTTGTGTAAGAAAGACCATGGCCATATCCTTTGAAGATATCATCCATATGAGGGATGCAAGTTCATCCCTCATATCCTCCATGTTTTTGGTGTGATTGGTCATGGGGAGGAGAGTCATCAAACGAGAGCATGCAAAGTTTATTGTCTGAGGTGATATGGCAGGCAACTTCTAATGATAGAGAGAAGAAAGCTTTGTCCACGCTTCTATCACCAACTTTAACCTGCACACATGCACAAGGATAGAGTCCTAACGGCTCATAAAGAGAAATTATCAATCTCAAGAATTAAGCCTATGCCAAAGGGCTACATGATCCATACATGAGCCAATAGTGGGATCCTCCATTTGCCAAGGAATAGAGGTAGTGATAAAAGATGAAAGAGTAAAGGTATCAAGAATAAACTCCAGTTTGCAAGACCAAAGGGAGTACATTGATTTGTCCAAATGGTCTTCTTTTAGTAGAGAAGAAAGAATGGATACTTGTATAGAATGTGTCATCATAGGCATCGTAGGGCCAAAAGGATGGGCCCTATGGGAGATATTATGAGGAGGAGGAGGAGATGGATACTCCAATCCATGTGATTGGTCAAGAGAGGATTCCCATTTAGATTGGGACTCTGATCTTTGATCTTTGTGGTGATCACATCGCCTCTCAAAGGTAGTATAAATAGACTCCTCATTTGAGTCATCGGAGCCTTAGAACTAGTGATATCCTATAAGTATGGGGAAGAATGTCAGAATGATAACACTTTGAATGCAATCAACTTGATCAATTATCACCATGAAAACTAGAAGATAGAGGGAGAAAGAAAGAGAAAGAAGAGAGTCGACACCACATTGAGAGGGGAATCACATCCTCCCCCTTTACAAAATTTTATTGAAATAGATCATGGGCGTGAAGTGCCTGAACCATATACAAAAGATTTGATTTGTTGCAATTCTGAAAATTAGGGTTTTGAAATTCTAATTTTTGCATACTCTAGGTAGCAAGCTAATTTTCTTCTTTGATGCTTCGACTAGATTAAGCTAAGTAGAAAGTACTTTTTGAATGCGTGATAGATAGGAGAGTATAAAGCATGTGTTTGAAATCTCAACATGAGAGCTTATTCAAAATGAAGAGAGAGACCTTCAATATATAGGCATGCTCGAAAGCAGGATAGGTACAAGCTACAGTAGACAAGTGTAGGGACACACGTCTCTTCAAAATGACACATCTTATTCTAAATGTCACATGTCACTTTTCTAGAGAAAGAAGCTTCTAAACCTTCTACTCTAAAAATCTCTCAAATGGTTAAGAATTTGAGATAGTCGTTGAAGAAAAAATTGTTCTTTTTGTGAGATTCAAGAGCCTTTGATGTGAATAGCATGTCCACTAGAGCAACTTCAAAAAATAATAACCTCCAAAATTTTAGAAAATGCCAATTTTATATTTCAGAGAGCTTCGAGCTTCTTATGTAGATTCACCAGTTTACGATTTGTTTCTTTGATCATGAGTATTTGGTTTCACTTTCTCAAACCACTCATTATATGAATTCTAGTCAATGTGATTACTCGAGTGTAAAAGTCTATCATTTGAGCTTTTTGGTCGATTTGACTACCTGACTCAACTTTTAATTTCTCTTGGACATCTTGTCAATGACGATCCAAGTATAAGTATAGGGTATTCTGACCATTGGCCACCCTTATAAATAGAATGATGAACTTTTAACCATATTTTTGAAACACTCAAATATAGCAAATCGCCTTTCAAGGTATATGAACATCAATCTAATTTGAATCATTGAGTCAATATGTCTTGGTAACATTTGATATGCAAAAGGTTGGTTACATCCCTCCCTCTTGAAATCCTTCTTGTCCTTTAAGACGTTTCTTGAAGTATTTCTAATCCAATAGCTTTTCATAAGCTATAAGTATATCTAGATAGTCTTTAAAATACTCTACTACCAACATCCATTTAGAATCTAAATGAGCGTAGTTTTTAAATTTCAAAAGAAACTTTTTAAAAATATTTTTTCCTTGTTTCCTAATCATATGAAATAATATTTTCTCTAGTAGAAGTATCTCCTCCTATTCATCTACTTAAGTGGATCCTCTATTATAGGTTTCAATTGTGGAAGCCCTTCATAAGGCTTTAGAAGGTAGATATGAAAAGCATTGCGAATTCTCCAATTCTCTAGAGGTTATAACCTGTAACAAACATCATTAATCTTTTCAGTGTCTTGAAATGGTCCATAATTTATTGTTGCAAGCTTAGTGACTTGAGATGGAGGCTTGTTAGAACTTTTTAGATGAGTTTTTTTTAATTTCAGCCACACCCAATTTCCTTTTTGTAAAATCAAGTGTCTTTGATGCTTATTTGCTACTTTCTTTTCTTTTTCTTTAGAACTTTGGTTAGCTCATTTGACTTGGGTAAAATCTGTATCCATATCACACATCAACTCATTAGAATGAAATATATTCTCCTTTTTTTTTAGAATAGGTAGTAAGGGTGGTTTTCCATATATGACCTCAAATAATGCTTTCATAGTTGAACTCGTACCATATATGAAAGGGTTCATACTATAATGTACTTTAGGTATCATACCTTACATATTAGTACCATAAGGTACCAACTCAATGGACACTTCCTTTCCTGTCCGAGTCACACTTTGAGATAAGCTAAATGCTCCTTATACTAATATGATTCTTCCATGGGGTTAGGTTATTTGAGATTCAAACAAATTTTCTACCTTATTTTGTTAAAAAGAGTTGGATTTTAAGTTGCTGCAAGAGTAACATGCTTTTATCCTACTATACCTCAAAAAATCTCAAGGTTCCATTTAGTACCGTATTTGAGCATATAGTACCATATCCTTTGAGCATTTAGTATCGTATTTGAGCATATAGTACCATATCCTTTTTGTAATTGATAACCATGGGTGATTTACTTGTAGAAGTATGAATTGTATTGTTATAGGCATATTCTACCAAAGTTAAATACTTTTCCCATCGTTTGTTGGCTTTATGGCAATAACACTTCAACATATTCAATATTGTGAGCTTGGCTATCTTACTTTGACAATCTGTTTGAGGATGATAAGAAGAAGAAAAAGTAAGCTTTGTACCCAAATTTTGAAAAAAAACTCGCCAAAAGTGACTACTGTTTTGTGGATCTCTATCACGCATGATGGCTTGTTGTAACCCATGATACTTGAAGATTTGTTGAATAAATATTCTAGCTATATATTGAGACTTTATGGTCTTCTTAATTGGAATGAAATTAGCTTACTTGTTGAATCTATCAATAATAGTTCGTATGCTATCATTGACATTTGCTGATTTTGGCAAGCCAAAAATAATCCATAGCAATGCTCTCCCAAGGTTGACTCTGAATTGGTAATGATTGCAAAATCCCTACAAAATTTTGGTGATCAAACTTTGTCTTTTGGTACACAAAACATCCTTTGTCAAATTATTCAATGTCTCTTCGAAGCCTTTGCAAAAAGAAATACATTGCAAGTGCCTTGGTTGTGGTTAAAATACCACGATAAGCCATATAGCATGACAAACTTCCATTACTTAAGACCTAAAATTTTTAGAATGCACAACTTATTCACTATTAAAAGAAATCCATAACATAAGAGTTTACTCTTTTACCAAGTTGTAAACTCTCCCAAATGACTTTGAAGTTTTTTTCAAAAGCATGCATGTTCCTCATACTACTTAAATTTATATGATGAATCATAGACATTGCATGAATCTAAGGTCTTCTCAACATGGCATCAACTACCTTGTTTTACTTCCTAGTAATATGAAATATCTGAAAATTAAATTGAGCTAAATAATTGGCCCATCGAATATGCTTCTCAAAAATATTTGGTTGGTTTGAGAAAGTGTCTTAGACTATCATGGTCAAGCTTGATGAGAAATTCTCCATCTTAAAGATAGCATCTCCAATCTTTTAAAGCTTAAATGATAGCATCAACTCCTCTTCCTAGGTACTAGTATAGCATTCTTTGATGATATCTTGGTATTCAGTAAAAATGAGAAAGAACATTATGAACATTTGTCTTTGGTTTTCAAGTTGTTGAAATATAATCAATTGTATGCTAATCCGAAAAAGAGTGAGTTCTTTCAAACAGAAATTGAATATTTAGGTCAAATTGTGTCATCAGAAGTTATTAAGGTTGACCCTAAGAAGGTAGAAGCAATATTGAACTGGCCTATACCCAAAAATGTGCATGAGTTACGTTCTTTTCTAGGTCTTGCTAGTTTTTACAGAAAGTTTGTGCGAAATTTTTCATTACTTGCTTTGCCTTTGACTAAACTTTTAAAGAAAGGTATTGTTTATCATTGGTCTGATAATCAACAGAAATCTTTTGATTTATTGAAACATGCATTAACCCATGCTCCTGTATTACAACTACCTGATTTCAATAGACCATTCTTTTTAGTAGTTACTGATGCTAGCGGATCTGGAATAGGAGCCGTACTTATGCAAGATAATCATCCCATAGCCTATTCTAGCTGTAAACTGAAACCATCGAAACTTAAATATTTCACATATGATAAAGAATTGTTAGCTGTTGTACAAGCTTTAAGACAATGGAAACATTACTTAATGGGTTCTGAGTTTATGATTAAGACTGACCAACAAAGCATTAGACATCTCCTTAGTCAACCCCAAATATCTGACCGACATATCAAATGGGCAGCTTTTATTCAGAGTTTTCATCCCCTTATCCAATATCAACTAGGAAAAGAAAATGTAGTAGCCGATGCTTTAAGTAGAAGACCAAGTAGAAGACCAAGTAGAAGACCAACCATTCATAATATCTCTGTCATATCATTTGATTCTCTAACTCCTATGAAAGATAATTATCATCAGGACATTACTTTTCAATTTGCTTGGAATAAATCAGTTGGAAATAACTGGATTCCTATTGATTCATCATCTTAGAATGATGGATTCATGATTTATAAAAAGAGATTCTATAATACAGTTCCATTTAGATCTTTTGTTTTGAATGAGATTCATTGTCCTCCATATCAAGGTCATAGAGGTATCATATCTACTTTGCGTACATTGACTGAAGATTTTTATTGGCCACATATGGACACTGATGTATCTAGCTTTGTTTTTGAATGTTTGGTTTATCAAAGAGTTAAGAGACATCATGGTAAACAGTATAGTTTACTTATGCCTTTATCTATTCCATCAAGACCATGGGAACAGATTTCTATGGACTTTATTATTGGTTTACCTAACACTAAAGCTAATCATGATATGATTTGGACTGTTGTAGACAGGTTTAGTAAACAAGCATATTTCATTCCATGCAAGAAAACTTCAACACCATCTCAGGCAGCACAATTGTTTTTGAAAATTGTTTTCACTAATCATGGATTACCAAAAGTTATTATTTCTGACCGTGATTCTAGATTTTGTAATAACTTTTGGATTACTTTGTTTGCTAACCTAGGAACAAATATTGATTTTTCATCTGCATTTCATCCTGAAACTAATGGTCAAACAGAAGCCACTAACAATACTATTTTAGATCTTTTACGTGCTTACACTATTTCTAAACCACAGACATGGGATACACATTTGCATTTACTGCAATTTGCATATAACAATACACCACACACAGCTACAAAGAAAGCACCGTTTGAAGTGATTTATGGTTATAGATTATCTACACCTGTTGCATCTTTATCAAATAGAATTCAGAGTGCTGATGATATTGCTAACATGCACGCTACTATTTTTGATGAGGTTAAAGACATGATTTCCAAAGCCCGGCAATCATATACAAAACAAGCCAATAAGAAAAGACAGGCCATGAATTTCAAAGTTGATGACTATGTTTGGTTAAGAATAGAAAAACGTAGATTACAAAGTGTAGATAAACACCCGGTTGTGAAATTAGTACCTAGATTCTATGGACCATTCAAGATCATTCACAAACTCAATGACAATGCATTTAAGTTAGAACTACCACCACACTGGAAAATTTCACAACACCTTTCACATTAGTTTATTACAACCCTTTAGAGGCCAATTACCTGTACACCCTATTTATGAAAACCCACCTTTGTTAGATGAAGAGATTGAAATCCTTGAGCCTGAAGCTATCATAGATACTGACTTTATGGCCACTAGAACTGGCCATAGATATTCTAGATATTTGGTCAAGTTTAAAAACCATCCTATTGAAGAGGCCCAATGGATGCACACTAGAGACTTAAATGCTTTCCCTACTCTGTTAGCTCCACATTGAGCTAATAGCAATTGAGGACAATTGCTATCCCACCCTGGGGGTATGATGCCAGGAGGCATATTTCACAGTGGATTCCGTGAGGTTTTGCGGTGGATTCCGTAAACTTTGTTGACCAGGGCTCATACACAAAGTGGATTCTTTGTGTGAGAAGTTGATGGGGACGCCTATCCTTTTCGGGCGTTTCATTAATTTAGTGTGTACATGGGTGATTCCATAGCGGGCGATTCCGCAAAATACATATTAAATTAATAAACGTTTATTAGTTTAGAGTGCGTACTCGTAATAAATTAAAGTTAGGATTGATTTCTAACCAGTTGATTTATTTATGTAGCTGAAGACTGCTAGGTATTCACTTTTGTCGGTTTAATTGTATTATTTTACTAACGATTGTGAATGCCTCAATTGATGTGTAGAGATAGCAGCAATGGCGGAGGAAAGCATTGGAGAATAGTGTGTATTCGAGTTATCACTTATGATGGGCGCATACCTTAGGCATGGTGCCTATATTTTGTCGTGCCTATTTATTAAGGCGTTTGATATTTATTTATTATTTTTGTATGTGCATGGGTGCACGATTATGATATTTGTATTTGGACATTGTATTGGGTATGCCTGACTCTTTGGGCACCCACCCATTAGCTTTATTTCTATTTTGTGCTAAAGCGAACTCAAAAGCCAAAAGCGTGCTATTTTATAATTTGGGCTATTATTTGAGCTTGAAGATGATTAATACAATAAATACATGCTTTGTGGAGCGCTCACACAAGGCATGGGGGGAGGTTGCACCCAATTGGTCTCTTGTTTATGTCGTACATGCTTTCTACCTTGAGTTTTGTGCAAAAAGTAGAGTTATTTTTTCTTGGGGACCTTCGGGCGTTCACTACGCGAGCATACAGCGTCTGATCTGTGCACCAGCCTAGACTCGGTATCTATGGCCGGTCTTTTCTGCCCGGTGGCCATAGTCTCCCCACTCTTTCCTTGCACTAGTTTCTTATTGATAAAGTATTGCATCCAGGGCACCACAAAGCTGTTCACATCGATGCTGGACGGGATGCTTGGGGGTGATAGTGGTTGCTTTGCTGGCGGGCACCAAGAAGGACGGGATGGGATGGATGGGAGCCATACCCTTGCCTTCGAATACCATGGATGGCATGACTTCGGGTCCGTGGACACTTGAGCTAGGTCTATCCTCCCTAGGCAGACTTAAAGCCCCTAGGCCATCGAGTTGGCTTTATTGTTCTATGGACCGGTGACGTTGCTTCGGCCATGTCTTCCTCCTCCTGTCTCCTCAACTCCACCTCTATTTCCACAGCTCTTCTTTCTCTCTCTTCTTCCATTTTCCTTGATTCTTTTGCCAGCTTTTTAGCTTCTTTCTTCTCCTTCTTTTTCCTCTATGCCGCCTCTCTTAGGGATTTCCTTTTGGCTCTCTCTAGATCTTCTTTTTCCTTTTTCCTGCCCCCATTCTGTTTCTTCTTCTAAGCTGTCTTTCCACTAGGCTTCTTTGTTTTTTTTCTTCCGAATTGAGCCTCCTGCTCCTCCTTCTCTGTCTCGGTTTCTGTTCTGTCACTCAATGGCTCTTTCCCTTGGTGGGTCGTCGACCTATCTGGGGTCTCATCCGCTCCTTTGTTTCCTTGTTGGGCTTCTTTTACAACCTCTTAGATGATGGCCGTCAGCACACTTGCATACCCGATGAAGGAGGTTTTCGAGGAAGGTTTCTTCCTTTCCATACTTTTAGAGGCTGGGGATTCTCCGCTTGCCTGTTTGCTACCCATGGCTAGTGCTTTGGCTCCTTGATCTATTGTCTTGCACACATAGCCATTCCAGTCCACCTCATCCAGGGTGTGGGCTGCCACATTCTCCAGCACATGCACACTAATCCAGTGCATGAGGGAGTTATAGTGTTGGCTGGAGAAAAGTGAGTGCACCAACTTTGCCTGCATGCGGATCTCAGCATCGGGGATATCTTGTATGCTGATGACGTAGTTTGTCAAAACATCTTCCCTCTTCATCTTTAGCATAACATACACATCTCTCTTACATTTTTTCTCCACCTTAGGTTCCAGCCCTAGTGCCTTCTCCACCAAGGCTTGGTTTAATGGCACTTGCACCTGTCGAGCATTGTCCCCTCTTCCCACAGTCACCGTTTTGCATTCTTAGTCCGGGTTATACATTCTCAGAAATTCCACACACTTCATTTAGTGAGGTTCCTGCTTAAACTTCTCTAGTTACTTGGAGAGGTTACATTGTTCCACTACTCTCCTTGCGGCCTACCACCTTCTCAAGGTTGTGAATGCTGCAAAATTTCAGTTGACTATAAGCATGGTTTTCTAAGTTGATGCCGTACTACGTTCTCTCCTCCTCCGTGAAAGGAAGTTGGTGAGGACAATCTTGCTGCGACATCTTTCATTCCTATCATGAACCATCATTCCCATTACTGCTTGCAAAAGAGTTATTTGCTGAAAAGAAAGGCTTCATGTTTGTTGAATGGAAACATTTGAGCTCCAATACAAACTTTCCTTTCAGAATTTTCCACCCTTTAATTCAACATTTTCGTGACAGTTTTCCTCACTCGCAATCTAATGTGTTTCTTTTCTTCCTACGTTTAAATGTCGACTAAGGTTTTCACAGTGGTGTGTTCTTTTCCTTATGCGTTTATGCATTTGCTTGATTTTTATTGGTTCCGATTTGACTCACCCAACTTGCCTTATCCCCTTCCCCTTCCAAATTTGGGGCGAATCCTTCCTAGGATTGGAAGCTAGTAGGCCCAGGGCTTCATCTTATGGTCGAGTGTTTTACTTTCGCTTGAGCCAAGCATAGAAGTCTGGATTTTACTCCAACTGAGTGTCGCGGTCCAGATTGAAGGGTCAGCTACCTACATGTGTGATGTAAGTAAGGACATCTGTCAGGACATCACCGGAGTTGATGCGACTAGCAATATGTAACTCTTCCTTCGTCAGGAGGCGGTCAAGGTAAGGATAGCCTTTGATGTGCTCTTCTAGGGGTTGGTCACACGAATAGTTGTTAACACCCTATATGAAGTTGGAGTGACATAAGTTGGGTCCAATGTCTTGATGGCGCGTCGCTGCTCCACGTTGATCATTATTTGGCATCCCTTGAGTTCCCATTGCAATTGAAGAGCATACCAGCTCCGTAAGAATGGGGATTCGATTTTAGCAAGATATTTTAACTCCTCTAATTCTCGATCAGTGATAGCAGAAGAGGCTCGCTTATCGTATGATGTGATGAGCCATCATTTGATGGCTTGCACTGTAGATATCTCAGTGCGGAGCAACTCTGCACTGAGTGGTGTTGGGGGTAAAGGTGTCTCCCCCTAGCTGCCTGTGTATTACTACACTGATAGTACCCACCACTGCACACTTAGGTGGCGGGCGCCTGTCATAGTCACTTATTCTTTATTCTTTTAGTGACATTTTGAATAAAGAAAGGCCCGGCCACACATTGTGGTTGTTGAGTTCCCACTTTTGAGTCTTGCTCTCCCTTGCTCTTGCTCTCCATCTGCCATAGCTCTCATTGCCAAGCTTCTTCCTCATGGGTTCTACTTCCCTTTCAACTGGTATCAGAGCAAAGGCATTGGAGCTTGCCCGGCATTCTCTTCAGCCCGGATTTAAAGAGCTTCAACTCGAGCATCAATGGCAGCCATGGCACCTTCATTTGCAGGTATGTTTTGATCTCTCGCCTCCTCCCCGATCTTCCAGCCTTCATTCGGCACCTTGCAGGGCTGCATCGGAGTCCCCCTAATCATTGCCAAGTGCTCAGTAGCACTATTGAAGACCCCCCAACCCCCAAGAGCAGCCAGCACAAAATGCGGCTCATTTTTAGGGGGCTGGGCTGATCTCCTTCTGGCATTTCAAACTCCTTCCCCAGATTCCCAACACTGTTTGCAACCTTCCTGATCATCTTCAGACTCCTCGGCATTGGATCTTGGCTCCCAACGATCGATACAAGTGCTTCCACCTTCAGCCATTAGTCCCTGGACTGTCACAAACAGGGGAGCACTTGACATTTAATGTTTGATGCTTCTTGGCATTGCCTGTTTGATGCCTATTAATGCCCGGAGATGCTCAGATGTTATGGGATG
This sequence comes from Lygodium microphyllum, assembly GCF_053477565.2. NCBI lineage: Eukaryota > Viridiplantae > Streptophyta > Polypodiopsida > Schizaeales > Lygodiaceae > Lygodium > Lygodium microphyllum. The sequence goes on from NC_141145.1 coordinate 68,772,601, forward strand.
CTATATCTACACTTTGGGATTGATTTGGAGCAGATTTGGACACCGATTGAGCTTCATTTGATAGTGAATATGCTGTTGTAATACAATGGGCTGAAGCTTATTTACTTGGTGTATGCATTGGCTCTTGGATACGGGGTGCGTACCGGAGATCGGAATGATCATACCTATGTATTTGGAGATCATCAAATGCTTCTTTTTGGTTCCAGAATGCTTTTGATGTTGGATTTAGCTCCAACTTGGTCGTTATTCATTGGCATTTGGCTTCAGTTGGCATGCTTTGGACTGTTTTATGCCTATTGTCACTGCTTGACATTTAGGCTTCTTGCATTTATGCTTTGGTAAAATATGGATGCCCGTTGGTTTGCCCATGCTTGACAGTCAGTTGGAGCTTCGTCTTTGGATGTATTTGAGCATTTTGGACCTATCAGGCATTACATTTGGTTGTCAATTACATGCTATTTGAATGCTTTCAGGCTTATGCTTTACGGGTCTGAGATAGCTTGGGATTTATGCTCTGGATGTACCCTACTGGGATTTGGAATGTCTGATGCTATGTACTCGATTTATTTGAGCATTGCTTGCTCTATTTGCATCTGACTTTACTTCTAGTGGAAGCCTCTTGCCATATTTAGATGTACACAGAGTTTTACTTACACTTGAGCTTGAGCTTGTGGGATAGTTACATGCATTTTCTCTCTTGAGATCTTTATGTCTGCAGTTAGTCTCTAGTGGGCTGATTTGATACACCTATTGGGGCAGGCACCTATCTCTGTCACAGGTTTGTCAGTTCTGTATGCATCTTGGATGATTATGCATTGAGCTTCTTGCTCTATCATTTGTGCTTGTGCTTGGTCTCTTCTCTTACCCCGAGACCCATTACATGCATGACTTCTAGACCTATGAGATATCTCTTGCCTGAAAGGTTATTGGTTTGACAGTTCTTGGTACCTTCTCACCCTTTGACACTCACTGTTGGATGTATCTTGCTACTTGGAAATTGAAGTGACATATATATCAGTGATTGCTTCACTTTGGGACAGTTTTACATACTACTGTAATTTATTCCAGCAAGCTGAAATCTACAGATTTTGAGCACTTCTATGACAGTAATGCTTACTCTTTGATGTTTTCTTGGTCATATTTGGTGGACAGGTGGTTCTCTTGGTGATATCCACTCTTTTAGCCAGTTTTATCAGTGGTTTTAGTGCATTTTCTGCTAATTACAACAACCTGCAATTTTGCTTTTTTGCTTTGATTTGGGACAGAATGGGTGGTCATCTGAAAGACACAGCTCTCTTTAACATTGCCAAGTTGGATGGTACTAACTATGGGTATTGGAAGTCCCAGATATGGCAGGTTTTGGTGCAAAATTTGCACCCTTGCATTTCAAGGGTGTTAAACCCGAGGATATGGATGATGATGTTAGATGGAAGTTGATGAGCTATGCAAGTCTACCATTATCTTGACACTCTCAAAAGAGGTCCATCATAATGTTGTTGAATATGAGAATCAGAGTGCATGGGACTTATGGGAAAAGATTCAGGAGCTTTATGCACAGCAGAGTCCTGTGTCACAAATGTATTGGTTGAAGTAGTTAATGGACCTTCACATGAAGGAGGGGACATCCCTATCATCTCATTTCACTTAGTTTCATGCTATCATGAAGAATTTGTTGTCACAAGGTATTGAGTTCAAAGACAACTTGCACTTGTAGTTTCTGCTTGGCACCTTGCCTGAATCATGGGATGTCTTCCATACTGCCATATGCTCAAACAAGCTTGATGGGCTGAAAATCAAAGATGTTGAGAGTGCTTTATTGACTAAGGAAATCAATAGGAGAAACAATGATGCTTCCCAATCTTCACATGCATTGACCGTTAGAGGTGGCAAACATGGCAGGCATGATAATGATCATAAGGCTAGGGACTCTCAGAAGTCCAGGTCCAAGTCACGTGGTCGCAGTAAGTCCCATGGGGACGGAAGTTTGATCTTACCTATCATTATTGTGGGAAAGCATGACATATTAGGCCGCAGTACCATAGGATGCGCGATGATAAGCACAAGGAAAAGGGAAAAGAGAAAGTGCATGAAAAGTCTTACGAGTGCTGTATTGTACATGCAAAGTCCAATGTGAAGATAGAAGAGGTTAATGTCATGTAGGCCACTAATTCAGATGAGGATTACATACTTGCAACTTCTTCATGTGATGCCTTACAGGCTTCTGAGACACATTCTATATATGCGCAGTGCTTGCTGGCTTTTGGATTTGGGTGCATCATTTCATGTGACACCCTGTAGAGATTGGTTTCATACTTATCGTACCATCTCTAGTTCTATGCGTCTTGGTGATGACAGGTCTCTTGAAATTATGGGCATTGGAAATGTTAGACTATAGTTTCCTTCTAGCAGTTCTTTTGTTTTATGCCATGTACTGCATTGACTCGCAGCCTTATGTCAGCTGGACAGCTTGATGATGCAGGGTATTTTGTGTCTTTTGAAGACTTTGCATGGAAGATTACTCGTGGGCAGGCTTGTGCTTGCAAGAGGTGCCAAGTCTGGCAACCTCTATCCCTTACTTCTATCTGAAGCTACCTTGAATCATGTTTTTTAGTGAGATCTATCCCCCATGTATCCCTTTGGAATGCTTGTTTGGGGCATATGTCCCTTAAAGGAATGAAAATGCTCCGTGCTTTGCAGTATCTTCCACCTTTTGACTCTTCGCATTTTGATTCTTATGATCATTGTTTGTATGGCAGGCAGACTAGAAGTACGCATAAAAAGTCTGGTCAGAAATGCATAGGTGAACCCTTGGCTCTTGTGCACTCAGATGTATATGGGCCCATGCCCTGTCAGTCACTCGGTGGGGCAAAGTAATTTGTTTCTTTCATAAATGATTACTCACGTAAGGTTTGGGCTTATCCCATAAAGAGAAAATCCGATGTCCTAGACACATTTCAGTGTTGGCTTGCATTAGTAGAGAACCAGTCTGGGAATAGGCTGAAATGCCTAAGATTAGATAATGGGCGTGAGTATGTATCATGTGCTTTTGAGCAGTTTTGTGATGAGTGGGGTATTAAGCATAAATTGACCGCCCCTTACACCCCTCTCCAGAATGGTATGGCTGAATGCATAAATAGGACCATTCAGGAAAGGGTCCGTAGCATGCTTAGCTAGGCTGGCTTATCGTAGCACTTTTGGGCTGAGGCAGTTACTACTGCAGTGCATCTCATTAACAGGTCGCCTAGCAGTGGCATTGACTTTCATGTTGCAGAGGAGGTATGGGTAGGCAAGCCCCCCTCTTATAATCATTTGCATATCTTTGGATGTGAGGCATTCTGCCATGTGCCCAAGGCCAAATGCAATAAGCTAGATCCTAAAAGTGTCAAATGCATTTTCATTAGCTATGGAGATGCAAGAGAGATGGGTTACCGTCTATGGTATCCGCAGGCGTGGAAAGTGATCTGCAACCATGATATCATCTTTCATGAGGACAAAATGCATATGCAGTGTGAGAAAGTGGTTGAGATACGCAGAGTTATCTTTCAAGAGGAGTCACTTGCTCCCGTACAACTCGCTCCACAGCTAGCTAGACAACATGCAGTATCACCTAATGCTCCTAGCCTAGATGTTAGAATGCTGATGTTAGACAGGATGTCGGTCAAGCAGCAAAGCCTGGGTTGAGGCATTCTACTAGAGATAGACGACCTCCTGACCGTTTTGCAGCCTCTATGGATTATGTACTAGTTACAGATGCAAGAGAGCCTCTCACTTATGATGAGGCTATGCACATGAGTGATTGTCACTCTTGGGAGAGGGCTATGCAGTCTGAGCTTGACTCATTGCATAAGAATCATACTTGGGATTTGGTTTCCCTGCCTCAGGGTAAGAAGGCTTTGCCATGCAAGTGGGTGTACAAGCTGAAAAGTACCCTTGGACACCCCAAGCCGGCATATAAGGCTCGATTGGTTGCTAAGGGTTTTAAACAGGAGCATGTGTTGACTTTGATGAAGTCTTTTCTCCTGTGGTCAAGATGACCACCCTACTCTTAGTCTTGGCTTTGGTTGCGCAGCTTGACCTGGACTTGTACTAGATGGATATTAAGACGGCTTTTTTAGATGGGGACTTGCATGATGAGATTTACATGGAGCAGCCTAAGGGCTTTGCAGACCCTGACAGGGAACACCTAATGTGCAAGCTAAAGAAGAGTCTATATGGCTTGAAGCAGGCACCTAGGGAATGGTATCATAAGTTTGATGCATTCATGCAGTCATAGAGCTGCAGCCGCAGTGCTATGGATCCGTGCTTGTACACGAAGAAAGCCCGTGACAGTTCTTTATTAATTTTGCTACTCTATGTGGATGACATGCTTTTAGCAAGGACAAATCATGAGAAGCTAGATGCTCTTAAGGCTCAACTCAAGAAGAGCTTTGAGATAAAATATCTGGGACACACCTCTCATATACTTGGTATGTGTATTACGTGCGACAAATCTCAGGGATTACTCTATCTGTCACAGAGGGAGTACATTCATAAAGTCCTTGAGCGCTTCCATATGCAGGATGTTAAGCCTATTGGCTGTCCATTACCTTCGCATGTGAAGGTTTCATAGGTTGATTGTCCCCGCAGACAAATGAGCAGAGGGCCGAGATGGCCAAGATTTCCTATGCATCAACAGTGGGAAATCTTATGTATGCCATGATAGCCACCCGTCCAAATATTTCTTTTTGCAGTTGGGATTGTGGTACGTTATATGGCTACACCTGGCAAGAAATATTAGGATGTCGTGAAGGGTATCATGAGGTACCTAAAGGACACAGCAGATATGTGTATTTTCTATGGTAGCCAGGATACAGGAGTCGTGGGGTACACTGACTGTGATTATGCAGAACATGCGGATAGTAGGAAGTCCACTTCTGGCTATGTGTTCACTTATGCTGGAGGGGCTATCTCTTCTATGTCTAGGGCATAGAAGTGTACAACTCTTTCTACTACAGAGGCCGAGTATATTGCAGCCACAGAGGCTTGCAAGGCGGCTATCTAGTTAGGCTGTTTGAGTGCAGACCTTGGTATGACAGATGCTATGCCTACACTGCATAAAGATTCTATGAGTGCTATCTAGTTGGCCAAGAATCAGGTCTTCCATGCGAAGATGAAACATATTGAGGTGAGATATCACTTCATTCACGGAGTCATTAAGGATAGGTCTATTGACCTTGTCAAGATTCCGACTAAGCAAAATCCTGCAGACTTGCTCACGAAGAGGCTCACTACAGAGCGCTTTGCCTTCCTGAGGAGATTGATGGGCGTTGGATGAGATGATGTCTTTTTCCTCATCCTGTTGTACATGTGTACATGTTGTACTATCTTTTCTTTTCTTTTCTCTCTCACTAGGGCAGATTCGCCTTTAAGTGGGAGGTTGTTGGGGGTAAAGGTGCCTTGGCCTAGCTGCCCGTGTATTACTACACTAACAGTACCCGCCACTGCGTGAAGGTAGGCAAGTTCTATGGTTTCCTCATTTTCATCATCAATCTCTGTGATTGTGGCTACCCGTACTTTGACGTGTGATTCTAACATTGATGGTTTGTGCAAGGGGTGTGTGGGTGGATAATACTTCTTGATGTGGCTGCCATTGAAGAAGCCTACACCCTTCCAAAGTCTCAAGTTCGACATTACCGATTCGTCTAATGACACGAACCTTGAAGGGCCCCAGACCTTTAAACTTCATTTTGTGTTTATGCCCCTTAATGAAGTACAGGAGCATTAAGTTTTGTAGGATGTGCAGTAAGCCCACAAGGCTGCCATCAACTTATTATCCCAGTCACTACGTGAAGCAAAGACTACCTTAGTCAGGACGTTTACTAGAATTCTATTGGTGGATTTCACCTGGCTGTTTGCCTCAGGGTAGTATGGTGAGGATTTCTCATGGATAGTTAGAAAGGTGGATAGAAGATGCACGATCACTTCATTAATGAAGTGTGTGCCTTGGTTGCTAACTAGTTCGATGGGGCAGCCGAATCGTGAGATTACATGCTCCCATAGGAACTTGGCGGTCGTTCTCGCATCATTCTTTCTCGTAGCCCGTGCTTCTATCCATTTCATTAGATAGTCAGTGGCTACAATGATATACCAGCTAGCTTGAGAGTATTGTGCCGCGGGACTAACAGGTCCTATTAAGTCAATTCCCCACTTCTTGAAGGGTTGTCATGCAATTACCGAGGTTAGCTCCATTTGATCCTTGCAAATTGGGACCTTTGTCCGTTGACACTTGTCGCAGTGCTTAACAAACTGTGCCACATCGCAAAAAAGCATGGGCCACCACAATTGAGATTGCAACACCTTGCGGGCTATTGTTTCTCTGCTAAAGTATCCTCTAGCAATTCTATTGTGTGCTTCTGAGAGCACTTCATGCATCTCATACTCGCATACGCATCTACGCAAAAATCCATCTTGCCCTAGCCTATACAGCTGATCTGCTATCAACTGATAGGGTTGGATCTTGAGGATGAGCCATCTAAGTCAGGCTTTCTCTATTGGTCATTCAGGTAGTCCATGTTCAAGCACTTGGACTATGTCGTCTACCCAATATGGCATCAAGTCAGCTCGAAATAATTCTCTCTCACTAGACAGGCTAAACAAATGCACATCTAGCAAATCATCTATGATGCCTTGTCCAGCGGCCTCTCCCGGGGGATGCGTGACATGTGGTTGGCCAGATAGTTTTGTTTCCCTTTTTGTACAACCACAGAGAAGTCGAATTCTGAAAGAAGAAGGATCCATCTAGCTATGCTGCCTGTAGCACAAGGTTTGTTTACTAAATATAGCAAGGCTTGATGATCCACAAGGAAGGTGAAAGGAGTGGCTAACAAATAATGCCAAAATTTCTTCACGAAAAATACCATTGCCATACCTTCTCTTTTTGTTGTCGAGTAGTTCATCTCGGTCTCAGTGAGTTGTCTGCTAGCAAAGCTCACTGGATAGTCGAGATTGTGTTCACCAGGTTGGCACAACACTGCCCGCACAGCAAATTTTGAAGCATCAATATGCACATGGAAGGTAATGGTCCTAGTGCTCGTAGAATCGGTGCTATGGTCAAATCTTGTTTTAGTTCCTCATATGCATGTTGGCACTCTTCCGTCCATTTGAATATACTCAATAGCTTGTACAAAGGTTTAGCAATCAATGCATAATTCAGCACAAACTGTCGATAATACCCCGTATGACCTAAGAAGCATTGCACTCCCTTATAGTTGGTCGGGGGTGGAAGATCAACAATGACCCTGAAAAGTTCGTGGCAATGCCATTTTTTGACACCACATGCCCTAGGATACTTCTGTGCTTTACCCAGAACTGGTACTTTAAGGGGTTCAGAGAGAGGCGATATATAGGCGACACCGTTCAAAGACCGCTCAGAGCCTGTCTAAATGTTCTCTCTAGGTCGAGTGAACACACAAGTCATCTACGAAGACCTCCAACTCTTTCCTGAGCATGTCTTTAAATATAGTGCACATAAGGCATTGAAAGGTGGCTGGAGCGTTTGTCAACCCAAAGGGCATGACTATGTAGGAAAAGACACCCCACTCAGTAGCGAATGCAGTCTTATGCCTATCGTCAGGATGCACCTGCACCTGATTGTATCCAGAGAAGCCGTTCAGAAAACTGTAGGCCTATTTTCCCGCCACTCTCTAATGCATGTGCTTGGTGTATGGCAATGGAGAGTTGTCCCTCTTAGTTGCAGCATTCACCTTCTTGTAATTGACACACACCTTAATCTTACCGTTCTTCTTCATTACAATGACTATGGGTGATACCCAGTCTATGTGCTCAATTTTGTAGATGAATCCTACTCTCATCAGCTTGTCGATCTCTCCCTTGACCGCATGAGTGTGTTTTGGATTCATGGGGTACGGTTTGCTTGACTGGCATTGCGTCTGGCATCATGGGTATGTTATGAGTCACTACACTTGGGTCTACCCCGTTGAGTTCTTCTAAGGACCAAGCGAATATGTCTATATATTTTCGTAAGAGGACAATGAGATGTGTCTCCTCCTCCTCCATCAAGTCATCAACAGTAAAGACAAGTCAGGGTGTCTCCCCTTCTTGGGCTAGGTTCACATCCTTGACCTTGGCGGGTCCCTCATGGGTTCACTTGTTTTCCCTTGACGTTTGGCACCCAATAGGATCACTACCCTATCGCCCTTTTTAAACTTCATAAATCTCTTGGGGAGGTCATGTGGTTTTTGATATTCGTTCGATGTTGCATCCTTAGACTGTTATGCCCTTTCTTCTTTTAAGTGTCTACATCTTAGGTAAACGAGCAAGTCCCCCTTGGTACGTCTAGTCTTGGGATGCCTTGGTATTTCTAGGTCGGTTCTTGAGCTCACTTCCGACTTGGAATTGAACTCCCTATCTTCGCTAGATGAGGTAGTCTCCCCTAGTGGTCGCAGCTCGGAGGGTGACTCTGTTCTAAGCATTGGTGTGTTACCTAATTGGATGAGGCCTACTTGTCCTAGATCTATAACTCTTACATGTTCCAACCAAGCGTGGTCACAATCCATGTGCATGACCCCTTGCTCTATCCTGAAGGCATTCTTTCTCTTCGGCCTAGAGTCTACCTATATATGTTCTATCACTCGTCCTTTGGTGTCGTATTCTATGGTATCTATCTCGTCCTCACTCTCATCACACTGAAGCAACGATGGTCCTTGTATTCGTTATTGAAAGCATCTTCGTCTAACTGCTCGTCGTCTCCTAGGTCTTGGTATGTCTCATGTGTTTGACTGGGAACCAGGGCCCAATTATACCTGAGGTTTAGGTCATGCACCCTGGACCATTGCCACCTCATTTCATTTAAGAGATCTTGGAGTGGCTTGAAGTTTGTTGCTGGATTTCCTGCTAGCTTGCCGGTCAAATACTCTAAAACCCCCTGGAGCTCCCTCCAATCGGTTGGCACTTGGAAGGTGACAGGGTTGGGTCTTTTGTGGAGGTTTCCCACCATCATGCAGATTGGTACTAAGGGTGCACCCTTGGGCTTGCCGATCATCTTAATGGCTTGTTTGTACTCCTCCTCGTCCGAGAACGGTAGGTCGATGGTAGCAAGGATATGCATCCAGTCTTGCTCATCTTCAAGACATGGGATATACTTAGTTAGGGGCCCATAGGATTTCTTGATCTGGGTATCACCTTTGACCATCGCGAAGGTAGCGTCGAGGTCAACTAGTGTAGTTTTCCAAGAGTCCATTTCTACCCTCACAATTTCTATTCTATTGCCTAAGAAGATGAGACCATTCCCCCAATTTTCAATCACCCTAGCATTGCGCATCCAGGGTCGGCCCAATAGGACATCATAGTCCACTTCCTTCATGACTATAAAGTCAACTGAGAATTGGAATCCAGCAATTTTCACCGGCTAGTTTTTTAGCACCCCAAATGGCTTCACTTTCATTCCGTTGACTAATGAGACATTGAACCTAGCAGTCTCGACATGAGGGTTGCCCCAAGTCAGGAGCATTGCATGGCTCAGTACACTGACTCCCGCCCTTGTGTCTACACTCCCTTTCCTTGTTGTGTCACCTAGGCCTGAGACCGATAAGACTGTTGCTTCTCGATGCCTTCCCAAAAAGCATTAATGTGCAAAGATTTTGGCATGGATTGCAATGTAAAACTCGGTATCTGCGTCTCTACATCATGTTCTTGTAGGCCTGCAGATTGCTCTTGTGACCCTTCAACCCATTGCTTCAAGTCCTACCATAGGATCGGATGTTGCTTAAGCAGATCTCCTAGGCTTACTATCACTGCGGTGGTCACTAGAGTGGTAAGGAGGTCGTTGGCTGCTCGTCCTCCAAGTTGCATCTTTCAGGTGCTCCTGAGCCTCCTTTATCCACTCCTTCACCTTCTTGATGGCCTCTAGTTGGCACTTTGGGTTGGGGTACTCCCCCACCTTAGCACTTCCCCTTTCAGCAATCTTTGGGGCTGATGTCTCTATCTCATCATCAATGACTTTCTTTCCAGCCGATAGCATCGTGGCACTCTCAATTTTAGCGTGATTTTAGCTTCATGTCTCTTCTTCCTTCACCTATGGCTCTTCTTCCCTATCAAGGCTGCATCAAGATTACTAGAACCTACTAGTGATATGTCGGTATGCTATGTTTGTGCATGGGTCATGACATGCAATGGTATAGGTGTAGCCTCACCGTCCAAGTTCTCAACACTGAACAGCCCCAATGGGACGGATGGCACGTTAACTGAGCTCAAGGATGGTTTTCACTTCAGGAAATCAACAAAGGGATGCGTGATTCCACATTCAGAACACCTTAGGTCAGTCTTGTCTCTATTTTATTGCTCCCTTTTGGGACAGTGTGATGAGATATGTCCCAGGTGACCGCAAGTCCAGCTCTTGGGTCTGCCCTCCTAGGCCTCTATCTCATCCCCTACCTAAAGCCATCACTGGTACTAGTCGATAGTCCATAAGGACTGCATTGCCCTCATCATCATGCGAGACGTAAGGGTATACGTAAGGCTCTTCCTCATTTGGCTCTTCCACATAGTGGATTGGAGCATCGCTCGGTGGATGTGTCACATAGGGACCAGGTGGTATGGGTATTTCAACAGGATTTATATCCATCCTAGGAACAGCCAACTTAGCATCGTTTGGCGCAGGAAGGGCTAATGGCACTCCCCTTCCTAAGAATTGTTGCCGCATGTTCACTAGGTAAGGTTGACCGTACGGTTGTGAGTACGGAAGTCTTCTAAGCAATCTACAATGTGCAGTATCATTACCTGGGATATTGACACTCAGCCGGCAAGTGGTTCCGGCTACAATACATGCATTGGACATGTGGTCGCGTTAGTCATCTTAGCATTTCCTGCATCTTGGCTATTTCTATTTTCATGTCAGTCAATTCATGGTTGGTGTCTAGCAGCCTTTCCCTTATCTTGGGTACTTGCGCCTAATCGCTCACCGGATGCTGAAGCTCTCTCCAAACTTCTTGAGTTGGTCTCATCTTGGTTTGATTTCCTAGAGGTCCTCTCCCTCAATTGGTCGCGTCGACTCAAATGGCTTCTTCAAACACCCTTGCTAGCGCATCTCGCTACAAGCTTGAGTTGCACGCCAAGGCTTTATAAAGCTCCTCATTTCATATTCCAATGATGACTACCGTCGACACTGCTCTTTCGGTTGGTCATTTGCCCATCAGGATTCTTTTAAAGAGACTCCTTACATGGGTCACATAGTCGCGGATGTCCTCTTTTTCCTTGTGCTTGATATTCATAAGTCGTACTAGCAAGTTGTTAGAGTATCCAAGCTCGAAAAACCTCTTAATGAAGAGGTTTTCAGTCCATTGAAGTTCACTCACTCTGCGGCATCTAGACTTGTGTACTAAGTCTGACCCTTGCCTCCTAAGCAAAGCCCGAATGCTTGAGAGTGTTGAGTCAAGTCGATGAGACCGTTGGCCTCGCAGACCTGCTCAAACTGCTCTATGAAGCTGTATGAATCTTCTTGGGGCCGATACTTATCAAGTTGCTTAGTGACAAACTAGTATCTTAGGCTAGCTCTTGGAGCCTTGGTTCACCCCTAACCCCGCTAGTAGTGGTGTGGCCAATGTTGTGGCGCTCTACTCTACTACCATGTTGTCTAGCAATTGCTTCATGAGAAGCTCACTTAGCGTCAAGTCTCCTTCTAGTTCTCTATCATGGTCAGTTCGATTTCCGCCTACTAGGTTTAGCACTCACTATATCTCTCGCATCTCTGTGTTCTGCCTCAAGCTCCTAGTCTGCTAGTCTTGGTTGTATTCCACTATGCCTTGCAGTGCTTTGTGGGCTAGTTTCCTTTCCTCCTCTAGGTCAACTATGATGGCTTCTGCCACTCTACCGTGGTGCTCATACCGAGCATGAGAGCCATAGCTACTCACCAACTGTTGAACCGCTTCTGGAAAAACTCCTAAGTCAAAGCCCTCGTTCTCCCTTCGGTCTAAGCTTTCCTTCGACATGGTTGTATTCTCTTGCTCCACCAAGCTGTCGATAAGGTTAAGGAGGTTGGGTAGATCCATGTCTCTATTGCTATTCGCTTAGTCCTATGCTGGACTCCAATTGCTCGTCTATGTCTTGGAATGTCCTCTTATTGGTAGGTTCCTTCAAGTTCCTTTATTTGAGTGAGTTCCTTAATTATTACATACGATCCTCAAGTTACCTCCACTCAACGAGTGTGTTCTTTTCCGTGCACTTATGCTCAATCAGGCTTTCGGCTATTCTTAGGTGTACTTCGAGTGCTGGAAGTCAAGATGAGTGCAAAGAGCTAGTGTGTAAGCGGCTTGGGCACTCTCGTCTTGTCTTAGGCCTGATAGGCTTGTTTGGTCAATTTCTAGCCGTCTTGGTAAGTTTTAGGGTTCCTTTGGGGTCTGTGTCTCCACTAGCTATCGTTAAGTCGCTGACTCTCTCGACAACCTACTCAAGTTGCTGGGTAGTCGCATCTTGCGAATTTGCCTATTCCTTGCGCCCAAATCGAGTTACGCACATCAAAATGGCTCACAGAGGTTAACATTGTTGAGATCTAGCTGGATCTGGTGTAAACTTCTACAAAATTTGCAAAAGTCTGACTCGGTCCAACTCGTCCAAATTGCAAGGGCTAAGTGGTAGACTTGGACGGGCCGAATGGTTAAATAGGGACACCTACCGAACAGATGTGGCTAAGGGCCGTGGCCAAGGGTTGTGGAGCCAAGGGCCGTGGGGCCGAGGGCTGAATGGGCTGAGGGTCGAGTGGTCCGAGGGCTGAGTGAAAATAGTGGGCTGAGTTGAAAAAGGACCAAGTCAAGTTGGCCGAGTGGTCCTAGGGGTTGACTCGGATGAGCCGAGCGATAGGTGTCTAAGCCGAGTGGTCCGAGTTATCCGAGGGCTGAATGGATTGGGTGGTTCAAGAGCCGAATGGTCCAATTTTGGGACTCGGCCCAAAACCAAGGCACTCGGACACAAACCAAGTCGCACGCAATGACGACCATGCCGAGGATGATCTCATTGAATCCAATGATCCATGCAATTATCAGGCACTTCGACTTCTAGATCACAACAAATACATAGCAAAAAGGTTCTGATATACATGAATCGTGTGAAGAACTCCCTGATGGCAAGATCTCTCTCTCTCTCTCTCTCTCTCTCTCTCTCTCTCTCTCTCTCTCTCTCTCTCTCTCTCTCTTTGTGCTAGGGTGAAAAATCACCTCTTCTATGGTCTCTTGGCCCTTAAACTCCTTTCCGAGCAGGGTCTTGCTATCCCCAATCACTCACTTGCCGGCATTAATCATTCCAACCACTCTTTTTTTCCATTTACCCCAATTTATGCCTGTTTTACCCTATTTTACAACAGTAAACCCTATGCTTCTCCAATCTGATTTCGTAATCCTTACCTATGCTAAATGCAACAAGAATCAAAAGCAAATAACTGAAATGATCTCCCCTTCTTCCCCAATCATTAAACAACCAAAATACTTACTTGTATTGAAGATCAAAAGCCCCAACTTCCTACCTATCTCAAGCTCTGATTCAAGGACGAATCCCTTACTTCGATGCTCAATATGAGGCACGCAAGTGGTCAAGCTTAAATTCGTTGGTCCCGGCAATGGAACCAAAATGTGGGATTCAATCAACCACCGAGACCCACGGACCGCTTATTATTTCAAGCGTTCCAAGCCGAGCACTAATGGCTACCTCTCACATAGCCGACGTGCTATCCATCTCTACAGGTGTAGTGACCTTACCTCCATGCCTGATTGAGTTACTTCCTCTCCCAAGCACTTCGGTAGCTCCACAATCCAAGTGCAAGCTTCAAGAAAGCTCCATCCTCAAGCTCCACACTCCAAGCTCCATTGCCGCAAGCAAGAGAAGAGAAAAGAAGAGAAGAGAAGAGAAGAAGAGAGGAGAAGATGGAGAGCTTCTCCTTCCCGGTCCCTCACCCTCACACTCTCACACTCTCTCTCTTAAGCACAAGCTCAAGCAAGCAAGAACAAGAAGAAGAAGAGGAGGAGGAGAGCCACTTTTGGCCACACACAAGAATGAGCTTCTCATTCACTTTTCAACTTTATATACAAAATCCTAAATCCCTTTTGGGCGGTCATCCCCTTGTCCCCTTTTTTACATAGCCATCCGTGGCCTAGGTCCTCCTTCCCATTGTCCTCCTATCTTCCTATCTTCCTTCCTACTGCCCATCTACCTTTACAAATTGCACGGGTGAGGGCCTGGCACTGTTAAAATAAATCATGGTGCGCTTGTGCCTTTTTTACAAAAGTATTGACTTGCGCTTTTTCTTGTGTGCCTTTCTCCTTGATTTAGGACTTTTCTGCACTTCTTATGTTTCCAAATTCTTATTGGCGCGCCTTCATCTTTTGTTTCACTTTTGCCTTGGCCTTGTCTCCTACTTTAGATTTTCTGGCTTTTCCGCCTTGTTCGTTTGAGGGTTTTGAGGGTTAATACAAGAGGTCACCCACTTGGCCTTCAAATGATGATATTACATCCAAGTTATTATATTTTGTCACATTTATCGATGATTACTCTAAGTATACTTCGGTGTCTAGTTTGAAGGCCAAATCAAATATATTTATGCACTTCAAGTATTTGGTTGCAAAATTGGAAGCAGAAACAAGTTTGATGGTGTACATGGATTGAGGGTGGGAGTATGTCTTGTGCATTTGAGACATTCTTTCTTGAGCATGGCATTACACATCAAGTCACTATGAGGATGACACCTCAACAGAATGGACTGGCTGAAAGAAAGAATCACAGACTTATGGAGATGACTAGGTGTATGCTAAAAAGTAAAGGGATGCCACATAAGTTTTGACTTAAGGGCCTACAATGTGGCAACCATGTACTTAATAGGGATGCGATAAAGGCACTTAAGACTATTACTCCTTTTGAGGCATGGCATGATTGAAAAGCGAAGGTTGAATACTTTCGAATGTTTAGATGTATAGCATATGCTCGTGTGCCTAAAGAGCTTCATGGGAAGCTATATGATAAGGCACTTAAATGTATTACAATTTAAAGAGCAAAGGCTATCATTTATATAATCCTCATATTGAAAATGTTTGTGTTAGCAAAGATGTCTTTTTTGTTAAAATGCAACATATTCCCATGATTAGTTTGAAATGCTCGCCACCTATGAGAATGGTGATGTCTTGGAGGGTCTTTGGTCACTTGTATTGGGATCCATGTCTATTATAAATACAAGAACATATACATTATAGTATGTGGAACATGTCCCACTTGCCCAAAATCAGCCTCCAATTTATTCACTTTCTCCTAGGGCAGTGGATGACGTAGTTGTACAAGAAACAGCTACTATACATATAGCCAAAATAGTCCCTAGATGGTTGTTATGTACTCTCAAAGAGAGTCATATGGATGCTCCTTTGTGTCAATGTACACGTTTTGGAGCTAGAAATGCAAGAAGGGCATATTCTATTGATATATGACATCCTATTAATTATGAGAAAGCATATGCTTTTGCTTGTACTCTTTTGGTTGAAGATGAGCCTACATGTTTTGAGGATGCACGACAAGATGTTTATTAGGTGCAAGCCATGAGTGATGAGATGCGCTCTATTGAGCATAATTATGCACGAAGTCTTGTTGACTTGCCTTTTGGTAAAAAGGCCATTGGCACACATTGGATTTACAAGCTGAAAAGGAAATCTGATGGGTCTATTGAGAGATAGAAGAAGGCAAGGGTGGTTGCAAAGGTATATGCTCAAAAAAAGGGCATTGACTATGAGGAAACATTTGCTCCTACATCTAGGATGACGACCATTAGATGTGTGATTGGTATGATTATACATTTAAGTTGGGGTGTACATCAATTGGATATGAAGACAACATTTCTAAATGCAGATTTAGAAGAGGATATATATGTTGCACAACCTGCAAGCTTTGTTGTGCAAGCCCAAGAGCACAAGGTTTGCAAGCCAAATAAAGCCTTGTAAGGCTTAAAATAGACTCCACAATGCTTAATACTCCAAGATAGATGCATTTTTTACCACACAAGGGTTCCAAAACAGCCCAACTGAAACCACTCTCTATGTCAAGAAGGAAGGGGGAGATTTGATCATCATCATTCTTTATGTAGATGATATGTTGCTCACTAGACCAAATGAGAGAAAATTTGCAATTTCAAGGCTAAATTGCAGTCTACCTTTGATATGTCATTTATAGGGCTGATTCACTCTTTTTTGGGGATTTAATTCACCCAAAATTAGCATGGTATTATTATGTATCAGTCACAATATGTTCAGCAATTGTTGTAAGATTTAACATGCAAGATTGTAAACCTATGAGCACACCTATGGAAAAAGGGCTAAAGCTTTTCAATGCATGACGGAAATGATCTATTAGATATTGCTATTTATAGCTAGGCTACTGATTGTCTCATGTATTTGTGCAACACTTGGAAGCCTGACATGTAGCATGCACAGTCCAAGGATACTACCAGCAAACTATTAAACACATTTTTCACTATTTGCAATGAACACAATCATATGGTTTACTATTTTTCAAGGGGGGAACTTGCAAATGCATGCCTATAGTGATTCAAATTGGATTGTCGTGATCATGATACAAGACAGTCTACTAGTGATCATTGTTTCTTTCTAGGACAATTGCACATTTCTTGGCTGAGCAAGAAGCAACCTATTGTGGGTAGCTTATCTTGTGAAGTTGAGTGCAGGGCAACTTTCATAGCAATAGTCGAATGCATTCATTATTGGCTCAATTTTGGATCTTTTTTTATTGTTATTACAAAGTTCTTTCTCTTTTTATTTTGCAATCAATAATGGAAAGTGCTTCAAGTGCTTCTGGGGATAGTGCTGCAAAAGAAGCAAGTTTAACTATCGAAAAACTTGGATGTGGCAAGTTTTGCTGCAAAAGAAGCAAGTTAAGCCATTAAAATGCAAAGGCATAAAGGTAAAAGATATGGATACTGACATTTGGGATAGCCTTGATGAGCTATGTATATCCACTATCATTTAGTCTTTGTTTAAGTATATTTTAATGACTTTGGGACTGAAGGTGGTAAATGGTAGTTATGGGAGAAAATATGTGATCTCTGTGATAATCAAAGTCTTACTTTATAGTTGTAATGTCTTAAGAAGCTTGTGTACCTTTATATAAAGAAAGATGCTCCTATATCTATTTATTTGAATAAGTCTCACTCTATTGCTTACGTCACACAAGATTATCTTTGATGATAATATCAAGTCTATGTTTTTACTTGTCAATCTTTCCGAGTCATGGGATACCTTTCATACTGCTATTAGTACTAATACTCCTACTGATGGGTTTAAATGCTCAAATGCAGAGAAAGCTTTACTTCATTAAGGAAGTAAATAGGAAGAACATTGATGCAGCCCATGTCTCTCATGCTCTTGCAATTAGAGGCGGTTGTGATCGTCATGGTAGAAAGTCATAGCAAAATAGATCTAAGTCTAGATCTCCTAGGTAGGGTTGTAGTAAATTCTACCATCGCGACTCTTATGTCTTCTCTTACATGTGATTATTGTGGGTAGTAGGGATATATATGGTAGTAGTGCCATATGATACATCAGGATAAGTGTGAGAAAGGCAAAGGAAAAGTGTAGGATAATGCTAAGATCTTTGATGAGTAGTGCATCACTAGGTCTACTATTAAGTTTGAGGAGATTAATGCATTGGAGTACAGTTAAGATAATTATATTTGGTTTCTTCTTCACTTGGTTCAATATAGTTAACTGATGATCCCATATAATCTTCATTCTCTTAATGCTTCTTCACTTTGTCCCATACAGTCTTCATTCTCTCAATGATGGTTACTTGATCTAGGTGCTTCCTTTTATGTGACATCGCATTTGGTTCTATACCTACCGTATCATTTCTAGTTCAATACACCTGGAGATGATCATGTATGTGATATTTTTGGTCACAGTGATGTACATTTGCAGTTTCCTACTAGTACTTCCTTTGTTTTATATTATGTACATCATATCCTGGCTTTGACCAAAATCCTTTTCTCTGCTTTATAGATGGATGATACTAGGTTTCATATTTCTTTTGGCGATTTCACATGAAAATAATCATGGTGACCTTATTTTTGGTAGAGGTGACATTGATTATGTAGTGGTCATTAATGATCTTCATTATATAGCTTTGTGGCATCATCACCTTGGGCACATATCACTTAAAGGAATGAAAGTTCACAGTATCGCTCGCCCTTGGACTATTCATGTTTTGATTCTTGTGATCATTGCTTATAATGGTAGACATGTACATAATACTTAAAAGAAGTCCGGTTCTATATGTATGGGTGAGCCCTTGGCTCTTGTTCATTTGGATGTTTGTAGTCCCGTGCCTTGTTAGTCCTTGGGTGATGCTAAGGACTTTGTCACATTTATTAATGATTTTCACATAAATTTTGGGCATATTCTATAAAGCAAAAGTTTGAGGTTTTAGCCACTTTTCAATTCTTTGTTACTTTGGTTGAGAACTAGTTTGGACATAAACGAAAATGCCTAAGATTAGATAATGGGAGTGAGTATATCTCAAGTGATTTTGAGCAGTTTTGTGATGATCGGCGCAATAAGTGTAAGTTGAAAACTCCCTATACCCATCCCAAATTGGTATTGTTGACCACCCCCTATACCCCCCCCCGCCTTCATAATGGTATTATAAAGTGTATGAATAGAACCATTTAGGAGAGGGTCCATGCTGACTTACCTCATACATTTTGGATTGAAGATGCTACTATTTCAGCCCACTTGATTAATAGATCCCTAGACATTATTGAGATAGAGTTGTAGAGGAGGTATGGTTTGGTAAACAATTGGGACCTTGTTAGTACTTAGTTGGTGCTAAGTACTTTGTCATGTTTATTGATGACTTTACTTTTCAATGCTTTGTTGCTTTGGTTGAGAACTAGTTTGTACATAGACTGAAATGCCTAAGATTAGATAATGGGAATGAGTATATCTCACATGATTTTGAGTAGTTTTGTGGAGATCGAGGCATTAAGTGTAAGTTGGCGGCTCCCTATACCCCATCCCACATTAGTATTGTTACCTCATACATTTTGGGTTGAGACTACTACTATTCTAGTCCACTTGATTATGCACTACTCAAATAAAGTTGCAGAGAAGGTATGGTCTAAAAGAGTTAGGCAAAGAACTCCATCACCATAGGATTTGTTTTCTCAACCAATTCTTCTATCATTCAATAGAGTAATCTTCCTGTATGGCTCAATTTAATGTTAATTAGCAACTATGGCTAAGTGGTGCTCACTTGATAGTGATTTTGTCATTTTCCCTCAAATCTTTATCAACATTTTCTATGTAGATTGATTTTTTTGTCATGTTTCAACTATGGATGGTTTTAATTATAGAAGTTATAGCCATTTCTTGCTGCTTAGGTTTGAGATTCACTATTTTGGATGCATTGCTTCCTAATAGAACACATATTCTCAAAATTTTCCATTCTTTTTTATGAGTATCATGGCAATGGGTATCCAATCCACATGCTCAATTTCATAAACATGATATGCGTATAGTAGATTCATTGGATAAGTCCTTTGATTGGAGTGGCACCAAGGTCTATTCTAATTGTATCTATTAACACATGGGGTAGAATTCCCTTAAGATTAGTATAATTCCATGAAAAAACATCTTAAAAATCCTTGAGAAAGTCAATGAGCTTACTCTCATCCTTCTCAATGAAGTCCTCCACAATATATACTAGTATCAGCGTCTCTCATGTTGCAAAATTAATCTCTTCTACTTTTTTCAGTCTCTGACTGTTGGGCTCACTAGATTCACCTTGTCCCTTTGTGTCAAGCTACTAGATTCACATTGTCTCTTTGTGCTAAGCCTCATAATGATATGATTTTTTACTTGAGTTTTATAAAGTACTTAGGGAGATCTTGAGGTTTCTTAAGACCTCTTGTGTATAGTCTATGTTTCTATGAGTATCTTTCAACTACCTTCTTTTCAAGTGGAGAGGAAGATCTCTCTTTATCCTTCACATATTGACTAGTTAGGGGATCTTAGGGTCACTATCTATGCATACATTCTGACTCAAAGCTCGAATCTTTTGACTTCCTTAGGGATTTTAGGTATAATGTTTCTCCTCTCTTGGACTTTGAAACTAGGGAGTAGATTTGTAGATTGGTAATCTAAAAGTTTGTGATCCAAGATCTCTAGGTGCTCTAGCCATGCTAACTTGGATTTTAAGTTGATTATGTATCGAAAATCATACCTTTGACTATTGAGGGCCTTGGGTCTACCAAGATTTGTTATATGGTTCTCTCGTCTAGTTCATAGTGAACAAGACCATCCTCAACACAAGGGATTATGTGGTTCAAGAATATACATCTATTCGTCTAGTTCATAATGTGGTTTTTGTGCATGACTTTGGAGAGATTACTTTAGGTATTTCTACAACCACTCCTTCAATCCAAGATTTAAAGGACTTTTAGAGGGTTGGATTTTCTTTTTGCAGGGCCTCCAATTGTATTGTCACATCTATGGGAGCTAGGGTTGCGATAATGCTTGGTTGTACTTCATTGAGTTTTAGGATCAAACTAGCATTAAATAATAGTAGTACCTCTAGCTTTTCTCTCTCTTCCCTTTACATTGGTGTTTAATAATCTCATTCCCAAATATTTTAACTAAGGCCTTGACAATGACATCTCATTTTTCAAGTAATTTGATTACAATCTCTAGATATTTATCTCAAATTTTAATCATATATTTTTTGGCCTTAACTTTTTCATTACTTTTAGTTTTCTATATTCTACATATACTTTTGTTGTTTTGTTTACTTTTTTTCTTTATTTCATTATTTTTCTTGTCTCAATGCCTCTTTCTATGTGTTCATTCATGCCATTAGATGAAGCCTCAAGTATCATTTCTATTGAAAGAAGCATGAAATTTGCCAAGGTATTGTTTTGAATACCAAGAGTACTCATGTTCTTGTATTTGCATTTGTAAGGGTTTTAGATGTCCTTTTCATTATTACAGGTCTTTCTCTATGCTTTCCTTCTTTCTTATCATTACTCTTAATCTTGCTTTATATATTTATGTGCTCTATTAGAAGAAGCTTGGAGTGTCAGTGAACTTAAAAGAAGCAATAAACTTGTCAAGGAAATTGGAATGCTAAGGCCAAAAATTTGTCTTTGTATTTGCATTTGTTTTAGTTTAAGAAGTCACTCATAACTATGTATTTGAATATTCAATGTAATTGAAATGCTAAGACCAAAATGTTCTTTGTATTTGCATTTGCATTAGTTTGAGACATCACTTATAAACATATATTTGAATGTTGACGCACACACACACACCCACACCCACACACACACACACACACACACACACTCTCTCTCTCTCTCTCTCTCTCTCTCTCTCTCTCTCTACCAATTCCATATGGAGATGAAAAAACCATAGGGTTCTTACTAATCAAGTTGAAGCCAAAAGGTTGGGAGATGAAGGCAAGAAACACATTGATCTTTGGATAAATGGAGGGTTACTTACAATAGATGAATTCATAAGTAAACCATCCAAATTTCTAATGCTTTATAATACAATCAGGTTTATTGGAGATAAAAAAGAGAGATTATCAAGGTACTATAATTATTTGTACTCTCAACATGAAAGCAAGGTTCATAATATGAGGCAAATATTTTATCACAGTCATTGGGAGGAAAACTTTTGAGAACAAGTAAATAGATTAGTTGAGATAGGCACAAAGTTGCAATTAATAAAGGAGAAATTAGTGAAGCCCAAAGGGAAGGACAAAATTATAAAAGGATCAAGTGGCTAAATTGAAAGCTTCCTTCACTCATGCTAGTTTTTAGGTATAGCGAAAGGCAATTCTTTCAAAAGCCTTGATAACTTAGCACCAAAGAGAAGGAGCTTCAAGCAAAGAACAAAAAAGAATATTCTATGAGTTAACTTCAAAAATTTTTATTTTATGAGGTGAATAACATGCCAAAAACAAGAAGGCGTTATCAACTTGGTCAAGGATCTAGCTTCAAGTTATTTATGTGAAAAGAGATTAGCAAGGATTCTCAAAATATAGTTGAACCAAATCAAGTTTTGGAAGTGTGTAACAATCCTTCAATTATTAGAAAAGTGTACAAAGTAATGAATAAGGTGGTAGTAGAATCTTTGTCAATATTATCAAAGTACTTTTGTTCTTCCTAAATTGTACATCCTTACAAAAGAGATGCAAAATCAATATTTGGTAATTATGATACTTCTAAGTAACTATAAGCACATTTAGGATTCAATGTTTTTAACAAAGGTAAAGAAGAAATATATTTTCTTTTCAGTATATTGAATTCAACAACGTTTAGGTGGATCTTAGGAGAGTGAAGCTGCAAAGTGCAACGGTATATGTTTATGATATAAATCTAGAGAATAGGGAGGCGAGACTCATCTTAGTGTTAAAACTAGATGGAGCATAAATATCAAATCACTAGAAAATGGAACTTATAAATATTGCACTCATGAACTTGATGTGAATGCATTGGGTCGTTTAAAGTGAAATAACACTTAAGTGCTAACTTGAAAGTCTTAAAATACATATTTGTGATCTTGAGTGGAGCAATAATAGCACATTCATACCTGTATTATATGGATGGAATGAATGCCTTGGATTGGTCTTATACAAGAATTTTAGAGCTTGCCATATTAACAAATCAAATGGTCAAGATGTGACCCTACATAGTAAAGGAAGGCAAACAAAAATAGGTGCACCCTAAGGATTACAAGATTGAAATTGAGAGGCCATAATGTAAATTCCATTAAAAAGAGTACATATTTGTACATTGCATGTAGGGAGTCGAACTCCTAAGTTCATATTTAGATTATGTTGACACTATCAAATCTATATTATTTTCATACACTTATGAAATATAAAGAACGCATTTCAAGAATGGGCTTTCTTATGGACCATATGTAGCTTCAAAAATATATATAACAATCATTAGGTGCTACACCAATGGGATAGGCAATGCTAAAATATTTATCTCCAACTTTGATCAAATCTAGGTAAATGCAATATAGGAAGGTTGGCAAGAACTATATGAATGTATAACCAATGTGTCTAGGAATCCCATGATAGCAAATGATTGTATGAAGGCCTAGATAGAGCTTGATATCTTCATATGACCCGTGAGGCAGAGTAAGAACTTTGTGAGCTATTCTTAAGATAGTAAAAGTTTAATGGAAGCAATGGTAAAGCTTGGGAAAAAAGATATCACATTTTATTCAGTAAGTATAATTTCTTTGCACTTGATCTCATAAGTTTATTTTCTTATGGCCTTGATAGGTCTTTTTCTTGTATTGAGCATAGTTTATTCAGATATGGAACATACTTTTTCAACAATTATGAACATTGTCTATACGAAATACCAAAAGCATGGAGAAGCCTCACTACCACAAATAACATTTTACTTTAGAATAGTAAGACATGGTGGTGGGCTAAGAAAAGTAAAATCCCTTTACAATATGCTCAATACTTTTTGTAGAAAATATCTTTTATGTATAAAATTATCAAACATTACACAACAAATTGAAGAAAATATACAATATTCAAATATCATGGATATGAGGTTTCTCATTAGTATAATGAGAGTTTGTAAAATATGTGATTTTGATCACACTATTCTATAGGAAGTCATTGAAATAACCTTCTCTATTGAGAAAGATAGTTTTGTAATACATGTGATCTTATTTTCATTGCAATGATCAAAGATAAATAAAAAAGCCTTCTTCTTTTGTTGCTTTTGCTTTCCCATTTTTCTCTTTCCCTTCAAACAAGAATGTGCTCCTTTTGTTAGTAGGAGATATCTTTGTCTCGTGTAGTTTTGGAATGGGGGATTCTTCTAAGGATTAGCTGCCAAAGCTAAGCATTGTAGCACAAGAAGTATCCACTTTCTAAACCTTTATATCCTAGAGTATAGTCAAAAAATAATAAGTATAACTTCATCTCTATTTGCAAGTATATAGAAATACCCTAATGATGTAGAAAAAGTTTTGAGAACAACTAAAGGCATGGTTGACTTATCAATATACTTTGTATGATAAATCTTCGAAATATCTCGATCAAGTTTGGACAGGTAATGGACAAGTGTAAAATCCTATCCAAACTTAGCTCTTGTGTCACCTTAGAAAACCTTCATTATCGTAGAGTAATATCTATAGAACAAGTGAAAACTCAAACAAGTAATTTGAAATTGACTATTTAAGAATATAAAGAAATGGCAAAAAGAAAAAATAAGTGAAACTCACATTTTCAAAATTCTCTTCTTCTATAACTCTTTTTTTCACCCATTAATTGATGGAATCCATTTAAGGTTCCTCTACAATGACAGTTTTCTCCAACTCTTTTTCCATTTGCTAAAACCAAGTCTCCTTTATATCTCACCAACTCCTATTTAGCATAAAGTTTCTCTAAGTGTTCTTGAGTTTTTTGGAGGCAAAGCCTATGAGCTCTACTAGCATCCACAAAATTTATTGTGCAAGTGTCTAAGATGGAGAATTCCTCATTAGTATCATCCATAATGTCATGCTCCTCCTAACAACAATCCATAACAACTCCCATTTAGAAGTCCTCATCAAGCCTTGTGAATTTTTGGACATCATTAAGCAATAGGAACTCCTTCCCAATATGGGAAAGGAGGGAAGATGTGCCACATTGAGAGATTTAATTCTTATTGAATGTCTTTCTACTAGTGCCCTTTCATAAAATTGTTTGCTTTCAAGTTTACTATGTCAAGTTTCCTTGACATAATTATATGCTCCTTAATGGGTAAGACCTCCTCCATATCCATATCACTATCCTCAACATCTTGGATTTTCTTTCAAGTGGCAATAATTTAGTGAAGTCAAGTTGAGTTTGTTGGCTACTCTTGATAGGCCAAGAAGCACATAAACCCAAAATAAAATTTATAGAGCTCATATTTCTCTTTATAGAATGGGCACTTCAAAAATTTTCTACAATCTTTAGGAAGCTTTTGGATACTTTTCTTTTATAATTTTCATTTGATTGTATTTCCTTCCCTAAAATGGGTAGTAGTATATGTAGGTCTTGGACTCTTCGATAACTTTTCCTGAGTCCACCATCTCCTTGAAGTTATTGGAACTCATATTGTAGGGACAACAAGTTGGACAATATTACCTCTATATTGAATGGTGTATTGAACATTTTTCTAGCATTCTCAAAGTATGTACTATTCCAGGCTTTGTAAAGGAGGAAAACAACTTCTCTATTAAGGATTCATTGATTGCACTAACTTCTTCTCCAACACAGATATCCTCTCCAATGTTTGGATCTTCTATGTTTGCATATTCAATATCTCTATTCTTCGTCATTTCTCCAATGTCTAGATCTTCTTCTAGATCATGTAGTATCTCCTCTCCAATTCCTAGCTTTTGACTCTGCATTATCAGCATCTTTGATTTTCTACTCCCATTTGACATGTACTTGCACTAAAATGATGAAGACAATTAAAAATTTAGGAAAATCAACCATAAAAGCATCTAAAATTGTCCTAAACCCTGTGATGCATAGGGAGATATTACAACACCTCCTTATAGGCTATAGGATTCTAGTTAAAAAAAATACTTGATTGGGCCATGATTTAGGTGTCTAGTATGAAATAGAAGGTTCAACCTTACCCTCTAGGTATGGGATCTAAGTGCACGTTGTAGGGTCCTCTATCATGTCTCACAAAAGAAACTCCTCTTCTTTGTGACATGTTATGATGAACAACTATAGTAGAAGAGTTCTTTGCTTGCCCTCAAGTCATGGTGGGTAGCACAAGCACTAAAGGCTTCAAAGGGCATAATGGGCTTCCATTACTATTTTGACAAACTCTTGAGGTCATCAATGGCTAACAACTCTCTCTCTCTCTCTCTCTCTCTCTCTCTCTCTCTCTCTCTCTCTCTCTCTCTCTCTCTCTCTCTCTCTCTCTCTCTCTCTCTCTCTCTCTCTCTCGTAATAATGATAATATGCAATGATAATGGAAGCAATGGCAATAGCACACAATAGTGATGATAGCAAAGGGTAGTAGCACCAACAACCAACAATGGTCATAACGCTAGCAATAATAGGGTCAGAGGTGAGGGCTAGTCTCTCTCTTTCTCTCTATGTATTTTTCCTTAGTATATATTTATATATTTATTAAAATATTAGATAAGGTTTCAAGGAGCAAAGTCCCAAGGGCTTCATAACCCAATGGTTAGGATATTGGGGTTAAAGTTAAAGGATTTATTTTTTGGGGAGGGATGGGCTCAAGGTTTTGAAAAGGTGGCCTTATGGTTTTACAACACAATAATAAAATCAATGTTTGGGATAATTTTAGAGAGGAGCACACTAAGAGTTTGCAACAGTGGATAGCATGAGCTTTAATGTTTGCCATGGTTGGTAGCATGAGCAGTTAAGGTTGGGAGGAGCATGGTTTAGCTTATGAGATATTAAAGTTTTAGATAAGATTTCAAGGGACAAACTTCCAAGGGCTTCATAACCTAAAAGGTTTATTTTGGGGAGAGATGGGCTTTGCATTTTGCAAAGGTGGGCTTATGGTTGTACATAACAATAACAAAAGCAAAATTTTGGGATTATTTTAGAGAGGAGCACACTAAGCGTTTACAATGGTGGATAGCATTAGGATCTAATGTTCACCATTGTAGGTAGCATGAGCACTTAGAGCTTATGGTTTTACACATTAATAAGAAAACCAAAGTTCTGGGATTACTATTTTAGAGAGGATGTAGCACAAAAGCTTGAGTTGCAATCCATGGAAAAAAGTTGAGATTTTTATCCATGGTATGATTTCTAATTTCTTTCTCAATTGTGATCATCAAGGTGACGATTCAATTATTGTAACAAAGCATTGAACCTACCAATGCTTATTTTTAATGAGAAAACTTCTTATTGCAACTAACTTGCTCTTGCATTAGCAAGAATGATAGTTGACAACCTTTGTTGCAAATCACATGTTGCTAGTCATCTCCAAGTCCCCAAAATATGGACCACACATCATTCACCATCATATTGATTGGTCTACTTGTCTCATAAACTAATCCAGAAAAAGCCTTAACTTCAACTCCCAATTCTATTGAGACTTGTTTAAGGACACTCTGGCTATGTTTTGTCTCACACACAAAGTCATACAACCCTTTGGCTAGTTCATTCAAATGTGTTGCAAAATTCCAAGCACACCATCAACACGTGTAGATAGAGCTGACTATGACTTTATCAACTCTTGGAACTTACTTTCAAGGGCCTTAAATTTTGAAGAACTAGAAGTAGGCTCAACTTTTCATCTAGTCCTCATAGGTTTGGCACATTTTGGCAACATAGACTTCTTGCTGCCTTTCCACTTCTTTAATTTTTGTAAATTCACTTTATTGGAGCCCACATTTGGATTGTAAAAAAAGAAAAAGTAATAATTAAGCCTAAAATATGTATTTAGTACTTTCACGTAAACATTGTAGAGGGAGAAAGGACATAACTTTCATACTATCGTGAATTACACCAAGTGGGCAAGTGAGGAATTGACACAGACATCACTATCCCCTCTGATTTTCTAAAATCATTTTCCTTGGAGGAGTGTAAAGAACTACATTTGGAAGACCCACAATACCATTGTTAGTTCTAGTTTCACCTTGCTCCATCACTATATGATCTTCTACATTGAAAAGAGAGAACTTAGGTCCTGGAGAGACGTAGTGGGCTTCAATGATAATTTTTAACTAGTTCTTAAGGGCTTCATGGCATAAGCGCTAAGGTCTTAGACTCTACATATTGTCTATTTATTAAAATTAAAGTTTAAGGGTTTGTTTTCAAGAGGACTAAGTTACAGATTGCCATGTAGAATGTGCATAGAATCAAGGCTCACGATTTTCCATGGTAGATAGCATCAAAACTTAGAGCATCGATATATGGCGTTAGTACTCATTTTAAACTAAGTCCTTAAGGTCTTTAAAGGTAGGTGATAAAGTTTTAGACTCTAAGAAGGATCTACTTATGAAAGATCTATTATATGATTATCAATGCTAATTTTGCTATGCTCTCTAAATACACGATCTTCTTCATTAAAAAGAGAAAACGTAGATCCTTGAGAGACATAATGCACTTCAATAACCATTTTTTAGTAAGTCCTAAGGACTTCATGGGCTAAGGGCTTTATAGAAAGTAAGATAGTGTTTTGGAGAAGAAGAAAATTGAAGTTATAGAGGTTTTTTTCAAGAGGGCCAAGCTAAGGATTTGCAGTGGTGGATGTGGAGAACATTAAGGCTTAAGGTTTGCCATGTAGATAGCATGAAAACTTAGGTCATCAATAGACATAATGGGCCGCCTCAGTATTGACCTTTAACTAAAGCCTAAGATCTTCATATATAGGGGCTAAAGTTTTAGACTCCAAGAAGGGTCTATTTGTTGAAGTCTTATAAGGAGATTGTTCAATTATTATTTAAATATAAAACCATCCCTATAACATGTTTTAAGGTTTTGAGGGCTGAGTTAAGGTCTCAAGGGACATTTGTTTTTGAAAAATAAGTGAGTTAGCGCTATCTATATAGCATATTTTAAAAATCTTAGTGCATTATAAGATCTTAGTTCATTATAGACTATTAAAAAATTACTTTTTTATACTTTCCAGTCCATTTTCACACTAAAAAAAAGAGCCTCAAAATCCAGCTCCTCTAATAATTTAAACATCTAGTTGTAAATGAAAGGTACCAAGATTTGAATTAAAATGATACTAAGCTGTACGTGTTAAAAGTGTTTCCTTAAAAGAGAACAGACATTACGTGTAGAGAGAGAGAGAGAGAGAGAGAGAGAGAGAGAGAGAGAGAGAGAGAGAGAGAGAGAGAGAGAGAGAGAGAGAGAGAGAGAGAGAGAGAGAGAGAGAGAGAGAGAGAGAGAGGTGTAAGTCTTTGTGGGTCACCCATGATATCGTGACATAATCTATAGTCAGGGCTTCATTCATCAAATGCCAAATCTTAATGTCTCAAGCCATGAACATAAGGTCTCATTGGAGAAAATCAGGGTCTTTGTCTAAGTCATGTGAACCGTTAGAACAGTAACAAGTGAACATACACTATGTCCAAACTCAGTAGTAGCCATGTAATCACGGCTCTCAAATGAAGCTCTTTTCGAATCATAATTTGAGAAGGGCGTCTTACACAGGGGACAGGGAAGTTTGTCATCAAAGGAGCGCATACTTGTATCTGAAATCGAGATGCTTATTGGGAAGTCTTTATCATTAAAGGAATGCATAGTTGCGCCTGAAATCAAATCATTTTGATTCTTCGATAGACTGGGGCCATAAGAATAATTGTGCCTGAAATCAAATCATTTGGATACTTAGATAGTTTGTGGATGTGCGTGAAATCAAGTCATTTGGATGACTGATGTCATTTGGATGCTGAGAGAGAGTGGGATGTGCATAGTTGTGCCTGAAATCAAATCTTTTGGATGCTTAGGGATATTGGAGGTCACATGCAAGTGGCCTCTAGGTGACATTGACTGGGAAAAGGCAAATTCATAATGGTTCTTTGCAGACATGCTGTGCACCAGATCCTCTTGATTATCATTGCGCTCTGCATCTTCTTGTGCTTCTGCAGCATCTGCTTGTCTCAGTACCCCAGCACCTGCAGCAGGAGCCTTTATCCCGAGGTTTGGAAGCAAAAATCAGATCAGCTCTCCATTCTGATCAGCGGCTTCGCAGAGGCACGCTTGCCCCTTCTCAAGCAGATTGCACGGACATATTCGGTCTCGTCCATAGTTCATTCCATCTATATTCTGTGGGGAAATACGTCTACACCTTGGACACTCCTCAATCAAACTGATCTTATCAGTCTTGGAGCACCAGTATATGTGGTGAGGCAGGATACAACCAGCCTTAATGATAGATTTCTGCCTCGACCCTATCTGAAAACCAGGGCTGTTCTGATCTGTGATGATGATGTCACTGTTGATTTGGATGATCTTAAGTTTGCATTCCAGATATGGAGGGAGAATGATAACCGCATTGTTGGCTTTTTTCCTCGATCACATGAATATCATTTGCAGACAAAAACATGGATTTACACCGTACATCCTGACAGGTACTCTATAATGCTAACAAAGTTCATGATTTTATCAACTGAATTCTTGTATAAATATACTTGTGCCATGCCCCAGAGTGTTAGGGATTACGTAGATGACAACATGAACTGTGAAGACATTGCAATGAATTTTTTAGTGGCAAATCAAACAGATCGTGGTCCCTTGCTTGTGAATGGCAAGCCCAGGGATTGGGGAGATACACGTAACTCTGATGGTGATCTTAGTAGCTATGCTTTAAGTGCAAAGAAGCAACACAGAAAGAATCGTGGGGCCTGCATTACAGCTTTTCATCGGCTCTGGGGTGGAATGCCACTGCGCTACAGTTATGGAAAGGTCATTAGTGGTGTGGAAGAACAGGTTGTGTGTGAAAAACATGGCATTCTTGTTTCTTGCAGTGATCAATCAGAGGAATGATCCTGCTTAATCATTTTTTGAATCATCTTAAATAGCTGGCATATGTGTGTTCGTTGGCCAAAATTTCAAACATGCTGGTTACCTTCCAATTGATTTACATTTGGTGTATAAATCATCTGTCCTGCATGTATTTCTGATTGAGGAACAAACAAAAGATCTGACAATGTTGAATCAAGCTGAGAAATGGGTGATCAAAAAAGTAGTCAAATCCCACGTCTTTTATTATGCAGTGAGATGTCCTGTTCTATGCTCTGTAACTGTTGTTACATGGTGTGCATTGTGCAGCCTTGTACTGTATACTAACACTGTATATACATCATTCAGAAGTGTTGGATGAAACAAGCACAGGAAGAGATGGCCATTTAGTAGTTAAGACAAACATCGTTTATCTATGTAGCAAAATGCCATGTTGTATGCACTCCATACAAGTCTGATTATGCGGTGGCTTTGTGTGGCAGCATTGTTATTGCAGCTTCAACAGACTAAGCCTCAGCTGTATCATTGTGCCAAAACAAGAGAGAAATGTTCAAGCTAACTGTTTAAAACTACTGTGAATGTCCTCTGCCAGCTATAGTTTTCTAAGCTTAACATATTACGTGTTCTAAGTTGTGTGCTAAACTGTGAATATCCTCTGCCAGGCTTTTGTAAGATTAACATGTTGTATGCCTAAGCTGTTGGATTTTGGCTGTGTAACTGGTATAGCTAATCAGTTATTCTGCTCCAGCCATGCTGTTGAGGCCATGTATTTTTTGTGAGGATAGACTAGGGTTCACAAAGAAAACATAGAGAGTGTATGAACATGACTAACACAATGAAGTTAGACAAAACATAGAAGAAAGGGAATTAGTGAACTAAGACAAAACACAAAAGAACAATAAAGGAAATGGATGAGTGCTCAATGAAAACTCAATGAACAAACCAAGTATGTAAAGTATGATACAATGGATGCTCAAGGAGTGGACTCTTGTCCGCCAAGGAAACCAGAATGTCAAATGGCTGAACGACAGTAGGAGTGGGTGTAGATGTATTTCCCCACAGAATATAGATAGAATGAACTATAGATGAGACCGATTATGTCCGTGCAATCTGCTTGACGAGGGGCAAGTGAGCCTCTGCGAAGCCGCTGATTAGAATGGAGAGCTGATCTGATTTCAGCTTCCAAACCTCAGGATAAAGGCTCCTCCCCTACAGGTGCTCGGATACTGAGACAAGTAGATGCTGCAGAAGCACAAGAGGATGCAGAGCACAATGATAATCATGAGGACCTGGTGCATAGCATGTTTGCAAAGAACCATTATGAATTTGCCTTTCCCCAGTCAGTGTCACCTAGAGGCCACTTGCTTGTGACCTCCAATATGTCTAAGCATCCAAAAGATTTGATTTCAGGCACAACTATGCACATCCCACTCTGTTTGAGCATCCAAATGACTTGATTTCAGGCTCCACAAATTGTCTAAGTATCCAAATGATTTGATTTCAGGCACAATTATTCTTATGCTAGTCACAAACCCCCAGGTTGTCGAAGAATCCAAATGATTTGATTTCAGGCACAACTATGCATTTCTTTAATGATAAAGACTTCCCATTAAGCATCGTGATTTCAGATACAAGTATGTGCTCCTTTGATGATAGACTTCCCTGTACCTTGCAAAGGTACCCTTCTCAAATTATGATTCGAAAAAAGCTTCATTTGAGAGTCTAGATTCCATGGCTACTGATCTTGGACATAGTGTATGCTTACTTGTTATTGTTTTAAGGGCTCACATGACTTAGATAGAGACCCTGATTTTCTCCAGTGAGACCTTATGTTCATGGCTTGAGACATTAAGATCTTGCATTTGATGAATGAAGTTCTAACTATAGATTCCGTCACGATATCATGGGTTATCCACAAAGACCTCTCTCTCTCTCTCTCTCTCGGCATGTTTGCACGTTGTCGCAGCGTGTAGGGTTGAAGGTCACCACAGGGGTTTGGCAAGAAAACTGGACAAGATAGATAGAGATGTGTTTTCAAGAGATAAGTAAACTATAGTGAATGTTTAAAGGTTTAAGAGGTACTTCACGGTTAATCACAGGGGTTTGAGAGAGAAGTATGTATGGGGATTCAAGAGCTTAGACTCCGGAGATGGTAGAGATAAGAGAAGGGTTGAAGGTTTAAAGCCAAGTTCTTGAAGATATTGATAGAGCTTCCAACTGCATGTTCTTAGCAAAGATCACAAGAGTATTATCTCATAAGTCCTAACTCAAATCAAGCTTGTTTTGTTGACTATAAGAGCAATCACAAATTATAAAATCAAGTACAATATGCTGCTATGTATCATAAACAACTTTGCATCCCATCATTCATACATGATGCCATAGCATGAATCAACTTTGATCGCCAATTTGATGCTTTCATTGGCTTCGAAAGGGGGAAAAAATACCAGGATGCATGGCTAGAATTCTGTCAGATCACTCATTCTTCATCTCCCACTTTGGAGTGCTGTTCACTGCTTGAAAACAGCGATTGCGCGTTGTGCGATTTCGTCAATCTCTCTTTTTACATAAAATCCTTTCAAATTGATTGAAAGCTATATGCTTTCTTTTACATGTCATTCTAATCTAGAAGTTGCCTATAGTTTTATGGATTTTTACAAGAGATAATATCTAGAATATCAAAAATTGGCTAAAACTTGTCGAAAAATCTAATATTTTTAAACCATGGACACTAACACTAATGTCTAAAATGGCACTGGCTCTCTAAATCTATAAGGAAGCCGTACTCTAGAGTTTTTCACATGATGTGCGCGTAGCGGCACGACATCCACCCCCTCCTAACCTGTACATCCTCTGGCATGTGCCAAAGTCTTATGGATTTGCAGTGTTAGAAGAAGTATCTTTTGCCATGTCAATGTCTTCATCTTTTGCCTCTTCTTCTTGCTCTATGTCTTCATGCTCTTGAATTATATCCCAAGTCTTCTAACTCATATGTTGAACTTTCTATTCGTTTGAAGAGCTTGATTCTTTTTCTAGCTACGGGTATCTTCATGCTTATTCCATCCAATTCAGCCAATGAATGTGGCATTGTTATAAATGACCTTTACCACATAGGGGCCAAACCAACACTTTACCATCTTTCTAGAAGCATTGTATTGATTGTCTAGGCTGCTGTCATAGATAAGCATCCGGCCATTTTCTTGAATTGCTCTTGGCCGAAGTTGATGTTGCTTATAAAATCTTCTTCTGTTCTTTAGTCTTGCTGTCTTTAGCTTTTCAATAGCTACTTGAACATCTTTGGGGCTTATTTCTAGCTGCCATATGCGCAAAGTCAGCAACTCTTCTCTACTGATGCCTTCCTCCCAAGGGAGAAGACTCCATGTGAGAATAGATTCTTCAATTGGCATAATTGGTTGTTGTCCATGCATAAGTTCAGCTGGCATATAGCTAGTCACTGTACTGTGAGTAGTCGGGTTAGCCCATAATGCAAAAGGTAGCATTTTAGGCCATTCTTTGATCTTTCCACTACAAGACTTTGCTAGAGCTTTGAGAATAGGTTGATGTCCTCTCTCACTCTTTTCATTGCCTTCAGGATTGTAGGCTGATGTCAAAGCCAACTCGATACCCAATTGAGCAAAGAAGTTGCGTGCCTCATCGGCATCCAATTCTTTTCTATCTGCGGTTACCTTGCCAATACAGCCATATCTGCAAAATACTTCTTTAAGTAAAAAGCGACAAACAGCTTGAGTGGTCTTGGTTGTTAAAGCTTTACCTCAACTTGATTGGTTAGATCTTCTCTTGCAAGCACTAAATACCACATATTCCATATCCTTGTAGGCATGGTTACAAGATCAATAACCCATCTATAATGTATAGACAAGGGATAAGTCGGTTGTAACCCGTCTTGATGCTTGACCATAGAATACATCCAACACACAAGAGGTTTCAACAAAATGCTCTATATCTCGATACATGTTCTGCCACTAGTATTTTTCTTTGACTTTAATAAAGGTTCCCCATATACCTCTACGGCCAGTCCACAAGCTTTCATGAAATTCCTTCATTACCTCTTGTTGCAACCTTTTATTACCTAAAACTCAGACAGGCGCTCCTTTCTTCTTCTTTGCGTGCTTCCATAGATGTCCATTTTAAGAAAGAAGCCATAAGCTTTCCTTTTAATATGCTTGAACTCTTCATCAGTCCAAGTCTCTTTCTTCTTCATTGTGCTCAAATATTGGCCGATCTTCAACCAATCTTCTGTTAGCTTGCTCTTTTTCAGTCTCAGTCTGTCATCTCCTGGTTGTGAGCTCCTGTCAGAGTCTGACAGGAGACAGAGGAGCTCTGTCAGTGTGTTTTTATGGCTGCTTTAGTCAGCATGCAGCCTTGGGCATTTTACAGCCCAAACTGGGCTGTTTTTGGGCTGACTGCCCATTATTTCGGGCAGTCGGCCAGATCTGGCCATAGTCGGCCAGATCTGGCCATAGTCGGCCAGATCTGGCTGGTCGGCCAAATCTGGCCAGATCGGCCAGTTTGCTGGCTGGCTGCTATTTATAGCAGCCCCCCCAGTCAGTCCAGCACTTGTACTCTGCAGTTACAGCACTGCTTCCTCCGTCTCCGTCTCCGGCATTGGTGCTGCCTCTGCCTCCAGTCTGTCCTGGTTCCCTCACTGACGCTCCGGGCTGCGTGCAGGGACTGTTCTGTCCATTCCAGTGTATTCAGCATTCATCTCAGTCAGTGCAGACATTCTTCCTTCATTCTCTGCTTTCTCTCTCCTCTCCTCTGTGTTCGTGTTCTTCTTTCGCTGCGCACTCTCACATGGTATCATCGCCTGATTGAGAGCACGGAGGACGAGAGAAATACCCTACTGCTGCTGCCAAAATCTCCATCACAGCCAGGCGACTGCTACAGGAGGCTGTTCTGCCTGCATTTGCTGTCCACGTTGACTGCAGGGGTTGCCACGTCATCCAGTGACGCAGCAACCCTGTGTTTGCAGCCAGGCGGCCTCTCCTACTACTGGGCGACATCCCTACAGGCTGCGTTTTGCTGCTCTGCAGGTCGCTTCCACTCCTGGCGGCACTTTTCCTGCAGGCGACCTCTGTTTGGGCTGGTTCCTGGTGCTGGTGGTCTCTTTTCTGGTGTCCGACATCAGATCTATTTGCGTTTTGCAGATCCAGGTGTCTGTAGGCACTCCCTGCCTGCGTCTTGGTGGTTGGTGACCACATTGCTGGTCCTATTTCGACAGCGGCACAACTTTCTTTGGTATTTTTTTTTGCAGATTGGAAGATGTCTTACCAGTTTTCAGGCTTTGAAGACTCAGAGGATGAGCTTCTCTCTCATCATTCCTCTGAGCGGAGGCGGGCTTATCGTGAAGTGCGAAATCGGGAGGAACCTCCTCGCACTCGTTCTTCTTCAGTCCATGCATCTCAGAGGGTTCCATCTACTGCGAAGGTTTCTTTAGTGAAGACTGCATCAGATGTGCGGATGCCTTCCTTGATTCCCTCTATACAGGTGCAGATTCTCCCTTCCTTTCCGAAGGAAGATAAGTTGGATGGTTCCAACTACTCCCTATGGTCTTGCAAGGTGGCTTGCATCCTCGATACATTTGACCTTTGGGAGCTTGTTTCTTCGCCCATCGACAGACCCCCCGTGGATTCATCCGATGGCACCTCTATGGACCGTGCAACGTTATGGGATAGGCTCAACTCACGAGCCCGTTCCTTTCTTTTTATGAGTCTACATGATTCTGTCCTTGTACATGTTCACAGGTTAAAGACCGCGGCGGAAGTATGGACAAAGCTTGCATCTTTGTATCAGCACAAGACATTTGCCCACAAGATTTCCCTGGAGAAGAAGTTGCGGATGCTCAGTCTTGATGGTTCTTCTTCCATGAAGGAGCACATCACGAAGATGGAGGATATGCGAGGCGAGCTAGCCTCTCTTGGTTGTTTGATATCGTCTGAGGATATGGCGATGATTCTGTTGACTCAGCTGCCATCACCTCGATATGATGTCTTCTACACCAGTCTCATCACTTCGAGGACCCGTGAGACACTCCTATGGGAGGAGCTTTCCCCGCTTGTCTTGGAGCATGACGAGCGACTCAAAGAGGTGGGAGCCAGTGGCTCCACCAAGGCATTTACGGCCGGCACAGGTGGCGGCAAGAAGAAGAAACAAAAGGAGCAGGCCAAGGACAAGAAGGAGGAGGACAAGAAAGATACGAAGGAGAAGAAGCCCAAGTGTCCCCATTGTGGGAAGGGCACTCATCCCGAGGAGAAGTGTTGGCAGAAGTATCCCCATCTGAAGGCTAAGGAGAAGGACTCGAAGGCGACCCCAGCCACAACAGAATCTGCGTTTGTGCATCTCTTTGTTGAGGAAGACACTGCCCTAGCTTCTTCCACTCAGGAGAAGCCTTGGCTCGTCAACAGTGGAGCATCTTCACATATGACCTTCCGTCAGGATTGGCTTCAGGATCTTCGTTCCAGAGGGGGTACAGTCACCATTGGTGACAATTCTACAGTTCCTGTTCGAGGCGTGGGGACTTTACCTATGTTTTCTGACAGGCGGTCTTCCTCCGCCAAAGTTCTTTATGTCCCTGATTTGGGTTTTAACTTATTATCTGTGCATGGTCTTACTTAGCTAGGTACCCGAGTCATTTTTACTCAGGATGCAGTCACAGTGGAGGATGCTTCTACAGGTGATGCTCTTTGGACAGGTACTCAGGAGGGTGGGCTTTACACGCTCACAGCCTTGGCTGCGCGGGCTTCCCATGAGCTTGGGCTACTTTGGCATGCTCGGTATGGTCATTTGAACCTCGATTCAATTCGCCGGGCTTCTAGGAGGAAGATGGTGGAGGGCCTTCCTGATTTTCCTCCTCTTCACACTTTATGCCCTAGCTGCTTGAGGGGCAAGCAGCACCGGCAGCCTCACCCATAGGTTGCTACTAGGCGGGCTACTTCTCCGCTTGAGTTGGTTCATACCGACCTTTGCGGACCTATGGGCACGGCCTCCCTTGGGAAGGCCAAGTATTTGATGCTGATTGTGGACGACTTTAGTCGTTATGTGTGGCCTTATTTTTTGGAGTACAAGAGCGAGGCGTACTCCCGTTTCTGTGAGTGGCAGGTGTTTGTGGAGACCCAAACCACTTCCAAGGTTCGTGGTGTTCGAGCTGATCACGGTGGAGAGTTCACTTCTCATCTTTTCTCTCAGTTTTGCAGGGATCATGGTATTCGGGTGGAGTATTCCCATCCGAACACACCATCAGAGAATGGTGTGGTGGAGCGTGCGAATCGGACCATGCTTGAGATGGCCCGATCTATGCTGGAGCATAGGAGTCTTCCTCATTTCCTTTGGGGTGAGGCGGTGGCTACAGCGGTGCATATTCGCAACCGCTCTCCGACTTCGGTATTACAGGACATGACTCCGTATGAGGCTTTCTTTGGAAAGAAGCCTTCCGTGTCCCATTTTCGCATCTTTGGGTGTGATGCTTTGTCCATGTGGACAAGAAGAAGAGGAAGACGAAGTTAGACTCTAAGTCGCGAAAGCTTATCTTCGTTGGTTATAGCACGACCACGAAGGGATATCGGCTCTATGACCCTACGATGCGGACGGTTGAGGTGAGCAGGGATGTGATCTTTGATGAGGCTTCGGCCTCTGAGGATCCGCTTGATGGTTCCATTACAGATGTTTCTTCATCATCGACGGACCCACCCCCCCCCCCCACCTTCTCTCCCTTCACTTCCTTCCAGGATGCCTCTTAGCACCCCCCCTATTCCTCCTCCTTCGGCTTCCCTTTCCCCTTTGGTGGATGTGCCTTCGTCTTCTACGAGCTCTTCTACCGCCACTTCGGGATCTTCACGGGATATACAGCCTTCTTTAGATGGGGAGGATCTACCTTCACTCGGTGAGGGGGCGTCCCTCTCCGATATGGGTGCTTTACAGGTTTCGGAGACCCCACGGTCTCCCTCACAGTAGAAGGAGTCTCTCAGGATTCCTTTATGGTATTGCCGGCTCATGCAGGATTCAGGTGTTACTCACTTTCCTGCTTCTTCTACAGGTCCCCGTCGATCAGCGCGTTTACAGGCTCAGCGGGATAGTTCACTATGTGTGAACTATGCTCTTATGTCACAGATTCTTCAGGATTCCGAGCCTTCCACTGTGGAGGAGGCTCTTGCACAGGATATATGGAGACAGGCTATGCAGGCCGAGCTCGATTCCATCGAGCGAAACCATACGTGGGAGCTTGTTCCGCGTCCCGCGAAACGGAAGGTGATTGGTGTGAAATGGGTCTTTAAGACCAAATATCTTGCAGATGGCTCCTTGGACAAGCACAAATCTAGGCTTGTTGCCAAGGGTTTTGCTCAGCGTGCAGGGTTGGATTACTTTGAGACTTTTGCTCCTACAGCCAGGATGTCTACCATCCGAGTTCTTTTGGCTCTTGCTGCTCACCATCGTTGGCCTGTCTTTCAGATGGACGTCAAGTCTGCTTTTTTGAATGGCGTTCTTGAGGAGGAGATTTATGTTTCACAGCCTCTTGGTTTTCTTGTGCAGGGGAAGGAGGATCATGTCTACAGGCTGCAGAAGGCTCTTTATGGCCTCAAGCAGGCTCCTCGTGCTTGGTACCAGCGGATTGACCGTTTTTTTCTTCAGAGTGGCTTTGCGCGCTCCGCTTATGATCCCAACCTCTACTTACGGGTTGTGGATTCTCTTTCGGTGTTCCTCATCTTGTATGTGGATGATCTTATCATTACAGGGAGCGACACTCAGCAGGTGGAGCATACACGGTCCATTCTTCAGCAGGAGTTTGACATGATGGATCTAGGGATCCTTCACTTCTTTCTAGGTCTGGAGATCTATCAGATGGCACAGGGCATCTTTATCTCGCAGCACAGGTACATCTCCGAGCTTCTTTCGGAGTTTGATATGGCTGATTGTCGGCCTATCTCTTGCCCCATGGACCCTGAGTCCAAGCTTTTGACAGCTGGAGTTCCTCTTACCGATCCCACCCGTTACAGGTGCCTTGTCGGCTCTCTTATCTGGCTGCTTCACACTCGGCCGGATATCTCTTTTGTGGTGGCTTTACTGTCTTCCTTTATGCAGACTCCTACCCAGGATCACTGGCAGGCGGCCTTGCGGGTTCTTCGCTATTTACAGGGGACTCGATCCTTCGGGATCATGTATGGAGATGGGATTACCCTTTCTGGATGGAGTGATTCTGATTGGGCAGGTGATGTGGATACGAGACAATCCACTACAGGTTATGCTTTCACCCTTGGATCTGGTGCTGTCTCTTGGAGCAACAAGAAGCAGCCTACTGTGGCACTTTCTTCTACAGAGGCTGGGTATCGGGCCTTATGTTCGACCGCTATGGAGGCAGTTTGGCTCCGTCGCTTACTCGTGGAGATTGGCTTTTCCCAGACCGGACCTACGGAGCTGCGCGTGGATAACCAGAGTGCTCTTGCTCTGGCCAAGAACCCGGTGTTTCATGCTCGCACGAAGCACATTGAGGTTCAGTATCACCATGTTCGAGAGCGGATCGTGGATTCGGAGCTGGTGGTGGCCTACTGTCCTACGGCGGCCAATGCAGCTGATCTCTTTACGAAGCCGTTGCCTCAGGCTTCTTTGCTTCATCACATGCGGTTCTTGGTTCTTCAGACCCTCCCAGGAGTTGAGAGGGGGTGTTAGCCTGCTCTTTTTCAGTCTCAGTCTGTCATCTCCTGGTTGTGAGCTCCTGTCAGAGTGTGACAGGAGACAGAGGAGCTTTGTCAGTGTGTTTTTATGGCTGCTTTAGTCAGCATGCAGCCTTGGGCATTTTACAGCCCAAATTGGGCTGTTTTTGGTCTGACTGCCCATTATTTTGGGCAGTCGGCCAGATCTGGCCATAGTCAGCCAGATCTGGCTGGTCGGCCAAATCTGGTCAGGTCGGCCAGTTTGGCTGGTCGGCCAGTTTGCTGGCTGGCTGCTATTTATAGCAGCCCCCCTAGTCAGTCCAGCACTTGTACTCTGCAGTTACAGCATTGCTTCCTCCGTCTCCATCTCCGGCATTGGTGCTGCCTCTGCCTCCAGTCTGTCCTGGTTCCCTCATTGACGCTCCGGGCTGCGTGCAGGGACTGTTCTGTCCATTCCAGTGTATTCAGCATTCATCTCAGTCAGT
This sequence comes from Lygodium microphyllum, assembly GCF_053477565.2. NCBI lineage: Eukaryota > Viridiplantae > Streptophyta > Polypodiopsida > Schizaeales > Lygodiaceae > Lygodium > Lygodium microphyllum. The sequence goes on from NC_141145.1 coordinate 68,813,258, forward strand.
GCAGACATTCTTCCTTCATTCTCTGCTTTCTCTCTCCTCTCCTCTGTGTTCGTGTTCTTCTTTCGCTGCGCACTCTCACATCTTCTTCAAGGAAATGAACTAGAACTTAAGCAATGCAATGAGCATGCTGGCTTCTAGTTGACTGCCCTTCTTCCATAGATAAATGTTTGATATTTGTTGCTGTATGCTGATTTATAGCAGTATCTTTTTCTATTCTTACTGTACTTAATGTTATACCATTAAAAAGATCAGCTTCACCTGCAAGATTCAGCTTTGGGTTTGTATATGCAGCAACTGAAAAGGTACTTTCAGCAGCCATGGAATGAAATTCAGCAAGTATAGATTCTTCAGCTTCATCTTCTTCCATCAGCTCTTCTTTATTGTCATATCTTGCACGTGACAACATGTCGGCAACTGGATTCGCCTTTCCTGCAATATGCTTTAATTTGGGTTTGAGAGATTTAATATATGTAATCCATCTTAGCATAGCAATGTCGGGTGTAGAGCAATTGGTAATCATGTCCAAGAGTGGAAGACAATTAGTTTTTACCACTATGGAAGCACCTATAAAGTATTCACGATCACACTTTAATGCTGTTACAACTCCTCACAATTCCCTTTTTACTTGTGCATATCTTCTTTGACATTCATTGAGAATCTTTGCTCCAAAACGAATTGCATACTTGTTACCTTCAAGGTCTTCTTGGCCAACAACCCATCCTATCCCAATGGAACTTGTATCCATAGTAAGGATGATGGGTTGACCATTTGAATAATCAGCCCTTTTGAGAGTGGGGGTTGAAATTAACTTCTTTAGTTTACGTACAATGAGAGTATGCTCTTTTCCCCAAGAGAATCTTTGGTCTTTTCTTAATAACTGATAGAGATTTTTGGCTATATGAGCAAAATGTGGTATCCATATGAGATAGAATACACATGCGCTAAGAAATCTTCTCACCTTTGAAATATTTGTGCATTCTTTTTGCATTCTGTTGATAGCATCTATCTTGATTGGTGAAGGTTTACGTCTGTAGGGGCCACTGACCACTAGGACTTCTTCTACTCCAAAAATCGACTTAGCTCCAAAAAGGTAAGATGTACCTCTTCTAGCCTTGTCAAAATCCTGTCACAATCATGAATATGGCTAACTACAAATGTCCTGCAGCCATCTTCATCAAGCTTCTCATTCTTTTCATTGACTTCATATCCCTTGATAGGTACATCATCAAGAAATGAAAGAGTAAGTTGTGGAATAAAGTCCCTTAAGACTTTGTACATGGCATTCATCATATGAGCTACGGAGTTTGTTGCACCTTGTGGTAGAGTGAATATGCGAACCAATCCAAGAGGGGTCTTCATTGTGCTAATGTCTCGGCTTTCTAATGAAAGCTGAAATTGGTCATATCCTGAATATAGGTCGCCCATAGAATAAATTGCTCTACTTGCAAAAGCTTCAGCAAACTCATCAACAATTGGACCTGATCCAACATTTCGGATTGTGACACGATTTACAGGTTGTAGATCTTGGATGAATCGTAAAGATTCATTTTTCTTGGGTACGGTAAACCATCGATTTGAGTAAGGTACTGAAGAAGGTTCTAAAATCTTCATTCTGATCTTCTCATTTAGAAGTTCCAATACTTTGGGCAAATGCGCCCTTGGAATGGGAATGGGATTGAGGTTCCAAGGCACATGTGGGATCGTAAAAATGACCATAGGAGCCACAATATTTTAGCCTATTTCACTTGGCTAAAATGCAAAAGCTTTGCCATGTTTCATTAGTATTTGTATAAAAGAGTGTTTTTCAGCCGGCGAAAGGAAATAATCATCACCTATTTTGAGTTCTTTTATACTTTCAGATGTGAACTTGTGACCAATTTTGGAAGTGTCACGAAGACTTAGTTGATTTGTTGCCCTATCAGCCAGCCCTTCACTTTCAGGAGGTAGTGGGACTGCCACAAGCTTGACTTTCTTATCCACTGTCTTGTATTTTGTCTCCACTTGCGCTTCAGCCTTGTTGAGTAAACCAGTGTCTTCTTGCTCAACAAATTCTTGAATTGTTTGATAAAAATCCAATGTACATACTTCTATGGACTGATTTTCAGCCTGATTTTCTATATGAGCAGCTGTATATATTTCAGCCAATGTGTCTGTAGTAATCAATTCAAAAAAAATGCCCGAAATATCTTCATTTTCAGTCATCATGTCATAAGTTTTCAGCTCCCTTTTTACATGACAAATATTTTCTTTCAGCTTTAGTCATGGCTGGAAGAGACTTATAACAGCCCATACTATTGGCTGTATATATATACAAATTTGCTAGACACAGTTTTTGTAGCATAAGGAGGTTCAATCTTTTTACATGACGCACTGCCATAGCCTTCTTTATAGCAGTGCAGCCCGAAAACCCTTGAATTCTCGGGCATTAGGAGACAGAATAATTACGCAGTCGATCTCTGTTTCGATGATGGTTAACACACACAGTAAGAAATTCGACAGCTCGTTCATTATCTTTGCTTTGGATTCGAGCATAGAAGAACCATCATCAAGAGCTTTTGTTTTCAAGCGGGCTTCAGAAATGTAAGGTTGCCCAAGAATGATAGGGTAACTATAAGAGTCTTGAACAAAAAAGTGAAAATTGTCTTTTATGTCTCCAATAGTTACTTGCACATTAGGACATGCAGCATATAATTCTCCACAAGAGTTCTTTGCAACTCTCATTCGCCAACCCGAATCAACATCTATGGGCCATCCGCCGCTTTCATAGACTCCTTGCCATGATGTTTATCTTAGAACCATGGTCTAAGAGTGCAATACATGGTGTTTCTTTTTCTCCAATTTTGATGACCGTCTATGTTGTTGCTCTTGCCCAATGTGTACGGGAGTAGTGACAGCTTGGAATGAACCGGGCTTCTTCCTCATCATGCATGTGTTGTAGATGACCTTCTTTTTGAGAGGTGGGTTGTCCAACTGGTTTGGAGCAGCGGACCATTACATTTTCAGCCTTTACTTCTTTAATTTTTGAATCCATGCTTTCTTTATCTTCAGCTTCAATTGCTGCAATTAATTCTTTAACTGCTTCAAGATGAATTCCTTGTGAAGTCAGCTTCTCTTCATCCTGCACAAAAACTTGAAGAACTTGCAAAAAAACATGCATTGTTTCTTCAGCTTCATCACCAATATATTGTCTTTTCCTTTTGATTACATTAATAATTACATCATGGAATTTGCATTTGGTAATTCCAAGAATTTCGCCTAAGGTGAATTCAATTTTACTTCCTAGAATTTGTTCTAGGACTCGTTTGAGATCGGTTGTAAATTATATGCTAGACTGCAATTTGTAGCATGGCTGCTTGCCTTTCTTCTTTCCTTTGGTCTTCTTTGTTTGTGGCGCATCTTCCATCTCTTGATCTGGGGTTATATTTTCAGCAAGATTTGGTTGTTCAGGTGTTCTTCTAGTTACCCGTTTCGGAGGGCGAGAAGAGGAAGGCCCTGGTTCATCTTCTCTTATTCTCTTTTCTTCAATCAAGACTTCTTTATGATTGACGTCATCCAAATGTGCAAAGGCAGAAAAAGAATCTACCGGTTCTTTTCAACCAGTTATTCCTTGAATGCACTGACTGGCATTAGTCAAATCATCTTTGGCTACTTTGCTGCGTTCCATTTGATCTAATGCCTGTATCCATACTTTAGATTGCACATTAGCTTTACATGTTTTTAAACTTGATTTAGTTGGCTCAATTTGTAGCCCATAGATAGCTGCATCAATTGCTACGTAGGCATTTTTTACAACTAAATCTTCTAATCTTTTCTTCATTCCACCATTGCCAAGATTTAGCTCTAGTGGAAGACCAGTTTTAGTTGCATAAATTTTTCCGTCTTTCCAAAAGATGAGCTTTTGTGCTTTAGCCTCATGGAAGGCAGAACATTTCCTCTTGTCATGTTGTTGGCTGTTATACCAAATACAGTGCCTCTTATAGCCTTCTCTCATGGGTCTTTGAGTAGATGATCGTCCTCGTTCTTCAACTTTGACATCTAGCTTCTCCACCTTGGAACTAATTTCTCTAAGATTTAGATGAAGGTCACGCATGCTTTTAATGAGTTCATCCATTATATCATTTTTAGAAGAAACAGAAGAAGAAAGAGTTGGTCGATTAGTCAAAGGAATAGGGGATTTTGAAGGTGGAACAAGCTCCATCAATGGAGTTGTTGAAGTTGAAGTAGAGCCCAATCTTAGTTGCATCCGCTCTCTTCGAGCAATCATGTTAACTGCATCAGTAACATTTGTCCATGCAGTCTTGACTCTTGATTCGGAGGTAGCATCTTCTAGGCGATCAGCAAGCTTCTCTTGCAAAATGGGATCTGCAGCCTTAAGGAATAATTCAATCTTTTGACCTTCCATACTTTGTTGGTCTTCAGCATCAAGTTGCCCATATTTACTTTCAAACTCATGGTATAAAGCTGTTGCAGCAAAACCTTTGTTGGGTTTCTTAACCCAATCAATGAAACTTTTCTTCATCATTAGGCCCGAGTCTTCTAAGAAGAATTCTTCGCGTAGGGCTTTTTTGAATGCAGCCCAATCTGCATCTCATTGAAAAAGACCATGGATTCTTTCTTGAAGACCATGCTTGGCTAGTCTGGCAAAATAGTGATTCCATGCATGTTGCGATACACCAAAGAAAAGCATTTTCTCAACATACAAGCGAATGAAAACAGAGACATTTTGACCATTAAATTGTTTTAATTCCCACCCAACTTTCTCTAGGGCCTTGATAGATGTGGAATCAATCTTCTCTTCGTCTTGCCTTTATTGTTGTTATTGTAACATTTGGATTTGTTGTTGTTGAGTCTGCTGTAGTATGCGCACCAACTGTTGTTGAGTATCTCTTGAAGAATCCCCCATCTTGGAGTTCTCTTACATCGACCTTTATGTCGGGTTGCACGTTGTTGCAGTGCATAGGGTTGAAGGTTACCACAGGGATTTTATAAGAAAACTGGACAAGATAGATAGAGATGTGTCTTCAAGAGATAAGTAGATTACAGTGAATGCTTAAAGGTTCAAGAGGTACTTCACGATCAATCACAGGGGTTTGAGAGAGAAGAATGTATGGGGATTCAAGAGCTTAGACTCCGGAGATGGTAGAGATAAGAGAAGGATTGAAGGTTTCAAGCCAAGTTCTTGAAGATGTTGATAGAGCTTCCAACTGCATGTTCTTAGCAAAGATCACAATAGTATTATCTCATAAGTTCTAACTCAAATCAAGCTTGTTTTATTGATTATAAGAGCAATCACAAATTATAAACTCAAGTACAATATGTTGTCACGTATCATAAACAACTGTGCATCCCATCATTGAATATACATGATGCCATACCATGAATCAACTTTGCATGATTACATTCAATGTAGACTGTTAGGGACAAAAGCTTATGAGTCAATTACAAGGCTAGTAGGGCAAAGAGACTTGCTTCAAGAGAGCTTCAAATTGAGTTCCTGATAAGGATAAGTTACCACAATCAAGAAATAAGAGAAAAAGCTCCTCTTAATTCAACTCAAAGCATCTATGAATGATCTACAGACATTGCCCTGCCATAGGGGCACATAATACTTATATATTTTGACAAGATGTCTTTTGTAAGAAATGAATTAAAAGAACAATGCTATAGTTAATTCTCTGAATATGGCTGAAGATATCAGCCCCAAATCAGTGCAAATATCTTGCGGAATTCACCTCTGATGATAGTATAAACTTTTCTTAACACAGTGTCGGAGTGTTTGGTGTCGAAAGTCCACCACGGGGGGTAAGAGATATCAAGGTGAAGGGAGATTCGGGGAGAGGAGTAGACGGACGAGAAGGGGTTTGAAGAAATAGAAGACGTAGAAGAATACTTTCAGAAAGAAATAGAAAATGAAGAAGAATACTGACAGAGATGAAGCCTGTCAGTTTATTTCAGCATTATGAGAAGATTAAACTCTAATTGACAAAAACGTGTATAAAATAATACATTCCTCTATGCTACTCAGATTGTCAATCTGATGCTTCCATTGGCTCCGAAAGGGGGGTAAAATACTAGGACACGTGGCCAAAATTTCGCCAGATCATTCCTTCTTTATCTCCCACTTTGGAGTGTTGTTCACTGCCTGAAAACAGTGATCGCGCGTTGTGCGATTTCGTCAATCTCTCTTTTTACATAAAATCCTCTCAAATTGGCTGAAAGCTACATGCTTTCTTTTACATGTCATCCTAATCTAGAAGCTGTCTATAGTTTTATGGATTTTTACAAGAGATAATATCTAGAATATCAAAAATTGGTTAAAACTTGTCCAAAAATCTAATATTTTTGAACCATGGACACTAACACTAAAGTCTAAAATGGCATTGGCTCTCTAATTCTATAAGGAAGCCACACTCTAGAGTTTTTCACACGATGTGCACGTAACGGCACGACAACGTAATGTCTATTCTCTTTTAATGAAAAACTTTTACATGTACAACTTAGTATCATTTTAATTCGAATCTTGGTACACTTCATTTACAAGTTACAACTAGGTGTTTAAATTCTGATAGCTGGAATTTCAGGCTTATTTTTTGAGGTAAAAGTGGTCCGAAAAGTGTAAAAGAGCAATTTTTAATGAAAAACAAAATGATCACAGATTGATAGGTCGGAGTTTGTTTGACCTCCCATTTGATCTTCGCAAAGTTTCCCATTATAAAGTGGCTCTTGGATCCAGTAACCACTTTATAATGGGAAACTTTGTAGATATCAAATGAGGGGTCAAACGAACTCCGATCGAGAAACGGGCACTTGCATTAGATTCTTAGTATCAAAATTCATAAAATGAAACTCCAACCCATCAGTTTGTGATCATTTTATTTTTCATAAAAAATTGCTATTTTACACTTTTCGGACCACTTTTATCTCAAAAAATGAGCCTGAAATTCCAGCTTTGAGAATTTAAACACCTAATTGTAACTTGTAAATGAAGTGTACCAAGATTCGAATTAAAACGATATTAAATTGTACGTGTAAAAAGTTTTTCGTTAAAAGAGAATAGACATTACGTGTAGACATGCCGCGAGAGAGAGAGAGAGAGAGAGAGAGAGAGAGAGAGAGAGAGAGAGAGAGAGAGAGGGAGAGAGAGAGAGAGAGGGGTAGGTTTGACGTTCGGCCAAAGCAACTACTAGAGTGGATTTCACAGAAACTGGCAGCTAAGTTTATGTATTGGAAGTCGCAAGCGTGGCCCTTCCATATTCGCCTCAAAGTGGCTCAGACAATTATGCTGCCAATGCTCGCATATTTCTTGCCATTGCTGTCGTGGACTTCTACTACTTTGAAGGCTCTCATTCGCCCCGTTCGTTTCATGTTATGGAAGAAGGATTCATTGCATGCAGGTATTTCGTGGATTTCGTGGTCACATACATGTACCCCCAAACACCTGGGTGGTGGAGCTATTTTGGATGCAGAAACTCATTCGCTGGTCTCTTTTTCGCGCCATGTGTGTGGATCATCACCCATGGGTCATTATAGCCCGTTATTTTCTTAAGGATAGCGGGCTTCAGCATGGTAATAGACAACTTCGGAGCTCCTGGTGGCATGTCCTTAATGCAGACGCTCGGTTTTCCAGTCCCTCCTCCTCTCTGTTACTTCATTTGGTCGGCTCTTGGAAAGTGGTGCTCCAAAAGGCGCGTTGGCATCCAACGGGGGACCGCTTGCATACTAACTCTTTTCAACTGGAATTGTTGGCAGTCTCGAGATTATTTTCATGGGAAGACAAATATGAGCTCAGACCAAAATTTAACCACATGGCCCATTTGGGTGTGACTTCAGTTGCGGATGCCACCCTTGCCAGTCGCAATGTCTTCACATCGTTTCGTACTGCTAGGAGACTTTTCAGAATCCCGCGTGGATACCGTGATTTATGGGAACAGCTTTTGTTAGTGCTTTAGAGTAGGCAACCCTTTCCTGCCATTGCTGTGGATCGTCCTTGGCAGGACTGGGACCTTGCAGGTCGATTGAGTTTGGAAAAGGCTTTTGCTAATCAAGTGTACCATCCTCTGATTAAAGATCATCAATGGCTGGTTGTTAAAGCTAATACGGTATGGGGATTGCGGAAATCTCAGTCATGGTGGAAGGCAACTGTAATGGAGGGTTAGTTGAATAAGACACCTTTCAAATGCAATGTCTTTCTTTGGCGGGTAATGATTGGTGGCCTTCCTCTTGCCTCGGCCCTTTCCAAGCGTCAAATTTCGAATGGCAATTGTTTCTTCTGCACCATTACTGTGGAATCGGCCCGACATCGTTTTATATCTTGCCCGCTCGCTAAGAATATCTGGTCGCTCTTGTCACAGGTTTGGCGTGCTGTGGTGGGGTTCTCACTAACCCCTTTCGATTGGGTTTTTGTGCGCCCAAAATACCCCACACCGCCACAGTTGCATATGAAGATCTTATTCCACTTTTTTAGATACTGGGGATGCTGGCACAATTGGACCATTCGGAATGCCTTTCTTTTTGATTTGGCCTCTAATGTACCGGGACACATTGCCAGGCTTAAAGGTCTCTTGCATTGGCAGATAGATCTCATTCGGCACTCGGACTTGCTCCCTCGGGAGGACTTACTTCCCTGGCATATGGCAATCTCCTCTGTGTCTTTGCCATGACTTGTGTAACTCTTTCTTGGCTTTGTACTGGGATTTTACACACGTTGGCCTAGAGCCCTCGTGTATCTTGTAATCATGTAAACTTGTACCTTTTTTCGTAATTAATACAATTACCTTTTACGAAAAAAAAGAGAGATGGGTAGGTCTTTGTGGTGGATAACCCATGATATCGTGACGCAATCTATAGTCAAGGCTTCATTCATCAAATGCCAGATCTTAATGTCTCAAGCCATGAACATAAGGTCTGATTGGAGAAAATCAGGGTCTCTATCCAAGTCATGTGAATCCTCAGAACAATAACAAGTGAACATACACTATGTCCAAGCTCAGTAGCCATGGAATCTGGGCTCTCAAATGAAGCTCTTTTCGAATCATAATTTGAGAAGGGTGTCTTTGCAGGGTATAGGGAAGTCTGTCATCAAAGGAGCACATACTTGTATCTGAAATCAAGATGCTTATTGGGAAGTCTTTATCATTAAAGGAATGCATAGTTGTGCCTGAAATTAAATCATTTGGATTCTTTGACAGACTGAGGATGTGATTGGCATAAGAATAATTGTGCTTGAAATCAAATCATTTGGATACTTAGAGAGTTTGTGGATGTGCCTGAAATCAAGTCATTTGGATGCTCAGACAGAGGGGGATGTGCATAGTTGTGCTTGAAATCAAATCTTTTGGATGCTTAGAAATATTGGAGGTCACAGTCAAGTGGCCTCTAGGTGACACTGATTGGGAAAAGGCAAATTCATAATGGTTCTTTGCAGACATGCTGTGCACCAGATCCTCATGATTATCATTGCGCTCTGCATCTTCTTGTGCCTCTGCAGCATCTGCTTGTCTCAGTATCCCAGCACCTGCAGGAGGAGCCTTTATCCTGAGGTTTGGAAGCTGAAATCAGATCAGCTCTCCATTCTGATCAGCGGCTTCGCAGAGGCTTGCTTGCCCCTCATCAAGCAGATTGCACGGACATATTTGGTCTCGTCTATAGTTCATTCCATCTGTATTCTGTGGGGAAATACATCTACACCTTGAACACTCCTCAATCAAACTGATCTTATCAGTCTTGGAACACCAGTATATGTGGTGAGGCAGGATACAACCAGCCTTGATGATAGATTTCTGCCTCGACCCTATCTGAAAACCAGGGCTGTTTTGATCTGTGATGATGATATCACTGTTGATTTGGATGATCTCAAGTTTGCATTCCAGATATGGAGGGAGAATGATAACCACTTTGTTGGCTTTTTTTCCTCGATCACATGAATATCATTTGCACACAAAAACATGGATTTACACCTTACATCCTGACAGGTACTCTATAATGCTAACAAAGTTCATGATTTTATCAACTGAATTCTTGTATAAATATACTTGTGCCATGCCCCAGAGTGTTAGGGATTACGTAGATGACAACATGAACTGTGAAGACATTGCAATGAATTTTTTAGTGCCAAATCAAACAGATTGTGGTCTCTTGCTTGTGAATGGCAAGCCCAGGGATTGGGGAGATACACGTAAGTCTGATGGTGATCTTAGTAGCTATGCTTTTAAGTGCGAAGAAGCAACGCAGAAAGAATCGTGGGGCCTGCATTACAGCTTTTCATCGGCTCTGGGGTGGAATGCCACTGCGCTACGGTTATGGAAAGGTCATTAGTGGTGTGGAAGAACAGGTTGTGTGTGAAAAACATGGCATTCTTGTTTCTTGCAGTGATCAATCAGAGGAATGATCCTGCTTAATCATTTTTTGAATCATCTTAAGTAGCTGGCATATGTGTGGTCGTTGGCCAAAATTTCAAACATACTGGTTACCTTCCAATTGATTTTACATTTGGTCTATAAATCATCTGTCCTGCATGCCTTTCTGATTGAGGAACAAACAAAAGATCTGACAATGTTGAATCAAGCTGAGAAATGGGTGATTGAAAAAGTAGTCAAATCCCACATCTTTTATTATGCAGTGAGATGTCCTGTTCTATGCTTTGTAACTGTTGTTACTGGTGTACATTGTGCAGCCTTGTACTGTATACTAACACTGTATGTGCATCATTCAGAAGTGTTGGATGAAACAAGCACAGGAAGAGATGGCCATTTAGTAGTTAAGACAAACATCGTTTATCTATGTAGCAAAATGCCATGTTGTATGCACTCCATACAAGTCTGATTATGCGGTGGCTTTGTGTGGCAGCATTGTTATTGCAGCTTCAACAGACTAAGCCTCAGCTGTATCATTGTGCCAAAACAAGAGAGAAATGTTCAAGCTAACTGTTTAAAACTACTGTGAATATCCTCTGCCAGCTATAGTTTTCTAAGCTTAACATATTGCGTGTTTTAGGTTGTGTGCTAAACTGTGAATATCCTCTGCCAGGCTTTTGTAAGATTAACATGTTGTATGCCTAAGCTGTTGGATTTTGGCTGTGTAACTGGTACAGCTAATCAGTTATTCTGCTCCAGCCATGCTGTTGAGGCCATGTATTTTTTGTGAGGATAGACTAGGGTTCTCAAAGAAAACATAGAGTGTATGAACATGACTAACACAATGAAGTTAGACAAAACACAGAAGAAAGGGAATTAGTGAACTAAGACAAAACACAAAAGAACAATAAAGGAAATGGATGAGTGCTCAATGAAAACTCAATGAACAAGCCAAGTATGTGAAGTGTGATACAATGGATGCTCAAGGAGTGGATGGTTGTCTGCCAAGGAAATCAGGATGTCAAATGGCTGAACGACAGCAGGAGTGGGCTTATAAAATGAAAATGCAACAGTTTGGGTGGTCAAAAACAGCTAGCACAGCACTGTCAGGTTTCTGGAACACAGTTTGGCAGGAATGAGGTCAAAAGCTGAAAATGTGGTTGTCTAGGTGACTGAAAACAGCAAGCACAGCACTGCAGCAACAGAGTTTGGATGTAAGAATGATGAGAGGAAGGCCCATGGTGGCCATAGGAGGATGTTGAAGAATGCAGGGTGGCAGCTCCTAGGTTACTAGGTAGTAGGGTGGCAATTGAGGAAGGACAATAAAGATGATGATGGCAATGGTGAAGAGTAGCAAGAGCAGGTGGAGAGCTAGCAATGATGTGGAATAACAAGGGATGCATCCAGCAAAGATAACGATTCCCTTTCACAGAACATGTTGAGCCAATTTTCCTACCAAAGTTCTAGATTCTTGTATTTAAGAAATGAGGGTGCACTATTGTGCTCATGTGCGCGTGCCTGTGCACATGTGCACACATGTGAAACGACCTCTTCCTTTAATTTTCTAAAAGAAACTCTTCTTTCTCGAAAAAACAAGGTATCCACACAATTCAAGGCTAAGTGGACCACTTAATTGAAGTTAACAATGGTGGATAAGTTTTTTTGGGACACGCATACACCTTGTCACCACACCATTGTATAAGCACTTAATTGAAGTTAACAATGGTGGATAAGTTTTTTTGGGACACGCATACACCTTGTCACCACACCATTGTATAAGCATATGTCCTAAAGTGTAATGCTAATCAATATTTCTAGGTCTATTTTGAATAGGATGAATTCTTGGCAATAGCTAGGTAGCTTAACAACCCTCGGCTAGACCCAAAAAGGATAATTGAAGAGAATGAGTAGACTCTTATCCTTCATGTACTTTATTTTTTCATTTTAAGGGGACACTTCATTTTTGTTGATGAGGCATTGTCCAAGCAAAACCCTATTGCATCAACATACACCTTATTGCATTTCCTTTGCATAGCCTTGTGTTTTGTGATTTGAACACTAGTAGTGGTAAACTTAGCGGTAGGTAGATGGCTTAACAACCTCTATTAGTTCCAAAAGGGATAATGAAAGAGAATGAGTAGACTCTTATCCTTCATGTACTTCATTTTTTAATTTTAAGAGGGCACTTAGATAAGTGAACAATTTTGTTGTTGAGGCACTATTCAAGAAAAACCCTATTGCATAAGCATACACCTTATTGCATTCCCTTTGCTTGTGTTTTGTGATTTGAGCACTTAAAGCAGTAGTAAACTTGGGATTGTGGACATCTCTACATAGCATCATGAGCTTGCATTACTCACTCTAGGATTGCAATTAACTATCATAAAACCTTTACCTTGTCATGCCTTTTGCATCAACATCTTTGATGGTGGTTAGACAAATTATAAAAAACAAAAAAGCAAAAATATGAGTCTCATAGAAGATTTTTGTCACCTTGTAATCCTTTCTAGCACCCTTGGCTCTATATCTTGATTTCATTGAGGTGAAACTCTTGTGCACTTCAAAAGAAGTTATCCATAATCTCTATGATTGTGGTAGATCCTTGACCAGTTCCTTTTGATACCTTGATCTCTTTGGGTTAGGACATTTTGGATTAAGATTAGACAACAAGAAAGGGATGTTGATGTTGAAGAAAGAAGACAGGCTAATGAACAGCCCCCCGCTCCCCCCCCCCCCCCCCCCCCCCAAAGACTTAAGAATAGGTATCGAGGGGCAAGAACTTGATGGGGGGGGGGGGGGGTTCCCCAACCTAAGAATAGGTATTAAGGAGCCAAGAACTTGATGCAAGTAGAAGATCAAGAAAATGGAGCATAGTTGGAAGATTTGTGCATAAAGATAAACATTGTGCTAGTTAGAAGGATAAATTGAAATTATGGTAGCCAAGGATGTGAATGCTCAACTATCAAGGTAGAATTTAAAATCCATGTCATCGGCCCAACGAGGAACAAGAGGTTCCTACAATGTTAGTCCTTGAGTGGAAAACAAATCCAATAAAATTAGAGAGATCAAAACTTGTATTTATTGCTTTATATTCAGATGCTTTGGTGGGAAGATAAATATGTAAAGTAATTCTAAGAGTGGGTGTGCAGCTAAGAAGTGAATGAAGAGGCCTAACAAGTGAGTATACATACAAAAAGGAATGGAGAGACAGAAATATCAATTGAAGTTAAGGAGCTATAGAATAACCATCTTAAGTTGCACTAGTCTATTTGGTAGAAAATGAGATTAGCCTAAAGACCTAGCTAGACATGTCTAGGGAAAGACTAGTCTAACTTCATTGAAAGGGTTTAAATCTAACTAGCTTAAGAATCCTCAATCTACATTAGGAATCTTAAGAATTTAGTCTAAAGGGGGAGGGTTGAACTAATCAAAGGATTCATAAGCTTGATTGATAGAGGGGATGGTCTAAAATCCATAACACAAGCATCAAGCATGGAGAAACACATATTGGAAGTATGGTGGACCCAAGAGAGCTTGGAAGAGAGTGCGCATTTATGACATCACTAGATGATGCATTGAGTAACAAAATAATGTGAAGCATAAACAAGAAATGAGGATAAATGGCAAGCAACTCAATAATGATGAAGCTCACATGAGCTGCCCAAAAATTAAGTCACCAACAACACTAACAAGAAGCTAGAGTGAAGGATGAAGCACCAATCAAGAGCGAGTGAACAATGAGCACACAATGTGTGGGGTGCCAAATAGGGTTGTCTTTGTATAGGCTATAAGTCAAATGTGGTTGGAGTTGCATGAATGAGAGTTGAGAGGACTTACTATGAGTGCCTTATGAGAAGGACCCCATGTCACTTCATAGAGCACCACACATGTTTCTAACACCTTGTCTTGATGCTCAAAAACTGTTGAGTATGGAGAGAAACATAATGATTAGAGAAGACAACAAATTGTAGAGAAATAAAATGATACAGAGAAGACAAAAAAGTGTAGCAACCATGGATACGTAAGTCGTGCACATAAATGGATGTGCCTCAAAGATAGCACAAAGAAGACTTCTCAAGTGTAAAACATGGATGAAGAAATGACTCCCTACAACTAGTAGCTTGCCAATGTTCAAACTAGTAAAAGCTTGAAGAGGACCATCAAATACTCTTCAACCATATGGTGTGTCTAAAAGGCCACAAAATGTTGAAGAAGAAGAGTTAGATCCCCATCCACAATCATGACATGATTAGACTCACAAATCACCTCCTAATCACAAACACTTGATTTCTACAAGTGAGTGAAACCAAGAGTACACCTATGTGCTCCTCACAATGAGCACTAGATATTTCTAGCGAGGGCACTAGTTGCCCCCTCTCAAACACCACTTTTTGTAGCTCTCGCCATGATTAGGTGAGCTAGGAAGTTTGTTGCATGGGCTAAGAGAAGTCTACATTGATGGAAGAAAATTGAAGCTTCCATTGACCATAAGACCACTCACCAGTAGATGAATCATCCAATGGACACAAATGAGGCTACTCTCTGATGAGAAGCCCCCTTCTCATAAGATATGGCCGATAAGGATTCACTTGAATTGTCTTCTTGAAAGCTTATGCACTTCCACTATTTGTGGACACTTATAGCTTCCCTTCAAAATTCACTAGCAACTCCTCCACAAAGATGTGCATGGAGAGGCGGCTTTGCCAATGCATAATCCTCCACAAGAAGTACACCAACCATGAGTAATGTGAGATGAAGGATATCTACTCCAACATGAGAGATAGATGTTATCTTACCTTGCCAAGCATAAGATGCTTCAATATGGGTAGCACAAAAAGTGAATTAGGAGAGAGACACTTTGATAGATTGAGAGCCTCTAGAGTACCATGAATGGCCTTTTTGTGGCAAAAATCCTCCATATCTCAAACATCTCGAGGTGCCATGCTTGAAATCACATAGGAGAAATCCTTGTGCACAAGTTGAGGAGTTAATGTCCACGATCATGACCAATATATGTGCCATAGGTGGATGAGCAATGTATACTAACTCAAAGCAAATGAATAATAAATGTAGCACAAAATGTGTGGGATGCCAAACAAGGTTTCCTTTAGATGGTCTACAAGGACAAGACCTCGAGAGTCTCACATGTATTAAACTCTAGAGGACTCACCATGAGTGCCTCAAATGAAACTAGAATAACATTTTCTAGAGTAGCATTTATATTTTTAACATAACCAACTTGGGACATATCCCCTCTCCACTAGCATGGAGTAGCACTATCACTACAAGGTGTGAAGAAATTAATTGTTGTGTTGAAAGATCCAAGAAATTAATCGTTGTGTTGAAAAACCCAAGAGTGCAAGAAAGGTGAAGTGAAAGCTATGGAGGATGGAGATGGAGAGAAAGGGAAAGCGAAAATTGGAGCCCTTCCAAAGATGGCAAGAGGGTGAGACCCAGTGCATTATGATTTGCACAAACTCACTCTTGCTTCATTAGAGCTAGATGCGTCTTAAATAGGTAAATAGGCATATATCTCATGTAGTACATGGCTTATGGCGCACACGCACACACACACACACACACACACACACACACACACACACACACACACACACACACACACACACACACACACACACACACACACACACACACACACACACACACACACACACACACACACACACACACACACACACACACACACACACACACACACACACACACACACACACACACATGTGCACACACATTTTGCCTCTTCTCCTCAACATCCTTTCACATAAATCCCCATATATCATCAGTGCTCACAAGCATCACATTTCTCAAGATCCCTTGTGGTGCCCAAATAGGTTTCATTCCAAGACAGTATACAAACATGCACATTGGGTAAAATGGAAAGATGAAAGACATACAACATTTGCTACATCATTGGTGCCTCACACGTCATTAGTGCTCGTGGGTACCACATTTTTTATTAAGGTGGAGCTACTCTTGGGTTAAGAGAAGAAGACTTAGATTTTGGCAAGGTTCCTTTAGCCTTTCAATGACAATTATCATCACAAAGGCCAAATTAGCTCTACAACTGATGTAAAACCTATTTATTTAAAGCACACACTGCTAGGAAGTTTCCTTTTAGTGTGCCCATTTTCCTTTGGTGGATCACCAGTATGAACGGGATCCCTATGTTGAGTCGGTTTTGCTAATTGGAGAGTAGGGTGCAATATGCATGAGGGGGTTCCCAACACAAGAGCATTTGGGGTTGGAGTGAGATAGAATAGAAGAGAATTGAGAGGTGCATAGTCCATGGTGGTATTCCTAGCAACAGGCTGCACCAGAGTGCATGGTGGCATACACTTGAGGATAGTAAATATGAGTAAAAATAGGATTAAAATCTAAAGGATAGTATAAGCTAATGAAGTCTAAGGTGCTAAGCCTAGATGACTGTAGGAATAGGGAGAGATGGGTGGAAATTTAGAATGTAGGGCATCGAACTCATGCTCATATGAAATAGAGAGGAAACAAAAGGTGGAGTTTGAGGTCAACAATTAACCTTGGCTGTGAAGCAACAACTATGAAAGATGAAACACAAACACATGCATGAGCGTATGCGTGTATAGTATGAAAGCAAAAGGTAATCACTAAAAGAAAAGAAATACAAATAGAAATATGATGGGTCTTTCTTTATGGGCTAAGGTTCATAATAAATAATGATGATGCCCATAAGAAAAAGATAGGTGTGCCCCTTTTGTAGCACAAAATATTGGCCCTCAACTGTCATTCTTTTGTGAGTTGTTCATTGTAAATAGGCTTACTTGAAAAAATATCAAAATATGCCAAATTTTTAAATATGAGTTCTATATGATACATATAGTCTAACTATAAAAAGACACATGTAACTCACTTGGGGAATATGGTTATAATAGGGAATTGTTAGATGATATTGTATCGGCCTCTTTACCCTATAAACAGGACTAATGAAACGTTGGGTGTTGATGAAATCATTGACTGACATGGGATTGGGCTTGTAGTGAATCACATCATAACACCCAATCTTCTTACGTTTCCTGTGCATGACTACAAGATTATGAAACTATGGGTTTTGTAGGATTGCGACAATTGTGGGACTATTGGAACTGCAAGACTGTAGAAAGTGTAGGATTGTAGGTTTTGTAGAACCATAGGGAGAAAATGTTAGTGGATATGTTAGTTCATGTGTGATGTATGCTAGTGTGGGATGGGCACACCTTAGATATTTTAGGCATTTTATATTTGTCATTCTCATGGTATTTGAAGCATTTGTTGTTGGTTGATTGGCATTTAATGTTGGCCAACTAAACATCATTTATGGTATGGATTTGGCCTATATATTTTGGTCACTCCCTCCATATTATGTGCATTACCATGTACATGTTTTGTGGAGAGAGGGAGTCAGTCTTGGTTTTGGACTGTTCATATGAATGTATAGGACTATTTTCAAATTGCAAACACATTGTTTATTGCCAGATTGCAAACACATTGTTTATTGTCTAAACTCATGTATGGCAATTCAAATGCATATGGGCTAAATATTATAAAATTTGTCATAAGCCATATTCTCAGGTCTTGGTCTATATACTGATGTACATGCTATATAGAGTTTGGACACAATCTTTTATGTCACATACATAATCTATAGTTGGATTTCAACATATATTGGTTTCTTGTTGTTTCTTATCATCTTCTTCGATGGAAATTCATCTCTCTATGTTATGATCCTCTTCTTACTTGAGTCTCTGAGACTTTTGGCCATACATGATAAATCCCTTAGCATCTTTGGTGAACTCAACATGAAATGCCAAAGAAAGAGTTCTATAGTATGGGAGACAATACAAATTTTTGTGAAGTTTGGCAAACCACGTAGTAAATCTAACATCTCAAATATTAAATACAAACAATGTTATAAAACTTAAAAGAATCGAATAAGTTAACAAATTCACTATAATGAGCGAGATGCACAGGAACTAAGGGTTAGATACCTAGTCACACTGACCGGGGTATAAAGGTGTAAGAGACCCAGTTTAGGGCATCGATGTATAATCAAGAATTGACTCTCTCCTTCAACTTCCATGGCTTCCTCCCTCTCTATCCCTTCTTTCCAGTCTTTCTCTTTCCTCTCTTAGTCTTTCTCTCTCTTATTCTTCCTCTCTTTCTCTCTCTTCTTCTCATCCTCCCTCTCCTCTCAGCTTTATTCATTACAATTGGTATTAGAGCATTAAGCTTTGGTTGTTTCTCCCTTTCCATTTTTCTAGTCTAGCTTCCTTTTCAATTTGGAAACCCTAGTTACTCAAGTAGTAGGTAAATGTAAAGCAAGGAGTACTATAGTTAGTGATAGCTTTCTTGAAGACAAGAAAGAGCTTTGGTTGGAGCTTTTGACACATTTGGAGAAAAAATTGTTAATTTAGTAGGTCGTCACTCTTCCCTATGCAACTTTTAGGGGATCACAGGCCAAATTTAGGGTCTTAGGAGTTAGAGAAGGAGAAAAACCCTAGTTACTTTTTGCTTCAATCCTTCTCTCTCTCTCTCTCTCTCTCTCTCTCTCTCTCTCTCTCTCTCTCTCTCTCTCTCTCTCTCCCTCCTTTTGCAAAAACTGCCATGGCAACCATGCCCAAGAATCCTCAAGATATTCACTCCCACACTTCCAGGGCATCCAAGGCAGTATGGCCTCTAGGTAGCCCCCAACATTTTTCCAGCACATTTCATGTTGAGTGGACTACTTCTCTCCTGCCACTCTTCTGCAATCAATCTCTACCTTGGCTCTTCTGGCCTTTAAGCAGTTGATTGGGGAATCTTGCTTAGGATCTTGACCTCCCTTTTCCAACATTTGAGCTCCCCTACCTTGAAAACCCTAGCTCATTGTTGTACACAATTTTGGATAGCCATTAAAGCTCAGTCCAAGGTCTCAAATTATTCCATAACCTCTAAAATATTAGCCCTTAGGAGCTTCTTCATCCATTCTTGGCCACATTAATCCAGACTGAAGACACGAAGCTCAACTTGCAAAGGTTTATCATGGCCATCCATGAAAGTTCCACTTAAATATTTCAACTCTTGAAGAGCAATCTTAGGATCAACCATGGGAGCCCCCACCATCAAAAGAAGTATAAAATTCTTGAAGATTATCCCCATTGAAGGTGTTTTGCTTTTTCGGGCTAAATTAATGGAGGATTTGAGGCCATTATTGGATCATGATTCATTCATCCACTTCAAGCAGCACTAAAGAATTATGATAATTAAACCTTAATCTCTCATTTTAATCAATTTTAGAACTAAGTCCTCTTGTTAGAGAGATTTAAGGGTGCATATTGCCTTGTAACTAGAGTTGTCCACCTTGAATGCATGCTACCCACATTGACTTAGCAGCTTGCTTGCTTCTGAATTGCATTCCAATTCACAAGGACAAATCTATCCAATTAGTTAATACAAACCCTAATACATCTTTGTCATGTGTGTATTGAATTGATCTCAAGAGAGTAATAAGCCATTGTAAAAGGGTAAGTGGCAGCCAGTGAGTCCAATTCTTGCATTTTATGAAAACGCCCAATGTTTCTTTTCCCACATGCATCTCATGATAGTTGAATAATAATTTTTTTTTCCATGTATACTTCGGCTAAGAGACAGCCCAATGCTAGGCAAGGTGGTAGGCCAAAAGAGGTGACACTCCCTTACCACTTAAGACCTTGAAGGGGTACACAACCTGGCTCGAGGGGAACTTTGCCCATCTCTCAATGATCTAGAGTCCAATAATTGTATGCAGGTATAGGTCACTCCATGATCACCCCATTTCCAATTATATACCCCCTAATATGAGGCACTTTCATTGATAAAGAAACCCATGTATGGCACTTGACATGTATGCAATCAATGCAAGATGTACAACACTGAGGCTTCCATATGCAATGATGTCAAAGAAAACTAATGATTAAATGTACTTAGGATCATACTCAATAGGCTATGTACATTGATTACTATGATTCTTAGGCTCCTTAACCCTTGGGCCACTCATACAATGCGAATTTGGACCAGGGCAAGCAATGTTTTAGTTGTAAGAATTCCAAGACAATCATAGAAAGCTTGCTGTGGTTAATTCTTTATTGTACCTTGGAGAGAGCCCCATATCTCACCTTGAAGAGGGCATCATCCCCTTTGATTTGAATAAAAAATATTCCCAATCGGAGTTACAATCTAAATGCCATTTTTGTGTACTGAGGTCACTATGGATGGGGTTTTAGGATAGGCACAGAGATTCAATTGTAGAATTCTCTAATCATTCCCTATCACAATTATTAATAGCTCATCTCAAAGAGACATTTGTCCCCTTCTATTTGAATCAAGAATATCCTCGATTGGAGTTGTCTATTAGGAGTTATGCCTATTTTATTGATAGTGGACCTTGTAGACTACACTCTTATGGCAGCACAAAAAAGTAAGAGCACAGTCCATGGTGAGGTCCGGAAGGAGATTAGACACTCCAAGGCCTCAATAAATGAAAAACCTAGCTCGGCACAATATTATAATAGTTTTATGTGAGAGAAGGTGTGATATGGACCCTTATCTTATGCTCAATCACACCCTTTGTCAACATGAGCTCTGTCACATGGAAAGGCACAATGACAGTTGCCAATCATCATTAGATGCTCTCAAAAATTGATCTTGTGATAAAGCAAATGGCACTATCCAACTGTCTAATTCCACAACCTCAATACAAGGTAAGGTAAGTGACTCCAAGCGTGAATCATAATGGTCTCCATTATTGGGCCCACTTCTTCATGGTCCACAGGGTATTCTTGGAGCTAGGGGCATTCCTCCTACTTCCACATTTGAGGTTGGCGAGTCCTCTCATAGTCATGACATGCCTCTCTTGAGCTCTCCCATCATCCATGTAGCCAATCCCCCTATGAGACTCGTGCCTCCCATAGGAAGAAGCTCCCCCACTCTCCCTAGGAGCCCCAATGGCACTTATTTGGCTCAGCCCCATAATGGATAGCATGCTATTAATGGCTAGCATAGTAGCAATGGGAAACATGGTTATCAGCAGTGGCAACATGGATTCAATGCACAACATGGCATGTATGGACAACATGGTATGTATGGGCATCATGGTATACATGGATAACAAGGCTATCATGGGCACAACATGGCCCCAATGAACTCCATGACAAGATTATTCTTACCAAGTACATTGGGCAATCACCATCCCCATCAAACTTGGAAGGATGGACTTCCAAATTGGAGTCATACTTTAATATTTACCCATGCATTGATGATTTGAAAATTCTCTTCACCTCTCTCCACATAGAGGATTTTCCCACACATGGTGGTGCTATATCAGCCATGAGATTGATTATTTTATTGACTAGGATAACTTTAAGATGCATATGGTCCAAGTCTTTGTATCCCCAGTGGAAAAAGAGTGGTTGGCAAGATGATGGTATCGGCTTGACCAATGTAATCTCACAGTGAGAGAGTATACAAATCAATTCATGAAATTGAGCATGTATGTTGAGTATGAGTAACAATGCAAAATTACACAAGTACATTTATGGGTTAGAGCCTAGCTTATTCGTTGATGTGATAACTCAAAAGCCTTCTACCTTGTTCAATGCAATTGAATTGGATGAAAGATATGCATAAAGTACCATAAAAATGAGAATTTTTAGTAAGGTTTTGGACATCCCTGCATCCCATTGAGGCATGGTCCGTATGGGTGTGTTTTTAGAGGCAACTTGTAGCAGCCCCAAAATACCTATTTACCCTCTTCTATGCCAAAAGAAAACATGGCACTTTCGGGATATTAGTTAGCTCTAATGATGAGGGTAAATATGCTGAAAATGCACCTCAAAGTGCATTAGCCCCAAGTGATCCAAGTGGTCCAAAATTCATTTTCCCAAATGTTGTGAAGGAGTGAAAAAAAAAGGCTTATGTTTTAAGTGTGGTAATAAGTACGTGGTAGACCATGCCTTAAATGCCCCTACAAGACAACAAAGGTCAAAGTTCATTGCATGTATATAATGGAAGATTGGCACAATGATGAGGAGGAATTACATGCCTTACTTTCTGCAAATAACTTTATGCATACTAAAAATGAGGAGTATGCAGAGGACTTGGACTAGGAGCAGTTTTATGATTCAGAGGATGGGTTTCCCTTTGACCTAGGTGGCTACCCACCTCATGATCTTGGATTGATCACCTCTACTATATCCCCCCCCCCCCCCCCCCCCCCCTCTAGCTACCACTTTCCTATGCTCCATCTCCTTGGATGCATGGACTAGCTCTAGGAGCCCCAATACTCTATGCATTCAAGGAAGTCTTAATGAAAAGCATGTATTTATCCTGGTGGATAGTGGTAGTACACATAGTTTTGTTAATAAATCAGCCATTGATAAGTTGAAATGTACCCCTATGGAATTATAATACATCTTGAAAGTTTAAGCAGTAAATGGTGAAGAAGAAAACAACACACATGTATGCTCCAAGGTTTCCCTATGCTTGGCTAAAAACTACGTGGCATCAGTTGATCTAATTATGTTAAGCATGGGCCCCATTGATGTTGTCTTGGGTTGTGACTGGCTGAAACACTTGGCTAAAATTGTTGTGGACCTCTCAACTCTACCTCGAGTTTATGATGAATGGACAACTCATCTACTTAGAGGGAGTTTGTGAGATACTGCTAATTTTCAACTAATCACATCATAGCAACTCAAAAGGGAGTTTAAATGCTCACATATGTTTTTCTTACACTTGAATAAGGAAAATTCAAGTTAGGCCTCTAAAGTATTTAGGAATTCAGCCTTGAAAGCTTTACTAGAGGAGTATGATGATTTATTTCAAATACCCATAGCCCTTCCCCCTAAGAGGCAAATGGACCACCCACTTTATCTCAAGTCCCATTCTAAGCCAATGAACAAGACATATTATAGACTCTTCGAGTGTAAATGTGAAGATGCTGCAAAGCACATCAAAGAGTTATTTGAGATGTGATTTATTGAATTAATTTTCTCATCTTATGCATCCCCAATCTCACTAGCCAAGAAGAAAGATGGCTCTTTTCACATGGGCACTGACTACAGGGACTTGAATAAGATTACAGTTAAGAATCGGTATTCTATCCCACATATTGATGACTTGTTGGATGAGTTTTAAGGGGCATCGTATTTCATTAAGATTGATTTGTGCTCACACTATCATCAAATATGTATAATGGAGGGTAATGAGGTCAAAATAGCTTGTAGGACTGATCGTGGGCTTGATCATTTTCTAGTGATGACTTTTGGATTGACTAATTCCCCCACCACATTTTAGAGCCTCATGAATAAAATCTTACACCTCTTTCTTTTCAAGTTTGTGCTCATATTCTTTGATAACATTCTTATTTACAGCAAATCACAAGAGGAGTACTTGTTAGACAAGTGTTTGATGTCTTGAGAGAGCATAGGCTATTTGCTAAGGAAAGTAAGTGCTTGTTCATTTAGACATGAGTGGAATACTTGGGGCACATTGTTAGTGAAAATGGCATACAAGCTGATCCAAAAATGTGCAATGTGTTAAGGACTAGCCCACACCATCAAGCACTACCTCATTATGTGGTTTCCTTGGTCTCTCTTCATTTTATAGACATCTTATTAAGCATTACGCCACCATTTTAGCACCTTTGATGACATATTGATTAAAGAAGGAATTATTTTTTTGGGACACTGTTGTTATCGATTGCAATTTTAACTTGTTGAAGGAGATGATTACTTCAGCCCCTATCCTTGTATGCCATGGCTTCTCAAAAGAGTTTACAGTTTAGTGTGATGCTAGTGGTTGAGGTATTGGTGATGTCTTGATGTAAGGGCATGGTGCGATTGCTTTTACGAGTCATAATCTTGAAGAAAAGGAGATGCAAATGAATGTTTATGACTAATAGATATTAGATATCCTTCATAATGTTAAGAAATGGCACCATCATCTATATGGCAACCATTTTAGAGTGAAGAGTAACCATTGAGTCCTCCAGTACTTCTTCACTTAGTGTATTTTGACTCCTAACTAGAGGAGATGGGTGGAAACTTTGTAAAATTATGATTTTGACATCTCTTATACTAGGGGCAAAGATAATATAGTGGCTAATTCACTATCACGGATGTGGGCATGCAAAGTATCTACCATTTTAGAGTTTCATAGTGATTGGATTGAGGAGCTTCAGGAAGCCTATTTACTAAATGAGGACTTTGGACACATATTTCAAAAAATATAGCATAGGTTAATGGATAAAAACTCCCTATATCAACTCAAAAATGGCCTTATATGGTTCCATGGCAAGATTGTCATTCCCCACACTTCTCCCTTCACATGGAAGATCGTGGAAGAGATACATCCTTGCCCCACTACTAGTCATTTGGGTGTTTTCAAAACATATGATAGGATCACCAAGAGCTTTTAATTGGAAGGGCCTATGGAGGGATGTCAAGGATTTTGTAACCAATTGTGTCCCATGCCAACAAAATAAGGACAATACGTTTAGTCTAGTTAGTCTGTTGTAGCTCTTGCCTATCCTTGAAGGGAAATGGACACATATCACTATGGATTTCATTATTGGCTTGCCTATCACTAAGAAAGGATGGAATAGCATACATGTGGTAGTTGATCTCCTCACTAATGCTGCCTACTTTATTCCCACTAAACCTTAGTATATCGCATCAGGTGGCCACTCTGTTTATGGAGCATGTATTTAAGTTGCATGGGTTACTGCAAGAAGTCATAGTGCTTGTTTGGAATGCCGAGTTCACGAGAAAATTTTGGTAGGAAGTTTTCACATTTATAGGCACCAAGTTTGCTCCATTCACCGCATACCACCCATAGACTAATGATAAGATCGAAATGGTAAATAAATGACTTGAGACCTACCTAATACATTTTTGTCATGATGTATAATATGGTTGGGATATGTGGCTCCGCTTGGCTAAATTTGCATACAACAACTCCATCCACTCTAACATTGGGGTTTCTCCTTTTGAGGCATTATATGGGTATAAGGTTCCCCTCCCTATGGTCTTGTTCAATGAAAAGATCAATCCCCAAAGTAAGGAGAAGTTAGAGGGTATGTAGACCCTGCTTTACTAAAGTAAAGTGAATATTCAAAAGGCACAATATCACATGAAGCTTTGTGCTAATGAGAGAAAAAGGCATTTGTAATTCTAAGAGGGAGAGCTAGTTCTATTGAAAATGCTTTAGTCTCATTACTCCACTCTTAAGGAGGGTAGCAATAACAAGCTAGCCCATCATTTCTATGGCCCCTATCGGATCCTAAAGAGCGTTTGTGACTTGGCTTACTGTCTAGATATTACCCCTACCTCCAAGATTCACAATGTGTTTCATGTAAGTTAGCTAAAGCCCTTCATTGGCACCTCAGTGGACTATGTGAAAGAGCTACTTCCCATGGATGAATAATGCATCATTCGGTATATCTGTGATGTAATCATTGGGCAATGAGATAAATACTTACGATTTTGATCTATCAAGGAATACCTCATCAAATGGCAAGGCCTACCCCTAGAAGAAGCCTCTTGGTGCCTAGCCACTATCGTGGAAGAGTTTTCTTACCTCTGAGAGACCCAACATGCTAAAGACTCTAGATGTAGATCTACCCCGTTTTGGCTCCACACTGCTTGCAAACTACACACTATTTTAGAATAATTTTTGTAGCTACATTAACTACATCTATATGCTTTATACATGGGCTAAAAGTGCTTGTTATAAGATCCATTTTTGACATGTGTCACACCCCATTTGGAGTAGCCCATCAAAAGCTATGGTAGATTTATCTTAGCAAGCTTGTGGTGGATAGCATGCTGTCCATAGTCTTCATGCCCTCAGTTAAAATTAATTGGTGGCACAGTTCCCTCGCAATCATGCCCATGACATATATGTTAGCTATACCTTGCCTTATGCTCCATTATGTGCCCCTCCTCCATCAAATCTTCTCATTGTAATGTTGATCGAAGTAGTACTCTATAGCCACATTCACTAACGAAACTATCTTTTGTTTTTGAGGGCAAAAAATTTTGGGCTTGAGATGGAATTTCACAATTGAGGTGCATGAGAACTAAGGACTAGATACCAGTCACACTAATCGGGTTATAAAAGATGTAAGAGACCCAATTTAGGGAATCCACATATAATCAAAAATTGACTCTTCACCTTTTTCTTCAACTTTCATGGCTTTCTTCCTCTCTCTCCCTCCTTTCTTGTCTTTCTCTCTCCTCTCCTAGTCTTTCTCTCTTTCTCTCCCTTTTACTTATTCTCCCTCTCCTCTCAACTTTATTCATTACATTCACATAGAGTTAAAGAAAAACATACAATAGGGCCCAATCTCCCCCATGATAAAAACCATGGTTTGCCATCCTCTATTATGAAATAGATATAAAGAGGTTTCCTATAGCTTGCTACAATTGATTCAAAAAATTATGTGTGCCAAACTATGATATTTTGACATTAGCATCATATTTGGAATGTGCTAAAACCTCCAAAACAACTTCACAAGCTCTGAATTTTGACTCTACACAGGGGAGAAACAACAAAACTAAAATTTTAACATGTTCTCTTATTTTGTATGCAATCCTAGTGCATTTATAAAGAAATTGTAGGATTTTTATTTTGTTTCCAGATCTCTTTCTGTGTAGGAAAGATGTCTAGGTCTAAGATAGTTGTAAAGAAGCTTCCACTCAATTAGAGCTCCATACCTTGTTTATCACAATGAAGTAGTTACTATCTCAAAATGTGGTCTTTCATAGTGCTACTTCTCAGCCTACTAGAAAATTGATCCCCTCTCAACCTATCTTATCATCATCAAGCTAGCCTCCAAAGGGTCCTCCTAAGTATCTTACATAAAATGTAGATAGAGGTTGGGTACAATGGGCGAAGGAGAATCAAAAAGTACCAACACTCTTTTTATCAGATCATTCCAAAGCCTATCTTCTCAAGAATTATATGTAAGTCTGTGTAAGATCTCTATCAGCACAAAAATTAGGAGGTAGTTTCTACCATAGGGATAAAAGATACATTTAGGATATTTGGAACTCATTCAAGTGCCATTTTTTAACTAGACTTACAAAATTGCATCAATATATTTCATACCGATTCAATATTTATGTTAACTTCTAACAAAAGTTATTGGTTCAACATAGTCTTAATTCCACTTAGAAAGGGTAAATAACATGATTAATATATTACTATTCATGTACTAATTGAGTTTTTTACATTGGAGCATTTACAAACTATGTTAACACATTATATCTCCATATATGTAAGATTCTGTAATGTAAATACATAGATATTATTCTTGAATGTATTTCACGTTCTTTCAAGATTAAGTTTATGAAAATAGCATTGCATGTGGTCCAATATTAAAATTGAGCCTCATGCAATGCTATTGACCAATTTGCATGGGTCTCAATGTAAATCAATGTGAGAAACAATTTCAAAATTGAACTACAACATGATGCTCAATCTCAAAATTGAGCCTCATTTACATTCAAATTGAGATTCTTGTCGAGTGATCACTACTCACAAGGATAAAAAATACAATTGACTCGAGATATAAGCCATTAAAACACAAGCTATCAAAAGATAATGCACAAATATGGGCTAGTCCAAAAGAACATTATGGCCACCTATATTCTCACATTTATGTTTCTTCCCTGCTATCTAGCCATATTTAGAATTTTTGTGAGAAAACTCTGGATCTTTTGCTAGGATGACCAACATTGTAATGTGTGTGATGAGTGATGTTCCAGCAGGTGTTGGCAATACTGAATTGTCAATGCCATCCAAGACATGGATGTCCTATACTATAGTAGGCGTAACCGCCTTTCTTTAGTGGCCATGTAAGCATATGTAGAGACTTTGAATTCACCATGGCCTTCCCATCATCTCATCACATCCATTTCTTATCACCAAACTTGTAGATAGATTGTGTTTAGCACATGCTATCCATTGATGTGTTTGGCACAACTACTAATGAGAATCCCAAACCTGGAGGTTATTCCTCATATAGGATGTTTGTAAGTTGCAATTGCAAAAGGGAGGCTTTAAAAAAAAACTTTTAGTTAATCATCAGTAGAATATAGGTTGAGTGAAGAAGTAAGTGTATATTTTAAGTGAGGTTCTTCTGCTAGTGGTATGTAGGAGGATGACAGATTGTTTGCTATGCAACATGTGATGAAAGGGTTGTCTACACAAGGCAAAGCAGATGATGTATGGTATATAGACTTAGGGGCATCTAACCACATGACTCCTCATGGAGAGTGGTTTGACACATAGTAGAAGGTGCTCATGGATATGTTTTCACAGGGGATGATACGCATCATGACCTTATGCATACATGTACTGTTCCCTTGATGATGCATGGTGATAGGAAAACGAGTCTCTATGATGTGTTACATATACCATCCATAACCAAAAACTTGCTTTTTGTGGGACAAATATTTGAACAGAATCTACAAGTTAGATTCAATAGAGATGGTTGCTACATTGAAGAGTATGGTGGTCAAGGCTGCAAATGCATTGCTAAAGGCAAAATAAATGCCAAGATTTTTACATTGGATACAAAAATTCCAATTGAATACTGCTATGTATTCACATGACAATGCTGCAATAAGGGACATTGAGATATGGCATAAAAGGATCGGTCATGTAAATGTTCAAAATCTAAAGAATATGCAGCATAAGCAAGTTGTAATTGGACCCTCACAGAATGCATCTCTTGGGGGATCGCGTTACTATGTGTCATTCATAGATGACTATAGTAGGTACACATG
The DNA here is from genome assembly GCF_053477565.2 of Lygodium microphyllum. NCBI lineage: Eukaryota > Viridiplantae > Streptophyta > Polypodiopsida > Schizaeales > Lygodiaceae > Lygodium > Lygodium microphyllum. The sequence goes on from NC_141145.1 coordinate 68,842,449, forward strand.
GTTGTATGTGCTGAAGCACAAGAATGATGTCATGGATGCTTTTCAAGACTTTAAGAGACATGTGGAGAAATAATTAGCTTGCTACATCTCATGCTTGAGATATGATAGTGGCGGAGAATATGTTTCTAAAAACTTTGATCACTTCTTGGAAGCCCATGGGATTAAAAGGAAATTGAAATGTAGGTATACACCACAACAAAATGGTGTGGCAGAACGGAAAAATAGGGTGACCATGGAATCGGCTAGAGCCATGTTGTTTGCCATCATTTTATGTGTAGAAAGTGGAAAAAACACACTAGAACAAGAAGGTGGGGTTGAACTGAGGCAAATCCTCATGCTTCAGTCCCCACAAACATTCACAAACATTGCTCTTAATTTTCATTAATTTTCCGCACCCAAAATGCATTTTTCTCCTATTTTTAGTGATCTTTCTCTATTTTCCTTGTATTTTCTCTTTTTTTTGCATTATTTTATTACCAAAAATTCAAAATAGGTTATGGGCTGTGGCCCTTAGTTCCTTCTTACAGCAAGAATAAAAATTTAGTTGGTGTTCCTATTCATTTTTCCATTTTTATGTCCAAAAACATCATTTTCCCTTGATTTTCCATATTTTACGTGTTTTAGTGTATTATTTTGAGCCACAAGATGCATATTTTTCTGATTTTCTGATTATGATCAACAAATACTCATGGAAAACAGCAACATAAACAATTTTTAGCCCACATGAACAACATTTTATCAATCAAAAGCCATGAAATCTCAAATTTCCTTTGAAAAATTTGAATTACCGCTTATTTGCGTGTTTCGGGTTTCATGTCCATGGCTGCAAATCTGAAAATCAGCAGCATTTCATGTCCAGCACAATCACAAATCACCATTTCCAGCCCGTGGAGCAATCCGATCCATGCCGGACAAGCCTCCATCATTCTTTCTTCTTCCTTCTTCTTCCCACATGAATTTCCCCTTAGAAGAGAGAGAGGGAGGAGAGAGAAAGACTAGATTTCTATCTCAACATTCAGGCCATCAATTGAGGAGCGAAGGGCGGCGATAAGATCCACAGACAGGAGGGAATGAAGCCCCATAATCCATTAGGCAGGGTGTTTGTAACATCCATGATGCCCTCTCTCCATCCATGGCGAAAAAAATGGCGCCCTCTGTTGATCACGTTTTTTCATCCCTCTTCATTCTCTCTCCACATTTTTTTCTTCATAAGGTGCATAAATTTTTTTTGGGGGGGGGGGGGTCCAAACTCAAAAGGCATGCTCAAATTTGGCCTCCCAAGTGTCCACCTTTTCATATCTTGACCATTTTGTGGCCATTTCCCCGTCCGGACTCCGAATTGAGCTTTGAAAAATCCTGGGCATCCACGAACATATCTGCACATAAACAACCAAAGAAGCATCAAACTGATACAAAACAAATATATAATAAAACTCAACACAATGCTCCCCCTACCCTTGGACAGAACCAAGGCATGACATCCACAAGGAGTAGGCCTAGCATCATCTAATAGAAGATCCAAAGTGAGTCGCTAACCACCTGCTCCAACACAGCCAAACTAAAAAAACCTATCAAAGAGGTTGCCCTAAGTGGTAGTCTGCACTACTTACCAACTAAAGATAACACAACTAGGAGCTCCTACAAGGCGAGGACTCCTATAGCTTGATCAAAGAGTATTTTGTTTTAGTACATGTCTTCTTTTAGGGTTTATATTGGATGAACATACTTGGGTATGTAAAAAGGAGGGAGCTGAGCGTAGTGACCCAAGGAGAACAGGGCATCGGCCTCAGGACCTGTCTCGGCACCCAAGAACCTACCAAGCCCTTGCAAGGCGACACTTAATCCTTTTCTAACGCTCACTTTTATTTTTGCCCCAACATTTCTTGTTTTGTCATTTTTTTTCCAGCAAGAAGCCACCCCTAGGAAGATAAGGTATTGGCCCCAGGTCTGATTCGTCCCCAGGAACCTACCAGGCCTTTGCAAGGCAATGATCAACTGCTTATATATTTTCATTTCTTTTCTTTTCTTGGGATAGGGGTTAGAACCCCTTTTTACACACCTTTGTATTTATATTTATCTTTTAGGATGTACAGAGTTTCTTGGCATAATCATTATTAGCTTCTGGCAGGCTTCTCTAACTGCCTCACTACTAACAAGAACTCCTAGAACGGCTGCCTAGCAGGCTAGCAAAATAGGGCCACTAGGACTTCCTTCTAAAATAGGTATTTCGATGCCTGACAATGTCTTTACAGGAGGCAATGACTACTCCGACCTCCCTCAAACATACTTAGCCTAAACCTGGGACTTCATGCCTTGGTTGCGGGTCCCCAACAAAAATGTATCCCCTCGACAAGTACAAATACACATATAACAGGAAAGAAAGGTACTCGTAAAGGAGAGGTATCACCTGGATTGGCCACAAGAAGCTTCCATCGCAGTAAAGGCTCCTCCAGGCTCCACCAAATTCCACGAACACGAAACCTGTCCAGCACAACACGTAAAACAAAAACCCGATTAAATGCACCCGCACTAGACAGGGAAATGGCCCTCTTGGCCTAATGAAATCAAACACTTCACTACAAAACTAAATCGGCCCTCTTGGCCTAATGAAATCAAACAATACTACGCATAACATCCTCCTGGAAACAACTATGATAGACATCAAAGCATACCATTCCCAGGGGAACAGGGCTCGTAGCCCTAAACTAGGTGCATTAAATTATGACCCATCCCTCCTGCGTATATCGCAAGAGGTGTTCGCATCACATGTTGTCTAATTAGTCTGTGGGTCCAAGATAATAAAGGCAGATGAGTCTCGCTTGCCCTCTGCATCACCCAGATCAACCATCGTCTGCCAAAGAGGGCATGTTCAGAAAGCATACCCCAGAAACGACCAGGTCCTGTCTCACCATCAATAGATATATCGGGACAAGGGCCACAATTAAAGAAGAGGTCTTCTTCATACGCAAAATTAGCCAAAGAATCGGCAAACTGATTCCAATGCCATGGAATTAGCTGAAAAGACACTCAATCAAACTCATCTAGCAGGGCTATGGCAGTATGATGATACATGCAAAGGATGGGGTTTCGTACCATGTACGTCCCATTGAGTTGATTTAAAACCAACTGAGAGTCCCCTTTCACCAATAACTGGCGAATACCACCCTTCTTTGCAATATTCAAACCCATTATCAGGGCTTTGTATTCAGCCATATTATTGGTAAAATCCACCCCGAGATAAGCAACTAACTTCATGACAATGCGTCGTCGGGGGTCTCGGATGACAACTCCTACACTTCCTTTTTTGCATGCACCCCTGGACGCCCCATCAAAGTACAAGGTGTACGTCCATAAAGGGTTTACATATCCCGCCATTCGGAACTCTACTCGTAATTATGGTAATCAAAATTCAGCATATTCAACAGGTGGACTGTAGGCTCCATCCCTCCATCATCATTGAATTCAACAGGGATGCTCGTCAAAATTTGTAGGCAGTGATGGCAGAAGACCTTGATCTCCCAAATAAATGTCCTGCCTTCTTGCTCAATCACCTTGTATCCTTTGCTCCACCAAATGAGATTTCCTTCATGATACATCTGTTCTAAATATGGGTGTTCTAAATAAGGGATCAGATGACCCATCAACCTCTATCACGATTTCCTTGCAGATGTTTGATCGATCTCGCCTAGACCTGCAAGGCAGTCATAGCATTAGTGCAATCAGAAATAATAAGCTTTAATCTTATTAAGATTAACCTTATTTTTAAATTCTATCCCCTCAAGGTCAGCTAACAAGATTGTGGATTTATTCTTTCCTATTCTAACGATCCTATAGGGCCCATCCCATTTGGGCTCTAGCTTGCCTGGAAATAATTCACGTCGTGCATCATAATATAGAACAAGCTGTCCTTTCTTGAAGGTGTATTTCTTGGCTTTGAGGTCGTGTAGCTGCTTCATTCGGCGCTTCGCCACTTCTTGGTGCAATAAGCTCTGCAGCTTAAGCTCATCTAAATGTGCCAGTGTCGTCAATCACTCAAAAAGTGCGTCTTCATCGCTCAAAGAATGATTGATGGCAAACTGAATAGTCGGCAGCTCAATTTCTAAAGGCAAGACACACTCCTCCCCATATACTAACTTGAACGGGGTATGGCCAGTGGCTCGTTTGAAGGTCGTATTATAAGCCCACACTGCCACGTATAACTTTTTATCCCAATCCCGTTTCTTTTCCGACACAATTTTGGACAGGATGCCCACAAGCTGCTTGTTGGTGCTTTCAACTTGCCCATTGGCTTGCGGATTATATGGGGTTGTCTTGTTATGCTTGATTTGCCACATCTCTGTCAAACCTTTAATCACCTTATTCTGGAAATGGGTTCTGCGGTCCGACACTAATTCTTTCGGCGGACCAAACCAGCATATTATCTGCTCTAAAAGGAAACTAGCAGTTTCTTTAGCATCATCTTTCCTTGTTGCACATGCTTCTGACCACTTTGTGAAGTAGTCAGTTGCTACAATGATGTACCTCTTTTGTGTAGTCGACGACGGAGTAATAGGACCCACAAAGTCTATTCCCCACTTCTCAAATGGAAGTATCGCCATAATAGGGGTGAGTGGTCGTTTCCTATTCTCTCGACTATCATGTCGTTGGCAAATATCGCATCTCTTAACATACGCAAACGCATCCTGGAAGATGGCAGGCCACCAATAACTTGCTCTTAAAGCCTTTTGTGCTGTAAGCCGTCCAGCAAAATGGCCACCACAAGCAGAATCATGGCACTCTTCCAAAATGAATGGCACCTCGTCAGGCATCACACACCGGCGATAGATATCATCAACCCCTTGCCGATATAATGTACCTGCGAGATCAAAGCAAACTTTAACGCTTGCTGCTTAATTTTCCTTCTCTCAGCTTTAGATAATTCGGATCCCGCCTCTACTGTTGATAAATAATGCGTTATTGCAGCATACCAGGAGGGAATAGATGCCGTATCTATTTTAAATAACAACTCCATGTCACTACCTTCAGCCACAGATTCTTTTGGCTCCCCAAAGTCCACAAGACATTCCACGATGCCTTGCAACCTTGGTGGCTTACTCCTGATTTCATAATCAAATTCCTGTAAAGTGATCAACCACTTTGCTAGACGATCAGGCGGCTATAGCTTATTCATCAATAATCGAAGTCCCTCCGCCTTCATATAAAGCACGACTTTCTCATAGAGAATATAATGCTTGAATTTATTGGTCCCAAAGACCATCGCTAGACACAACTTCTCCATGTAGGTATAATTGATTTCGGATACCCCCAGCTTTCGACTAGCAAAAGCAATCGGGTGGTACCACTTCTCTTCCCAAATTTGGGCTAAACAGCAGAGCTGATACTATACGTGGTGGCTGCTGAAAATATATAGAACACCTCACCTCTTTTAGGTGCTTTTAAAACAGGCGCTCTTGCTAGCTCTTGTTTCACATCCTTGAATGCTACCTTACAAGGGTCACCCCATACAAACGAACAGCTAAAGGACAATAAATTTGTAAGCGGCAACGTTCTTTCTGCTAAGGCGTTGATGAATCTACGGTAGTAACCAACCGAAGACAGAAAGCTATGAACTTCTTTTGGAGTGCGTGGTGGACCCATGGCAACTATAACTTTAACCTTCTCAGGGTCTGTCGCAATTCCTGCCAAACTGACCACATGACCCAGCAATAGCCCATAAGGTACTCCAAAAACACACTTCCGTGGGTTTAGGGCGATGCAAAATTGTCTACAGCGCTCGAAGCATTTTCTTAAAATGATCAACTGCCTTCCTCTCACGGTGGCGGCCCCTAAGTCATCAATAAACACCTTCAACTCTTCAGGGGATATGTCACCGAATGTCTTATCTGCTGTTCATTGCCACGAACTAGGCACATTGCATAAACCAAAGGCCATCACATGGTACGCAAAAGTACCAAATACAATGATAAAAATTGTTTTCAACTTGTCCTCTTCTGCAATTTCCATTTGGTTGTATCCTGCAAAGCAATCCATAAACGAATATATCTCCCTACCCGCTAATTGATCCAAAATCAGGTCAATAAATGGCAACGGGTAGTAGTCCTTAACTGTCTGCTTATTCAGCTCCCTAAAGTCTACACATAATCAAATTTGATTATTATTCTTCTTTCTTATCACAACTGGCAAACACCATTCCGTGTGTTGCACAGGAAAAATCAAACCTGCTTTTCGAAACTTCTGTAACTCTTTAAACAGCCCGTCCCTCAGTTTGAAAGGCATATGCCTTACTTTCTGCCGTACAGGACGACTGCCCTCTTTCAACGGAATTGTATGAATAGCAAGACTAGGAGGAATGCCTCTCAACTCATCATAACTCCAGGCAAAGATATCACGAAATTCTTGGATCAAGGCCACATAGTCCTCCCTTTCTGCTGTGCTGAGCATAGAACCTAATTTGATTGGCCGCGAATCATCAGGCGTACCAAGGTCTAGCTCGATAACATCTGCATCTCTTATACGATCTTGGCCCTCTATCAGCTCGTTCAAAGTGATCTGATAGATGTCTTCCGTGGTGGATCCCTCTTTGGACTCATCACTCGATGATGTCTCACTGGCAGATAAATCTTCTAATGTCTCCAATTCTGTAGAAGATAGAGGAGCTCTCTCACTCTGCGGGGACTCAGGATAAGCATCAACCACCACACGCTGGGCACCTCTGCCGAATATTAGCCGACCGGCGGGTATATCCACTTGGCAGTCCGCTTGCAAGATCCAAGGTCATCCGAGTAATATTTGGTAACTTGGACGGCCTGCAAAACGAATCACCCTAAAGTCCAACAGGCATTCTACATTTGCAACAGTGACATGGACCTTAGTAATGCAGCCTTTCGGCTGTCTCAAACTATCATCTGCCATTCTGAGAATTGTGGAGGTATCTTTCTGGATTGCAAGACCCAACCTTTCCATCAATTCAGAACTCATAATGTTAACAGATGATCCCGTGTCGACAATGGCATAATCTACTAATATCCCATCGACATAGGCTGCAACCCTTGGGCAATGCTTTTCAGCATGCTCGAACCAGTCATCACCAACTCGCGGTACGTAGAATCTTTCTAAATTCCTTGCGTACTCCTGGGGAAAGCTTAATAAGCTGCAAAAGATTCACATCCGGCTTGACTTCGCAAAGAGAGCTCGCCAAATCGAATTCATGATAGTTTGATAGAGCTCGCTTTTCACGCCAAACCATCCGCTCTTTAGGTCGCTGAACTGGCTTTATTGCCTCTTTTTTAACTTTCACCTTCTTCTTTGGTGGTTCCTTATCAGGTTTACTTTCTACGGGCTTCAAAGGTCCCCCTTCCATGGCAGGATCCAAAACTTGCGTTCCTTTGTCGCCTTGTTTAGGGTTTCCGACAGGCTTATCCTTGTCGGCTTCTCTACCCTTTTGACCTCTTGTAAGAACATCACGCAGATTAGAGGTTTCAGCATCATTAACGCGTACAGCCTCAATCAAACTAACCCCACTACCATTAGATAGCTCCTCCACTATAGTCTTTGGTCGTTGAAGTATTTGTTTAGGCCCATCTTCTCGCTGGGAATCATTTCCTTGGGCACGATGATTAACAGGCCCTGGCTGCTGACTACCACGCTGGAGGGAACTGATCTTACTCCAGCAAGTAGCTGCTAAATGGCCGGATTTTCCACAAATGTCACACTTAACATTTGGGCAATTTCTTGGATAGTGTTGCCCACCACACCATTTGCAACTAAACCTCGAAGGTGCACCCTCCTCTGGTATCTACTTCCTATCAAATTTTGTTGTTTTTTAAGGAAGTTGACATCAACGACTATTTGTCGATACTGCTTCGTAATCATGTCAGTATAATGCTTCATCATGTCCTTAACCTCGCCAAGAACATTGGAAGCACTCGACTCATAGTCTTGGTCATTACCATGTCGTTCCATCGGCCTAACAATTCGATTAGGCATTGGTTGTTGAGCCACAGGCATGGTGTTAGAATTGACCACCTGGCCTCCACCATTTGGAGCCATTTGACTGCCCGTAGGCATCGACATGCTAGGGGGAGCTGGTAATAAAGGGACATTCTGCATCATGTTTCCTCTCCCATTAGGATTAGCCATTGCTATCCCTTGGCCACTACTGCCATTGGCCATTGCCATATTGTTTCCCAATACTAAACCCATATTCGAATTGCCTCAAGAAGCATAGGCTGCTTGTAGTTGGGTTCCACCTCTTATGCTCGTGTAATGGCAGTATCTATATCCCCCAAGGGGACACTACTCAACTGCAATTGGATATTAAAGTCCAAACCATGTAGGAAATATTGCAATTGGGTAGCTGCGGGGATAGGAATAGAGGTGTCCAACTTACGGAAAACCTCTTTTATTTTCTTCGCATAAGCATGAATATCCTCGTGTGGTTCTTGGCGGGTCACGTTGAGTACACGCAACTAATATTGCCCACTCCTTTCAGGGGCAAACTCCCTTCGAAAAGCTCCATAAAATGAATCAATATTCAATATGGTTCCGGCTTCTAAACCATGATACCATATAGCAGCTCTTCCTTTGAGAGTCATATTGAAGAACATCATTAAATGTCCTTCTTCTTGAATGCGACAGTTAAACATCAGCTTTTGAAACTCCTTAATGTGGAGTTCTGCATCTTCCTCAACTAGCCCATTAAAAATGGGTAGCGGGTAACCTAGAGCTAGCAAATCCGTCGTTCCTGCTAGAATTGCAATAGGCTGCGCCATGACGAGGATTGGATTTGCACTAAGAATAGGGGACGGTGGGGTTACACCTCCCGTACTTGATGTAGACTGGCTTATGGCAGAAAGGGGAGCACTAGAGCTTTCACCTTCTCCTAACTTACTGCTTATGGCCCTAAGACCACTAGATCCACTCCCTCGTAAGGGTTCAGCACCGCTACGCTTAGGGAAATATCTCCTAAAAATTTCAGCACGTCGCCTAGCTCTTTCGTCTCTTTCTTGCTTTTGGATTTCTGCTAGACGATGCTTATCAATAAATAACGGATCAATCTCAGTATCCTTTGGCATAAATTGCTAGTTGGTCCCTAGACAACCAGGATTCGAGGACCACCACTTTTAAGCGGCTCCCGGCAGATGCACCACTGATGGACCAAAAACCGGGCCGGCACTGGCTCATGCACTAGCCGGGCCTCGTCACTACGCACAAGACAACCCCTCGGCCTCGCGGCCAGGAGCGTCTATCAAAATCTCTGCCTTCCTAAACATTGCATTTGTAATACGTTGTTTGTAGTCCACTCTTCTCTCACCCACTACTCCTCAGAGGGAGTCCCTTACACATTGCCTAATGGCACGAAGCACAGACATAGGGGGTCCTCCAACGGTTGAGTGCCGCCACCCCTCTGCGACTCTCCTACACCTTGGGGATTGGCCCCTTGATGCTTCGCTCAACATATAAACATTTCGCATAAAATCCACTCAAGGTACCATTTAATCGTATACAGGAATGTACCATTGTCCTTACTTCTCTTTTCCCTAGACCCCATGACTAGCCTATGGCTTAGGGTGCCCTGTCTCTCACTCAACGTGGGTCAATGTCCTAATGAAAACAATTGTTGTGCATCCAGGATTTCTGATACCTTTAAATATTTCCATGATTTATGCATATTGTGGATGCCAAGTGCTCAAACAATTATGAAATCGATATTGTGCACATGCAGAAAACATCCTTTCAATGATTTTCAACTACCGTTCTTATGCGGCGTTGCACGAACCTAGCACCGAGGGAACCCTCGTGCTACTAGGCCCTTATTTTATAATTATTCACCGACCTATATGGCATGCAAACAAAAACATCAATCTTTTCATCATTTTACTCCACATTTAGACACACTTTAACCACTCTACCCTCCCATCGATCAAATGTTGCATTGCTTATAGATTTATAGGGTATTTTGTCATCATTTTATGTGTAGAAAGTGGAAAAAACACACTAGAACAAGAAGGTGGGGTTGAACTGAGGCAAATCCTCATGCTTCAGTCCCCACAAACATTCACAAACATGGCTCTTAATTTTCATTAATTTTCCGCACCCAAAATGCATTTTTCTCCTATTTTTAGTGATCTTTCTCTATTTTCCTTGTATTTTCTCTTTTTTTGCATTATTTTATTACCAAAAATTCAAAATAGGTTATGGGCTGTGGCCCTTAGTTCCTTCTTGCAGCAAAAATAAAAATTTAGTTGGTGTTCCTATTCATTTTTCCATTTTTATGTCCAAAAACATCATTTTCCCTTGATTTTCCATATTTTACGTATTTTAGTGTATTATTTTGAGCCACAAGATGCATATTTTTCTAATTTTCTGATTATGATCAACAAATACTCATGGAAAACAGCAACATAAACAATTTTTAGCCCACATGAACAACATTTTATCAATCAAAAGCCATGAAATCTCAAATTTCCTTTGAAAAATTTGAATTACCGCTTATTTGCGTGTTTCGGGTTTCATGTCCATGGCTGCAAATCTGAAAATCAGCAGCATTTCATGTCCAGCACAATCACAAATCACCATTTCTAGCCCGTGGAGCAATCCGATCCATGCCGGACAAGCCTCCATCATTCTTTCTTCTTCCTTCTTCTTCCCACATGAATTTCCCCTTAGAAGAGAGAGAGGGAGGAGAGAGAAAGACTAGATTTCTATCTCAGCATTTAGGCCATCAATTGAGGAGCGAAGGGCGGCGATAAGATCCACAGACAGGAGGGCATGAAGCCCCATAATCCATTAGGCAGGGTGTTTGTAACATCCATGATGCCCTCTCTCCATCCATGGCGAAAAAAATGTCACCCTCTGTTGATCACGTTTTTTCATCTCTCTTCATTCTCTCTCCACGTTTTTTTCTTCATAAAGTGCATAAATTTTTTTTTTTGGGGGGGGGGGGGGGGGGGGGGGGGGGTCCAAACTCAAAAGGCATGCTCAAATTTGGCCTCCCAAGTGTCCACCTTTTCATATCTTGACCATTTTGTGGCCATTTCCCCGTCCGGACTCCGAATTGAGCTCTGAAAAATCCTGGGTATCCAGCTTGGCATCCCGCATTGGCCAGTAACTCTTGCCAATCCGCATGACTATCTGAAAAATTATGAAAAATCAACAAGTGTCTCTAGGGCACCTTTAAAGCACTTTGACGCTTAAAATCGTCCTAGATCGAGCCGCCGCCTTTGACATTGAATATTTTTCCCTTGATATTCATAATTTTTAGCTATTTTTAAGAACTTTCCGTCACTAAATTCCACTCTCACATTGGTCTCAAGAGATGTATATTTGATGAGCTGGAATCATGGCACGAGAAGAAGATCACCTTGATGAATGATGATGATGTTTTTCAGGACACTTATGTACGTGCAGGTACAAATGAAAGTGCATAAATTTTTGGGCCTTCTAAAGATGCTACTTTATCAGTTACCGGTAGATTGAGGACTTCAACATCTTTGTGAGTGAGGGGGAGAAATGTGGATAAAGGCAAAGGAAAACTTGATGATGTTACAGGGCCACTCACTTGTGGTTATGATTCACCTGGCATTGATAGCTTGGATAGTGAGTTTGGTATTCCATCAGTGAGGGGGAGAAATGTGGATAAAGGAAAAGGTAAACTTGATGATGTTATAGGGCCACTCACTTGTGGTATGATTCACCTGGCACTGATACCTTGGATAATGAGTTTGGTATTCCATCAATTGTGTCAAGAATCGCGTGGTGGGGGGATTTGCTCAAGATGCTGTGCCGAACACACGTAGAATGCACAAGGAGAAGCTCACTCAAGAGACAAGAAGAGAGATGGAGACCAAAATGTTTTCTTACTGGTTTCTTCTTCTTCTTCCACACACTTTACAATATACACAAAGTATAGATAAGATACAACATAAAGAAAAGTGGCCTACTAAGTCAAACAATGCATAATCGACTACACTAGTCGAATGGCGTTATAACTGTGCCACTTGTAAATAGGTGTAACAACCTGAATATAATAAGTAATGAGTCAATGGCCATGTGAGAGTCATAATGACCACCGACATGCTAAGTGTAGACGTGTGGACCCATCTAACCAGGCAGTCCATCATTAATGTCTGCATGTGTTGAGCTTGTCATCTCAACACTCCCCCTCAAGCTCAACTACATCTCTACAACTCCAAGTAAGCTTCAAAACTTTTGAAGCTTCTCTGTACCCAAGGCCTTCGTGAAGATGTCAGCTATCTGATCTTGTGTGTTGACATACACCAAGTCAATCTCACCTACTAGTACCTTCTCTCTCACAAAGTGGTAGTGTACCTCAATATGTTTTGTCCTGGCATGGAACAAAGGGTTCCTAGCCAACTGTATACTGCTCATGTTGTCACAATAAATTACAACTGGATCTTCCACTTGCACATCTAAATCAGCCAATAACTACCTCACATGCTGCAATAACAACACCTCTATACTCAGCCTGTGTACTCGATAAAGCAACTGTAGATTACTTTCTGCTGCTCCAAGTAACTGCTGCACTAACAAGAGAGAACATGTATCCGTTGGTAGATCTTCTATCAAACATACTACCGGCCCAATCTGCATTTGTGTATCCAAAAACCTACACATCTGTACTGCCTCATAGAAAAGTCCATTATGTAATGTGGACTTCACATATCTCAATATATGTCTAACTACATCCAAATGTGGCTTTTTAGGTACTTGCATAAATTGACTCACAAGACTAACATCGTAGCTCAAGTCTGGCCTTGTTATGGTCATGTAGATCAAACTCACCACTATCCTCCTGAACATAGTAGGGTCTTCTATCTCATCCCCAATATCAGCACTCAACTTTACATTCTGCTCCAACGTGACTAATAGTGGTTTGTATGCTGTCATACCATACTTGGACAACATATCCAAGCCATACTATCTTTGGGACAACCATATACCATCATCACATCTGATCATCTCAATGCCAAGAAAGTACCTTAGCTCACCTAAATCCTTAATCTCAAACTTCTTCTTCAAAAGTCATCGACTTCAGTAATCCCACTATCACTATCACCTGTAATAATCAAGTCATCCACATAGATGACTATGATGACCAAACCTGCATCTCCCTTTCTCACATAAAGTGAGTGATCAGCATCAGAAACATAAAAGCCAATATTTACAAGATACTATCTGATCTTGTCAGACCATGCTCTAGGTGCTTGCTTGAGCCCATAGAGCACCTTCTTCAACCTACACACATATGTGGGATGCTCTAAATCTTCATAACCCGCTAGCTGATCCATATACACTTCTTCTTGGAAATCACCATGCAAGAAGGAATTATTCACATCCATTTGCTGCAACCTCCAGCCTTTGGCTACTGCCAAAGCAATCATACATCCGATAGTTGCCATCCTAGCAACTGGACTGAAGGTTTCTTCATAATCTATGCCATATGTCTGGGCATAGCCTTTTGCAACTAGCCTAGCTTTGTACCTACTAATAGAACCATTTGCATTGTGCTTAATCTTATAAACCCACTTACATCGAATAGCTTTCTTACCCTTCGACAATGATACTAGATCCCAAGTCTTATTGGCCTCTAACGCAGCCATCTCCTCATCCATTGCTGCATCCCAATGAGTATGACCAACAACATCCTCAAAAAAAGTGGGCTCAACATCCTTAACCAGTTTCACCATATAAGCACAATGGTGACTGCATAACCTTCAAAACCAAATCTTTTAACAGGGTATCTAACCCTGCTAGATTTGCATACCATCGGATCACTCAATGGAGCCTTTACATTACTATGAGCTCTCTGTACACCTGGTGTCCTGACAGAAGGAATACCAAGCTCATCATCCAAGCTCTCTGAGCCATTGGAGTCTCCATCAAGAACTGTATCAATGCCATCTGACATTTTATTCTTTCCTTTATCTTTACCTGTACTGCTACTAGATGCACCTGAAGATGTAGAGCTACTTCTTAGTCTCCCAGACCAAGGACTACCAGATGATGCCTCTGGTCCACTAAGAGTCCGTGATTCTTGCTCTTCAGACTGCACATGAGTGTCATGATCATCATCATCATCCAATGCGTCACCACTAGATGCATACCAACTGCTCATTTAATCAAAGATGACATCCCTACTCACTCTGAACTTACATGTGATAGGGTTATAACAGTGACACCCTTTCTGCTCTAAAGATTATCCAATAAAGACACATTTTTCTACCTTTGGATCAAGCTTCTTCCGTAGCTCATCTGGCACATGAATGTATGCAACACATCCAAATACCTTCAAGTGCGATACATTAGGCTTCTTGCCAGTAAAGCATTCTTCAGGAGTCATCTCATGAATTGCAGCTGTGGGAGTTCTGTTCATAATATAAATAGCAGTATGAACAGCCTCAGACAAAAAATGCTTAGGCATATTCTTTTCAGCCATGAAGGTGCGTGCAACTTCTACAATATGCATGTTTTTCCTTTCTGCAACTCCATTTTGCTGTGGGGTATACCTGCATGTGAACTGTCTCTTTATCCCATGAGACCTCAGAAAATCACTGAACTCATTCGAGAGATACTCTCCCCCTCCATCTGACCTCAAGCACTTTACTTTCAAGCCTGTTTCTCTTTCAACTGCAACCTTGAAAGTTCTAAAGTGCTCAAACGCTTCACTCTTTTCCTTCATAAAATATACCCACAGCTTTCTAGAACAATCATCAATGAATGTGACAAAGTATGAACTGCCTCCAAGAGATACATTTTGTGTAGGACCCCACATATTTGTATGTACAACATCAAGGATATTTCTTCTTACATCTCTGTCATGTGAAAAGGGTTGTCTTGCCTACTTACCAAACTGACATGCTTTGCATATCTTATGAAATTCTGCAACTCTAAATGTAGGAAAACCTGTAACCAATCCTTGGGACTGCATTAATTTCAGCCTTTGTACATTTGCATGTCTAATGCGTTTGTGCCAAATTTCAATATAACAACACCTTTTCCTTTAGCATACATAGCAGCATTCATAGTAGGAATTCCAACATCTAGAGTAAACATACGTTCAACTCTACGTCCCTTTGCAACTATCCTGCACTTGTCATTGAAGTCTTCTACAAAGCAGCCCTTTGCATTAAATCTGACTTGCAGCCCTTGCTCTACAATCTGACCGACTGACACCAAGTTCTTTGTAATAGATGGCACATGTAATACATCTGAAAGACTCTTTGTCTTACCATCATACAAGGACAAGGGAAATTTTCCAACGTGTGAAATTGGGTGGCATGAATCATCACCCGTCTGCACATAACATGTATTTTGCAAATCCTGCATCTCTCCAAACCATTCTGCATGGCTTGGATGCACCTGAATCAACATACCAAACATCATCATGTGTTCCCTTTCCTGTAACAGCATTCAGCATCATATGCTGCATAACAAATAGACGTTCATTTTTGTCTTCATTCTGTTGTAAAGATGATACATAGTTTCCTTGCTACAACTTACCACTGCGAATATCATCTTTCTTAGCATAACATTGGGCTACAATATGACCTGTTTTGCCATAATAGTGACACACAATACCAGAGTTGTCCGAACCTCTGTTCTGCCATCCACCTCTTCCTCTAGAGCTCCCCCTGCCTCTAAAGTTTCCTCTGCCTCCAGAAACCTGCATTTCACCAAACTATTGATTGAACCTGTTTTGCTAGTTATTGCCAGCATGTCCCATACCACGGCCTCTCGAAGAGGATCTTCCACATCCCTTCCCTGAACTCGAGTAAAATGCTTGGACCTGTTCACCATTTCTTTCAGACGAATCACTCTGCATATTGATCTCTTTAGTAATCATGAGAGAGATCAGCTCATCAAAATCTGGACTTGGCTTCCATATATATACTGAAGTAACAAATGATTTCCATGCCTTCTCATTGTTAAGGCCACTTAGAGTGGATGAAACCAAATCATCATCATCTGGCATTGCCTCAATCCCTGTTAAGGCATCTGCAATGCTCCTCACCTTCAAAACATACTCATTGACAAACATTTTCCCTTTCTTCAAGGCATTCAACTCTTGCTTGAGTTGAATCTTTTGTGCCTTTGTATTTACTGAAAACATGCTCTCAAAAATTTGTACAAGCTGCATGTGAAGTTTCTGCATTCCTGATATGTCCCAGCATAGTATTATCAATTAATGCAGATAGCCAGTACATCACCTTTTTGTCTTTCGCATTCCACTCTTTCCATGCTTTTAACTCATCTGCAGTCTGAGGGATACCCAGCTCTGGCTCCTTTTCTTCACCTGAAACAAATTCATAAAGGCCCTTTCCAATAAGGAAGTTCGTCACACGAAACTTCCATGAAGGGTAGTTGTTCTTGTCGAGCTTCTCAATAATGGGATTTCCACTGTTCTCTGCCATTATCACAAAACTAATACCAAACAGCAAGAAAATCTTCTGCAACCCTCGACCTGTAGTGCATAGCAATACACCAGACAGCCTTTTTCACTGTGTGCTCAACAATACATGCAATCTGCAACCAGTTTGTAGATAAATCTTATGTTGATTCACTGGTAAACACCTTTAAACTTACAGATCTGAAATCTGTAACCTGTGCACCTGTATACGACAGACACAGTTGAAATTGCAAGGCACCTCAAACTGATGTCTGCAACCTTGCGAGCATAAAACGGGACTTGAAATGACCTCGGATGGCCAAAATAGCAGTGGACACGCCCTAAACGGCTTTTTCTACAGAAAACACATTGCTCTTCGCACACACAAAATCTCACTGCAATTTGAGGATTTTGCTCTGCCCTGCTTTCAGTGCCTCCACAGGTACTATCCAAGAGAGAGAGTGGAAGAATGGGAGAGCTTCTTACCCGTTGCTTGCTTGCTTGTACGTAGCTTCTTCTCCTTCACTTTAGCCTTTGAAATCAGCCTCTCTCAGTGGCACAGCTTTGATACCATGTTAAGAATCGCGTGGTGGGGGATTTGCTCAAGATACTACGCCAAACACACACAGAATGTATAAGGAGAATGTTGGGGGTAAAGGCCCCTCTGCTTAGCTGCCCGTGTATTACTGCACTGACAATCATTGCCACTGCACACTGCAGGTGGCGGACGCCCGTCACTGTCACTTTATTCTTTATTCTTTTAGTGATAGTTTGAATAAAGGAAGGCCCGGTCACACATTGTGATTGTTGGAGTTCCCATTTCTTGTCTCTCCCTTTCTTACTCTTGCTCTCCTGCCATAGCTCTTGAGTCTAACATTCAATCCATCGCTCCCTTTCAATTGGTATCAGAGCTTTGCTTTTCGACTCTTGAGCTTAGTTCGTGGCATTCTCAGCATCCCATTGACTCCCTACCTGCACTGGGTCTCCTTCCGGGCAGCCATATCCGACTCCTTCGAGCTCCCGTCACTCCTCGGCTTCTCGAGCACCGTCCCGAAATTGTTGAGCACCTTTAGGGCATTACATCAGAGGTATTTGATTGTTTTCTTCAGGGTTTACTTCAGTTCTCAAGTCTCACAGGCTGTAAACAAGTTGTGGGCAGCCATAGCTCACACCTCTTGGAGCTTCCTTCACCTGGATCTTGCTTCCAGCCTATCAAAGCTTGCTGAGGCGTGGTATAGACCTTCTTTGACACTCATTTGTGCCCCCTTTGGGCCCCATTGTTGACATGTGGGATAGCATACCTCCCCAACCAGCTCACAGTTCTTTTGCGCATGTTTCAAAATCTAGCCCAAAAATCACTCTTTTTTGTCATATCTCGGGCATTCAGAACCCAATTCACGCAAGGTAAGAGTCTAAGTTGGGGTTTAGGCATGCTTTGGATGCGATGGTGATGTCAGATTTGTCAAATTCTAATGAAGAATCTTCTGCAATAGATTTCAGGTCTGAGACAACATGTATTTGTATGCCTGGGCATGACTACATAACCAGTTTGATGCCTATTGCATCCCGATTGATTGGGAGATTGAAGCTACATGTAATGCTATGATTTTAGCCTTATTTTGGGGCTGGAAATACACAGTTTATAATAGTAAATGCATGTTGAATACTCTTGGGCTGAAGCTATCTTTCATGCTTTGACATATGCCTATTGGTTCTGGATGTATGTCTTGGGTTATGCTATGATGTATTGATCATCGAGGGATGACTTTGAGCTTGTCATTGAATCCGGATGCTTTTGGAAGCTTGATCTTATTTCAGCCTGCACTTATTGACATTGGTATATGCTTTGACAATGATGCTTCTTGGGTTTATGCATACCCATTGCCTACGGCTTGATGCTCATGTCACGGTTGATTACCCTATGTATACGTTGAGCTTGAGTGCTCATTGAAGCTCCACCTTGGATGCATTTTGGATTATCTGAAGTAGTCTTGGATGTTACTTGGCATTTGGATCAGGATATATTTGATGTCTTACATGCTTAGGGATGCTACATACGAATGCTCTACCGCCTACATGTTTGGGATGTACTATTGATGTATTGTCTTGGACTTATGTCATTGGCACTATGTCTTGCATGGCTTGAGCTCTTGAGCTCGTACATATGACTTTTGTGCCAGTGGGAGCATTCTTGAATGCTTATCAGACATTGAGCAGGTGGTACTTTTATGCATTGAGCGGTTACATGTTATTAAGCAGTTACAGACACTTGAGACTTTTGGACTTCTTACCTTTTGGGATGATACATAATATGTCTTGGTTCACTATATGCTTATGAGCTAAGTCTTAGTTTTGGATCCGTATCTTTGTGAACCAACACCTACTTGTGTTATGTTTTGGTAGTGGCAGGAACACTTTGGCTCGTTGACTGGGGAGTGTGCCTACTCACTGGCAGATGTTTGTATGACATACTTGGGTGTTGGATTCATGCTTATCGGCTGTCATATGCTTATGCTATGCCTGCATGATGGTAGCTTTGGTCTTGGCAATATTTGATTACCTTGGGATCCGATTTTGGCACTGTCAGCTCTCTTTTACTAAAATCTGAAATTTATTACAACAAGCATATATGTATGGACTGACATGGATTTTTCATGCTGAAACACTCTGAAATGATGTAATTTCACTAGTACTTGGTGGGCAGTAGCTTTGGTTTCACTTTCCTCACCATTTTTCCTCAATTTTGGTGATTTTTTGGTCATTTTCTATAGTAAATAGCAAGCAGTTTTGAACCGTCTATAGTCTTCTAGCCTGCATTATGGCGAGTTCGTCCCCACTGATAATACTATTTTCAACATCATTAAGCTTGATGGTATGAATTACTCTTATTTGAAGAGCTAGATTTCGCAGGTGTTGGTGCAAAAATCGTAGATCAAATCTTTGAGGTTAAGCGAGCATTCGTCTGCAACTATGCTAGATGAGAAATGGCTTGAGCTTGATGAGTTATGCAACTCCACCATTGTATTATCTCTCATAGAATAGGTTCACTACAATGTATTTGAGGAAAAACAGAGTGCATGGAAGTTGTGGGATAAAATCAAGAATCTCTATGACAAGAAAAGTCCAATGAGTCAAATGTATTGGTTGAAGTAGCTTATGGATCTGGGCATGAAGGAGAATGTGACTATGTC
This sequence comes from Lygodium microphyllum, assembly GCF_053477565.2. Classification (NCBI taxonomy): domain Eukaryota; kingdom Viridiplantae; phylum Streptophyta; class Polypodiopsida; order Schizaeales; family Lygodiaceae; genus Lygodium; species Lygodium microphyllum. The sequence continues at coordinate 68,862,048 of NC_141145.1, forward strand.
TGCTCACTTGAGCCAATTCCATGCTATACTCAAGAACTTGACTTCGTAGGACATCATTTTTGCAGAGGATGTCACTCCTCTTTTCTTGCTTGGTACTCTTAATGAGTCATGGGATGTATTCTGCACTGCATTATGTGCCTCTACTACTACCTTGAAATTATCTGATATTGAGAGTGCTCTTTTGCAAGAACAGGTTAACCGTAGGAATTTGGATGCCTCTCATGTGTCTCATGCTATGACAGTTAAAGGCAGGAATGATGGATATGGAAAGCATGGCAGTGGTAGTGGCCGTGGACGGGATTCTCAGAAATCTCGGTCCAAGTCTCGTGGGAAGTCACATAGCAAATCCCGTGGCAGGAATGCAGATGTTACTTGTCACCATTGTGGGAAAAAGGGCCATATTAGGCCACAATGCCATGAATTGCGCAATGAAAGGCACAAAGATAAGGGGAAAGAAAAAGTGCAGGATAAGTCTTCTGATCGCAGCATAGTACCTGCAAAGTCCGCTGTTAAAAGTGAAGAGATCAATGTTATGCAGCCTAAGAAAGTTGATGATGATGATTATATCCTAGCAGCTTCTTCTAGCGCTTCATAGATGATAGAGATACGCTCTATGTATGCACAGTGTTGGCTCTTGGACTCAAGTGAGTCCTTTCATGTGACACCTTGTCGAGAGTGGTTTCATTCATACCGCGGGTTCTATGCACTTGGGTGATGATAGCTCTTTTGATATTGTGGGCATTGGTGATCTTAGGCTGTAGTTTCCTTCTGGCAGCAGTTTTGTTATGCAGGATGTACGTCATGTACCTACTTTTACATGCAATCTCATGTGAGCTAGACAGCTTGATGATGCAGGATATCATGTATCTTTTGGAGACTCTGCATGGAAGATCACTCATGGTAGACTTGTGACTGCGAGAGGTGCCAAGGCTGGCAATCTCTACCCCTTGATTGTATCAGCTTCTTTCCTTGATCATGTTTTGTCTGTGGGTTCTATCCCACATGTATCTCTTTGGCATGCCCGTTTGGGCCATATGTCTTTGAAGGGAATGAAAATGCTTTCTGGTTTGCAGTACTTACTGCCCCTTGATTATGCATGTTTTGATTCATGTCAGCATTGTCTTTATGGCAAGTAGACTAGGTCTACGCCTAAGAAGTCCAGTAGGCCACGCATGAGTGAGCCCTTGGCATTGGTACATTCGGATGTCTGTGGGCCCATGCCTTGTCAGTCTATGGGTGGTGCAAAGTATTTTGTTACGTTCATAGATGATTTTTCACAGAAAATTTGGGCTTATCCCATTAAGCTGAAATCCGATGTCTTGGCTGTGTTTCAGAGATGGCTTGCATTGGTTGAGAACCAGTCTGGGTATAGGCTAAAAGGCCTAAGGAAAGATAATGGGGATGAGTATGTCTCACGTGCTTTTGAGCAGGTATGTGAGGAGAGGGGTATTAAGTGTCACTTGACCGCCCCCTACACCCCCCCAGAATGTTTTGGTTGAGCGGATGAATAGAACCATCCAGGAGCATGTACGCAGAGTGCTTAGCCATGCAGGCCTACCATAGAGCTTTTGGGCTAAGGCAGTTAGTATAACTGAGCATGTCATAAACAGATCACCCTCTAGTGGTTTGGATTTTCAGGTTGTAGAGGAGGTATGGATTGGAAAACCTCCCCCTTATGCGCATCTCCGTGTCTTTGGATGTGAGGCATTTTGCCATGTGCCTAGGGACAAGAGAAGTAAGCTGGATCCCAAGAGTGTCAAATGCATTTTCCTTGGTTATGGGGATGCAGGCGAGATGGGTTACCATCTCTGGGATTTGCAGGCGATGCGAAAAGTCATCCGCAGTCATGATGTAGTCTTCCATGAAGACAAAATGCATAGACAGCCTGAGAGAGTTGTTGAGATCCGCAGGGTCATATTTCAGGAGGAGCTGAGAGCTCCCGCACAGCTAGTTGGACAGCCTATAGTTGCAGTAGATGCTCATGGTCATGGTGTTGGACAGGTAGCTAGGCAGGCAACAGAGCCTGCCGTGAGATGGTCTACTAGAGACAGACTTCCACCTGATAGATTTCAACCCTCTATGCATTATGTCTTGGTTACCGGCCAAGAGAGCCTTTCACCTACGATGAGGCTATGCGTAGGGGTGACATTCACTCCTAGGAGAGGGCTATGCAGTCTGAGATAGACTCCCTGCATAAGAATGACACTTGGGATTTGGTTTCCTTGCCTACATGCAAGAAGGCTTTTCCATGCAAGTGGGTGCACAGGCTAAAAAGTACCCCTGGACACCCCCAAGCCAACATACAAGGCTAGATTGGTAGCAAAGGGTTTTAAGCAGGAGCATGGTGTGGACTTTGACGAGGTCTTTTCTTCTATGGTTAAGATGACCACCATGCACTTAGTCTTGGCTTTGGTTGCTTAGCTTGACTTGGATTTATATCAGATGGATGTCAAGATGGCTTTCTTACATGGGGACTTGCATGACAAGATTTATATGGAGCAGCCTAAGGGCTTTGCTTGAATGAAATTGACAGCAAGGAATGATGACTTAGAATCTAGGATTCTAGAGTCCCGATTTATGTTGTTTTAGGGGAATAGAATGTCTCTCCTACAAGAGTGCGTGGACGTGGTTTGCCTGGTCTCTGGATGAACTTAAGGGAATTGACCCCAGGGTTGTGACCCACAACATCCCTATGGTCCCTGACATTGTTCCTATAAAACAACACCCTTACCCCATGAATCCAAAGAACACAATATTAGTGAGTTTAGGAATCTCCCAATTTCCATTTTTTGAATACCAAAAAGGTGGCACCCAGATAACATGCCCATAAGTTTCTCAAAACCATATGATGTGACCTATCATTGGAAAGCACTTGAAAAATGGAATCTATTGAGCTATAGAGCGCTCGATTTGGAGTTATAGTGTTCAAGTTATGACAAATCCAAAGATTTGACCATGTGTTCCAAACTTATGGGAAATTCCCATATTCGCCAATATGGTGTTAAAGCATGCCCATGCAGTAAAAGAGGAGATTGATAAACTCATGAGAGCGGGATTCATCTACAAAATAGAGCACATGGACTGGGTATCACCAATAGTGATCATTATGAAGAAAAACGGAAAGATCCGAGTGTGCGTCAACTATAAGAAAGTCAAGGCCGCTATGAAAAGGGATAACTACCCATTGCCATACACCAAACATATGCTCGAGAGGGTGGCAAGTAAAGAAGTCTACATTTTCCTGAATGGTTTCTTGGGTTACAATCAAGTGCAAGTACACCTCGATGACATGCACAAGACTGCCTTCGCTACTACAGAGTGGGGGGTATTTGCTTACATTGTTATGCCCTTTGGGCTAATGAACACACCCGCAACCTTCCAACATCTAATGTGCATGATCTTCAAAGACATGATTAGACACGTGCTAGAGGTGTTTGTGGATGATCTCTGTGTATACTCTAGCTGGGCAGAACACTTAGAGAAACTACATGTAGTATTTGAGTGGTGTCGACTTTATAATCTCTTGTTGAACCCTCTGAAGTGCCAATTTTGGGTGAAACACGGATGCATCCTAGGTCACGTGGTGTCCAAGAATGGCATCACCATTGATTTCTCGAAGATCAAGGCTATTGTAGACTTGCCACCACCCAACAATTATAAGGGTGTTCAGTGCTTCTTAGGTTAGACAGGGTACTATCAACACTTTGTACTAAGTTATGCATTAATCGCAAGACCACTGTACAAACTGTTAATTGCGTTCGAGTGGACCAAAGAATGCCAATGTGCTTACGAAGAATTGAAAAAGTTTCTTATCACTGCACCCATCTTACGAGCCCTAGATTGGACTAGAATGTTCCATGTGCATGTTAGATGCATCTAAGTTTGCCATTGGAGCTGTGCTGTGCCAACTTGGCAAACACAACTTGGATTACCTAGTGAGCTTTGCTAGCAGGCAGCTCACTGACACAGAGATGAACTATTCCACTATGAAAAGGGAGGGGCTGGTCATGGTATTTGCCATTAAGAATTTTAGACATGATCTCTTGGCCACACCTTTCACCTTTTTTGTTGACCATCAAGAATTGCTCTATCTAGTGAACAAACCTTGCGCTACAAGACACATTGCACGATGGTTATTACTTCTTCTCGAGTTTAACTTCTTTGTGGTTGTACACAAAGAGAAACAACATTACATGGTAGATCACATGTCCTACATACCCACAGGTGAAGCCGCTGGACAAGGAATAAAGGACAACCTTCCAGACATGCATCTTTGTGGCCTGTCCAGTGACAAGGAGTTATTCAAAGTTGATTTAAGGCCATACTAGGCTGACGATGTCGTCCATGTGATCAAACACAGTCTACCCGAGAGACCCATTGAGAAGGCCAAGTTTAGGAGGCTTATTGTGAAGATCCAACCCTATCAGCTGATTTCCGGTCAACTCTATAGGTTGGGGCAAGATGGGTTGCTATGCAGGTGTGTGTGCAAACATGAGATGCATGACACATTGAGAGAGACACATGGCGGAATCACTGGGGGGCATTTCAGTGGAGACACGACATCCCGCAAGGTGCTGCAGTCTCAGCTGTGGTGGCCCACACTATTCTGTGACGTAGCTAGATTTGTCAAGCACTGTGATGAATGCCAAAGGACCAAGGTCCCCGTGCGGAAGGACAAAATGGAATTGTCCCCTATAATAGCAAGACAACCTTTCGAAAACTAGGGCATTGACTTCATTGGACCCATTAGTCTTGCGATCCAGTATTCACATGCTCAATATATCATCGTAGCAACTGACTATTTGACGAAATGGGCTAAAGCAAGAGCCACAAGGAAGAACGACGCAAGGACCACAATGAAGTTCTTATGAGAGTAGGTCATCTTAAGATTTGGTTGCCCTATTGAGATAGTGAGTGACCAGGGCACCCAATTCATCAATGAGGTGATTGCCCACCTGCTATCAACCTTCTTGATCATCCATGGGAAGTCTTCACCGTACTATCCCCAAGCCAATGGCCATGCGAAATCAACGAATAAGATCCTGGTCAATGTGCTCACAAAGGTGGTTTCCACTTCTCGGAGCGATTAGGATAAGAAGCTCATGGTAGCTTTGTGGGCCTATTGAACATCCTATAAAACGACTGTGGGACAAACACCCTTCAGGCTAACATACGGAACCGAGGCTATCTTGCCTTTAGAATTTTTTGTCCCTAGCTTGAGGATAGCAGTGCAGGAGCATTGGGACGGGAAAGAGGCTTGGACTAACCATCTTATCGAGTTGGAATGCCTCACAAAAACTAGACTCATCGCCACCCATTCTCTAATTTGTGAAAAGATGCGAAGAAAGATGTGGTTTGACAAACATGTCAAACAACATGATTTTGACCAGGGTGACCTTGTGTTGTTGTATTCTGTGAAGGGCCATAAGCAAAAAATGAAGTTCTGAGGGTTAGAACCTTTTAGAGTGCGTACCATCAGTAGGACGGGCAATGTCAAACTTGAAACATTGGAAGGCGAGGGCATAGGCTTTTTCATTGGTAGTTGCATGAAGAAGTACTACCCTCCCACGCATCCTTTACATGAGCCCTATAATGTGTCCGCTAGTCCACTTGTGGGACACGTCTTCACACTCCATCGGGAAGAGAGCCTAGAAAGCGCCACCTGGCACTTGCAAGATATGTCACAGGGTTTGCGATCTAGGTCTTCCTGAGTTTGCCCCGAGTGTAAGTATCCAACTGTTCCCAATTAGGACCGATATGAATTCAGGATTTCTCTCCTATCAGCAAAGTATCTAGGAAGTAGCTAGCGTCGAGCTCCAGGTGAATCACTTCGCATAGGAACAACAGAGTCGAAGCGGATTTATGCTGCACTTGGTTCATGGAGAATGGAAAACGAGAGGGATGCAAAGCTCAACCTTTTTGCCCATAAGGCATAGTCCCATTCCGCTCCCCTAAAACAATATAAATCGGGATTCTAACTCTGCTGACTCTAGGTCTTCACAACATCGTTATCACATCTTTTGAGAAAATTTCCCAGCTAACTGGGACTACCCTTCCATAGGATGGACCCAAGTCACGTCCACTACACTTTTCTCAGTTTGCTTAGTTATCTAATTACCTACCACATTATGTTTGACATGCAAAGGCAGCTTCCTTAATTAATCAATTTAAACACGGGTTCCTTCACGTAACTTAGGCACTGACATAAAAACAATTTCAAGCAAGTTCCTTTTTCAAATATCTGATCTTTATTTATCATAGTCTTGGAATACAGCAAGTATCATGCCCGAAGGTGATCCCAGCAATCAACAGAATTGCTGCTCCAAGTTTCGCCCATAGACTAGTACACGGGCCTTGAGATCCCATCTCGAGTCACGTCAGCCTATTGTGCGGGATCCAAAGGCAAGGAATTTACAGCCAGAGCCTCCCCTGGCACCCAAGCGTCCTCCCGCTCCAAGCAGCACCGACGGAGAGACCTCTCACGGTGGGTTCAGTCCATATACCTAGCACGGCTAACAACCCCCTTGGATAGGGCTAGGCAGCTAGTCGGAGGTAACTGAACCTACCTCTCTCTCTAGGCTATTAACCTAAAGCATTAAGCGTTTGGTCTTGAATTAGTTCCTTGAGCAAAAAATTTCAAACAATGTACCTAAGTGTACAATCACGATCATTTGAGAGGTCGTTTGTACGACCAACTGCTAAGGTGTGATTCCTTCTTCCTGAATGCTCCCAGCATTCTCGCTCCTAGATTGTTCGTGACTAGGCGAGATTCCAGGGGCTTGGCAAGCTAGGTTGCTTGTTTCCCCTTTTTCTTTGGGCTAGGGTTTGTACCCTACCGACCCTAATTATCCTTACCTTAGGTCTCCTTGTAAAATAGATCAAGTACAACCCTATTGTCCTCGGTTGATCAACTTGCTGGTTATCTCCTAGATCCCTCAAAGTACCTATGTACCTTTATCTTTGATCTTAATTGATCAAGATTATCTATCCCTGACCATGGTTGGTCAAGATGGTTCTGTTTAGAATAGTTCCTACTTCGTCTTAAGTATAATCTTCTTAAGCCCTCTTAATAATGCTCACATGCACTAAGTTTTTACCTATACCTCTTGAAGTCACCAAGGACTTTGACATGGGATTCATGGATCTTAGTCCCATTCGGTAAATTACAAACAAAGTTGAATTTTCCCAACAACTTTAATGCATGCAACGTAATGCCATGCCTTCTTTTCAATGCTTACAAGTTTGATATAATACATACGATATTTTATGCCACACATGCGAAGGTACTTTCTATGCATGAAATCTTAACATTATCCTCTATGTAATTATTTACATGATCTATAACCTTTTTGAATGATCTGATCTTTATAACTTAATGTGATTATTGTATGAGTCTAGCTGCACCCTCTGAAATGTGTTTTGCAAGAACTTGTGCAAGGAGCAATGCAATTTATGCAAGAATTTTTTTGGGTAATTTACGATGCAATTACCTAATCAATTTCACCTATTATGATGTCATCTTACAACGAAAATTATCTTGTTTGTTACACACATCACAACTAAGTTCATACCTAGGCAATTATCAATCATGCAATTAATGTGATGCATGTGAATATGATTTTCACCATGATAATTATAATCTATGATTTAATAATAGAGCAACCTGGGTTTGGAGTGATGTCTTGATTCTAGTGGTATTCATGCCTGATAAACTGTTCACGGTTGCGGTGCCGTCTTGATTCGAACCACCATCCACACTTGCAGGGTTTCCGGCCATCCTTGTGGAACTACGCTTCAGGGCCATACTCGAAGACACGTGTATGAGAGATAGGATTCTCACACTCTCCTATGCAACTATAAGTAGATTCTTGCAGCCTCTCCTTGAGTGGAGAAAAGATAATGAAGGGGGGGTGTATTTTCGGCAATACTAGAGGGGTGTGTGACCTCCCTTTAAGAAGGGGGGAAAGAAGACCCCTCCAAAGCTTCCCTCTCACTCACTCTCTCTCACTCTCACTCTCTCTCTCTCACACACACACACACACTCTCCCCCCCCCCTCTCTCTCTCTCTCTTTGCGATGATGATGGGGGGGGGGTTTCCTGACGATGATGATGATGGGGGGGTGGGTTTCCTGACGATGGGGGGGGGGGGGGGGACTACTCTCCACGAGGGAGGGGAGGGCTCCCTTTTTAAAGTGGGGGAGGGGGGAGGTGGTATATGGGTGGGGGGGGGGGGGGGAGACGGCCGTTATCCTTCAACTCTTCCTGTAGTTTCTCCCATGAGAAGATGATTTGTGGCCTTGTTCTTAATCTAACATCTACCAACTAGCCGCATCCTATTCAAGATAGGTACTTGCTACTTCTCCCTTCCTCTCCTCTAGTACCTTGAAGTACTTTGGGTATCTCCTATTTGTACTATCCACTTCTTCAGCACTAATCCATCTCTTTCCCCCTTATACTTTTGATAGGTTGTGGCATTTTGAATTTTCCATACTCATCTTTTGAGCTTTCATAGTCTTCTCCATCACTTGTCTCATAAGTCTTTCACTTCTTCTTCTTCTTGTGCATAAGATGACTCAAGTTGCTCCTCTTTATCCTTCTTCTTGCTAGGTATTTTTAGCTCCTGAAGAGCACCCTGGCATGGCACAAAGAGAATCACAAATCGGCTAAGAGAGGCTACAAATAGCTTGCTGGCCATGAAAACCTACAAGAAAACTCTCCTTCTCACCATGAAACCATTGCTCCAAGAACACACAAGAGAAAGGCACACAAGAAATTAGGAAATTCTTTCATCCTCACCCTCTTCCTCTTCCTCACTCTCCATAAAAATGAGCATGAAGCACAAGAACGAGAAGGCAAGTGTTGTGCCAAAATGGGAAAGAGGGAAATGAACCATAAGGTGAGAAGATAAAGGAAGAGAGAGGGTGTAACCACCTCAACCTCCCACCTCCTCAAATCCCACAGCTGCAACCACCTTTCCTTTTTCTTGATATTAAATTTGAGTTTGCATACATGAACTAAGGTCTAGAAGGCCTCTCATTTTAGCATGAGACAAAAGGTGTTGACCTTTCTTTTCCTTTCAATATTTTTTAATGTGAGCCTTTTGGACTACCCAATGTTTTTATATTGCTTCATATTTTATTTTTGACAAGAATTACATTTGCAATGGATCATTATAAAAAATATGGCACATTTTGGTGCCTTTATTGTAGAAATTTCCTAGTCATCAGCTCCTCTTTCTCATGTCTTTCTCATTCTTTCTACTAGGTTCTATGGGTTGTTCATTTTTCTTCTTCCTCTTCTCTTTTCCTTTCCTAAATACTTCTTCTTTTGCTATATGCCTAGTCTTCTCCTCTTGTTTTTATTTCATCCAATCATGGATTGTGTGTTCATTAGCCCTCCTTTTGGCCTTTCTTTCCTCATCCTTTGTTTACATGTGCTCCCAAATGGTGGCCAATAAGCCGAACATGTTTGCCACTTGCCTCTCTTTTTGCAACCTTCTATTCATGTGCCTCCCTCCATTCTTGATGGCCACATTTTTTTTTCTCATCTTGTTTTTCCCAAGATTCACTATTAATCCTTGTTGTGTACAAAAATCCTGAAGGGTATGAAGATACAATTGTAGACTCTCTTGTGACTCATTAGAGACCAAAACAATGACATCAACATAAAACAAGTTGGAGACCAATGTCCACACTATCCCCTCCTCCTCATGTAATGTGATTCTCTATCTCATCAATATTGAGTCCAAAGAGTGTGAGGGAGAGAGTGGACATCCTTGCTTCAATCCTATGGTTTTGGAGACGATGTCTGAGAGTCCTCTAGGGCACCTCACTCAATCAACTACCCTCTCACATAGCACATAAATACCCCACATCATGTTTGATGGGATCTCTAGTGTTTGTAGTCTATATAGTAGTGTATGTCATGGAATTATATCAAAGTCCTTGTGGAAATACACAAAGCAACAATAGAGCTTCTTCTTGCTCAATCATCATCTATTCAACCATGGCCCTCAAGGTGAAAATGTGATTGGCTATAAAAAATCCTTGTTTGAATCCATCCTACCTTGTTCCTCTCAAACCCCCTCTACTTGCATTTTCACTAATCTCTACATCCTGCTCTAGTCTATATATTTTGGCCAATACATGGACTATGATGATGGCCATGTAGTTTCCTAGATCTAGGAAATCTCTACACTTGTGGACAAACACATGGTGTGCATTGTCCACTCATTTGGGAAGCCTTATACAAGGACCTTGGTAAAAATAAAAGTAAGAAATGGACCCATGGTATCCATAACATAAATGAAATTCTCACCTTATACACTTGTGTGGTTCATTGATATCCATGCTATAAATGCTTCATCACTCTCCCAACCATATCTTATGTGAAGAAGGTGGATGTGATAGGGCAGGGTTCTAGTGGGTGAGGAATCGATGGGGTTGGTGTGGTACATCATACAACCTCTTTGGAAATGAGTGCCATATCTTTAGGTCACTAATGGTGTGGTGCTGCATGGCTTCCATGGTCTACATTAGGTATATCTCTACCCATAAATAGGTGGTAAAAATCCCAATATTGTGCCTCCTCATATGCTTTCCTTTTTTGGCGAGTCAAAATAATCATTTAACCGTGAGCCTCCCAATTCCTCATTTAACTATGAGGCTCCCACTTTGTGATGGTGGATCCTAGTCCTCTCTCGATTAGAAGATGTCTATACAACTATCTCCATTGATAATCATACAATTGATTTCAAGAGATGGTTCCATATCTTGCAATAAACTAGTGTGTGTGGAGTGTTGAAAGCCTAAAAGGTGGATTGTGTGTGGAGTGGTGGAAGCCTAAAAGCTTTCAATTATCTATTTCACATAGAACTTAATAGTTTAGGTTTGGACAAAAACAGTGAGCTCCATTATGCATGTTTAATGCCTTGACGATTCTATTTTAATGCCCGAATGCCATAATTATGCTTTGAGATGCTATTTGGACTACTTAGAGCTTGTCATATAAGTTTTATAGAGTTTCATTGCTATAATAATAGTAAATTTGACAACCTATTAACAATAACTTTATGATTATTGAGACTTAATACTATTTAGGGATGCCACTTATATGCATTGATGTCTAGCATTGATACTTGGACCCGAATATGATTATGGATGGATTTACCACTTGGAGTTAAGCTACATTGCATGCTTTGGAGATTTGGCTTTATGCTTTAGTTGCTACAAGATATTAATAATAACTTTATGCATATTGAGGCTTGATACTATTCAACTATGCCACTTATATGCATTGATGTCTAGAATTGATACTTGGACCTAGAGATTTGGCTTTATGCTTCAATTGTTACAAGCTATTAACAATTCATGCATATTGAGGCCTGATAGTTTTCAGGGATTCCACTTATATGCATTGATGTTTAGCATTGATACTTGGACCTGGATATGATTATGGATGGCTTTACCACTTGGATTTGAGCTACATTGCATGTTTTGGAGATTTGCTTTATGCTTCAATTGCTTTAGCCATTGAGATTATGGGTTTGAAGGCTTACTTGGGTTTCATGCTCCCGAATGTATCTTGGATTTCAACTCGTCATGTACTTGATGTCTTGAGCTTGTAGTGCTCATTTGGCCTTCAAATTTGCTTCAGTGGGAGCTATTTGCTATTGACACTAGAGCTTTGTATTCTTTACGTAGTTGATCTTGGTTCTTTGAGATAGCAGAACTCTTGGTTTATGTACATGCTATCCTGCATGCTATTGGATGCAATTACTCCTACTTGTGGGCTGATTTGATTTTGTATACTTTGAACATCGACACTCACGCCTATCAATAGTCCCCACTGACATTAGAGCTTTGTATTGTTTATGTAGTTGGTCTTGGTTCTTTGAGATAGTAGGACTCTTGGTTTATGTACATGCTCTCCTACATGCTATTGAATGCCGTTACTCCTACTTGTGGGCTGATTTGATTTTACATGCTTTGGACATTGACACTTACATTTATCAACTGTTTGTCAATTATATATTTTCTTATGGGATATATTCGTTATTGTTGCCTCTCTTGAATTTATGACAGATTGTAGTACTAGTTGTACTCTTGATTTATGTACATGCTCTCCTACATGCTATTGAATGCCGTTACTCCTACTTGTGGGCTGATTTGATTTTGCATGCTTTGGACATCGACACTTACATTTATCAACTGTTTTTCAATTATATATTTTCTTATGGGATATATTTGTTATTATTGCCTCTCTTGAGTTTATGACAGATTGTAGTACTAGTTGTATGCTTATTCATTGCTAGTTGCTCTTATTTATCCCAATTGCTACCCGAATATTCTTGGTACTAGAAGCTTGGATTTTCTTGATCAATTACCCATAGTTGGTTCTTTTCATACTGCTATATTTATTACAGCCATGTTTTATTTTCAATTTTCAACATTCTTTATGAAAAATGATACTTGGATGTGACAGTTCATCACTTGCAATTGGTTGGCAATTCTCTACTTTGGTATTCCCTCCTATGGCTAAATTTTGGGGTTGATTTGCAATCATTTATAATAGCTCATTCTCTTGGATTTTTCATTGATATACTATTATTATGTCTAGTCCTTTGAATGATAGTGATATTTTCACTATTGAAAAGCTTGATGGCAGTAATTTCACCTATTGGAAGACATGGGTATGGTAGGTATTGGTTCAAAAGAAGTAGGTTAAACTATTGCAAACCAAGAGTGTAAATCTCAAAGGCATTGATTAGGATACTTGGGATCAGTTGGATGAGCTATGTAAATCCACATGTTTATTTTAATTTTGCAACACCTAAGGATAATGCTTGTTGGTAGTTATGGAAAAATATATGCAATATTTATGGGAAGCAAAGTCCTGCTTCACTGATGTGCTAGTTGAAATAGCTCATATACCATTGCATGAAGGAAGGGAGTAGTGTGTCTGCATATTTGAATAAATTTCATTCTATTTTCAGATAATTGACCTCACAAGGCATTGACTTCAATGATAATCTCCTTCCTTTGTTCTTATTTTGACACTTCTCAAGTCATAAGACACTTTCCATATTGCCATGTATGCTAATATGCCTAAGAATGGTTTGAAACTCTAAGATGTTGAGGGTACCTTACTGATAGAGGAGATAAACAAAAAGAATGTGGATGCATCCCATACTTCTCATGCATTGACTATTAGGGGTAGACATGATGGTAAGAGTGGTAATGATCATTGTGATAGAGACTCATAGAGGCCTTAGTCTCACAATAAGTCTTGTAGGGTCATAAGGCCTCTCTTCTATGCCATTATTGTGAAAAAAAAAATGTCATATTAGGCCCGATGCCATAAGATGCATGATGATAAACTCAAGAAGAAAGGCAAGGGTAAAGTTGAGGATAAGTCTAATTATCGTAACATTGTTCCTAGTAAGTCTAGTGTGAAAATTAAGGAGATAAATTCCTTGGATCCTAAGTCTAATGATGATTACATCTTGGTAGCTTCTTCTCTTAATTCTAGTCAATTGATAGATGCCTCATCCACTTTTTTTTAGTGTTGGCTACTTGATTCAAGGGCTTCTTTCCATGTTACCCTACATAGAAATTGATTTCATTCCTATCACTACATAATAGGTTTTGTGTAACTAGAAAATGATCTAACATTGGATTTTATTGGCATTGATGATGTTAGAGTGTAGCTTGCTTCAAGTAGCCCTTTTTTTTTACATGATGTACACCATGTTTTGGCTTTGTCCAAAAGTCTAGTCTCTACTAAATAGTTGGATGATGCAGGATATCATGTATCTTTTGGTAATTCCACATGGAAGATCACCCGTTGGAATCTTGTCTTTGCTCAAGGTGCCAAGGTTGGTTGGCTTTATCCCTTTCTTGTATTAACCATGTTTTGACTATGGTTGACATACCACATATATATTCATGGCATCATTGCCTTGGACACATGTCCTTAAAAGGAATGAAAATACTTTCTCATTTGTAGTATCTTTTGTCCCTTGACTACAAATATTTTGATTCATGTGATCATTGTCTTTATGGTAGGAAGACATACAATTCTCATAAGAAGTCTAAAATTACATGCATGGGTGAGCCTCTAGCTCTTGTTTATTTTGATGTATGTGGTTTCATGCCTTGTCAAAATCACTAAATGGCATGAATTATTTTTTGACTTTAATTGAAGATTATTTGCATAAGGTTTGGGTATATCCCATTAAATAGAAATTGGATGTATTGGCTACCTTTTAGCGTAGGCTTGCTCTTGTTAAGAACCATTCTAGCTATAGGCTAAAATGTCTAATGTTAGATAATGGGGATTAATATTTGTTCAAAGAATTTGAGTATTTTTGTGATGAGTGGGATATTAAGTATTAGTTAACTATCCCTTACACTCCATCCCATAATGGTATTGCAAAGCGCATGAACATGACGATTCAGAAGAGGGTCCATAATATGCTTAGCCATGTAGGCATGCCATGGCATTTTGGGGCTAAGGTAGTTACTACTACCGTACACTTGATAAACAAATCTCCGTACACTACTATTGGTTGTCAGGTTGCAAAGGAGGTATGGTTTGGAGAACCTTTGTCATATGCTCATTTTTGTGCCTTTGGATGTGAGGCTTTTTGCCATGTTTCTAAGGATAAATGTAATAAGTTGGATCCTAAATGAGTAAAATGCATCTTTCTTGGTGATGGGAATGCAAGTGAGATAGGCTATTGCCTATGGGATCCATAGGCTAGGAAGATCATCCATAGCCATGATGTTGTTTTCCATGAGACAAAGATGCATAAGCAGCATGAGTAGATAATTGAGGTATGTAGGATGATATTTCAAAAGGAGGCTCTTGTTACCATACAACTAGCTAGATACCCTACAACTAATGTTCTAGTGGCCCATGATCATGACATTGGCCACAATATACAAGCCCCATAGCTTTTTTTGAGTTGGTTTACTAGAGATAGATGTCAACCTCCTCTAATTGGTTTGAGCCCTCCATGGACTGTGTTATGGTGATAGATTCATGTGAGCCCTTACTTATGAGGAGGCCATGCATGGAGGTGATCATTACTCTTAGGAGAGGTCAAAGTATGACTCATCCCATACATGGGATTTGCTTCCTTTGCCCAATGGGAAACATGGATTGTTGCACGTGAGTATACAAGTTGAAGAATACCCCTAGACACCCCAATCTAGCATATACCCTAGATTATGCTTCATGTATCTTGGATACTTTGATGCCATGTACACCTAGGATACTTTGGATGTTAATAATACTTTGGATTCATGTAGTTGAGCTTGAGCTTACTTTCCCCATGATCATATGACACTTACTTCATGTATATGCTCTCTTGATATGTATTGGATGCAATTATCCTATAGTGGGCTGATTTGATCACTTAATTTGGACCTAGCACTTATGTTTTTTAGTGTGTTGTTGATGATATTTATATGCTTTTGGGTTATGTATTGAGCTTTGCCCAATGGGTTATGAATTCAGTGATTCTCTTCTCTTTACCTCGAGATCTTCTATGTGCATGATGTCTATGCCTATCGCATGTATGGTTACTGACACGCTGCAATTGTAGCAACCTTAAGTGCCGCTTTCCTAGTCTTTCTTTCTTGGTTGCTCACAGTTAGTTGTTGGCATACTATTGCAATTTATTATAATAGCAATCTTATGCATTCTATCTAAGGGTAGTCACTTGGATTTGACAGTCACTTGATTATAGTTTGTGGACAACTCACTATTTTGCTAGTTTCTCTTACTTAGCCCTTGATTTGGCTACGATTTTGGAATTGTTTTTCTATCATTTACAATAGTATGTTTGTCTTGGATCATGCTTTCATCTCTTGCATTATGGTGTCTGGTGGATCTAATGACTATGATACCTTTTATATTGAGAAGTTAGATGACACAAATAACAACTATTGGAAGGCACAAATCTAACAAGTTCTAGTGTAGAAATTGTTGATGAAGCCATTGAGACATGAGGGTGTAAAGTTCAAATTCTTTGATGGAGAGGATTGGAACGAAATTGATAAGTTATGTAAATTTATAATCATTTTGTCACCTCTAAGTATGCCTAATGTAATTACATACAAGCATTAGTGGTAACAATTATAGACATGATTTTGTAACGAGTAGATCATCTGGCAGTTATGGGATAAGATTTGCAATGTCTATGATAAGTAGAGCCTTGCCTCTCAAATGTATTAGTTGAAGAAACTCATGGACCTTCATATGAAGGATGGGACCTCCATGTCCACCACTTGAATGAGTTTCATTCTATTTTCAACCACTTGCCTTTGCAGGGGATTGAATTTAAGGAGAATCTTCCTTTCTTATTCTTGCTAGTTACATTGCCTCAGTCATATAATATATTATGTACCACTATATATGCAAATATATCTACTGATGGAATGAAATTGTAGGATGTAGAGGGTGCACTCTTGAATGAATAGGTTAATAAAAAGAACTTGGATGCAATTAATACTTCTCATGCATTGACTATCAGGGATAGACGTGATGGTAAGAGTGATAATGACTACCATGGTAGAGACTCACAAAGGTCTTAGTCTCATGGGTAGTATCGTAGTAAGTCTCATGGTTGTAAGGCCTCTCTTATGTGTCATTATTATGGGACGTAGGGTCATATTAGGCCACACTTCCATAAGATGTGCTATTAAAGCCGTAAGAAGAAAGGCAAGGGAAAAGTGAGGATAAGTCTAATGATTGTAGCATTGTTCCTGGCAAGTCTAGCATGAAAATTGAGGAGATAAATACCTTGGAGCCTGAGTCTCATGATGGTTACCTCTTGGAAGTTTCTTTTCTTGATGCTTTGCAGTTGATTGATATCTTATCTACTTATGCTCAATGTTGGTTGCTTGATTCAGGGCTTCATTTCATATCACCACTCATCGAGAGTGGTTCCACTCCTATCACAACATGACAAGATTTGTCAAATTGATTAATGACTTGGCATTGGATATTATTGGTATTGGAGATATCTAGCTATAGCCTCCTTCAGGCAGTATATTTACTTTGCATGATGTTTGCCATAGTCTTCAAATTTAGATGCTCAACACTCCTTTCCTAGGTGTTTCAAGTTGAATCCAATTTGAAAGATTTTCTTCTTATCAATTCCTTTATTAGATGACTCCTTTCCAAACATGTGTTCCTAAGTATAAACACAAGTAGAAGTGCACAATATGTACTAGACAATTCTTTGTTCTCTTTGCCAAAGGAAATTTTGATTTGATGCGATAGCATCTAGTCTCAGCTTTATTCCTGTTATCATCAGAGAAATCTAGAGATAACCTAATTCAAATTTCTCATTCTTTTGAATGAAGGAGTATCCTTGCAATGTTACCTGTAATTCGGGACATTGGCTTCCCTACAATGAAACCCTACATATTCATTGGAACTAGGGTTTGTCGCATAATTCATATAGTTACTTAAGGACTTTGAATTCCTTTTAGCTTCAAGCAAGATGGGCCTTGAGAAGAATCCTTTCAACTTCTAACACTTTTTTAGGGTTTGAAATTGTTTTAACTTCCTAGGAATCTTACGTATTCCGTCACAAGTTCAATCTATGTTTTGTGAGATATAATAGGATTTCCTATTATTTGAATGAAGCAAACGGATGCGGATACATAAAATCTATAAGGTTTAGTTGCAGTTTAATGCGTATTCTTGAGTCTTTATATATATATATATTATAGCATGAAATTTCCATGCAATTTATGTGCAATTTAATGGCTTCTAAGTGCAATTTTAATCGATCATCTGAGATGAGTGTGATGAATAAAATTTTCCTAGTAGGCTCATTATCTCAAAACATGCTCAATTAAGTTGTAAAAATTAATGTAAACATTATTTTCTCCTAATTTCCTTTCCCTAATACAATGGGGTGCACCTAATTCATAAGAGATGCATTTCTCATAGTTGAGGTCCCTTGGTTCATGGTGCTATTGCTTGTGGTGGGAGTTTCAGCGTTTGGAGAGATCTTTCGCTTAGGGGCCATCATCCACAAGTGGATTCAAGAGATAAAGAAGGAGGAATGAATTTGAGATGAGAGAGCATAAGAGAAGATGGTGTGGGAGCTTTCGCTCAACCACCAAGACCCACGGACCGCTTATTGTTTCAAGCGTTCCAAGCCGAGTACTAATGGCTACCTCTCACATAGTCGACGCACCATCCATATCTACGGGTGTAGTGAGCTTACCTCCATGCTGTTCGAGTTACCTCCTCTCCCGAGCACTGCGGTAGCTCCACGATCCAAGTGCAAGCTTCAAGCAAGCTCCATCCTCAAGCTCCATGCTCCAAGTTCCATCATCGCGAGCAAGAGAAGAGAAGAGAAGAGAAGAGAAGAAAAGAAGAGAGGAGAAGATGGAGAGCTTCTCCAACCCACAGTCCCTCACCCTCACACACTCACTCCCTCACACTCTCACACTCCCTCTCTCAAGCACAAGCTCAAGCAAGCAAGAACAAGAAGGAGAAGAAGAAGAGGAGAGGCACTTTTTGCCACACACAAGAATGAGCTTCTCATTCACTTTTTGAACTTTATATATACAAACCCTAAATCCCTTTTGGACGGTCATCCCCTTTTCCCCTTTTTTACATGGCCGGATATAGCCTTAGGCCCTTTTTCCCATTGTCCTTCTATCTTCCTAGCTTCCTTTCCACCGCCCGCCGTCTACCATTAGGGGAGTTTTGAGGTCTCGAAAATGCCTTTTAGGATGGGGAGAGAGAGTGCTCTAGACCAATAAGAGTAAAGCCTCCGTAACAGAACTTCTATTTAAAAATCATTTTACAAAAATATATAAATATGATAATATTATGAATTTGTATTTTTATTATGTATTTTTAGTCTCTTATATTCGTGATTATGACATCTTTTGCATTAATGGCATAGAGTCTCGGCTACTTTTATTTAATGATGTTTCTAGATTAATGATAATGACTGATGTAATCGAAATTCAAATTGGTGAAAAGCATGGTGCTCAGTTTTTTCCCTCCTTTCTTTTATTCCTCTATTGTTTTTCCCTCCATTATGATAGCCTAGTCCTCTCTCTCTCTCTCTCTGTGCATGTATCTCTCTCTTCTACCATGGATACAGAAATTTGACCTTCAACAAGGCGTCCAAGCTCCCAAATCACATCCATATCAGTGTTTAACTCATTCCAAACTGATGGAAGATGGATTACTATTATCATTAGCAAAGGTAGTTGGATCACCATGCAACAAGCAAAACGTGGAAAAAGGCAAAGACATGAGAGCTCATTTATCTCTGTTTGGAAGGGCAGAATCCGAGATTTTAAGCTTGGAGCAAATAAGAATAGTATCAAAGAGGTACTAGTGCAACATGTGTTCATGCATAGAGAGCTGTGTTTGAAACCTGGATCTTCAAAGCTTTCAATGCATAGACCAAATTGTAAGAATTTGATTCTTAAAGTTTTTCCTTTCTTAAACATGGTTTAGGTTTTTCCATTATAATATTTGTTTGTCTTGTAGATGTCTATCCCTCTAATCTTGAGGAATGGCAACCAGTGGAATCTATTATTGATGTTATTGATGTTATACATGGTTCAATTGGAGAAGAAATGTATAGAGGTAGAAAGAAGACAGAGCTTGCAGAGAATGGAATATTCTTTTATGACCATTCTTATGTTATTCCTATGCGGCGTTGCCAATGGGGATCAATAAAACTCCTTCCTTTGCCAGATTTTTCAAGCTTTGAGTGGCCTTTTCCAAGTCCAGCTACTAGTGAGGGCTATAGATGTAAGATATTTTCTGAGATCCAAAAGCACTAAAATCTAATATCTCAAGTAGGCTAAGCAAAGTTACTTTATTTATGCCTATTAATATATTTATTGATTTCTTCTCTAATATGGAGATAAGAATAACAAAAACCATGCTTTCAATGAAGAGACTAACATATGATCATATCATACAATTTGTTGATGAAGGATGGGATACAAGGACAGAAGGAAAAATTATATGTAAGATAGATCAAGACTCTATAGCTTGTAAATATATGATTGCTACTCAAAATTTTATCCTTAGCTTTTACTATAGTCGATGGCATTTTGTTGGTAGTAGTCTAGTTGCTTTAGACCAGAATCTTAATGATTTCAGCAAGGATCCTATTGTGGATCTTGATATTTGGTTCAAGGAGGATATTATTGCAATCTTAAAGATCAGAAAATCATGTACGCTACATCAAGTGAGGATGGATTTACAAAATGAAGACATTGAACTACCATGCTCCTTTGTATTCCAACTTGACAAGAAACGAGTAAGTTTTCACATCATATTATATCTACTTAGATGTATATCAAGATCTCACTTTCTAACTAACAAACATTTGTAATTTATTTTTTGCAGATATCGAAAAGGAGAAAAAATAAAATACACTACAATGATATTCAAGAAAAGATATCTTTACTATCAATATAAAATACATGTACAAATTTTGTAGCAGATGTCTATCTGCCATCTCTATGAGATATACAAGGGCTGAAGGGCAAATTTCTATATATGATGGCCTACAAGGCGATATGGCAAAGCTATTTCTTTTTTGGAGAACTATCCTTTCTAGGAGTCCTTTTGCCTTTCTTTGATGTCTTGGGTATAGAAGGTGTTGAAGCTGTGGATTTGCCTTCCGTGGTTATAGGCACCGCATCTCCTTCATGGTGCAAATCCCCACCAATCTCTGTTGTTGGTTGTATACAATTTACCATCATATACTTCAAGAGCTTTGTTGTGATATACCAAACATGCTCAAATGTATAGCAATCCTTCGAAAACTGTCACACATTTATAGAAAAAAGAGTTTTAGTTCATTATTGTTCTTACAATAGACTATATTTTTATCATCAATGGACTATTTGCAATTAATATCTATCTTAAAGTTTAGTGTCTTTCATATTACCTTTACATGTTTATCATCATTAAGATAAACAAAGTTAACCATTCTTCTAGCATTCGCAATCACCCTCCAGCCACAAGAATGGCTATCATCCTGATGGGGACACTGCAACCACCAACACAAAGTAAAACTATAAAGAGGACGAATGGTAGTTCATAGAATAAACTCATGTTTCAATTATTTTAATGAATAACTTACCGCAACTTGTCTATATTGCATTGTTGCAAGCAAATCAGATGGCATAGGGGGTCTTTTCTCTAGCTCTTCAATTAATCTTTTGGCACCTCTGTCTATAAAATATGTTGAAATTTAGAGTACTTACAAAAAAAAGAATTGAAATATCAAGGAGCCCTTGGATAATATAACTTACAATTTAGCATTTCCATGGCTTCCTTTCATAGAGTTGATTAAAAAGCATTGCTTATCCACAAGGTCTATTGCAATCAAGCTCCAATGAGAACTAAAAGCAATCATATCTCAACAAATTAGTAGGATAAAATCTCAAAAACTCTAATAGAATATTGAATCACTTACTTTTCATTATATGGAATTATAAGCAGCTCCAAAGTATCGAAGTCAATCAAATTGAGCCAGTGCTCAATAAAACTTGCATCAAGCTCATTCCTCATAAAGAATGAGATAGATGGATCAAAAACCTCAATTTTTTGTTGTATATCCAAAGGAAACTCATGCATTATACACCTAGAAAAGGCATAGAAATAGTGAGTATAAACAAGAAAAATCTTATTGCTAAAAAAATATAAAAAAGTATACGTAATTATGGATGGACATATCTTAGGCCAGCAAGAATAAGACTGTCATTTACTTCTCTTCTTTTATCCTTAAGAATCTGAACACATGCAGCATCAAAGGAGATAACCTCAGTTCTTTTGCCTAAGTCACTAGGTAAGAAACAAAACACACTGAATCCTTTTGGATTAGCTGCTTCAAGAAGGGTGGCAAGCTCATTTTCAAAGGACT
Source organism: Lygodium microphyllum (assembly GCF_053477565.2). Classification (NCBI taxonomy): domain Eukaryota; kingdom Viridiplantae; phylum Streptophyta; class Polypodiopsida; order Schizaeales; family Lygodiaceae; genus Lygodium; species Lygodium microphyllum. Next base: position 68,883,985 of record NC_141145.1, read on the forward strand.
CTAGTTGCTCTATTTCCCTTTCTTCAACCCTTTGCCTCCTATACTCTCTCCATTTATCTGCTTGTTCCTCTTTAGCCTTCTCCTCTTTTTCATGTTGCCTTGTATCCTTCTCATGGGTGACATCCTCAACCCTGACACCAGAATCATCTTTCTTTCTTCTAGCTGGGGGCACATTAAGGATATTAAATGTCTTCATATCAGTGAGGGGAATTGGCTCAAGGACCTTTGAAAATCGATATCTATATCTTAGCCTCCTAAGAATTACCATGTCCTTGTCCATGAGTGTGAGCCTATGAGCATGAGCAACACAAATGTAGGCATCTTGGAAAAACTCAATTAGAAAATCCTCTGTGGCTTCTTGTATACAATTAAGAGCTGTTCTTGTCCATCTGAAACTATCCAAACTATATGTGTCACAAATTTCCCTGACAAGCCTCTGAAAAGACAACTTTGGAATTGCATTGTCAAGAGCATTTACTGCCTTCCTAATCTCCCTTAGACACCTGACATTTTGAGAAAACCTTCTCCTTGGCTTTGACTTTCTAGAGAGCTTCTGAGGCTTTGAAGACTGATGAATCTTTGATGCTAAATCCCTAGGATAAATCTTCTCTTTTCTTACTGTTTCCTTAGTCCTAGCCATCTGCCAAAAAAACATATGTTACTTCTTCTCCAACATGTAAAGCAAAACGCGAGTCCCAGACAAGAGTTATCTATGCTGCATGGCGTTTTCTCGTATCAGCTGAATTTTTCTCGAGCTGTCTAGTGAAACGCGAGTGTTAAGCAAGGCACCTCCTTGCAGCTGCTTCTTTTCGCGTTTCACCGGACTTGTTGTCAATTGTGTCCAGTGAAACGTGAATTTAAGCCAGGAAACCTGCTTGAAATACCTTATTTTCGCGTTTCACCGGACAGCTCATGAATAGCATAAAAATTGACAAAACCAAGAAAAAAGAGCTTTGATCCAAGGAAAGCTTTTAAGATTACTTAAAATATCCATATAATTAGGGAGGAAATTTGAAGATTTCCTTAAATTTCCACAATATTAAGGAATGCTTTCACTGTGGGAAAAATTCTTTTGTAGTGGTCATGAGCTAATAATAACATAAAGGATTAAGGAAAAATATCAAAACAATGCATTGAATGGAGCTTGTTATTAAAAAGCAAGATGCAGAAACCATACCTTCTTTTTAGCTTGTTCTTCACAATTTCAGCCTTAAGATGACAATATGCTTGAAGGTTTGCTTTGTTGGGGAAGCAGTGAAATGCTTGGAGATTGGAAGGAAGTGCTTGGAGACTGGAAGGAACACCAAAAACAAAGATGGAGTAGTGATGAAATGCGATGAAAGGTGAAGGCGGTGAATTTGCATGGACTTAACGTTCTTTGCAAAGTGTTAATAACACACGTGTGACGTACTCTCGCTTACCGGAATTTTTTATTTACTTGGAAAAGGTTATTTAACACACGTGTGACGTATTTTTGGAAAAAGAGAATGCGCACGTCTTCTGAGGAGTCTATTATGCTGTGTTAAATCAGACACGTGTACACGTATTTTTCCATTATTACACAAACTTTTTCGTTGGAACTATCACCACATGCTTAACGGTCGATATAAAAGCATTTCAAACCCATTTCTCCGACATTGTCTTCTTCTCTACCAAAATTTTGTCTCGACTTCCCTTCAAGGTCCTTGCATCTTGTGTGGAGAGCAGTTCAACAATCTTTGATAGGTAACCAATTTTTTTATTACAAGCATTTTAACAAAATAAATTTGATTAATATAGAAAGAATGTTTTATAACACTTGAACAATTAAAGATGTTATGTGCTTTCTATATTTCAAAAGCAGCATAGCTTTTTCAAAAATGATTATATCATCAATTTGTGTGTTCCCTTAGAATTTATTTATTGTTCATGTTTCTTTTCTTCATTTGCAATTTTTGACCAGTGAAACGCGGGACAATGTCTCTGTTGATGATATTTTGCTTAGTATCGCGTTTCACCGGCCACATATTAGAATAATTTTTGTCTTCAAGCTAGTGTCCGATGAAACGCGATTCCTTCACAGGCATTTGCCTTACACACTTGAATTTTCGCGTTTCACCGGTCAACTAAAAAAAATCTCCTATTTTGATTTTTAAGTCTTGAAAAATCAATGTTGGGGCCTCTTTCCATGATATCATCTTGTTTTATTGGATATTGGTTCTATTGTGCTTTTTTTTTTCAGGGATAAATATTTTTCTGGTTAAGATGACAAAGAGGAAGCTATCTCTGGAAGGAATGGATGAGGAGGAGATAATTGAGACATTTGATGATAGGCTCTTTGATTTTTTACACACCACTGGAAATTCTTCCAAGTTTTGCTATATCAGGAAAATTTTCAATGTTTCTTTTGATTTGAAGGAGTTATTAGAGGATCTTGATGATAAACTTAAGGAGTACATATGTTTTTATGATAGACATGTGCAAGGTTTGGAAGTCAATGGATTTGTTCATTATAGTGATGTCATGGGAGCCACCAATACATCCAGGTTAACTTTGCTCGGTAGGTTCAACCTCATTGATGAGGAATTCAGAAAGAAAGAAACATGTTGCCCTTTCCACAGGTACCAAAACCAATGCCTTCTGATCCACAAGGACGTTGGATTTATTGTGTATCTTCAGTACATGGAAAATTCTTCTCCAGATATAGACCAACAAAGAAAGCTAGAGGATATTGCAAGTATGGATAAGGAGGTCGAAGAGAAGGAGGAGATGTTCCAAGAAGATGTTGAGAATCAACTTGTCCAAGGTTTTGATGTAGGTTTATTCAAGAGTGACAATATCACAATGGTGGAAGAAAAGGAGATTGAGCCAAGTGCACAGGTTGATGAAGAAGGTCCTCTTGCCTGTGTTCCAACATTTCCCACTTATCTTATCAACAAGAAGAGATATGTGTTGCTAAATGATATTCAACATCTTTTTGATCTTAGAGAAGATTATTGCTTAGCAATCCTTGCAGGTTGGGGCAAAAATGACATGAATTTTATAGGTTATGAACAAGAACCACTAGCAAGTCTTGATGTTGAGGGAGAGAATTTCCAAGATAGCTCTATAGCCTTACATACATGTATTAATCCGATCATAGAATATGAAAAGGGGGGGCTACCTACAGAAGAAGAGTTCTTGCAGGTTTAGAAGAAACTTCATATTGATGATGTAGGGTATGAAGAGAGATTGAAGTCTCCATCAGATGAGAAGCCCAAGAGTTCAATAAATCTTTATGATGATAGTCTTCTTGAAGAAGATGAACACCCTAAGGTATGAAATATAATTCGAAGTTACCCATTGAGTTTATGTTAGACTTTATTATGCGTTATAGATAAATATCTTATATCTTGTACTGTTGTGGTTTGTTCTATAGATTGAGATTGAAGATCTGGACAACTTTCTTGGAAGGGCCAAGGGCTCTAGGCCAATGAAGCTTGGAAAAAATCAAAGCCTTGGCCATTATATTGGAAACTTAAACAATCAAACAATTGTAATATATCATACTAGATTGTCAAGCTCTCCAAGTCTACCAATGATGGCTTTGAGAGCTATCTCAAAGGTAATTGGATCTCAAGTTTTTAGCAGAGGTTTGGACAAGATCATTTTGGTGGAGAAGGAAGAAGCCATAAGAGTTTTTGGCTTTATGCCTGGATATTGTGGATCTAGAGCTGGATATTTTGGAGTTCTTGGCTCCTATTTTCTCTCTTATGTAGGAGATAGTAAGAATTTGAAGCTTCTTCCAGGCTATCGGAAACAAGAGTTTTTGAAATACAGAGGTCTTATTGAGTGGGATCACAATAAAAAAACACTTTGTCTAGTGTTTCCCAAACTTTAGATTTTCTATTTCGAGCTTGTCCATTATCAGTGTGATCCTTAACTGCATTATGTAGGGATTTCCACTGATTAAATTTAATAGTTGAGCCACCATTTCTCGAGTTTATCTTGCCAAGTCTCCCATGAAAGCCTAGAAACCTTCTAGCCTTCACTCCACCAATAGATGGTTTTTTTGGGACACAATTACCATCCTTAGACTTTTGAAGATCTGGTTCAATAACAACATTGCCACCATGCAAACCAATTGCAGAGATAACTTTTTCAACCTTTGTTATAGCATCTGTTCTAGTTGATAATGGGTTCAACTTCCATGCAAATCCTATATAGAGATGAACAAGCTTTTTGATTATCCTGCAAAGTGCATGAAGTGTGCAAATATGGGCATTCGCTAAAGGAATGTCCAAGACTGGTTTAAACTGTGGATCTTTATTGTGCCTAGAGGGAGCTCTATTCTAATTGCTTGAGTTTAACTCTACAGCTGGTGACATGCAGTATAAGCAAGGAGATCTCGAGTTAGCTCCCTTTGATACATTATACATACATTTGAGTGTCTTTAGGTCACCAGCTATGTGCCACTCAATCCTGTAGTTCCCTAATCCTTCAACAAATAGCTCTTCTCCTGCTTGTTGCCTTTGAATAACATTATGTATTGATGTTTGATGAAAAACCCAATAGAGTATATAAAAATTCTCAGTATCTACCTCAAATGCTCCTAGCCACCAGATGTTATATTCAGATTGAACACTAAATGATGTTGACTGATTGCAATGACTTGACGAAAGTGCTCTATTCATCAAGGTGATAGAGATTCTCTCCAATTTTTTACATTTCAGAATCTCACTTTCATCAAGTTTAATCACAAATCTAGCCACTCCCTGTGCCTCTGCTACTGACAAGTCATAAAATTTGATCATTAAGCATTGTATGGTGGGCAAGTCAAGGAAAATATTGTTAAATTCATTGAATGTAACCTCCTTTTTCTTGCCCTTGAAGCTAGCCTTGATATGAAAAGGCTCACCTAGAATCTCCATCACTTTGTTATTAACTCTCTGTCTGATAGTCCTAACCACAAATGGTTTCGGAAGTATGCAATTGTGTACCTGTCCTTGCTTCATATTTGATTGTAAAAGTTGGAAAAGTTGCATATAAGCATCTCGACTGATACCAATACTATCTAATGTCTTCTGTACTAACTCAGAATCCAAGGAATGATCCTTCACAAATGACTCCAAGCATTGTTTCTTTGCCTTTTTAAATTTCTTCTTCTCCAAAATATCCTTTGAAACCACTGAAGGAAGAAGATGATAATAAAACTGAGCTGCTTTTAAAGAATCTCTTTCACTTGCATTTGGTTGTAGAAGAGATCTAAGCAAAATTAACATCACAAATCAATGCAAGTAGTTTAAATAAAGCCATATTTAAGATTTTTCAAGTGAAAAAAAATATACCTTGCTGCTTGGATTCTTTTACCACAGCCTTCTCCTCCTCGTTTGAGATTCTCAATATTTTTAAGAGCTCTTTGTCGATTTCGAAGGCCTAATAAAGTTTGCTTTTGTTGATAAGCTTTGATACGCTTTTCCAATGAATGAATTTTTTGTTGACAATCCTCTAGCTTCTGCAACAACTCTATATTGTGTTTCATCAAAAGATGATTCTCTAGTCCAAGGATATCCTTTTCTGCAACAATATTAAGTGTATAACCTAAAAATCCATTGTAGCCATCACCAATAAACCTCATTAATGACGAGCTATTATAGAAAGGAGGAGTGCTATATCTGCTAGGATCTTTGGGATATAGTTTTCCATCTAACCAAAGATCAATATTCTTATTTCCTTCAAACCTCAGTATATGTTTCATAGACTCTGTAACCGTGATAGATTTTGTTCTCTTTCTTATCGGTTCATACTCACTGTCCAACTCAATATGAAGATGATAGAGAGGTCTTTTATGAGAGCTACAGAGATCATTAGATGATTGATCCATAGCTGAGTTACAGAGATCATTGGGTGATTGATCCATAGCTAAGGATATGATTAGAAGCAAGAACAAAAACAAAGAAGAGACTAATAAGGAGGAGAAAAAAAGAAGAGAGAAATGATGGAGAAATGATGGAGGGAGGCAATCGAGTATCCACCAAAATTCAAATTGAATATTACTTTTCACTTTAATGAGGAGAGGTAAGATCTTCATTATGACAACCTTGCCAACTTTATGGCGACCTAGATTTCTAGGTTTGATGTGACCACGAGAATATCACGACAATGACTTATTAACGAATTTTGATATTTTAACTTACCAAAATATAAACCTTTTAAAAATTCTATAAAATGATTTTATTTCATAAATTGTTTTCTCTCTCTAGGATCTCTTACAGGGCATTTTCGAGACCTCAAAACTCCCCTAATGATTTACAAATTGCACGGATGAGAGCCCGACGCTCCTTGAATTAAACCATGATGCGCTTGCGCTCTTTTACAAAAGTTTTGACTTGTGCTTTTCCTTGTGCGCCTTTCTCCCTTATTTAGGATTCTTCTCCTTGTGCGTCTTTGTCTTCCGTTTCTCTTTGCCTTGGCCTTTGTCTTTGTCTTTTGCTTTAGCTTTTCTGGATTTTTTACCTTCGTTCATTTGAGGGTTAACATTACCCCCCTCCTAGATGAGTGCCAGTCCCATGCCACTCACCATCGTAGGTAGCAGTCGTTAGCATGCATCAAAGACGTGGGTGGCAAGGAGGTCTGTGGTTTGCCTTGGAGGAATTCTGATGTTGGTGCGGATAAAGGTCGTTGGTGGCACTTTGCTGTTCTGATTGGCCGGTGATATGATTGTTGTAGGGGGCGATAGGGCTACTCTTTGTTGGGAATGGTCACTCATAGCTAGCACGGGTGTTGGTGTTCTTGGGATGCTCATGGTGGATTCTACTCATGATCATTCTCTGGTGGTCTTGCATGATGAAGTAAAGGACAAGAATTTAGATTTGAGTGTCAATGTAGAGCTAACGGCGCTTTCGTTGGAGTCTTTAATACCTGCAATTAGAAAACCTTTGATGTGGTCTCTCCCTAAGGGGTAGTGCTAGTCTTCTTATCGTGCACAAGACATATTTTGATTAGTTTGGGAGATAGGTCGACCTCTAAGCAAGCCTGGAGTATTGTCCTGCACTTGAGGAACCAAACTGTGTATAGGTTATAGTGTGAATATTAAGTGAGTACACGTGCGTATTTAGGTATTACTTAGTTAGAAGATTGTCGGCCTGGTTCCTTGTATGGCAATGGGTCAGTGAAACAAGGGGCTAAGTTGATGGAAAATTTTGTCGATGAAGATGAGGAGTACACTTGAAGATTGCTTGAGACATCATTATGGTCTTGTCAAGGCAATGTAGCATAAGTGAGCTCCTTGATGTTTGAGCTTTTGGTAGCTAGTGGCTACTTGTAGTGCTTGAAAAGTATAGTGTACTTTTCCATTGTCTTTCATGCCTTGCTTACCATTGTTGATTGTAATGGCATTGAGATGGAGTGCAAAAGAATTGTGCAAGTGGTTTAGGGTGACAGGTCTAACCATAGGCGAGGCGAGCTCCCTAGGTATGTCCTGCCTTTGATGTGCCCTGAACAATTATGGGGGATGTACAAAGGGCTAGGGGATTAGGGACGGAGCCAGCCGACCAAGGTCACTAGACGTACCTAATTTGAGGACCCCTAGATGAGTGCTGTGATCGTGTGTGCTTTTTGTTTTTGGTGTGAAAAATGAATACAATCAATGCCATACATTGAGGCTGTTAGCCTTTCATTTGGATTGAGAAATATTGGGATCCAAAGGCTATGAAGAATAGATATTACAGAGATGATTGTGTCACCAGCCTTGATGCTAGAGGAACTGTTGTTAAGATGAAGAGATACACTTGAGATTTTGCAAACCTCTTTGTAACATGTGAGACATCGAACAATTGAGGTAGCACTTGGAGTGAGCTGTGCATGGACAAGGGCAGAGCATCTTGCGAATTGAATCCTGGATGATGAAGAGACGTTCGCCCTTGTTGAGAGCGTGGCACTTGCCCAAACATAGAGTTTGGCCAAGGAGGAGGAGGTAATCGATGATTATGCTTTGGCCATGCTCAGTTGCAATATGTGCTTTCTGCAGAGGTGTCCTTGGGTTCTCATCTAGTGGCACTTCCGTCATGGCTTTTGTTTCTTGGTATTTCTATCACTTCCTCCATAATGGTTCTTTGTGGGGTTGGTGGTCTTATGAGTACATTCAAGTCACATGCTTCAACCATAATGAAAATGTCCAGCTAAACAAGACATTGCCAACCTGAATCCCTTAGTTTTGACTTGATGCGTATCACCTGGACTTGGTCATCATTGCTCATGGGGTGTGTTGACCTTTGCTTTTTTTTTTTGGTATTATTTACACAGTCACAAAACACGTTGTTTATTTATGTACATGTTCATGAAACCATGTCACTCCATGAGGATAAATACCAATTGTAGAACTTAGGATTGTATTCGAGTGTAGCACACATATCTAGCTTCTGTGGTAGCTTACTTAGCAATAATAAATATTTGGCAACATCGAGTAGCATGGTGCCTTGTCCGAGTCTACTAGAAACATGTAGCTCCTCCTCAGTGAGAACTTTATCAATCAAAGGGATCTCTAGGCTAGTTCCAACTAGGTCCATACCTCAAACTGTAGCTAGAACTCGAAATGAAGTTGGTGCCACATAGGTCGGGTCTCTTTGGGACAGCCATTTGGCCAGTCGCTCCTCTGAGACTATCATGATTTGGGCTCCAACTTTGACCATTGTAGCGTGGTTTTCAAACCAACGTTTTTCAAATTGGCTTCTACTCTCTGATTGTCGCTTTAGTTGCTCTATCTCTAAGAGATTTGGCTGGTAGAGCATTTCATTAAATGTCATGGTTAAGCATAGTTCCTCAGCCTCCTCGTCAGAGATGAGTCGCATGCGTTCATGTAAGAGCTTGTCATAATGTCCGTCAAGATATTCTATCTCTTCCCACGATAGCGGATAAGGCAAATATTCCTCAAGCTGCTCCCTAGGGAATGTGCCCATGTCTGCATGAACATAGACATGTGCGAATAATTTCAGCTTAGTGTCCCACTCGGTCAAGCACTCTGCCACATCTCTATGTTCTATGAGGGCTTGCTCGGTTGCTATCTCATGCAAAGTTCTAAGAATTTCCTTAAGCTTTAGCATAGCTAGGGGCTCAGGCCTAGATACGCAAGATTGATCAATGCCACAATTGCTTATGCCTTCGAGGTTTTCATGTTTCTCTTGAGGCTTTATGGTAGCTGTGCCATGGTTCTCCTCGGATGTGATCGGCATGGTCTTAGCATCCTATTGTGACAGTGTTGTATCCACTCTTGATTGATCAATGTGAGTTTCTCTATCGGTGGATTGAGTGTCGCAAGCAATAGTTGACGGTAATTGTTACTTTGATTTATCAGAACACATGGATGTGTTTGAGATTTCACTACTGTTAGGAGAGATGGCAATGGGTTTATCTATGGATAAACCAGATGCTTTGTTCATCATCTCTTCAGTACTCTTGGTCCCAATCTTCTTGTCATCTGCAGTAGCTTGCAACTGTCGTTGTTTTCGTTGTTTTCTTCTCTTTCTCTTGGGCACTAGAGGTGTATCCTTTAAGGACTCAGGATCCTGAACTAGGTCAATAGTTGATGTGCTTGGTTGGGCCTTAGCATTCTCTTTCTATGGCATGTCGTCATGGGATTTTGCTACGGCCTCACTAGGTTGAACAGCCTTGCTAGGTTGCGAGGGTTCAACTACCTCTTGTTTTGGAGAGTCTAGCTGTCTAGTTGATTCTCCTCTGTTCAACCCCGCATTCGATTGCATTGGCAGTTGCTCCTGGTTAGGTATTTGCTCTAGATTTTTGTCCTTATCTATTAGAACCTGTCTCCATTGCTTCTTGTCAAGGTGAGTGTTGTGTTTAGAGCTGTTGTTCTCTTGCGCTAGAGGTTTGGGTGACTCTAGTGTAGAACCATGAGATGGTTTAGGGTTTTTGTCATGTAGGCTTAGAAGAAACCAATTGAAGAAGTCAGGGTTGTATTGATGGGAAGCATAGAGATCTAGGATTGCAAAGTCTTGAGTGAGGCAGAAGACATATGCGCTGACATCAAGTACCATGCTCCCTACTCCTAACCTGCAAGCCACGTGTAGATCTTCCTCTAGAAGCACTTTATCATACAAGGGATGTTTTTGGACAGTGGTAGAAAGCTGGACATCATAGGCAGTTGCCAACACTCTCAATGAGGTCAGGGCAACATACGTGGAATCATGTATTGATGTCCAAAGGGGTTTCCTTTGCTCAGCAAAGTGTCATTAGTTGGTGGCTAATTTTGGCTGCCAAACTTTGGTTGGAGTACCAATTTTGTGCAAAGATACCTTATCCTTTCCCTTTTCATTTGATTGCTTCAAGATTTTCCTTGTTTGTCTCACATAGAGCTGTATAAAATGAGGGTATCAAGCGCAATTCTCTAGCTGTGGCTTTTGGGATGTCCTTCATGAATTCTTCAACAATAGCTGCATAGCAAAAACAAACATGTTGCCGCTCATACCAAGTCAATGGTTCAGCTATGAGCTTTGTGTGCTCTGGGGTGTTGGCCTTCCGATGTCCACATGGACGTATACACGTGTGATGGCCGTCAGCTTGTGATCAAGCTGATGGCCATGCACTTCATCTCTGGTTCATTGGTTAGATGCGCCATTTCTTTGGCCAAGTCTTTGAGAGATTTATCCTCAAGCCTAGGCTTTAGGTGCTTTGGAAGGATTGGAGGTGTCAAGGATGTTTGTTGTGACATCTCTTCCAAAGGTGAATTGCTAAGGACATGTTCCGCAATGGGTGTTGTCACCGCCAAAGGTTGTGATTGCTGTGGTCCCTGATTGAAAGTAGTGGTGGCTAGTTCAGTGGACTGGCTACCATTGGTAGACTACAGTGTCAAGTCCTTAGGCAGATCAGAAGTGGTCGTGTCTTTTGTTGCCCTTTGCACATTCACTTGTGCAGGTTGAGTAGTGACACGAGGCTGCTTCTGCTGCCATGCTTTCGGTGTCCATTTAGGTGAAGAGGATGTAGGAGATTTGGGACTCCTACATGAGCTTGGCACTGAGGAGAGAGTTTGCTCGTGATTGTTAGACGATTCTATCATTAGCTTTGTTGAGCAATCAGCCTTATCATGAGCAATGTTGTGCCTATGGTGCTCATTATCCTCTTGGGAAGTCAAAGGCTCCTTGGGCACTAGTGGACCTTATGCACACTCGACAGATACCTCTGACATCTGCTTGTTAAGCATGCTAGGCTGAGGATCTAGTTTTTGATAGGTCATGGTTGATTCTTGATTTCAATCGTGAGGGGCTCAATCACTCCAATATTTTCGGTTTGAGACTCAGATTTTCATTTAGGTTTCTTCCCATGCCTTGTTGCTTTTGACATAATTTGGGTTTCTGACCGTGGTGGTTAGCAAGGTTTTTGGTACCCAAATCCATCGGTTGCCCGCATAATACCTTTGAGCATGAAGAAATGCCTTGGATATCCATTGTGGCATTGTGCTAGCTCTCCATCGATGTCTTCGTCTATAAGGCTTGGGCTTCTTCCGTGGTCTTCTACGATATTTGTAAGTCCAAACCCTATCCTTGGCCTTGTCTCCTAACCTTTTTGTTTCAAGTATGGCCTCACTCACTGGTTCTCTCCGTTCATCCTGCGCTTGTATAAACTCTTTCAACAACTCCTTGATCTCATTACTAGGCTTGCTTGGTATGTCAGAATGCTCCTTGCCCTTCCCTTGAGGTTTAGTGAGGTCACCCTTGCTAAAAGTTGTGATTATCCTCACATCTGGTTGTGTTAGGTATATCCTCTGTGCGATATAGTCGGCTTCACACTTCATTGCCTTTTTGAAGGGCCTTCCTAGGAGGATTTCCTTTCCACAATTCTCACTATTTGGCGGAACATAGAACATGACTGGCAAGCTTTTTGTTTCAATAGTTACAAGGATTCTACACCTCCCTAGAAGTGCTTATGGGTGTTCCCTATAAGGGTTAAGAGTTGCATCAGTCGGTTTGAGCTCTGGTTGACCTAGAAGAGTCCATGCTTTGTAAGTTAAGATATTGAAATCAGCTCCTTCATCAATGAGAGCATCAACACTATGCTCTCTTTTTGCGGTAAGTTTGACCCTAAGATAAGCAGGTGGCACTATGTCTTTATCTTCCGGGTCTTGGTTTACAGCTTCAAGCCTTCTGATATATCTCTTTGAGTCCCTAACTGCACAGTCAGACGTGGATTCTCTACTGAGATCTTGGGTTGTCTGTGCAGCGCTGCTCAAGATACATCTATCGTCAGGACTGTCATGTCTAGTCATCCTTGCATTGATAGCTTGATGATGTTGCATTCTGCTTTGACTAGATGCAGTTTGAACACAATGTACATGTATTCTCGTAGTGTGGCCTTTTTTTCCTTGATGGCTAGATTGGCCTGTTGAGGTTCTAGGGTCTCTGTTTGTCTCTATTCGGGTACAGCTTTTGGTTGCTCCTTTGCAAGTGAGAATCCATGCTCATGTAGAGCCATTACTACCCAAGGGTCTAAGTTGGAGGGCCTATCAGTGCGCGCGTTTTCTCTCCAACCTACTTGGGGGAGATGCAGAGGGGGGGCAGAGCACCCTCTATGGGGGTTTGGGGGGCAGTCCCCTCCTCGGCCTGCAGGGCTATTATGGTAAACACCATTCGCAGTTTGGAGGATCATTCAGCCAAATCTTGAACTACTTGCTCTAAGTTTCGACCCAGTGATGGATCTGTGACGTGCCTTTCACTCTATGCAGCATGTGGGGTCAATTTCGAGGGTCAGAGTTTTTCTAATTTGTTGCCTCGTTTGATTTTGGGTCCAATCAGGCTTTTCCACTCAGTGGTTTGCGTCTAAGTCCCTGGTCTCGCAACTACCTACTTCTAGCTGCTAAGCGGCCGCGCCCTACGATTTTGCCTATTCCGTGTGCCAGAATCAAGTTCTGAGCATCCTAAGGGCTTTCAACAGTTTGCGTTGCCGGGTCAAGTCAAATTTTTGAAAATTTGGTAAAAATCTACACTCGGCCCAACCGTTCCGAATTGCAGGGTCCGAGGGCCCGATTCGGCTCCGAGGGCCAAGTAGAAGGGGTTGTGTATGACTGTTTGAATGCCAAATTTGGCAAGTTCGAACCCGGATGTCCGAGGGCCGAGTGGGCCGAGGTCGAGTTTCAAGGTAGTCTGAGTGCTCAATTCGGACGGCCCGAGCGTGGGTGTCCGAGTGGTAGTGGCCGAGTGGTTTGAGGACCAAGTGGCTGAGGGACGAGTCGAGTGGTCAGGAGGGCCGAGTGGGACGAGAGCCGAATGGCCAAGCGGTCCAAGGGCCGATTCTGGGACTCGGCCCAGAATCGCCGTCACTCGGACACGTCGAGCGCGGTGCATTTTTTCGTCGGGCTTCACAAAATTCATCGTGCCGGGTGTTAAAGGCCTTCCCCCTAGTCAAGCAACTCCAGATCCATCCTACTCATGTAGGGGAAGGTGTAGAATTACCAGGGCTGGGCAAATATCTCTCGGGTGATAAGATTGAAGCGGATCCACTCACGAAGCTTTTCTCTTCTCTCCTACTCTTCTGAAACCCTGCAATGCACAATGTGGCCTTTCTTGCCACTCTTGGCCCTGATACCCCTTCGCGAGTATGGTATTGATGCCCCCTATCACTCACTTGGCAACATTAGGCATCACAAGCGAAGTTTTTACCATTTTTGCCCTGTTTTTGCCCTGTTTTGCAATAGTACGCCTTAATGCTTATTTTATTTGTTTTTCTTTGTTTTCTCCTACTCTAATGCGTCCAAATCACCAAGTAAATACCTACACTACTCCATCTCACAACATAAATCTCAAAAAAGCAAAAACCTACTTGCCAAGGAGATCGAATATCATCTTCAACCCCCTCCCTTCCTACCTATCTCAAGCACCGGTTTGGGGAAAACCCTTACTTCAATGCTCGATTCAAGGTGCGCAAGCTCTCAAGGCTTGAATTCATTGGTCCCGGCAACGGAACCAAAATGTGGGAGCTTTCGCTCAACCGCTAAGACCCATAGACCGCTTATTGTTTCAAGCGTTCCAAGCCAAGCACTAATGGCTACCTCTCACATAGCCGACGCACCATCCATATCTACGGGTGTAGTGAGCTTACCTCCATGCCGTTTGAGTTACCTCCTCTCCCGAGCACTCCGGTAGCTCCACGATCCAAGTGCAAGCTTCAAGCAAGCTCCATCCTCAAGCTCCATGCTCCAAGCTCCATCACTGCAAGCAAGAGAAGAGAAGAGAAGAAGAGAGGAGAAGATGGAGAGCTTCTCCAACCCACGGTTCCTCACCCTCACACACTCACTCCCTCACACTCCCTCTCTCAAGCACAAGCTCAAGCAAGAAAGAACAAGAAGGAGAAGAAGAAGAGGAGAGGCACTTTTTGCCACACACAAGAATGAGCTTCTCATTCACTTTTTGAACTTTATATATACAAACCATAAATCCCTTTTAGGCAGTCATCCCCTTTTCCCCTTTTTTACATGGCCGGCTAGCCCTTTTTCCCATTGTCCTTCTATCTTCCTAGATTCCTTTTCACCATCTGTCTACAGTTACAAATTGCATGCGGTGAGAGCCCGGAGCACCTTGAATTAAACCATGATGCGCTTGCACTCTTTTACAAAAGTTTTGACTTGCGCTTTTCCTTGTGTGCCTTTCTCCCTTATTTAGGACTCTTCTCCTTGTGTGTCTTTGTCTTCCATTTCTCTTTGCCTTGGCCTTTGTCTTTGTCTTCTGCTTTAGCTTTTCCGGATTTTCCACCTTCGTTCGTTTGAGGGTTAACAGATGGCTTAGTCAAAGATCGAGATAGGGGAAATTTGAGCTAAGTCTCTCCCTTGCAGCTTCTAGGGGCCTCTCTCTCTCTCTCTGTCTCTGTCTCTGTCTCTGTCTCTGTCTCTGTCTCTGTCTCTGTCTCTGTCTCTCTCTCTCTCTCTCTCTCTCTCTCTAAAGCTTCTTCTCGCAATCTCGTGGAGGGGTATCCTTCTACCTCCCTCTCTCTATCTCTCTCTTGTAGCCTCTCGGTGTCTCCTTGTGCTTCTCTAAACTTCTCCCCATGCCTGTTATTTATAGTGAATTAGAGAAGAAGGGTTGTGGTTGAGAAGAAGAGATCTTTGTGGAGGGGATCCTAGAAAAATCACTGATCTGATGCCCAAATCATAAATCCGATGGTTCCATTGGTTCTAAAAGGGGGTAAAATCCCAAGACACTTGACACTTGATTAGAAATCTTCTAGATCACTCTTTCTTCTTCTCCCTATTTGAAGTGTTGTTTACTACATGTAAATTGCAATCATGACGCATGCAATTTTTCCAATACTTCTTTTTTTTGTATATGCTCTAAGCATATCTTCAATCACTTGATTGATCCTTTTTGTTTGGCCATCAATTTGAGGATGATAGGCCATACTAAAATAGAGCTCAGTCCCAATAGCTTCAAAAATCCCTCTCTAGAAATGAGATGTGAAAAGGGAATCTCGATCACTGATGATCCTTTTGGATAGACCATGGAGTCTAAATATCTCCTTAATGAATAGTCCGGCAATATCTGAAGCCTCATAATTTATCTTTACTGGGATAAGATGTGCAACCTTGGTGAGCATATCTACAACAACCATAATTGAGTTGTACCTGCTTGGAATTGGAGGTAACCTAACAAAAAAGTCCATGTTGATAAATTCCTACTTCATTTGAGGGATGTCAAGGGGTTGTAGCTTTCCAGGCAACTTGACATGCTTTGCCTTGATGCGTTGGCAAGACAAACATTTAGTGACATATTTGAGTACATCTCCCTTAAGTCTTTCCCGATGACAGCTCCATGTTGAGCGTCTTGGCATATCCTCGATGACCAGATAAAGGGAAATCATGTGCTTCCTAGAGTATTCATTGTTTAAGCCTTTGGCTCAAAGGAATACATAGTCTTGTCCTGAAGTAGTCTAGGCCTTCATAGACGGAGTACTCTTGGTATTTAACTTTGAATTTGGGACTTTGGTCCTTTTCTAGGATCTCCTTTATCATTTTTTGATATTGTGGGTCATGTTTAGAATCTTCCTTAGCCAATTCAAGGATAGGGTTGCTTGGCATTAACACCATGGTGGCTAGTGATCCGGTCGTCAAAGGTTCCTTCATAATGAGAGAGTTGAGGAACACTTTACAACTTAAGGCATCAATGACCACATTTTCCTTGCCAGGTCTATATTAGATTTCAAAGTTATACTCTTGTAGTACCTCAATCTAGCAGCGTTGCCTCATGTTGAGATTAGCCTAGGTAAGGATCCATTTGAGGCTCTTGTGGTCTGTGACAAGGAGAATTTGTTGCCGACCAAGTAGTGCCTCCAAAGTTTGAGGGCATGAATGATAGCCAATAGTTCCAAGTCATGAATAGCATAATTTTTCTCATGGGTTTTTAACTTCCTTGAGGAATATGCCACGAGATGATCTTCTTGCATTAGTACACAACCTAGTGCAAATGACCTGGCATCTATAACAACTTCAAAACTTCTTGCTCAAGTCTGGGAGCTTCAGAATTGGCATTGTCACTAAGCTACGTTTGAGTTGTTCAATGGTGGTTGACCACATTATGGCAACCTATTTCTTTAGTAAATCTGTGAGGGGTACCGCAACTAAGGTGTAGTATTTGATGAAGATTCTATACCATCCTATTAGACCAAGAAAGCTACGCACTTCCTTAATAGTGGTTGGTGGGGGCCATTCTTGTACATCTTTAACCTTTGCAGGATCCATAGAGATTCCCTCTTCTGAAACAATAAAGCCTAGATACACACTTCTTTTTGGCATAAATCTTGTGCGTCCTCATGATTTCAAGGACAATGCGAAGTTGAGGCTCATGGTTTTCTTCCTCCTTGGAGTAGACTAGGGCATCATCAAAGAAAAAAAGTACAAACTCGTCAAGATATGGCCTAAACATAACCTATTGAATGTAGCAAGATCATTGGTTAATCCAAAGGACATTACTGTGAACTCAAAATGACCATATCTAGTGTTGAAAGCTATCTTTGGAATATCCTCATCCTTGATGCAGATTTGGTAATACCCTGACCTTAAGTCAAATTTTGAGAAGATTTTTTCCCCTTGTAGGTGATCGAGTAACTCATCTATCCTTGGGATAGGATATTTATTCTTGATGGTTACTTGATTTAGTCCTCTGTAGTTGATGGAGCGTTCCATCCTTCTTCTTCTTAAATAACATAGGAGCTCCCCATGGTGAACTACTAGGTTGAATGAACCCCCGATCCAAAAGTTGTTTGAGCCACTCCTTTAATTCAATAGCTTCGAGAATAGACATTTTGTAAGGTCTTTTTGTAATTGGAGTGGCTCTTGGTATGAGTTTGGTCTCATGATCAATCTCCCTTGGGGGCGGTAGCTCCGTCAGGGGAACACATCTACATACTCCTTCAGTCATGAAGGTTCTTCTTCATACTCCTTGCTTTGATCTAGCTTATTTGGTTTGATCAAGTTGATGGGTAAACCCTTCTGCGTTTCCTTAACTATCCTTTGCTAATTGGATTTTGGGTTTACTAGCTTCCCTTTGAGTTGTGACTAGTTCCCCTTCAAAACTTTGGAAGGAAATTTGGCCCCTTCCACAGTGAATGTGCACATCGTTGGGTATTAATCAATCCATGCCAAGTAAGTATTCATGATCCTCTAAGTTCATTACTCTGAATATTACAATTGTTGGGTTTCCATTGACTAGGGATCTCACTTTGGCAATTTGTTTAGTACAATTGATTTCACGCCCATTTGCTAATTCCACAAGTGGGTGCAACTATTGTGGTTATTTCTAGCTTTCTTGCACAAGTAGGAGAAATAAAAGAATGCATACTTCCACAGTCAATCAAGGTTTTGAAATTCTTATCTTGGTAGTGTGAAGGGGTTTGGATCATTGAGAATTGGCGATTTGGTCCCTTTTTATGGAGAGCAGCATGGACTGTCATCTTTTTAATCTATGCTTCCATAATTGGTTCTTCATCTTTATTTAATTCCTTGATGGTGATATTGGAAGGCAATGCCCTCCCCATTGGTGCTTGACCCCGACCATGGGCAGCTCTGGTTTGCCCACAAAATTGTCCTTGGTGGTGGTTCTCACCAAGTTTGGGACACTTTCTTTTGAAGTGCCCGGGTTCCTTGTAGTAGAAGCATCACAGGTTTTGGTCATTTCTTTGTGTAGGAACAAAGTCATTGACTGCATTCACCTTCGATTTGTTCCACTGTCCTTGTACTCTTTTAAATTGGGCTTTCGTCATTCCCTAGTTCTGGTCTTTGTAAGACCAAGATCTATTATTCTTGAATTTGAGCTGAACTTCTTGGGCAATGAGACCTGCTCTTATCAATGCATCTTGTAAATCTGTAGGATGCATAGATTCCAATCGGATATTCATTGGTGGATCTAAACCATTCCAAAATTTGGAAACCTATTGGGATATGCTCATAGCCGGGGCATACTTTAGCAAGGAGACAACTTTTTAGTAGTATGCCTCGAGAAATATAGACCAAATTTCTTTATATTAAAGAACTCGTTCATCTTTCGAGTCCTGCGTTCCGGTGGCATATATCTCCCTTGCACTGCCTCTTTGAGTTTATCCCAAGTTACTATTCTTGGTCCTTGCACCACTACTTCCACCAAAGCCTAGCTTCGCTAGTCAGCTTGAGCTTGGCAATCATAGCCTGGTTTGCAGGTGCTGTTTCTGTTGCATTGAAGTAATCCTCCTTGGATTCAATCCATACTTTAGCATCAGCTTCAACAATCTTCCCTTTTCCATAAAATTTCAGTGGTTTGATTTGTTTGAGAAGAAACTTCTTCTCTTGTGCCTTTGCCGAGCTTAGTGCTAGAACATGATCTTGATTCTGTGTTTAGGATTGTGTCTGATTTGATTAAAATTTACACGTTAAGATTGCATTTACACATCTCTTCATAACTTGTCTCAATGCATAGATTATGATTTAAGTCACACATACTTCAACATTGTGCAAAAAGTGAGGTAATCATAAAATTCTCATTTATTCAAAAGAAATATAAGCCTCAAGTGCAATCATTCGGGGGGGATATAGAGATAGACTGGATAACTGTTCAAAAGATATATCAACGCTAAGAGAGAAATTCCTTATTGGATTCTTCTACAGGGACAAAGTAGTAATATGGATTTGGGGAATGGATTCTTAGGAAGCGGTAAGTCATGGGAAGTTCAGCGTATCTCGGCTTCTGATAGCCATGATGTGCATTGCCCCATTATTTTAATTCTATTTTTCGAAAATACTTTGACCACCTCTTCATAGATGTAGCAAGTCTATTCTACCTGCCAGCATTTGAT
The DNA here is from genome assembly GCF_053477565.2 of Lygodium microphyllum. Lineage (NCBI taxonomy): Eukaryota > Viridiplantae > Streptophyta > Polypodiopsida > Schizaeales > Lygodiaceae > Lygodium > Lygodium microphyllum. The sequence continues at coordinate 68,903,260 of NC_141145.1, forward strand.
GTGCAGGATTGAGTTCACACATGCCTCATGGAAGATGAATAACTTAATAACCTGCAAGTCCTCCAACCATTTTAGCCTCTTTAGATTGTTTTGAAGATAACAAAATAGGTTGGCATCTATGTAGCAGTAACCTACACTCCAAGTCCAATGCCTTTCTATAAATAGTGGTGAAGGGCTGTATAGGTGATCCAAGATCCCCATCATGTTGATTCTTTGGCGATACCTTGAGGAGCTCATAGCAGTCGCAAACATGATATGAAATATGAGGAATCTGCTTCACACCTCTAGGTTTGGATGCAACAACAATCCTCACGTGAATAATAAAAAAACATTTTCTAGTGAAAACATTACTTCACTCTACCTGATTTACTCTTATCTTGATATGTTGTTTGTTGGTTTGCTCTGATACCAACTGTAACGTGCCTAGGTCGAGACACATTTTAATATCTAAAAGACACTACATGGCACTTCCATGGAATGTCATAGGGTTTGTCGGATAGCAAATCCCGAGTCTACTGTGCAACAAAGCATATAGGCCAACCTTATTAGGATCAACCTGAATCCTCCTCAGTTTCTAATGGTCAAGCCATTCTACAGCCTTCTAGTGTTGGTCTTTAGAAAATCTACTTTGTGCAGAGTATCTAAATCAAGGTGGAATCATATCACACTTGGTTCAAAGATAATGGGAAACAAGAGAGATGCATCGCTTGACCTCTCTACTCATAGAGGAAAGTCCAATTCTAGTCCTCTAAAATGATATGAGCCAGGGTTCTACCCTACATTATCTAAGGTCAATACATCATTGTGATTTGAAAGTTGATAATTCTTGGGATATGCATTACACGTGATCACTCTAACAGTCTCCTTTACTTGTCGCAGAGGGAGTACATTCAGAAGGTCCTTCAGCAGTTTTATATGCAAGATGCTAAGCCTATCGGATATCCTTTACCTTCTCATGTAAAGGTTACTCATGATAGTTATTCACAATCTGATGAGTAGAAGGATGAGATAGCTAAGGTCCCTTATGCATATGCAATAGGTAGTTTGATATATGCCACAATAGCCACTCATCCTATCATAGAATTTATAGTGGGAGTTGTGGCATGCTATATGACTACACTTGGCAAGTGATATTGGGATGCCATCAAGGGTATCATGAGATACCTTAAGGGCTCTACAAATATGTGCATATGTTATGGTGGATAGGATATAAAAGTTGTGGGGTACACTGACTCTAATTACGCAGGACATGCAGACAATAGGAAGTCCACCTCTCGCTATGTCTTCACATTTGCTAGAGGTGCTATTTCTTGGATATCTAGGATGCAAAAATGCACGGCCCTATCCACTACAAAGGTAGAGTATGTTGTAGCCACCGAGACTTGCAAGGAGGCTCTTTGGTTAGGCTGAAGTTGGTATTATTGATGTCATGCCTACACTATATTTGAATTCTATAAGTGTAACCCGAACTTCCATATGTAAAGACATATAGCACATTGAGGTGTGCTATCACTTCATCATGGAGGTAGTAGAGGACAAGTCTGTTGAGTTTATTAAGATCTTATTGGCTGATGTGAATCTTGTAGATTTGCTTAGTAAAAGTCTCTCAACATAGCATTTTTCCTTCCTTAGAAAGTTAATGGGGTATTGGATGAGATGATGTCTTTTCTCATCCCATTGTACTCTACGTACATTTGTACTTTGTCACTATTTTCTTATTCTCTCCTCACTAGGGACACATTCATCTTTAAATGCAAGGTTATTAGGGATAAAGGCACTTGTGGCTAACTATTCGTGTATTCATTACACTTACAATATCCACACATCTATACATTGCAAGTGACGGGCACCCATCACTGTCACTTTACTTTTTATTCTTTCAATGAGATTTGAATAAGGGAAGGCTGGTCACACATTGTGATTGTTGGAGTTCCCACATATGATGTCTCTCTCTCTTGCTTTCTTGCTATATCCTCCATAGCTCCTTCTTTGCTCTTACTTTCACTTATCTACTTCCACTTGGGCTCTAACTTTCAATATTGAGGTTATGAAGGCTCTTTTGCCATTCATGTGAAGGAAAAATTCAAAGAAATCGGTTAAATTCACCCCAATATCTAGATGTTTTGGATATATATATATAAACATTTGCCACATTATTCTATACTTAACATTTATAAAAATATTGACCAATTGATTATTTATGAGTAGAAACATTCTAATGTTTCAAGAGAATACCACACCAAATGTTAAGATAAGTATAGCTATAGCGATAAAAAGGTAAAGGAGGGTAGTGCAATTTTTTAGTGAGCATTTAGAGTAAGAATCTAAAATAAGAAAAAGATATATGATTGTAGTTTGTAGAGATTTTTTTGACTATATATAAATATCATTTTCAGATAGCTACTATATAGTAGTCTAGCTAAGGTTATGATATATATGCTAACCATTATTACTCAAGTAAGGATTTTGAGATGTTTGTGTTTCAGTCTCATTTCAGCTACATTACATTATTAACTACACTACATCACACACACACACACACACACACACACACACACACACACACACACACACACACACACGCGCGCGCGCGCGCGCGCGCGCGCGCGCGGCGCGCGCGTGCACACACACACACACATGCGCTATGTTGTCAGAGTGTGTAAGGTAAAAGGCCTAACCACAGGGGTAAGAAACATAAAGGTTCAAAGAATTTGAGTCTAAGAGTAGGATGAATCCAAAGACAATGATCAAGCCACAATCCAAAGACCTTGTATCACATATAGCTCAATAAAGCAATCTCAATACATCCATATAATATGCCCAAATCCTAGGCATGATGACACACTTGGGATGATAGCCCAAAACACACTCTAAGACTAAGATTTGGATATACTTTGACATACATGAATATCTCTATTGTACATAGACCAAAATCAATGGCATGGACTGAAAGGTGAGAAGGATCGAAGCTTGCACGTGAGCTATGGCGGGAAAGCAAGAGCAAGAAAGAGAGAGACAAGAAATGGGAACTCCAACAGTCATAATGTGTGACCGAGCCTTCCTTTATTCAAATTGTCACTAAAAGAATAAAGAATAAAGTGACGTGACGGGCGCCCACCACCTGCAGTGTGCAGTGGCGGGTACTGTCAGTGTAGTAATACACGGGGCGGCACGGCGGAGGCGCCTTTACCCCCAACAACCTCCCACTTAAAGGCGAATCTGCCCTAGTGAGAGAGAAAAGAAAAAATAAAAGACAATACAAATGTACATAGGTACAAGGGATGAGGAAAGGCAACATCTCATCCAATGCCCATCAATCTCCTGAGGAAGGCAAAGCGCTCAGTAGTGAGGCTTTTCGTGAGCAGATCTGCAAGATTCTTGTCAGTGGAGATCTTGACAAGGTCAACAGACTTGTCCTCCACAACACCACGTATGAAGTGATACCTCACCTCAATGTGTTTTGTCTTTGCATGGAAGACCGGATTCTTAGCCAACTGAATGGCACTCATAGAATCCGAATGCAGTGTAGATATAGCATCAATCCCAAGGTCAGCAACTAGACGGCCTAGCCATATGGCCTCCTTGCAAGCCTCACTAGCTGCAACATACTTGGCCTCAGTGGTAGACAAAGCCGTACACTTCTGAACCCTGGACATCCAAGAGACAGCCCCTCCAGCATAGGTGAATACATAGCCAGAAGTGGATTTCCTACTATCTGCATGTCCTACATAATCGGAGTCAGTGTACCCCACGACCCCTGTATCATGGCTGCCATAGCAAATACACATATCTGTTGTGCCCTTCAGGTACCTCATGATACCCTTCACGGCATCCCAATGTCTGCTGCTAGGTGTAGCCATATAGCGTGCCACAACACCAACTGCATGCGCAATATCTGGATGAGTGGCTATCATGGCATACATCAAACTGCCCATGGCTGAAGCATAAGGGATCTTGGCCATCTCGGCCCTCTGCTCATCTGTCTGCAGACAATCGCCCTGTGATGCCTTCACATAAGAAGGTAATGGACAGCCAATAGGCTTTACGTCCTGCATGCGGAAGCGCTCAAGGACTTTATGAATGTACTCCCGCTGTGAGAGATACAAAAGCCCCTGATGCCGATCTCGCTTAATGCGCATCCCAAGTATATGTGAGGCCTGTCCCAAATCCTTCATCTCAAATCTCTTCTTCAGCTGAGATTTAAGAGCATCTAGCTCATCATGAGCTTTCCCTGCTATCAACATATCATCAACATAGAGTACCAAGATAAGCAAACTGCCATCACGGGCTTTCTTCGTGTAAAGACACGGATCCATAGCACTCCTGCTGTAGCCCTGTGACTGCATAAAGGCATCAAACTTATGATACCATTCCCTAGGTGCCTGCTTCAAGCCATACAAGCTCTTCTTCAACTTGCACACTAGGTGCTCCCTACCAGGTTCTACAAAGCCCTTAGGCTGATCCATATAGATCTCATCATGTAAGTCCCCATGTAGAAAAGTCATCTTGACATCCATCTGATATAGATCTAAGTCAAGCTGTGCAACCAAAGCCAAGACTAAGCATAGGGTGGTCATCTTAACCACAGGAGAGAAGACCTCATCAAAGTCCACAACATGTTCCTGCTTAAAACCCTTTGCTACCAATCTAGCCTTGTATGCCGGCTTGGGGTGTCCAGGGGCACTTTTCAGCTTGTACACCCACTTGCATGGCAAAGCCTTCTTGCCCTTAGGCAAGGCAACCAAATCCCAAGTCTCATTCTTATGCAGGGAGTCTATCTCAGACTACATAGCCCTCTCCCAGGAGTGACTGTCACCCCTGTGCATAGCCTCATCATAAGTGAAAGGCTCTCCTGCATCTGTAACCAAAACATAATGCATAGAGGGCTGAAATCTGTCAGGTGGACGTCTGTCTCTAGCAGACCGTTTCACCGCAGGCTCTGCTACCTGTCTAACTGCCTATCCAACACCCTGGCCCGGTGGAGGAACTGCTGTAGGCTGTACTACTGGCTGTACTGGAGCTCTAGGCTCCTCCTGAAAGATCACTCTGCGGATCTCAACCACCTTCTCAGGCTGCCTGTGCATCTTGTCTTCATGGAAGACGACATCATGGCTACGTACTATTTTCCGCGCTTGCAGATCCCATAGGCGATAGCCCATCTCTCCTTACTCACCATAGCCAAGGAATATGCATTTAATGCTCTTTGGATCCAATTTACTCCTCTTGTCCTTGGGCACATGGCAAAATGCCTCACATCCAAAGACACAGAGATGCGCATAAGAGGGTGGCTTACCAGCCCAAACTTCCTCTGCAACTTGGAAATCCAATCCACTGGAAGGCGATCGGTTTATGACATGCACTGCCGTACTAATTGCCTCAGCCCAAAAACTCTGGGGTAGGCCTGCATGGCTAAGCATAGAGCGCACACGCTCCTGAATAGTCCTGTTCATGCGCTCAGCCAAACCATTCTGGGGTGGGGTGTAAGGGGCGATCAACTGATGCTTAATACCCCTGTCATCACAAAACTACTCAAAAGCATGCGAGACATATTCTCCCCCATTATCTGTCCTAAGGCATTTCAGTCTATACACAGTCTTGTTCTCAACAAGAGCAAGCCATCTCTGAAAAACTGCCAAGACGTTGGACTTCTGCTTTATGGGATAAGCCCACACTTTCCTAGAAAAATCATCAATGAAGGTAACAAAGTACTTCGCGCCGCCCATAGACATGCAAGGCATAGGCCCACAAACATCGGAATGCACCAATGCCAAGGGCTCACTCATGCGTGGCCTACCCCGATTTCTTATGCGTAGACCTATTCTGCTTACCATAAAGACAATGATCACACGAGTCAAAACATGCATAATCCAAAGGCGGAAGATACTGCAAACCAGATAACATTTTCATTCCCTTCAAAGACATGTGCCCTAAACGAGCATGCCAAAGTGATACATGTGGGATAGAACCCACTGCCAAAACATGGTCAACTGAGGACCCAGATACAACAAGAGGATAGACGCTGCCAGCCTTGGCGCCTCTAGCAAGCACAAGTCTACCACGAGTAATCTTCCAGGCAGAATCCCCAAAACACACATGAAATCCTGCATCATCCTGCTGTCCTGCAGACATAAGACTGCGCGTAAGCGTAGGTACATGACGTACATCCCTAAGCAAAAATGAACTGCCAGTGGAAAACTGCAACTGAATATCACCGCAGCCCACAATATCAAGAGACTTGTCATCTCCAAGTCTAACTGATCCAGATACAGTACGGTAAGAGTGAAACCACTCACGGTAAGGCGTCACATGGAAGGACGCACCTGAATCCAATAACCAGCACTGTGCATACATACTAGGTGTCTCAGTCAAGTGTGAAGCATCAGAAGAACTAGCTGCAAATATAAACTCATCACCACCATTGGACTCCTCAGTCTGTGTGGCATTAATTTCCTCAATCTTGACGCTGGACTTCGCAAATACTATGCTGCGATCAGAGGACTTCTCCTGCACTTTCTCTTTCCCCTTATCCTGGCGCTTCTCATTGCGCAACTCATGACACTGTGGTCTAATATGGCCCTTTTTCCCACAATGATGACAAGTGACATTTGCATTGCGCCCACGCGACTTACTATGCGACTTGCCACGAGATTTAGACCGACCTTCTGCGAGTCATGGCCTCGGCCATTACCACTGTCATACCTGTCATTCCTGCCTCTAACTGTCAAAGCATGACTACCACGAGAGGCATCCAAGTTTTTGCGATTCACCTCTTCCTGAAGAAGAGCACTCTCAACATCTGCCAATTTTGGAGTAGCACTAGAGGCACAAAGAGCAGTGCGGAATACATCCCATGACTCATTCAGAGTCCCAAGCAAGAAAAGAGGAGTTACTTCCTCTCCAAAGGTGATATCTTGCGAAGTCAGGTTCTTCAGTATAGCATGGAACTGGCTCAAGTGAGTAGACATAGTCGCATTATCCTTCATGCGCAGATCCATAAGCTGCTTCAACCAGTACATCTGACTCGCCGGACTTTTCTTATCATAAAGATTCTTGATCTTATTCCATAGATCCCATGCACTCTGTGCTTCCTCAAATACATTATAATGTACCTGTTCAGTGAGAGACAATACAATCGTGGACTTGCATAGCTCATCAAGTTCAAGCCAGTCGTCATTGTCCATAGTTTCAGGCTGCTCCCCACTCAACCAAAGTGGCTTAATCTGAGATTTCTACACCAAGACCTGCCAAATTTGACTCTTCCAATAAGAGTAGTTGGTACCATCCAACTTTGTAATGTTAAAGATGGCACTATCATGTGAAGATGATGCCATTATGCAGGCTGGAAATGCCCAAACAGTCCAAAATTGCTTGCTGTTTTACTGCAGAAATTGCCCAAAAATGACCAAAACGGGGTCCAAAGGGTGAGCAAAGTGTGCCAAAAGTTGCTGCCCACTTAGTACTAGGTGCGGTACACCAAATCAGGATATTTCAACATGAAAAGTACACCTCAGTCCACGAATAACTGCTTGTTGTAATAAATTGCAGGTATGCAGTCTAGAGAGCAAACTGTCCCAAAATAGGATCCAATGTCAAGCAAACAATGCTAGGTCCAAAGCTGGCATGAAACGGACATAAGCATGGCCAATGACAGTGAAAGGAACATGAGCTCAACACCAAAGCATGTCAAAATAACATCTGCCAGTGAAAGGCACACCCCGAGACACTTTAGGCAAAGTGTTCCTATAACTGCCAAAACCTGACACAAATAGGTGTCTGCTCAAAGAGAAAGATCCAAATATGAGACTCAGCTCATAAGCATCCTATGAACCAAGAGTACATCAATGCATATCCATAAAGATCGGAGTATGATCCCAAAGTCTCAATGCGTATGTAGCTGCTCAAGACATAAACTGCTCCAAATACATGTAAGTGCTCCAATAGCATGCAACTGTCAAAGGTCAAGCAAGCATGTAAAATGCTCCCACTGGCACAAAAGGCTTACAAAGCGAGCTCAGAAGATCAAACAACCCAAGAGAAAGCACCAGTGATAAGTGACCCTATCAATGCATCAAGCGCATCCAAGAGAGCATGACATACATGAAGCACCAGTCGTATTAACCATGAAGCAATACATAAGCCCAAATAAGCTCTCGATCAACTCAATGACATCCAAATAGCAACCAAGATCAGTGATCAAGTAAGCCGGGAATGCTAAAATACATCCAAATCCAAGCTCCAAATGTCGGTATGGCATACACGAACCAAATAGCATATGTCACGAACCAAAGCATGTAATGCAAAAGCCTAACTGTCAAGCAGAGACATGAGGCATAGGCGGTCCACGAGCATGCCAAGTCGGTCCAAATGCCAGTGAAGACAGAGCTAATGTGAAGCTCAAAAGCATCCCATAATCTCATACATATGCTCCAAGTCATCCCCAAATGTCAGAGACATCATGCCAAAGCTCAAAGCATACATCCGGTATCGGTAGGTAAGTGCCAGAGCATGTAAAGTACCTTCAGCCCACTGTTATTCCAGCATGTATTTACTATTCTAAACAGTAGATTTCAGCCCCGTATTCAAGCCAAAATCACTCCAAGTCGTCCCCAAATGTCAGAGACATCATGCCAAAGCTCAAAGCATACATCCAGTATCGGTAGGTAAGTGCCAAAGCATGTAAAGTACCTTCAGCCCACTGTTATTCCAGCATGTATTTACTGTTCTAAATAGTAGATTTCAGCCCCGAATTCAAGCCAAAATCATGGTCAAACCAAATGCATACATCCCCAATACATCTGGGTAGGAAGTAGACTGCATACAGGCATCAAATAGCTCCAATGGAATGAGGCATAAGCAACAAATGTCAATGTCAGGGGTGCTGCCCTGTTTCCAGCACTGTTATGCAGTGAATGAAAGTTTCAAATTTGAGAATGATCAGCTCCCAACCTCAATGTCAAGCCAAAGCATCAAAATGACATCCAAAAATGGCTCAAATGCCCTCCAAATAGGCCAATGATGAGTGCTCCATGAGCAACAAAGCATTCAGTTGTAAAACGTGGAGGTCAAAGTCTGAAAAATGGGCGCCATATTCAGCGTGTTGAGGCCTAGAGTGCTGTTGCCAATCACATGGAGTTATGATGGTTGGGGGGGCTCAATGATGGCCCAAGGTAGGCACATACCAAGCCATGAAGGCCCAATGCAAAGGGGAGGGAAGATATGAGCTATGGAGCTCAAGAAGAGTGGCTGCCCTTTGTTCTTGCCCTGTTTCAAACTGAGAATACACTCAAATGCCTGCAAATGCTGAAGCAAAACCTCAAGGGCAAGGCCCTGATGAAGCTCAAGAAGGCCGGGATGGAGCTCGGGAAGCTGGGGAGAGTCGGGAGCTCGAGAGGTCGGCTATGGCTACCGGGATGGATACCCAATGCGTGAAGCGAGTCGATGAGAAGGTCGGGAAGCACCGAGTCGAGCTCGAGCAAGAGAATGCCAAGCTCTGATACTAGTTGAAAGGTGAGAAGGATCAAAGCTTGCACGCGAGCTATGGCGGGAGAGCAAGAGCAAGAAAGAGAGAGATAAGAAATGGGAACTCCAACAGTCATAATGTGTGACCGGGCCTTCCTTTATTCAAACTGTCACTAAAAGAATAAAGAATAAAGTGACGTGACGGGCGCCTGCCACCTGCAATGTGCAGTGGCGGGTATTGTCAGTGTAGTAATACACAGGGCGGCACGGCGGATGCGCCTTTACCCCCAACATGGACCTCATAAATCCATGCATATAATGAAATCCCTATTGTAAATGATAGGTATCATCACCCAGAAAAAGTGCTATCATCCATCACAAATTATCAATACCTCTATTTACCCATCATGGGTCTTCAAAATCCACTTCATCTCTTTCAGATAAATTTATTATAGCAACACTAAAACATAAATACACTATCCAAAAATCAATCCAAAGTATGTACTTTGGTTCTGGGAATCATCTATCAACTATAGACTATCAATAACAATTATTAGGAGTCCCTAAAGACCATAAATCAACTTGTAAAACCCTATGGATAGCAGATATCCCATTGTATACACAATTTTGACAGTAGTAAATTGTCACAAGCTCTCACTTTCAAGCCTCTAGCTTCCTCCACTTCCCCCCTGCAATGGAGTATGTTGCAATCATGTTATTGTTGACTTAATTACTTTTTTTTCCCAAAGTTAGGCTATTGAGCATTAGTGAGGCATTAGTTAAGTTCCCCCTTTTCACCTAACTCAAGTCTCATGCATAAAAACTCTACTTTTTGACTTACATGACTTGACTATGGCTTAGTAGACTCCTTTCCCATCATGGCGTGATCAACATCACTTAGTTCTTGTATGGGCAATCCACTTTAGTGTCTTCTAGAACGTGTCTTCCACAATCCTACATGCAAACCATTGAGATACTTGAGACACAATTGCCAATATTCTTTCACACCATAGACACAAATCCCTTTGACATCCACCCCTCCGAATATGTAAATTCTCTGAAGGTGCCACACAAGAGCCCACCACAATCAAATACCCATATCAACATAACCCCAACTCTCATGCTCATAACCTTTTTGCTTAAAGTCAAAGAAACTTCCAAGATAGAAGACCCAAATCCCTGTCATCCTCATAAGCATATAGCTAAGCCAAGCATTCCCTCCCGAATAATAAGGTGTCACAAGCTTAGACATCCCATATATAATGTAACTCTCTATATCCATCCCTAGCAATGATAGCTCAGTAAATATTTGTAGCATCTCAATTCTTGTAAATCCTTTTGGATTATATGGCATTCCCAAATCTAATGTCAATTCATACTCATCTTCCTCTTTTTCATCTTTGTCAAATTTCTCATCATTTCCTAGGTTCACCATTGCATAAGCCACTTCTGTATCTCTTAGAAACCTTCTTGTTGCTTGATAGAAAAATTCATTTTTTTCAAGGTTTTTGATGTAGAAATTGCTTTTGTGAACCTCTCAATAATGCAATGCAAATTCAATGAGTGAAAATTAAGATGTATAACAAATAAGATAGGATTTAAAATGCATGCAAGAACCTATTAACCTATCATTGAGCTCTAAGTTTGTAAATGATCGAGAATGCTAGGTCTTTAAGAGTTCGGTGAGCTTTGACCTATTAGATCTATAAGATATCTCATTTACTTTCCCTTACTCTAAATATGAGAAATTTATAGCTTTAGTCAATTTTGCAATAACCTAGCTAGATATGGTGTATTGATCTAATGACTTTTGGTTTTGTTCACAAGATGGGATAATTTGGGGAAAATATTATATTTTTCATTCCTATATATAGTCCTTTCTTTGAACATGTTAATACCTCATAGCCTAGGCATTTCCAAACTATTCTCTCATATCCTTTATAGTCAATTGTCTTATATGTTAGTACTCACATAAGGTGAGTTTATATACTCTAAGAAAGTGAAAATTTAAATAGCTCATCCTTGCCCACTCAAACTCATTCTTTTATAATTGATACGAGAGAACGCCCATGAAGCATGTATAATAGGTAATTAAAAAAATGCTCAAGAGACATATATGCTACCATGAAGACCCTCCGATCTCCACACTAAGAAATAACGTTAGTATGCCTGTTGTATTTATGGCCTCATCCAAAGTTGCACCTCTGCGAATAATACTTGACATACATGTGGATTGTACTAAGCTTTAGATTGTCCCTGCCAATGAGAAGGATCGCCCCTTAAACTTGCTACTTCATGCAGGCCTCTCTTGTTTCAAGTCTCACAGCACATGCAAACTATCATGCGTCTCTCTCACTGCTGTTTTGTCCTTCGATTCTGCAATCCCCAGAAGTCCGCTTGCAATATGGCTACGTATGCGCATGATCCCATGTGCTGTCGAATGGAGATGCATATGATTCTGGATGAAGATGAAGATCAAGTGTGAGTCAGAGAGGAGATTTTTAAGGTGATGAGAGGCGCTTATAATGACCCTGAACGATTGCCATGGCGATCAGCTCCTGCTATATAGCACGTACTCCCCCGTCGCTATAGTCCGAAACCCTCCTTTCATCATACGTCCCCGCACTGAGTCTTTTGTCCTCTTTAGATCTGCACGTGGATGCACAGCCCTCCAAGACTCGACGTCCTCCTGCTCCCTGATTTGCTCTGGTACTTTACCTCCTTGAAGAATATCACCTTTTCCTTCGCCATGGAGCACCAACGTCCTCCAGAATTAGTCCTCGTGGGATGAGAGATGGTCCTGTTGAATAGCTCTGTGCAGTGGCGCTTTCTTCCTGTGAGCTCCTCGTCTTGAAATTCCGCTGCGCGTCCCTGAAGACCGCTCTCTTGTCTTGAAACCTGCTTCTCCAGCGCCACCACAATAACAAGCTATTGATGAAGATGTTCAGGAAAGCGTAGATGGTAGTCCTCAATTTTCGTTTTCGTGCATCCACCTCCAATCATCAGCACGTCCTTATTTCTGAAGCGACATGCTTGACATGTTATGGACATCTACTTGCACGGCTAATTGCAACGATTCCAAAAAGGATATGGGAGGTACGAGCAGGTTTAGTGATGGGGTGGTTCATTGTCAGAGTGATCATGGCGTGCACGTGGGCTGTCGACTGTTTGAGCCAAGCTGATCCCTCCAATTTGAAGCTTAATTCATACTCTTAACAGTTATTGGACGGTGGGGATTTGATGTTCTGATTTAAGCTGATTGCAACTGCATGGGAAATGCTAGAAGAAGATCTTCCACTGGATCTGATTTCATTGGACTTGAATCCCAGTATGGCTCCCTCTCCTTCCCTGTTTGCTTGTAGCAGCCAGCTTTTTACCTCGGCTCAAGAAGCCTCAGGAGACCAAACTCCAGGATCCTTCCCTCCACGTGCAACCACCATCTTTCTACTTTTTTCTCTTTGGCTAGGTATCTTTCTAGCCCCAGTTCACACACATCCATGCACTTACAAGCACAACCGTATATGTCAAGTATATCTACCTTTCAATAATAACCACCACATCTAGTTATCATGTGCCCTCAAGCTAACAATTAACTACCCATATATTATAGCACCTACTCCATGTATAAAACAATGACATGAGGCATCATATATACCCACAATGCACCATCAACATATAATAGGCCCAAAGTAGCAATCAAATAGAAAATATTACTTTAGGTAAACACAAAACACTGGGGCCATACATGCTGAAATATCCTCATACAAATAAAAAACTCTCTTCTCTTTCTCACCTCTTGATGAAAGATGAAGTTGCACTCCACCCCAATACCCCTCACTAAGCTCTTTGGATTTAGAAGTGACTCATAACCTCTCACTAGTGCCCATCAGACATGTGTCCTTAATGACCCTCGTGCACCTAAATTGAGAATGTGATCATATTCCATTGATGTATTGATGCTCAAACAAACATGGCTCATTTTGAAAATGGAGTTTTAGAGATATGCCATGCACATTGGTCATACATTGCACACATTGGAAAAGATGGATGCAAAGTAGATTTTGTGCCTAACCTATAGTAATGCTCTATGTTCAATGCATATATGCCTACATATAGGTCCATTAATTAAATTCATTTACTTTATGCTCACAACCTTACCTCTCGTTGAATGAAATAATGGCGCTCTTCCCTCTCCCTCCCCTTACTAATGCTCATGATGATAAATTCAATGAAATAGAGGAACCCCTCTCACAGTTGATGGAGTCATGCATGACCCTCACTCTCCCAACCACCTTATTCACTATCCCTAGGATTCCTATTGAGTGCATGGACTTCCCAATGTGCAATGCCAAAATGTGTGTTCATAATGAAGATGCTCCCTCAAGTGCATGTGCCTCTAGTTTTTATTGAGTATAGCCTTAGTTCCCCCCATGGCATGGTAGTATTTGAGAAGATGGGTTGTTCGAAGCCCTAATGTGCAAAAAACAAGTGAAATGTGGTGGATAGTGTCCGAGTGGTGGGTGTAAGGTATTAGGTTAACAAAAATACCTCTAGATAGGGTGTACTGTCTTGCTTCTCCTTTGATCAATCTCCTATAACAAGTGGGATACACACCAACTAGGGTTTAGACACCCCGTCACATTGACCGGGGTATTTAAGGTGTAAGAACCCCATATTAGGGCAACCAGTTATTATCAAGATCAGACTCTTCACCTTCATCTCCAACTTCCATGGCTTTCTCCTCTTTTCTCTCTTTCTCTCTCCTCTTCTAGTCTTCTTCCTTCTTCCTCTTGTTCTCTTTCTCTCTCCTAAGCTCTCCTTCTTTCTCCCCTCATCTTCTTTCATTACAAGTGTTATCAGAGCTTCAGGCTTTGGTCCTTTTCCTCTTTCCCCTTTCTCTCTTTTCAAATCCCAAAAACCCTAGTTACTCAGCTTACAGATACAAGTACAGCAAGAAGGACTGCAGTTAACTTCAGCTTTTTGGAGCAAGCAGAAGCTATGGCTGGAGAATCAGACATATCTGGAGGTAAAATGGTTAAAATAGCAGGTCGTCACTTCTTTTCGTTGAAAAAGGAGTTGGAAGAGGGAAAAACCTCAGTTATTTTTTGCCTCAGCCCTCTTTCTCTCTCTTCTCCTACAAGTTGCCATGGCTGCCAGCCCAAAGAAACCCCAAAAAATCTGACTTGAGGTACTCCCCGCCCCGGGACTCCTTCCCTAACCCCCCAAGCTTTTGATCAAGTGGTGGACTAAGGGGATTTGCTACCCAGGAGCCCTGCAGGACAGCCCCATAATTTTTGGCGCATTTTGCGCTGGCTGTCCTGCCCCTCCCCAACCCTCCTGCCACTCCTCCTCTTGTTGCCCTGCCACTCCAGGGCAGTGATTCAGCACATTGGCCTTCTCCCTTTGGCACTTTTGCTCCCGGGAATCAACTCCCATGGTGGACAACACCTGGGAATGTTTGAAATAGTTTGGGGCAGCCATGGATTCTTCTAACTGAAGCTTTCTCTAACCCGGAGAGCTCAACCCTACAACCCCCTCAGTTCGTGAAGGATTTCTCTTGCCCGGATGAAGCCATTGAGCTCAGCATGCATGGGAGCTTTGCAGGCAGCCATGAAAGCTTCACTGGAAGCTTTCCATTCTTGAAGCTCAAGCTCGGGGATAAGCTTGGGAGCCTTCTTCATCAGCAAGAGCACTCAAATGCTGAAGCACTCTTCCATGAATGCCCAACCAACAACCGGAATTGATCAATGGAGAAAGCGGCATCATGATGATTCGGGATTCAACGATCGTCCCAAGCATTAAAGAGGTATGCCATTTTGATCTTAATCTCTCCATTTAGCCACTTGCTGAGCTTAATCCACTGTTGGAGAGATTCAAGATTGCATACAAGCATCATACCTCTTCCTAAATTTCATTGTAATGGCTGACATTAATCCCTACCTTGTCTTATGATCTTGGATGAATATTAGCCTTTGTAAATTGGGTAAGTAGCAGCCCGTGAGTCACTGGACTGCTAAGGTAACCCCTACCCCAACATTCATCATTCCTTGCACCTCATGAAAAGGCCCAATGTCTTCTTTCCAATGCATCTCGTGATGATTGCTAATTAAAAATGTCTGCCATGTATACTCCAGATGAGGAAAAAGGCCGATGCCAGGCGAGGTGGTAAGACAAAAGAGAGGTGACCCTCCCTTACCACTTAAGATCTTGAAGGGGTGCACAACCCGGCCCAGGGGAAACTTTGCCCACGTCTCGGTGATCCGGATCCCAATACTTGTTTGCAGGTGCAAGTACTTCCATGAGCTCCACTCCCCTGCCCCAATGATCTCTCTAGGACACCCTGCAATGCTGATGGCACCCATGTATATATGGCAGTGAATGCACTTATGCATGAATGGCAGAGTTCATGGGTATGCAATGATGCTTGGGATTATGTTCAGTATGCTCAAGATGCTATTGATGTGGTAGATCAGGCCCCTTGATCTATGCTCTATCCATGTAAGACATTTGTACTAAGGGACAGGCAGTGTTTTTGGTCACAGTCCTGTAGGATTGTCACAAAAATCCCATTGTAGAAAATTATATCCTAAATCTAGGGGTGGACCCTATAGCTCATCTCAAAGAGGGCTTTGTCCCCTCTGGTTCGAATCAAAAATCTCCCCAATCGGAGCTACGGTGTGAAAGTTATGCCCATTTTTGTGCACTAGGGTCACTATGGACAACTCCAGGATAGGCACTGTAAACCCCCTATAGAAAATTCTGATCATTTTCTGTCATATATGTTAATAGCTCATCTCAAAGAGGCCATTGTCGCTCGACTTGAGCCCAAAACCTCATCAATTGGAGTTTTCTACAAAGAGTTACGTCCCTTTTACTGACAGCATGTCCTATGGACTGCACCCAGATGGCTGGCCAGAAAGGCAAAAGCAAGGCCTAAGAGGAACTCCAGAGGGAGATTAGAGACTCTTAGACCTCCATGAATGAGGAACCAAGCTCAGCGGAAGATTACCATGGTGACATACAGGAGAAAATGCCTAAAACGGACCCATATACCCTTCTCAATCACACCCGGTGCCCACATGAGCTCCGTCATATGGAATGTCACAATGATATGGTCACCAACCACTGCCAAATGATATCCAAGTTTGATGAAGCGATCAAGCAAATGGCTATCTCAAACTCAAAGACCCAAGAGACCTTGGAACAGCTCACTGCCCTTATTGCTTAGTTATTGACCGCTTCATCCCAAGAGAAGACCAATGACTCTAGACATGAGTCTAGATGCCCTCCACATCAGGAACTATCGCATGGCCCATAGGGTATACTTGCTGCTAAGGGAATTTTCCCTTCTACCTATGAGATCAGGGAACCCTCTCATACGCGTGATGAGCCCCTATTGAATTCTCCCGTCCACCATGCCGGCAACATTCACTTGAGGCGTTCTCCCACCTTGGGTCAAATTTCACCCGCTCTACCTAGGAGCCCCAATGCACCACATATGAATCAGCCCCATCAATATGGTACAAATGGTCAGCCTGGCAATCATGGACAGCATGGCTATAATGGACAACATAGGTTGAATGCACCACAAGGGATGTATGGACAGTAGGGCATGTATGGCCACCACGGGATGCATGGACATCACGGATTTTATGGGCAGCATGGCCCCTATGATCTGCGTGACAAGGTCATCCTAACAAAGTACAATGGGAAATCCCCCTCACCATCTGACTTGGAAGAATGGATGCCCAAGTTGGAGTCCTACTTCAATATCTACACCGCACTGATGATCAAAAAATAAATTTTGCTTCATTTGGAAGGTTTTTCCCACACTTGGTGGTGCTATATCAATTGGGAGAATCAACAGTTCATTGATTGGGAAGATTTCAAAATGCATATGGTCCAAGTTTTTGTGTCCCCTATAGAAAAAGAACGGTTGGCAAGACGATGGTACACTCTTGACCAACGTAACCTCACTATACGTGACTACACCAATTAGTTCATGAATTTGACCATGTATGTGGAAAGCATTAGTGATGATGATAAATTGCACAAGTACATCTATGGGTTGGAAACGAGTCTATCGGTTGATGTCATGGCCCAAAAACCCACTTCATTGTTTGATGCAATCGAACTGGCTGAGAGATATGCAAGAAAGTATCGTAAGAATGAGCATTTTCAGCAAGGTGTTGGACCTCCCCGCATCCCTTCACGATCAGCTCAATACGAAGGTGGTTTTCGAGGCACTTCTATGCCTAATAACAGCCCCAAAGTACCCACTTACCCTACCTTCCATGCTGAAAGAAAAATGGGCACTTTTGGGACAGCATCGGGCTCTACTGCTGAAAATAGGTATGCTGAAAATAAACAGTTCACTACGTCACCTTCCCATGGATCCAATAGTCAATGGTTCATCTCCTCAGATGTTGTGAAGGAACGGAAAGAAAAGGGCCTATGCTTTAAATGTGGAGATAATTACACTACTGATCATGCCTCCAAATTCTCATACAAGACAGCTAAGGTCAAAGTTCGTAGGATGTATGTCATGGAAGATTGGCACAATGAGGAGGATGACCTAGCCATTGACCAGACTGAGCCCACGGAGGATGTTGATCATGAGCAGTTCTATGACCTGGAGGATGGGTTTCCCTTTGACCCGAGCGGTGCTCCCTCACAGATACTTGATTTAACATCCCAACCACCTCCCACTTCCCTTTGCTCGATCTCCTCGGATGCTTGGATGGGTTCCCGCGTCCCTAGTACCCTTCGCATTCAAGGCAGTATCAATGGGAAGCATGTTTTTATCCTTCTGGATAGTGGAAGCACTCACAGTTTTGTCAATAAATCAACCATTGATCGATTGAAATGTACCCCTATGGCATTACACCACCCCTTGAAGGTCCAAGTAGCAAACGGAGAAGAAGAAATCAACACACATGTATGTCTCGCAGTTCCCTTATGCTAAGCTGAAAATTATGTGGCACTGGTTGATCTGATTGCCCTAGATATGGGCCCCATTGATATTATCTTGGGCTGTGATTGGCTAAAACAATAGGGGAAAATTGCTATGGACTTCTCTCAGCTTTACATGGAGTTTATGATGCATGGACAACCTATCCACCTAGAGGGAGTTCGCTGATTTTCAGCTCATTACAGCAAAGCAACTCAAACAGGAGTTTAAGAAATGCTCACAAATCTTTGTTTTGCAATTAAATAAGGACACTTCTGATCAGCCCTTTGCAGTATCACATGACTCTGCCTTGCAGGCCTTACTTGAGGAATACAATGACTTATTTCAGATGCCTACATCCCTCCCTCCCAAGAGGCAAGTGGGCCACCCACTTGACCTAGAGCCCCATTCCAAGCTAGTGAACAAACCCCCCTATAGACTCTCCAAGTGTGAGGGTGAAGAGGTTGCAAAGCAAATCAAGGAGCTGTTGGAGAGATGGGTTTCATTGAACTGAGTTCTTCCCCCTGTGCATCCCTTGTCTTCTTAGTCAAAAAGAAGGCTCCTTTTGCATGTGCATTGACTACAAAGATTTGAACAAAATTACAGTGAAGAACTGCTACCCCATACAACGGATTGATGATTTGCTAGATGAGTTAAAAGGGCATGCTTTTTCACTAAGATTGACTTGCGCTCTGGCTACCATCAAATTTGTATGCGGGTAGGAGATGAGGTCAAAACAGCCTTCAGGACTGATCGTGGACTTTACATTTTCTTGTGATGCCTTTTGGGTTGACTAACACCCCTGCCACCTTTCAAAGCTTCATTAACAAAATCCTACAGCCCTTTCTGTTCAAGTTCGTGCTTGTTTTCTTTGATGACATCCTCATTTATAGCAACTCATCTATGGAGCACTTGACACACGTCCGGAGGGTGTTTGACATATTGAGAGAGCATCGACTCTTTGCTAAGGAGAGCAAATGCATATTCATGCAAACATCTGTGGAGTACTTGGGACACATTGTGAGCAAAAATGGTATACAGACTGACCCGAAAAAGGTGCAATGTGTTAAGGATTGGCCCACTCCTTCCACCACCACTTCCTTGCCTGGCTTCCTTGGTCTCTCTCCATTCTACAGATGCTTCATTAAGCACTATGCCACCATTGCAGCACCTTTGACTGATCACTTGAAAAAAGAGTCATTCTTTTGGGATCCCATTGCAGATCATAGCTTCAAACTGTTAAAGGACGTGCTTACTTCAACCCCCATCCTTGTTTGCCCTGACTTCTCTAAGCTATTTACCATTCATTGTGATGCCAGTGGCCAGGATATTGGTGCAGTATTGTTGCAAGAGCATGGTGTGATTGCATTTGAAAGCCACAAGCTTGAGGAGAAGGAGATGCAAATGAATGTGTACGACCAAGAGATGTTGGCCATCCTCCATGCTATCAAGAAATGGCACCACTATTTGTATGGCAGCCGCTTCCAAGTGAAAAGCGATCTTAACTGAGTCCTCCAATACTTCTTGACTTAGACTACTTTGACTCCTAAGCAAAGGCAATGGGTGGCAACCTTATAGAACTATGACTTTGACATTTCACACACGCGGGGCAAGGATAATATTGTGGATGATTCTCTCTCTCGAATGTGGGCATGCAGAGTCTCCTCTATCTCAGAATTGCACAGTGATTGGGTTGAAGAGCTCCAAGAGGCTTACTTGTTAGATGATCATTTCAACCACACATTTCAGAAATTATAGCATGGGGCTATGGCTGAAAACTCCCAATATCAGCTCAAGCATGGTCTTATTTGGTCCCATTGCAAGATTGTCATCCCACACACTTCCCCTTTCATGCAGAAGATCATGGAAGAAATGCATTCTTACCCCACTGTTGGTCACTTGGGTGTTTTCAAAACATATGACAGGATTGCCAAGAGCTTTCATTGGAAAGGCTTATGGAGGGACGTCAAGGACTTTGTGACCAAATGTGTTCCATGCCAATAGAACAAGGATAGTACACTCAAGCTTGCTAGCCTCTTGCAGCCTCTCCCTATCCCTGAAGGGAAATGGACTCACATCACAATGGACTTTATCACTGGCCTTCCTGTGACTAAGAAAGGGTGTAACAGTATCTATGTGGTAGTTGATTGCCTCACCAAATCCCACTTTATCCCCACTAAGGTCCAATATACTACCTCTCAAGTGGCCACTCAATTTATGGAAAATGTCTTCAAGCTGCATGGCTTACCACAAGTCATAGTACATGATCGGGATGCAAAGTTTATGAGTAAATTTTGGCAGACAGTTTTCACCTCCATGGGGACCAAGCTTGCTCCATTTACTGCATACCACCCCCAAACTGATGGCCAAACTAAGAGAGTGAACAAATGGCTTGAGTCATATTTGAGGCACTTTTGCCATGATGTACAACACAGTTGGAATATATGGCTTCACTTGGTTGAGTTTGCATATAATAACTCCACACACTCTAGCATTGGAGTTTCCCCTTTTGAGGCCTTATACGGGTATAGGGTTCCCCTTCCTACAGTCTTATTTACTGATAAGATCAATCCTCATAGCCAAGCTGAATTGGATCGCATGCAAGATTTACTTCAGCAATGCAAAATGAATCTTTAGAAGGCCCAAACACACATGAAACTCTATGATGATGAAAAACGAAGGCATTTGGAATTCCAAGAGGGGGAATTGGTCCTTTTGAAAGTGCCTAAGTCCCGCTACTCAACTCTCAAAGAGAGCAGCAGTAACAAGCTAGCCCATCGCTTCTATGGCCCATACCGAATCCTGAAGAGAGTTGGCGACTTGGCCTACCACTTAGAACTCCCCCTTACCACCAAAATCCACAATGTGTTTCATGTAAGTCAGCTAAAACCCTTTGTAGGCTCCTCAGTGGACTATGTGGAAGAACTTCCCCCCATAGATGAAGAGGGCATCACTCAATATGTCCCTGAAGCAATCATTGGGTAGCGAGATAAGTACTTACGATCCCGATCCATCAAAGAATACCTCATCAAATGGCAAGGCCTACCCTTGGAAGAATCCTCTTGGTGCCCAACAACCATCCTCAATGAATTTCCCTACCTCCATGAACCCCAATGGCTAGAAGACTAGCCGGTCATGCCCCAAATTGCCCACTTCCTGCCCGCAAACTGCACACTATTTTAGAACAGTTTTGTACTTACTCAAATCACATGCACGTGCATTCTATATAGGCGAAAATTACTCATCATAAGCTCTGTTTCGACATATGGTGCGCCCTATTTGGAGCAGCCTATCAAAAGTTATGACTAGTTTACTTTGGCAGACCGCATGCTGTCCCTAGTCTCTCCACACCTAATCTTCATTGTCAAAGGGCTCTGAGTAATACTTTGCAACCCTCCCTTAGCCCACCCATCACTCCCCCTCTATTTCTCCTTGTTTTTTAGGGCAAAAACCTTTTGAGTGGGGATGGATTGTAACAAGCGGGATACACACCGATTAGGGTTTAGACACCCCGTCACATTGACTGAGGTATTTAAGGTGTAAGAGCCCTAGATTAGGGCAACCAGTTATTATCAAGATCAGACTCTTCATCTTCATCTCCAGCTTCCTTCTCCCTTCTCTCCTCTTTTCTCTCTTTCTCTCTCCTCTTCTAGTCTTCTTCCTTCTTCCTCTTGTTCTCTTTCTCTCTCCTCAGCTCTCCTTCTCTCTCCCCTCAACTTCTTTCATTACATCTCCAATCTTGAAAACTTTTCAAACATAAGTATTAAATTCTCACAACCTCTCCACCCTTGGCATACTATCCTTTAGGGATTTTTTTCTCTACATTTGTAGATTCTTTCCATGATGTGGCATCCATGTCCTGGGTTTTTAGGGGAAAATTTTTATCTAGACCAAAACAGACCTCAACATTAAGGAATGGGTAAAAGCAACATAAAGTGAATTACTAGCTGAGATAATTTTGGAGACCATTAGTCTCCCCAACCTCTCTCATCCTTTGCACATACCTATGTTTGCTTAACCTCAAACCTTGGTAACTCTACCACCAAATTGCTCTATTATGGTCAACATATACATGAGTAAGAGCTTACAACTCTAAATGATGTAGGGTATCAAAAATTCAAATATTAGGAAATAGAACCTAGTGTCATATTGACCTGCAGATCCACAAACATCTTTATTTTCCTTGCCAATGGAGTCCAAATGAAAGGAAACCCTACCATTTAGACAACTTGAAGGATCCATCTTTCTTCTTCATGAACAAGATCAGATATAAGGTGAAGAACTAGGCTCAATGAACCCCATATGCAAAAGCTCCTTGATTTTCTTGGCTACTTTTTCACGCTCACATTTAGCCAATCTATAGGATGACTTATTAACTAGCTTTGAATAAAGCTTGAAATTTATAGGGTGACCCACTACTCTCTTAGGAGGTAATGAAGTAGGCACTTCAAAAAAATCAATGTACTCCTTAAGGAGAGATTTTAGAGTTGGATGCTCAGTTGAATTCGTGGACTAATCTTCTACCTTATTCAGGTGTAAAACAAAAATCTAAGAGCCCACTTGTACTCCTTCTTGAGTTGTTTAATAGTGATAAGCTAAAAATCAGATTTACTAGGGATTTCTTATGGATAAATAAGCTGCCCATCAATGGCAAACTCCATGTACAGCTGTGTGAAATATATAGTAATTTTTCCTAAATTCATTAGCCAATCACACCTAGGCACAATATCTATGTCACATTCCAAGGTAATTAAGTTCACCTATACCACATAATTTTCAGCTAAGTGTATGGAAGCATATGGGCACATTTGAGTGTTGATTTCCTCTTTACCATTAGCTACTTATACTCTTGTGGCTTGTTGTAAATCAGTGGGAAAACAATGTAACTTGCTCACAATTGACTTCTTCACAAAACTATGTGTACTACCACTATCTATTAAGATAAACACTTCCTTTCCATAAATAATTCCTTCATAAGAGGTGTATTAGGACTCTTTGAACATGTCCAAGCATCCATGGAAATAGAAAAAAGGGTAGTGGTAGCGAGGGGTAAATGTGTCCCACCAGAATCAAAAGGAACATGTCCACCAAGGTTGAATGGAAATCCATTCACAACCTCATAAGATAGATCAGGATCAAGATTCTCATCATGCTCTTCCATTTCATCTTGTGCACTCAATATTGGTTCTTCAATAACCTCATCATCCACATCCTCAAGTACTATCATATTGTAATTCTTGGCATTGGCATCCTTGTAAGTATACTTGGATGCATGATCAGTCGTATATTTTTCATCACATTTGAAACATAGATCCTTCCCCTTTCATTCCTTAAAAATATCCATAGGTTTAAACTTGCCATTGTTTGCTAATTATTTCAGAATCTATTGTCAACTTTATTAGGCTCCACTTTATGGTTGATTGTTGGCTTTGAAGAACTTTGCTATCTTGAAGCATTGAAAGTAGGGTATATAGGGACTTTGGGACTACTAAATGAAAATTTGGATCCTCCATAATTGCCACCAAAGTTACCCTATTTAGCAATGGTCCTTTGGTATCCAAAAGAAGCATGCATAGGAGAGTCCTTCCTATACTCATGAGTAGCAACATCCTTGTACTATCCAAAAGAAGCCTGGATAGGAATGCCCTTCCTATACTTATGAGCATACCTCTATGCTAACTCAATGGCTTGGAATAGTGTGGAGGGTTTCTAGGCCATAATATCTATTGATAAATTAGGCTTCAACCATAGATATACTTATGCAACTTTGCATGAGGGCACACACTCTCTACATACATGGTAAGATTCAAAAACTAATTTGTATACTCTCTAACTAATAGGCTTCTTTGGTCCAACTGATACCATCCTCTAGTGAGAGTTGATCAAAGCTATGTTCATTAAGCCATTATTACTTGAGAAATCTCATTCTTAGACTTTTTGAAGGTTATTAAATTTATGGCAGCTTCAATTACAACCATTTTACGCTTGTTAGCACTTCTTTAAAAAAATGTGTATTATGAGTCTGTTTCATTAAGGTTGTAGCCCCTTAACAAAGCCTACTTTGCATGTGAGCAAGAGCTCGTTTAAATTAACAAGGGTTGAAGCATGAATCATGTTTGAAAAATGATTTACATGAGGCTATTGTTGGAAAATTTTATAAGAGGTATATTGCAATGGATAAGAAATGGGCATATCATAGATATAGAGGAGAAGTACAATATTTTGGCACATATAAAATGAAAATAGTGTAAGAAAATATATTCCTCAACTAACAATTATTGCATGAAATTCATGGGCTTATGCACACACAAAATATTGATGAATAGTAAAGCCACAATTCTGTATTTTTTTAGAGCTAATTACCAAACACATACATAACCTATTGTGAGAAAAACTTCAAAAAGACACATCATGACAAATGGAAAACCAACTTGATACTCACAAATTCTCAAATGTGATCAATGTCAATGTCTCATAAAAGCATCACATTCATCTAATACTTGTTTTGAGTTTGATCTAATAATCACATTTCGTACAAGGCATGCACATGTTGAGCACACATCATTACTATCATAGTAAGAACACATGCTCATGAATATTTCATAAACTAATTTTATACTTTGATGTGACATAATTTTGATACGTTAAAACTACTCTTGGATAGATGAGGGTATGTGATTACCTCATTAGATTTGCATAAAACCTTATAAAGTCATGTTTTTAGTATTATTTTTTCCAAAAATTAAATGGTTATAGGTGCTTGATTTTCATTCTTGATTATGCAAGATAGTAGGAGCATTGATGAAAAGAAGTGGTGAGCTTGCCATTATTTCAATCTTGTGATACAATGAAGAGCTCATGGATTCTTAAATCCCTGCAGCAAGTTGTTGCTTGCAAGAAAATCAGTTTCTCTTGTGGCCACAATCAATTTCCCACCTGGTTATACAATGAAGCATGCTTCATCCCATGCCCCATGTAAGCTTTTGCCAAATGCTCCAACACCACTTCCTTTTTCCTATGATCTCAGGTTTCTATTCAAATGAACCTTCTGGTTCAACTTCCCAAAGCAAATTCAATAGATGTATAATTTGGACTATTGTCTCCTAGAGGTAGTGATGCTAGTGAAGAAAAATTGTATGCTTATGATGATCCAACTCTAGTTTGATATTGCCACTGTTTTGATCATACATAGTTCATTATTCACTATAACTTGAGTGCACCCTAGATGGAAACATCAGCAACCCAACCAAGATACATTGACACAATTTTCTTGTATGCTATTGTGGCATTCGCATGTATGAGGTGCCTACTTGGCATTAGATTTGGATTCCTTAAGGAGGATACTCCTGCACAAATTTGCTCACAATAAATGCATGACCCAAAGGAATCACTTGCTTTGTTATCATCTGCTATATGTAACTAATGGGACCTAAAAGGCACTAGCCGGACCTCATGCACTCAACAGATAACCTCACCACACGGCCTCACAGGCCAGGAGTGTCTGTCGAGGGATACACTATCCTAAACACTAATCACTACGCGTTTATAGTCTGTAATCCAACGAATATTCCCTTTCTCATATCCTCAGAAGGAGATTATACATATATCGGCAATAAATGCCACATATCACAGACACAGGGGCACCCTATCGATTGATTGTCGTGGCCCTACTGCAACTCTCCTACATCTTGGGGATTGGCCCCTTGATGCGCTACTTCCACATATAGACACATTCGAAAAAAACTCCCCTCTTAGTGCCAATATGTTTATTGTTCCAGGAATGCACTGATCCTCACTTATCTGTCCCCTTCGACCCACCGTCTAGACCTACAGTCGGGTTGCTCACTCTCTCTACATGGGCCAAGTCCTAAAGAAACCAAGCACTATGCATCCAGGAGCTTGTAATTGATACCATTTAACGATGCTTGATGCAAATGTGTATATGATTAAGTGCTCAAAAAATTAAAAAAACATTCTCGTGCATTGTGCAAATCCATTCTTTTCATGTTTCCATACACTAACATGTAATTGCTGCGATGAGAGAAGACACCGAGCCTTATACTCATGTTGTAATTCTCTTTATTTAACTAAACGTCCTCCTATATGAATAATGCAGCAAATGCATCAGATTTTATATTATATTTCAGCACTCAAACTTCCCTCCTCCCCTACCGTTTAAGGTTTTGCCTCGTTGCATAGGTAAAGGGGTGATTTCATGTGTATTTCGCACGAAATAAGCAGTAAATACTCACAAAACCATATAAATAGGGATAACCTGAGACAAACCCTCATGCTTTATCCTCATTATACACTCACAGACACATCCATAATTTTCCTCATCCGTTCCCTATTTTTTCCCCTTTTAAAAAGCATTTTTTTCCATTTTTCCTATTTTTTCTTATTTATTATTAATAAAAATGGAAGAAAATTAGCATTATTTTAGAGCTGTGGCTCTTGATTCCTTGGACAGCAACCATGTAGATTTTATTGGTGTTTTGTTTCATGCTTTCCCCATTTTAAGCCCAAAAACCCCATTTTTCCTCTAAAAACCATGCTTTTCGGGTTTTCCCATTTATTTCCCACACTTTAAGTGTATATTTTCTGATTTTTTTATTATGAAAGACTAAAACCAGCAACAAACAACATATCCATCAATTTTTCAACCCATAAGAACATTGTTAACCCCATCAAATGCGAAAAAAGAGCCATTTTCTTTGTAAAAATGCCATTACCGTGTATTTTTTTATCATTTCGGGTTTTGAAACTTGTTGCGGGTCTACAAACTAGGCCATGTTTGATGCTCAGCCTGCCTCCACACTACCATCTTCAGCCCACCTTCGGTTTGGAAGCAATCCGGTACCGCGCCACGGACGAGCATTCACCAACCGGGCTTCATTCTTCACATGCAAGAACTGCCCCTTGCAGGAAAGAGAGGGAGGAGAGAGAAAGAATAAAATATGATCTCCACAATTGGGCAGCCATTTGACGTGTGGTTTGGAGGAATGGGGAGCAAAGATCAAGTGCATCTTAGGCATCTAGTCGGTTGGGGGGGTTGCTTACAGCCCCCATAGCCTCCCTCAATCATCAAGAAGATGGCGCCTTGATCTGCATGGCACGAAAAAAACGGCGCCCTCCCTCCCACAAATTTGTTTTTTATTTGTTGGGGTCCCTAAAGGGAGCCCCCAAGAGGCATGCCCTTTGGACTTATTAAGTCCCATTCACACTTGCCTTTGGTTCTTGGTCTCCCGGACATCCTATCTCTCGCATATGATACCCAATTCGCAGTACAAAAAATCCTAGGCGTCTGTCTTGAAGTCCTCCATTGCCCAGCATCTCCCAAGGTCCCGTCTAACATACCAAAAAATTATGAAAATTCATCAAGTGTCGTTAAGTGGGTCTTTTAATAAGCCTTTTCCGGGCATTGCCGCTTGAAATCGTATTGATTACCACCGCCGCCTTCAAAAAATTCTATTTTTCCCCTGAAATCTGGAATTTTTAGCTATTTTTAAGCACTTATCAGCATCAAAAATCATCTGCTAGCAGCTAATTCTGTGATAGCTTACTGATGAGAGCCTAACCCCAAACCTTGCTCAACTGTTGTTCTAAAAACTAGGTTTATTTTCCATAGCAACATATTATTAGCTTGCAGAATCTGTTGGTTTCATAGTAGAATACTCTTGCAATGCAAATGTGGGGCAAGAGGAGTTGAAAGTCCTCCTCTGAGCATCATCTCTACAAGCAATCAGTTCAATGTTTTTGAAGCCCCCAAAGTAGTACCATACTCAAAGGGCCTTGCAAATTTGACAACACTCTCACAAAAAAGAGGATGCCACTATCCCATTCATGAATAAATTTTTGGACTCCCTCAAGAGCATGTTGTTTGATGTGGATATGATCTACCACATTGTTCAATATTTTCTATTATATGAACAATCTGCAAATGTTGTACTAAAATCACCTAAGCCTGATTTTGAAGCTTCACCCCTGGTGCCAACTATGGGTCTTTCATCCAAGGTAAAATTTTCTAGACTTGTGGATGTGCACCTTAATGAAGTGGCAATCGATCCTAAGCTATCTCTACATTGCTTTTAGACCCTTATTAAGGCACTCCCTAAACATGCAAGATTGAATGATGACAGTCTGTAAAAGGTTGTGGATAGTTTTATCAAGGTCCACACAAAACTTTCAAATGTTGAGCAAAAGAAGCTGTGTGGTTACATTGATGCTCATAAACTTTTATGCTTGTATGCATGCTTTGGACAAAAAAAGATTTTGTGTGATGTACAAGATCAGGTAGAATAGTTGCTAGTCTTGGCATTTGAAAATTACAAGTCTCTAGATGAAGCATCTCCCTCAGGGATATTTGAAGCTCTTACTCCAATTTTTGGTAAAGCTACACCAGGTGTGGTTCTATGAGTGTAGCACAACTTCATGATATTTGTTGAGATGACAAGCTCAACACATGCGGACATTAGTGATGGATCGCCTAGTTAGATGGATCCACACGTCTACACTTAGCACGTCGGTGGTCATTATGACTCTCACATGGCCACTGACTCATTACTTATTATATTCAGGTTGTTGCATCTATTTACAGCTAGCATAGTTATAGTGCCAGTCGACTAGTATAGTCGGTTATGCATTGTTTGACTTAGTAGGTCACTTTCCTTTATGTTGTATCTTATCTGTACTTTGTGTACATTGAAAAGTGTGTGGAAGAAGAAGAGAAAATCAACAAGAAAACGTTTTGGCCTCCATCTCTCTTCTTGTCTCTTGAGTGAGCTTCTCCTTGTGTATTCTGTGTGTGTTCAGCGCATCATCTTGAGCAAGTCCCCCCACCACACGATTCTTGACATGGTATCAAAACCACGCCACTGAGAGAGGCTGATTTTGAAGGCTAAAGTGAAGAAGAAGAAGCAAGGTTCAAGCAAGCAAGCAACGGGTAAGAAGCTCTCCCATTCTTCCACTCTCTCTCTTGGATAGTGCCTGTGGAGGCACCGGAAGCAGGGCAGAGCAGAAATCTCAAATTGCAATGAGATTTGGTGTGCACAAAGAGTGTTGTGTATTCTGCAAATAAGCCCTTTAGGGCTTTTCCCGCTGCTATTTTTGCCATCCGAGGTCATTTCAAGCCTCGTTTTAGACTCACAAGGTTGCGGACACAGCAGTTCGAGATACCCTGCAATTTCAGTTGTGTTTGTTGTATACAAGTGCACAGGTTACAGATTTTAGATCTGTAAGTTCAAAGGTGTTTGCTAGCGAATAAACACAAGGTTTATCTACAAACTAGTTGTAGATTGCATGTATTGTTGAGCAGACAATGAAAAAGCTTGTCTGGTGTATTGCTGTGCACTACAGGTAGAGGGTTGCAGAAGATTTGCTTGTTGTTTGGTATTAGTTTTGTGATAATGGCAGAGAACAGTGGAAACCCCATCATTGAGAAGCTTGACAAGAACAACTACCCTTCATGGAAGTTCCGTGTCACGAACTTCCTTATTGGAAAAGGCCTCTACAAGTTTGTTTTAGGTGAAGAAAAGGAGCCGGAGGTGGGTGATCCTCCAACTGTAGAAGAGACAAAGGCACAAAAGAAATGGAATGCAAAAGACAAAAAGGTCATGTATTAGCTGTCTGCAGTAATTGATAATAATATACTGGGACATATTAGAAATACAGAGAATTCATATGCAGCTTGGTCCATACTTGAAAGTATGTTTTCCGTAAATACAAAGGCACGAAAGATTCAACGTAAGCAAGAGTTGAATACATTGAAGAAAGGGAAGATGTCTATCAGTGAATATGTAATGAAAGTAAAGAGCATTACAGATGCCTTGGCAGTGATTGATGCAATGCCCGATGATGATGATTTGGTGTCGTCTACCTTGGGTGGACTTAACAATGGAAAGGTTTGGAAGTCTTTTGTAACTTTTGTAAATGTCAGAAAGCCATTTCCAAATTTCGATGAGTTGGTCTCTCTTATAATCACTGAAGAGACCAACATGCAGAGTGAGACATCTGAAAAAAGTGGTGAACAGGTCGGTCCAAGCTTTCTACTCCAGTTCAGGAAGGGGACGTGGCATGTCCTCTTCAAGAGGCAGTGGTACAGGATGTGGTAGTGACAACCAGCAAAATAGATTGAATCAGCAATTTGGCGATATGTAGGTTTCAAGAGGTCGTGGTAACTTTAGAGACAGGGGGAGCTTTAGAGGAAGAGGTGGATGGCAGAATAGAGATTCTAACAACTTTGGTATTGTGTGTCATTACTGTGGCAAAACAGGTCATATTGTAGCCCAATGTTATGCTAAGAAAGATGATATTCATAGTGGTAAGTTGCAGCAAGGAAACTATGCATCGTCTTCACGACAAAATGAAGACAAAAATGAATGTCTGTTTGTTATGCAGCATATGCTGAATGCTGTTACAGGAAAGGAAATACATGATGATGTTTGGTATGTTGATTCAGGTGCATCCAGCCATGCAGAATGGTTTGGAGAGATGCAAGATGTGCAAAATACAGGTTATGTGCAGACGGGTGATGATTCATGCCACCCAATTTCACACATTGAAAATTTTCCCTTGTCCTTGCATGATGGTAAGACAAAGAGTCTTTCAGATGTATTACATGTGACATCTATTACAAAGAACTTGTGTCAGTCGATCAGATGGTAGAGCAAGGGCTGCAAGTCAGATTTAATGCAAAGAGCTGCTTTGTAGAAGACTTCAATGACAAGTGCAGGTTGGTTGCAAAGGGAAATAGAGTTGGACGTATGTTTACTCTGGATGCTGGAATTCCTACTATGAATACTGTTATGTATGCTAAAGGAAAAGGTGTTGTTGCAGATATTGAAATTTGGCACAAACGCATTGGACATGCAAATGTACAAATGCTGAAATTAATGCAGTCCAAAGGGTCAGGTTTGCCTACATTTAGAGTTGCAGAATTTCATAAGGTATGCGAAGCATGTCAGTTTGGTAAGCAGGCAAGACAACCCTTTTCACATGACAGAGATATAAGCAGATGTATCCTTGATGTTGTGCATATAGATATTTGGGGGCCTACACAAAATGTATCTCTTGGAGGTAGTTCATACTTTGTCACATTCATTGATGATTGTTTTAGAAAGCTGTGGGTATATTTTATGAAGGAAAAGAGTGAAGCGTTTGAGCACTTTAGAACTTTCAAGGCTGCACTTGAAAGAGAAATAGGCTTGAAAGTAAAGTGCTTGAGGTCAAATGGAGGGGGAGAGTACCTCTCGAATGGTTCAATGATTTTCTGAGATCTCATGGGATAAAGAGACAGTTCACATGTAGGTATACCCCACGGCAAAATGGTGTTGCAGAAAGAAAAAAAAAATGCATATTGAAGAAGTTGCACGGGCATTAATGGCTGAAAAGAATATGCCCAAATATTTTTGGTCTGAGGCTGTCCATACTGTTGTCTACATTATGAATAGAACTCCCACAGCTGTAGTTCGTGGGATGACTCCTGAAGAATGCTTTATTGGCAAGAAGCCTGATGTATCACACTTGAAGGTATTTGGCTTTGTTGCATATGTTCATGTGTCAAAGTGCTACGGAAGAAGCTTGATCCAAAGGCAGAAAAATGTGTCTTTATTGGATACTCTTTAGAGCAAAAAGGGTATCGCTATTATAACCCTGTCACATGTAAGTTCAGAGTGAGCATGGATGTCATCTTTGATGAAATGAGCAATTGGTATGCATCTAGTGGTGATGCATTGGATGACGATGATGATCATGACACTCATGTGTAGGCTAAAAAGAAAGAATCACAAACTCTTAGTGGACCAGAGACATCATCTGGTAGTCCTTCATCTAGGAGACTAAGGAGTAGCTCTACATCTTCAAGTGCATCTAGTAGCACTACAGGTAAAGACAAAGGAAAGAATATAGTGTCAGATGGCATTGATGCAGTTCTTGATGGAGACTCCAGTGGCCTCAGAGAACTTGGATGATGAGCTTGGTATTCCTTCTGTCAGGACACCAGGTGTACAGAGAGCTCATAGTAATGTAAAGGCTCCATTGAGTGATCCGGTGGTACACAGATCTAGTAGGGTTAGATACCCTGTTAAAAGATTTGGTTTTGAAGGTTATGCAGCTCACCATTATGCTTATATGGTGAAACTAGTTGAGGATGTTGAGCCCACATGTTTTGAGGAGGCTATTGGTCATGCTCATTGGGATGCAGCAATGGATGAGGAGATGGCTGCATTAGAGGCCAACAAGACTTGGGATCTAGTATCATTTTCGAAGGGCAAGAAAGCTATTGGATGTAAGTGGGTTTATAATATTAAGCACAATGCAGACGGCTCTATTAGTAGGTACAAAGCTAGGCTGGTTGCAAAAGGTTATGCCCAGACATATGGCATAGATTATGAAGAAACCTTCAGTCCAGTTGCTAGGATGGCAACTGTCATATGTGTGATTGCTTTGGCAATAGCCAAAGGTTGGAGGTTGTAGCAAATGGATGTGAAGAATGCCTTCTTGCATGGTGATTTGCAGGCAAAAGTGTATATGGATTAGCCAACAGGTTATGAAGATTTAGAGCATCCCACATATGTGTGCAGTTTGAAGAAGGCGCTCTATGGGCTCAAGCAAGCACCTAGAGCATGGTCTAACAAGATCAGAGAGTATCTTGTCAATATTGGCATTTATGTTTCTAAGGTTGATCACTCACTTTATGTGAGAAAGGGAGATGCAGGTTTGGTCATCATAGTCATCTATGTGGATGACTTGATTATTACAGGTAATAGTGATAGTAGGATTGCTGAAGTCAAGGACTTTTTGAAGAAGAAGTTTGAGATGAAGGATTTAGGTGAGCTAAGGTACTTCCTTGGCATTGAGGTGATCAGATATGATGATGGTATATGGCTGTCCCAAAGACAGTATGGCTTGGATATGTTGTCCAAGTATGGTATGACAGCATGCAAACCACTTTCAGTCCCGTTGGAGTAGAATGTAAAGTTGAGTGCTGATGTTGGGGATGAGATAGAAGACCCTAATATATTCAGGAGGATAGTGGGGAGTTTGATCTACATGACCATTACAAGGCCAGACTTGAGCTACGTTGTTGGTCTTGTGAGTCAGTTTATGCAAGTACCTAGAAAGCCACATTTGGATGCAGGCATACGCATATTGAGATATGTGAAGTCCACATTACATTATGGACTTTTCTATGAGGCATGTACAGATGTACAGGTGTTTGGATACATAGATGCAGATTGGGCTGGTAGTATGTCTGATAGAAGATCTACCAGCGGATACGTGTTCTCTCTTGGTAGTGCAGTAGTTACTTGGAGCAGCAAAAAGCAATCTACAGTTGCTTTGTCGAGTACAGAGGTTGAGTATAGAGGTGCTGCTATTGCAGCATGTGAGGTAGTATGGC
Source organism: Lygodium microphyllum (assembly GCF_053477565.2). Taxonomy (NCBI): domain Eukaryota; kingdom Viridiplantae; phylum Streptophyta; class Polypodiopsida; order Schizaeales; family Lygodiaceae; genus Lygodium; species Lygodium microphyllum. Next base: position 68,937,066 of record NC_141145.1, read on the forward strand.
TGCAAAAGTTATTGGCTGATTTAGATGTGTAGGTGGAAGGTCCTGTTGTCATTTATTGTGACAACATGAGCAGTATACAGCTGGCTAGGAACCCTGTGTTCCATGCCAAGACAAAACATATTGAGGTACACTACCACTTTGTGAGAGAGAAGGTACTAGCAGGTGAGATTGACTTGGTGTATGTTAGCACACAGGATTAGATAGCTGACATCTTCACGAAGGCATTGGGTACAGAGAAGCTTCAAAAGTTTCAAAGCTTACTTGGAGTTGCAGAGATGTAGTTGAGCTTGAGGGGGAGTGTTGAGATGACAAGCTCAATACCTGCGGACATTAATGATGGACCGCCTGGTTAGATGGGTCCACACATCTACACTTAGCACGTCGCTGGTCATTATGACTCTCACATGGCCACTGACTCATTACTTATTATATTCAGGTTGTTATACCTATTTACAGCTGGCATAGTTTGTCAAGATTGTGGGAGAGAAGGAAGGAGTCTCACTTGTAGCTTTCTTGCTTGCACAATGGGGGAATACACACAGAGGTGGAGGCTGAAAACAGTTTTCCTCTTCTTAGTTGTGTAAGCCAAAAAGAACTCAAGTACAAAGAAATAGAAGAACCCTATATATGGGTCTCAAACCAAACTCAACTAACTAAGGTGGCATACTAACTGAGCCACGAACTAGAGTAGATAAGGATAGCTATCATGTAAAAATTATTCATGGGCGGTGTACCAACCGCATTTGACTGACAAGTCGGTGACATAGATACACAACGGTCACCCTGGCGTATCACGAGTGGAGCTCGATATCTCAACACTCCCCCTCGAGCTCAATCCCGATTCCTGTACACCAAGCAGGTCTCTGAACTTGCACAGCTTCTCTGTGCCCAATGCCTTCGTGAATATGTCAGCTACCTGATCCTCTGTGCTGACATAAACTAGATCAATAAGACCTAGTAAAACCCTCTCTCGCACATAGTGATAATGCACCTCAATGTGCTTTGTTCTAGCATGATAGACTGGGTTATTTGCCAAGTGTATACTACTCATGTTGTCACAATAAATGACAAGTGGCCCATCTGTAGACTGATGCATATCATAAAGTAGCTTATGCAACCAAGCTACCTCACATGCAGCCATTGCTGCACCCCTGTACTCAGCCTCTGTGCTCGACATGGCAACTGTAGGCTGTTTCTTGCTGCTCCAAGTGACTGCAGCACTCCCAAAAGAGAACACATATCCACTGGTAGATCGTCTATCAGAAAAACTACCAGCCCAATCAGCATCAGTGTATCCATGCAACTGTATCTGAACCCCAGTCTCATAAAATAGTCCATACTGCAATGTGGACTTCACATACCTGAGTATGCGTCTAGCCGCATCCAAATGTGGTTTCCTTGGAGCCTGCATAAACTGACTTACCAATCCAACAGCATAGCTCAAATCTGGCCTGGTAATAGTCATATAAATCAAACTTCCTACTATGCGTCTGTACATAGTAGGGTCTTCTAGAAGCCCACCTGCATCTCTGCTCAGCTTCACATTCTGCTCCAAAGGAACTGAAATAGGCTTACAGCCAGTCATCCCATATTTGGACAGCATGTCCAATCCATACTGCCTCTGCAAGAGCTGTATCCCACTTGGTGATCTAATCACCTCAATGCCCAAGAAATAACACAGCTCTCCCAAATCCTTCATCTCAAACTTCTGCTTCAATAGCATTTTCACATGAAGGATATCTTCATCACTGTCACCTGTCATAATCAAATCATCAACATAAATGACAAGTAGCATAATACCTTTCTCTGTTTTTCTCACATAAATTGAGAAATCTGCCTTGGAAATCTGAAAGCCAATAGTGACAAGATACTGTCCTATCTTGTCAGACCATGCTCTAGGTGCTTGCTTCAAGCCATACAAGGCTTTCTTCAACCTGCAAACAAACTCAGGATGAGCATCATGCACATAACCTGGTGGCTGCTCCATATAGACCTCTTCTTGCAAATCACCATGCAAGAAGGCATTCTTTACATCCATCTGATGTAAAGACCATCCCTTTGATGCAGCCATAGCAATGACTGCTCTTACGGTTGCCATCCTTGCAACCAGACTGAATGTTTCTTCATAGTCAATGCCATATATTTGTGCATACCCCTTGACTACTAATCTTGCCTTGTATCTGTTCACAGAACCATCTGCATTGTTCTTCACCTTGTAAACCCACTTACAGCCAATTGCATTTTTACCTTTAGGCAAAGGTACCAATTCCCATGTAGCATTTGCTTCCAAGGCATCCATTTCTTCATCCATGGCTTTCTCCCATTTTTCTTTTCCCATGACTTGCTCAAAAGAAGTGGGTTCTGGTTTCTGTATCACTTTGACCATATATGCATAGTGAATGGCTGTAAATCCATCATATTTCAGCCTATCCACAGGATACCTGGCTCTTGTAGACCTGCGCAAAGTAGGTTCACTCCCAGGTGCTCTCAAAACATCCCTAGTCTTCCTTACTCCAGGTGTAACAATAGAAGGAATACCCAACTCATCATCAATGCTTTGTTTTGAGCCACTGGATTCACCATCCACATAAGAGTGACCTGCATTCACATCAAACATGGGCTGATCAACCTTATCTTTTCCTTTTCATGATACCTGCATACCACTATCTACATTGCTTTGAGAAGATTCTCCTGATCTCAATCTGCCTATCCATGGCAAAGAATGTGAACCACTGCTAGAGGACGCCCCAGGTCCACTAATATTTTGTGACTGCTGTTGTGAATTCTGTGTAGCATTACCATTTTGTGCATCTACATCATCAATCACATTTACTGGTTTATACCAGCTACTCATCTCATCAAAAACAACATCTCTACTCACTGTAAACTTACGAGTAGAAGGGTTATAGCATCTATACCCTTTTTGCTGCAGAGAGTAACCAATAAAGATGCACTTCTCAGCTTTTGGATCCAACTTGGATCTCAACTCATCTAACACATGTACATAGGCAATGCAACCAAAAATTTTCAAATGAGAAATATCTGGTTTCCTACCAGTATACCTCTCCTCTGGAGTCATCCCATGTATTGCTGCAGTGGGAGTCCTGTTCATTATGTAGACTGTTGTAGCAACTGCTTCAGTCTAATAAAAATATGGCAGGTCTTTTTCATTGAGCATGGCACGAGATACCTCTCCAATATGCATGTTTTTCCTTTCTGCAATTCCATTTTGTTGTGGGGTATGACTACATGAATATTGCTGCTTTATGCCATGCTCCTACAGGAACCTTGCAACCTCATTTGAGAGGTACTCTCCCCCTCCATCTGACCTTAGGCATTTTATTTGTAGACCTGTTTCTTTTTCAGCCATAGCTTTAAGAGTTTTGAAATGCCCAAAAACTTCGCTTTTCTTTTTCATAAAATACACCCAAACTTTTCTGCTATAGTCATCAATAAAAGTGACAAAATAATGACAGCCTCCAAGAGATGCAGCTTTAGTAGTCCACACATCAGAGTGGATTAATTCCAATGGCTTCTCACTCTCTTGAACATGTCTAGGAAATGGTTTCCTTGCCTATTTTCCAAACTGACAGGCTTCACATACCTTATGCATTTCTGTAACCTTGAATTTGGGCAATCCTGCAACAATATTTTAGGCCTGCATTGATTTAAGTCGCTGTACATTAACATGAACAATGCGTTTATGCCAGATATCAATATCTGCAACTACACCGGTCCCATGTGCAAACATTGCTGCACTCAATTCAGACATGTCTGCATCCAATGTAAACATTCTGTCCTTCTTCTTTCCTTTTGCTATCAAGCGACCTTTATTTTTCATATCCTCAACAAAGCATCCATGAGGATTAAATCTGACCTGCAAGCCCTGCTCAACCATTTGACCAACAGAAACCAGATTCTTGGTGATATTCGGGACATGAAATACATCGGACAGGTATTTCTTTTTCCCATCCTGCATAGACAAAGGAATTTTTCCAATCTGCACAATAGGATGTCCAGTATCATCACCAGTCTCCACAAATCCTGGTTTTTCCAGTTTCCTTGCATCCTCCATCCATTCTGCATGACCTGTCATGTGGTTTGATGCACCTGAGTCAACATACCATACATCATTGCTTTCTTCTGCACTTGTCACAGAATTGTTCATGTGATGCACCATAAACAAATGCTCATTTTTGTCATCACCATGTCTACTAGAAGATGCATAATTTCCTTGTTGCAATTTTCCATTCATGATGTCATTCTGCTTTTTATAGCAGTCTTTAGCCATATGATCCATTTTACCACAATAGTAGCATTCAACATTACTGTTTGCATTTTGGCCTCTTTGCCATCCACCAGGACCTCTTTGGCTCCCCTGCCTCTAGAGTTACCACGTCCTCCTCCATAGGACTGGTTTTCCTGAGTGCATGGACAGCATAAAACTGGGCCTTTTCCTGAGTGCATGCACAGCATATACTGCCCTCTTGCTTCACCGCGAAGGGCGTCTCAACATGAGACAATGCACTCCTGCACTTTCCGGCTGTGCTACCTATAGAGATCTACTCCCAAAACAGAAAATGAAAGCAACACTGCTCCTCTTACCAGAACACTGCGAGCTTGGCTTGCTTTCTTGAGCTCCTTACTACGAACAAGGCTCTGATACCATGTCAAGATTGTGGGAGTGAAGGAAGGAGTCTCACTTGTAGCTTTCTTGCTTGCACAATGGGGGAATACACACAGAGGTGGAGGCGGAAAACAGTTTTCCTCTTCTTAGTTGTGTAAGCCAAAAAGAACTCAAGTACAAAGAAATAGAAGAACCCTATATATGGGTCTCAAACCAAACTCAACTAACTAAGGTGGCATACTAACTGAGCCATGAACTAGAGTAGATAAGGATAGCTATCATGTAGCTATTATTCATGGGCAATGTACCAACCGCGTCTGCAACTGACAAGTCGGTGACATAAATACACAACGGTCACCCTGGCATATCACAAGTGGAGCTCGATATCTCAACATAGTTGTAGCGCCAGTCGATTAGTGTAGTCGGTTATCCATTGTTTGACTTAATAGGCCACTTTCCTTTATGTTGTATCTTATCTATACTCTGTGTACATTGAAAAGTGTGTGGAAGAAGAAGAAGAAAACCAGCAAGAAAACGTTTTGGCCTCCATCTCTCTTCTTGTCTCTTGAGTGAGCTTTTCCTTATGCATTCTGTGTGTGTTCGGTAGCATCTTGAGCAAGTCCCCCCACCACGTGATTCTTGACAATATTATCCCTTTAGAAGCTCAATCAACACTGCGGACTTATTTCTAGATAGTTGCAACGAATAGATGTAGGAACCATATGGCGAAGACTAATGAGTTTGTGTCTAGCAATAATGAAGTCTATGTTGTAGACATTTTTAAGAGCACTCGTCCAAGAAGTAGTAACAAAGGCAACAGGTATTACTTTTGCAATGGGCAAGGCATTTAACCACTAATGTAGAGGTCTCTTGCTGAAGCCATATTTGTACAACATAGTGCTCAATAGCAAATCACTGCCTAATTTTCTTCACTCCATTGATGACTTCAACACCAAATCTATTTGTTGTTGGAGGAGCAATAATTACTACAGGATTTTCCTCTAAAACTAGTGTACATGTGTCTTCAACAGCTTATCCACAAATGCCCTTCTAAAAGTGGAGAAAGAGCTGTCCAAGCTCTTCCATTTTTGCCTCCAGCTTCAAAAGAAATATTCAATGCTACCTATCTATAATGAGGCTGTTAGAGCAGCACAGGAGGCTGCACCTCTTGCAAGCTGAAAATGGCTACTATCACTCCATGAATAATCATCAAGATGGTTGTCTATTAGAAGCTTTCAATGTCAAGAATGCATTTCTTGTAGTTATCTCCCACAATGAGTAAGTGATCAACTTCCTCCATGAAAGCTTGGAAGAGTGCTCAGAAAAGAAGAGGAAAATGCATGTTCTCAAAAGGTAGGACCCTACTAGGCCAACTAGAGCTCACATCAACTAAAGTAACTCTTAATCCTTACGAGGGACACCCACAAGCACTTATAGGGAAGTGCAAAATCCTTGTAACTATTGAAACTGAAAGCTTGACTATCCTATTCCATGTTCCTCCAAATACTGTTAATTGTGGAAAGGAAACCCTCCTAGAACAACCCTTCAAAAGGGTGACAAAGTATGAGGCTGATTATGAAGCACAGAGGATACACTTGACACTACCGGTGTGAGGATAATCATAACCTTTAGCAAGGGGGACCTCATCAAGCCTTGAGGGAAAGACAAGGAATGTTCTAACATATCAGGCAAGCCTAGTAACAAGAGCAAGGACTTGTTGAAAGAGTTGATAGAAGCACATGTTGAACAGAGATAACTAGTGAGTGAGGCCATGCCGAAAACAATAAGGTCACAAGACAATGCTAAGGATAGGCTTCGGAGTTACAAATATCATAGAAGGCCACAAAAGAAGCCCAAGCCTTATAAACGAAGGCATTGATGGAGAGCCTACACAATGCCGCGATGGATATCCAAAGCATTGCTATGTGCACAAGGGTATTACGCAAGTAGCTGATAGATTTGGATACCAAAACCCCCTACTAAACTGCCTCTATCAGCTGAAGGCCAGACCGTATCAAAAGCAAAGAAGTGCAGGAGGAAATCTAAACGAGAAATCAAGTCTCGAGTCAAAAATATTGGAGTGATTGAGCCACTCACGACTGGAACCGAGACACCAAACGGGACTATTCAAAGGGTAGATCCTCAACCTAGCATGCGTAACAAGCAAACATCATATGTACTCGTTGAGTGTGCATAAAAGCCACTAGTGCCCAAGGAGCCTTTGATTTCCCAAGGGGATAACAAACATCATAGGCGTAGCATAGCTCATGGTAAGGTTGATTGCTCAACAAAGCAAATGGTTGATTGCTCAACAAAGCAAATCTTCCAGCCAGTTTCCAAGCCACTTAGGAGTCCTAAGTCTCCTACCCCCTCTTTCCCTAAGTGGACATAGGAAGAAGCACAACAGCAATCGTCAAGTGTGGCTACTCAATTCCAATCTCCATCTCTCCAACTGAGCTTCCAAATGCCCAATGTGTGGGACATGACACCACCCTTAGCTCTCAACCTAAGGATATGCATGTGCAATCCATCGTGGCTAGCTCAACTGAGGCTTGATCTGTACAAGTGAGTGCTCAAAGGGCAACAAAAGACATGACCACTTTCGATCTATTTGAGGACTTGACACTACAGTCTACCAATAGTGGCCAGTCCACTGAACTAGCGGCTACTATTTTCAAACAGGAATCATGTTGTAGTCCAACCAGCTCCTAGTTCTCATCTTCGAGTTATTTTCTCTAGGTTTTCTCCTTTTCTTCCTTGGTATTGAGCTTTGCTTTTAGCTTGCTAATTTCTCTTTGGTACATGGCCACCTATTAGGTTTTTTCTAGCTGGAAGGCTGCCACTAACTCTTTCTTGGCAATGGGTGGTGTCACAGTTGTGGGGATGGGAGTTGTGGAAGTTCCCACCTTTTGCTGCTTAGGGTCCTGCCTTGACATGGGTGTCTACTACTACCGATCTCTTTTGCCATATGGTTGGGGTTTCCACACTCTTTGCTTGAGCCAGTTCCTTGTTAACAAAGTATTGCACCTAGGCCATAAGATTATTGGCATCTACCATGGCCAGGGTGCCTTGAGTAGGCATTGTTATTGTGGGACTAGGTACCATGAAGGATGGAATGGGGTCGATGGGGGCTTTGCCCTTGCCCTCCTACACTGCAGTTTTGGTGTGCCTTCAGGCACATGTATGCTTGAACCCAGGCCCTCATCTCTCCTCGGGCTCAAAGTGTCCATCGCATCTTGTTCACCTTGTTGCTCCATCGACCTGCATTTGGCCAGCTTGATGTCTTCCTCTTCCTTCTTTCTCAACTCCTTCTCCTTTTCAATATCCTTTCTCTTCCTCTCTTCTTTGACTCTTTTTGACTCTGCCTCCAGCCTCTCAGACTCTTCTCTCTCTTTCTTTTTCCTTTCCTCCACCTTGTTCTTCGACTCTTTATTGGCTTTCTGCAAATCCACTCTCTCCTTTTTCTTCATTTATTTCTCCTGATTTTCCTGTGTCGTCTTCTTCTTAGACTTCTTTTATTTCCTTCTGCTGGACTAAGCTTCTTGTTCTCCCTCCTCTTCACTAACTATCCTCTCACTCGATTGTTCTATGTCATGATGAGGAGGTAACATGTTAGGTGTTTCATCTCCTTCCCTCCTCTCCATCTTGTGCCTACTTTATCGCTTCGTGGATAAGAGCGGTCAAGATTCCTCCATACCCAATGAATGAGGTTTTGGCTGATGGCTTCTTTCTCTTGGCTCCTTTTGATGCTGGGAACTCTCCACTAGCCATTTTGCTTCCAAGGGCTAGTGCTTTAGTCGATGGTTTTCTGCATTCCAATCCACCTCATCCAATGAGTGAGCCACCACGTTCTCCAACACGGGCACACTAATCCTATGCATAAGTGAGTCATATCTTTGGCTGGAGAAGAGGGAGTAGATCACCTTAGCTTGCATAAGTGAGTCGTATCTTTGGCTGGAGAAGAGTGAGTAGATCACCTTAGCTTGCATTCTGACCTCTAAGTTGGGGATGTCTTGGATGCTTATGTCATCATTTGTTAAGACATTCTCCTTTTTCATCTTCAGCATGGCATAAACATATCTCTTCTACCTCTTTTTTGCCTTTGGTTCCAAACCCAACACTTTCTCTACCAAGGCCTTATTGAGTGGAATTTGCACTTGCTTGGCTCCTTCTCTGCTCCCCATAGTTATCATCCCACACTCCCTATCACGGTCATATGTCCTTAATAATTCCACACACTTAGTGTGGTCGACTGTACTTGGCAAGGTTGCATTGTTTTACAGCCCCCTTGGCAACCTCCTCCTTGGCGATCACCTCTTTGATGTTGTGAATGCTCCTAAATTTGAGCTGGTTGTAGGCCCAATTTTCAAAGGAAAGGCCATACTTTGCTCTTTCCTCTTCCGTGAAGGGAAGGTGATCGGATCGGTCTTGTTGTGACATCTTCAGCTCCTATCATGAACCATAGTTCACGATTAGTGCTTTCCAAAACAGTTACTTGCTGAAAGAAAAGACTTCATGCTTGCTGAATTGAAACATTTTTAGTATAGAAATAGAATTTTCCTTCAAGCTTTATTTCAAAATTTTGTGACATTTTCCTCAATTGCGAGTTAATTTTTTCCTTCCTTTTCTATTCTCAAGTGTGGATTGAGGCTTTTAAGGTATGTTTTTCTTTTCTTGTTTCCTTGTGTGTTTGATTTGGCTTTGATTCACCTTACCCCCTCCTCCTTATAATTGAGAAGGATCCTTCCTAGGATTGAAGGTTAGAGGGTAGAGGGTGTTCAGCACATGGGCATAGTGTTTTACTTTCACGTGAGCCAAGCATAGAAGTTTGGATTATATTCCATATGACTGTATTGGTCCATGTCGAAAGGTCAGATGCCTACTAGGGTGATGTAAGTAAGGACATCAAGCAAGAAGTCACTGGAGTTTATGTGACTAGCAATGTGTAGCTCCTCCTCAGTGAGGATGCGATCTAAGTAAAGGTGTCCCTAAATGTGTTCTCCATGGGTCGTTCAGGAATGGTCATCGATACCCTATAAGAGTTTGAGCGACATAAGTTAGATCATACTCTAATGTTTTGATTACACGTTGTTGCTCTACATTTTTCATGATCTGATATTCTTTGAGCTCCCATTGAAGGCGAAGAGTGTACCATTTCCTCAAGAAAGGGGAGTCACTATCAACAAGCTATTTCAAGTCTTCTATCTCTTGATTGTTGGCATAAGTTGTGTGCTTGTCATATGAGGTGATGAGCCATTGTTTCTATGCTTGTTTGCGGGAGATGTCAATGGCAATCAACTCCTCAACTAACATCATATTGGGAAATATGGGAATTTTCCATGAGTTTGGAACACGTGGTCAAATCTTTGGATTCATCATAACTTGAACACTATAACTTCAAATCGAGTGATAGCTCAATAGATTCCATTTTTCGAGCACTTTTCCAATGATAGGTCACATCATATGGATTTCAGAAAGTTATGGGCATGTTATCACGTGCCACCTTTTTAGTATTCAAAAAATGGGAATTTGGAGATTCCTAAACTCACTAATATTGTGTTAACTGCTTCAAAAGTCTTGACAAACAGAAATTCTGATTCTTCTTGAGAACAAGGGAGAGTTCGTACTTCTTTCGCGTTATAGGCTTGTCCAAGATTCCCAAGTCAAAGCGGTCATAACTGTTAGAGCAAGAGACATGAAGGTGGCATCTAAGAGTCTAAGACATGCAACCAAGTCATCCCTTGTGTTCTCTGCTAAGTCCAAGGCTGGCGAGGGGTTGGGGTTTGACAGAATTGGAGATTTTAGCAGTTGATGGTGGCTGCTTCAGTTGTTCCTGAGCTTGCGGTTGGGCCTTTTGTATAACAGGCTATTGGGGTGTGGCTTGTTGATGGTGCACTGCAACATTCGGGTGACGTTCCACGAGCTATAAGACTAGTCGTGGTATGTGTGTGGGTAGTAGGCTGTGGTTTGGGTCGATAAACTCTCTTAGTCTTCACTAGTTTGTGTGTTGGTGATTCTAAAGGCTTTGAATCTCAAGCTTGAGGGCAATTTTTGATTAGTACCTTTGGCCATTTTGGCCATAGGAATCCATATCTAGGCATTACCCTCGTAATAGCCTTGCACTTGCAATAGGGTCCTAGGGACCCATTGTAGCTTGATCGTACGTCGATGTCTATAGTTGTGTCTTGGCCTCCTAGGGTGCGAGGTGGGGTTCTTAGCCTTGTGGGATTGTGGGAGTCTACTCCTAGATGGTGGCCCTTGCAGTTTAGACATCCATTGAAGCTTTGTCTCATGGGCCTTAGCTTTGAATTCAGAGATTTGCTAGTCGTGAGGCTTGGTGGGTTGTGACGATGAAGCACTACCCCCCTCCTAAGACTTGGCAGGTTTCTCTGTCGGTGGCTTTGCAGACTTGGAAGGAGTCATGCAACTCCCTTCCTAAAAGCTGTAACTATGTGGATGTTTCCCATGGCTAGGTGGATATGCTCCAACTCATAATCGACATTGCAATGAGCTTGCCTTAAAGGTTTGTCCTAACAACGACTTCGTGCATGCATCTTTAGCGTTGGGCAACACATAGAAGATCATCAGCATGCTTTCAGACTAGATAGAAACTACAGTCGTGCACTTTCCCAAGAGTGCGTATGATCGGCATGCTTTCAGACTCAATAGAAACTACAGTCGTGCACTTCCCAAGAGTGCATATGATCGGCCCCCATACGAGACCCCCATACAAGCTCAATTTAGTGTTAGTGGGATGTAACTATGGTTTGCCAATTAGGGTCCAATGATCATGAGTTAAGACATTAAAGTCAGCTCCCTCATCGATCAATGCATTGAAGGTGCATGTGTGCTTGGCAGTGACCCCGTTTTAGTTAGGTAAGCTGGCTCTACAGGTTCCTCATCCTCATCATCCATCCCAGTGATAGTGGCTACTAGTACATTGACAGGGGATGCTAGAATTGGAGGCACATGTAGTGGGTGCATGGGAGGGTAGTACTTCTTTATGCGGCTACCATTGAAGAGGCCTATGTCCTCGCCTTCTAAGGTTTTGAGTTCTACATTGCCAATTTGGTTGATGGCCCAAACTCTAAAATTTCCTAACCCCCTAAACTTCATTTTCTATTTATGTCCCTTGACTAAGTACATCAAGACTAAGTTGCCCTATTCAAAGTCTCGTAGCTTGACATGCTTATCAAACCAGCTTTTGCATCTTGCCTTCTTGCATATTAGTGCATGGGTAGCTAGAATTCGAGTTTGCGATAAGAGTTTAAGCTCCACTAGGTGTTCCATCCATGCCTCCTTCCCATCCCATCTCTCTTGAAGGGATATCCTTAGGCTAGGAACAAATAATTCTAAGAGTAGAATTACCTTAGTTCCATAGGTCAACTTGAAGTGTGTCTAACCTATAGTCATTTTATAAGCCGTGCATGCCTTTGTTGATGAATTGCGTGCCTTGGTCACTAACAAGCTCGATGGGGTAGCCAAATCGTGAGATCGCTTGCTCCCATAAGAACTTGATAGTGGTCTTAGCATCATTTTTTCTTGTAGCTTGTGAATACTGTGCCATGAGACTAATGGGTCAGATGAAGTCAATCCCCCATTTCTCGAAGGGTTGTCATGCAATGATTGGGATTAGCTCCATGTGATCCTTATGAATAGGGACCTTAATCCATTGGCACTCATCACAATGCTTTACAAATTGTACTACATCTCGAAAAAGAGTGGGCCACCACATCTAGAATTGCAGCACCTTGCAGGCTATTATGTCTCCACTGAAGTGTCCTCCTGCAATTCCGTTGTGTGCCACTGTGAGTATATCATGCATTTCATATTCACACACGTGTCTATGCAACAACTCGTCTTGCCCCAACCTATAGAGTTGGCTGCTATCAACTGATAGGGTTGGATCTTCAGGATGAGTCATCTAAGTCAATGCTTTTCTATTGGTCATTCAAGTAGTCCATGCTCAATCACTTGGACTATGTCATCTACCCAATATGGCATCATGTCAGCTCTAAAAAAAATCTCTTTTGTTGGATAAGCTCAACAAATGCGCATCTGGAAGTTTTTCTAGAATGCCTTTTCCAGCAACTTCTCTTGTGGGGATGCAAGACATATGGTCAGCCATGTAGTGTTGCTTCCCTTTACATATCACCACGGAGAAGTCAAATTCTAAAAGCAAAAGTAGCCATCTAGTGATGCATCCAGTTAGCACAAGGTTTATTAATAAGATATAACAAGGCTTGATGGTCAACAAAGAAGGTAAAAGGCATAGCCAAAAGATAATGTCAAATTTTCTTTACAGCAAATACCATGGCCAAACCCTCTCTCTCCGTTGTTGAGTAGTTCATTCAAATCTCAGTGAATTGTCTACTAGAAAATATCATTGGGTAATCTAGGTTGTGTTCATCAAGCTGGCACAACACAACTCATGCGGTTCGAAGCATCACTATGCACATGGAACGTGAGTATCCAATCGGGGGACTCATAGAATTGGTGCAATTGTCAAAGCCTTTTTTTTGTTCATCATATGTGCATTGGCATTCCTTGGTCCATTCAAATATAATCAATAGCTTGTATATAGGTCTAGGAATCAATGCATAGTTCAACACAACCCACTAATAATACCCTACATGGCCTAAGAAGCAATGAACACCCTTGTAATCAGTTGGGGGTGGAAGATTGAAATGACCCTGACCTTCGAGAAGTCCATGGCAATGTTGTTATTCAACACTATGTGCCCTAGGAGGCATCCGTGATTTATCCAAAACTGGCACTTTAAGGGGTTCAACGAGAGATGATATAGTCGACACCGTTCAAAGACTACTTGTCTAAGTGTTCCCTCCAAGTAGAATGAACACACAAGTCATCTACGAAGACCTCTAACTCCTTCCTAAGCATATCTTTGAATATACTGCACAGTCATTGAAAGTTAATGGGTGCCTTAGTCAACCCAAAAGGCATGACTATGTAGGCAAAGACACCCCACTTGGTGGCGAATGCAGTTTTATGCCTATCATTAGGATGCACTTACAACAGCTGATTGTATCCAAAGAAGCCATCCAGAAAATTGTAGGCCTCTTGGCCAGCCACTCTCTTGAGCATGTGCTCGGTGTATGGCAATGGATAGTTGCCTCTCTTCGTAGCCGCATTTACCTTCTTGTAATTGATGCACACTCTAATATTTTCGTTCTTCTTTAATATACGATGACTATGGGTGAAACCTAGTTCGTGGGCTCAATTTTGTATATGAATCTTGCTCTCATTATCTTGTCAATTTCTTCCTTGACGGTGTGGGTGTGCTTTGGATTCATGGGATATGGTCGTTGCTTGACTGGCATTGCGTCAGGTATCATGGGTATGTTGTGAGTCACTACACTTGGGTCTACCCCTTTGAGTTCTTCTAGGGACCAAACAAAGACGTCTATACACTCTCATAAGAGAGCAATGAGACTTTCTTCCTCTTCCTCTATCAAGCCATCAACTATAAAGACAGGCTGGGGCATCTCTCCTTCCCTGGCTAAATTGACCTCCTTGACCTTGGTGGTTCCTTTGATTGGTTTGCTTGCTTGCCCTTGTCGTTTAGCTCCTATCAAGATCACTATCCTATCTCCTTTTTTGAATTTCATGAATCTCTTTGGTAGGTCTAGCAGTTTTTGCTACTCTTTTGCCTGTGTATCCTTAGGCAACTTTTGTCGTTCCTCCCTTAATCGTCAGCACCTTAGGTGGATGAGTAGGTCCCCCTTGGTGTGTCTAGCCTTGGAAGGTCGAGGCATCTCAGGATCACTATCTGAGCTAAATTTTGACTCAGAATCATACTCTCCATCTTTGCTAGAAGAGGGAGTCTCTCTTGGTTGTCACAGCTCGAAAGGTGAGTCTGTTCTTAGCATTGGTGTTGTACTTGGTTGGGCTAGGCTTGCCTACTCATAGTCAATTGCGCATATGTGCTCCAACTAGGTTTGATCGCAATCCATGCATATGAATCCTCTCTCTATCCTAAAGCCATTCTGCTTGCATGGTCTGGAGTCAGTCCATATTTGTTTGATTACACATCCCCCATGTAAAAATAACACGGCGCAACGAATAGAATCTGACAAAGAGATAGAGAGTACACAACACATAAGAGGAGAATTAAAAAAAGTATTTAGCTCCAAAAAATTGATACAAAGATGGCTCTGTCCACCCATGCGCTTCCATTGTGAAGCTTAGATGTGGGATCTAGACATAAGATAGGTGAAGAGCTTAAGGCTAGCTGGAACAACTCTGACTGGGTGAAAGATAGATGATCGATGGCTGTGAAGGGTTTTAGCTTTTATAGCCCACAAAGGTAGTTAGGTCCGCCTAACCGACCTACCATATGAGCCTCCACTAGTCGACCATGGAATATTTCCTTTATTGTTGAGCCCTAAAATAGGAGCCCCTGGACCCCAAAATAGGGGCCCCTTTTAACTCCCTTTGCAACAATGACTTATATCAAAACCCAAATAGGGAAGGTTCAAATGAGCACCAAGTTGTGATTCTTTCTGCTTAACTACTCCATCTAACCCAAAGATTAGACCCACAACCTAGGCTCACATATGGCTTCTCCTCATAATGGGGATCTTACAACTTTGAGCACCATGGAACATTGGTGGCACCTTATGAGGGTGGGGCATTGAGCATATCTAACAACCCCCTCAATGTCTACCCGCAAGTGAACTATCTCCTTGGCCCAATGCCGAGTCTTTGAAGATGAACTTGAAGTAGATCCTTCGTAAGTGCTTTGGTGAAGATATCCACTCCATTATCCTCTGTTGGAGAGTAGACTAGTTCCACTATCCCATCCTCAATCAAATCACACACATAGTGATACTGGATCTCTATACGTTTGGTGTATGCATGAGACACTAGATTTTTGGCAATGGTGATGCAATTCTAATTGTCACATCTTAGCGTAGTTGGTTCTTCGTCCTACACTCCCATATGCCATAGGATCCTTCTCAACCATATTGCTTCACATGCAACAAAACAAGCTGCCTTATACTCTGCTTCAGTAGAAGACAATGCCACTATTGGCTGCTTCTTACTAATCTAAGAGAAAATTCATGAACCCAAAGAGAAACAATAACCAAAAACTGACTTCCTGGAATCACTATCTCTTGCCCAATCTGAGTCACAGTTCCCCACAAGAGAAGTTTCAGAATTGTATGTGATACCATAGTCAAGAGTTTCCTTCAAGTATTCGAGCACCCGCATCCTAGCTTTCCAATGACTCTCATGAGGTTTGTTTGAGAACCTGCTCAAAAAACCAATAGAAATTTTGATATTTGGTCTGGTGTTACATAAGTAGATTCAAACTCATGTACCTTCCTATGTCTATTAGTGCTGATGTATCCTCAACGGATAACTTTGCATTCATCTCCATAGGTGTAGTTATCCTCTTGCACTTGGTCATGCCAAATACCTTCAAGATCTCCCATGCATACTTCTTCTGAGAGATGAAGATCTTTCTTGGCTCTTGCCAGACTTCGATTCCCAAACAAAAGTGTAGCAAGCCCAAGTATTTCATTTCAAACTCAAAACTCAAAGCCTTTCGAGTTTGGTTTATCATATCTTCATAGTCACCTGTTAATAAGAAGGTCATCCACATATAGGACAATCACTATAGACTTTTCACCATCCCTATAAACATACAAGTTAGCATTTGAGGCACATCTTTTGAAGTTTAACTTAAAAAGAACATATCTATCCACTAGTACCATGCTCTAGGGGCTTATTTCAACCCATGCAATGCCTTCTTCAGCTTACACACTTTGTTCTCAGAATGGAGAGCCTCAAACCTTGGTGACTGAGCCACATACACCTCCTTGAGGTCACCATTTAAGAACATTCACTTAACATTCATTCAAACTTGCCACTGCTTGTGGGCGGCCACTACAAGTACTGTGCAAATAGTAGTCATTCTGGTAGTTGAGAAAAATGACTCTTGAAAATCAAACCCTTCAACCTATGAAAATCCTTGGGGCAACCAATCTGGCTTTGTACTTTTCTAAGGTACCATTAGCCTTATACTTTACCTTCCAAATCCACTTGGTGCCAATAACCTTCCACTTTATTGGCCAATCCACTAGCTCCCAAGTGTCATTCTTCATTATACTGTCATACTCCACTTGCACAGCTGCCTTCCATACTGGATCTGCAAGTGCTTCTTCTAAGCTCAAGCTCACATATGGCTTCTCCTCATAATGGGAGTCTTACAACTTTGAGCACCATGGATCATTGGTGGCACCTTATGAGGGTGGGGCATTGAGCATATCTAACACCCCAGTGTCATATTCTATAGTGTCTATTTTCCCTTCGCTCTCATCATTGAAGGAACAACAATCTTCATATTTGTCATCAAAGCTATCTTTATCTGACTTCTCATCATCTCCCAAGTCCTAATACGTCTCTTCTCATTGGTCGGGGACTAAGGACCAATTGTACATCAAGTTTAAATCATGCACCTTGGACCATCACCACTTAGGCTCATCCAATAGATCTTGGAGTGGCTTGAGATTCGTTGTTGAATTGCCAACCAACTTGTCAGTCAGATATCCTAGGATCTCAAGGAGCTCTCGTCTATTGTTGGGACTTGGAATGTGACAAGATTGGGTCTTTTGCATTGTCTTCCAACCATTATGCAGACTGGTACTGCAGGTGTGTCCTTAGGCTTGCCCATTGTCTTGATATCTTGTTTGTACTCCTCATTATCAAAGCATGTCAAGTTGATGGTAGGAAGAACATACATCCAGTCTCGCTCGTCCTCAAAACACAAGATATACTTGGTTAAGGGCCAGTAGGATTTCCTAATCTTGTCATCACCCTTTAGCATGGTGGAGATGGCATCTAGATCAACTGGCATAGTCTTTCAAGTGTCCACCATCTCTACTCTTACAACCTCTGTTCAATTGCCTAGGAAGATGAGATTGTTGCCCCAGTCTTCTATGACTCTCGCGTTGTGTATCCAGGTCGGCCTAGCAGGACGTCGTAGTCCACTCCCTTCATGACTATAAAGTCAACAGAGAATTGGACTCATGCAACATTCACTAGCCAATTCTTTAACACACCGAATGGTTTCACCTTCATTCCGTTAGTCAATGTGATGTTGAACCTAGCAAT
This sequence comes from Lygodium microphyllum, assembly GCF_053477565.2. Classification (NCBI taxonomy): domain Eukaryota; kingdom Viridiplantae; phylum Streptophyta; class Polypodiopsida; order Schizaeales; family Lygodiaceae; genus Lygodium; species Lygodium microphyllum. Next base: position 68,954,833 of record NC_141145.1, read on the forward strand.
CTCGACCAATGGGTTACCCCAAGTTTGGAGTATTGCATGGCTTACCACACTAGCTCTCGCTCTTGTGTCTACAATTCCCTTTCTTATGACATATCCAAGAGCTAAGACTGGTAGGAATGCATGCATCTCTATGCCTTCCTAGAAAGCATTGACATGTACGGACTTATGCATGGAGTGCAGAGTCAGGCTCGGTATTTTCATTTCTGCATCATGCTCGTGCAAGTCTATGACAACTTGCTCATTTGATTCTTTGACCCATTGTTTCAGCTCTTGACATAGTGTTGGATGTTACCTAAGCAGTTCTCCTAAGCTTAGAGTCACAGGGGTGGTCACCAATGTATTAAGGAGGTTGCTAGCTACTTGCCTCTCTCCTAACTCCGTAGCTCTTGGCCAATGGCCTTGACTAATTTTCTAGCCTATATCATTTATACTTTGTCTAAGCGGCACTACTTATGGTACAGTCACATCCCTCAATTTTGGTTGTGGGGGTGAGACTAGTGTGCGTATGCTTGAGAGATCATTGATATTGTCTTCTAGTATGGGCTCAGTGTCTTTTAGGTTCTCTTGGGCTTCTTTCACCCACTCCTTCACTTTCTCGATGGCTTCGAGTTGGTGCTTTGGGTCCCCAACCTTAGAACTTTCCTTTTCAGTCATCTTTGGAGCTAACATTTCTACCCCTGTGTCAATGAATTTATTTCCATCATGCAATGTTGTGGCACTTTCGGTTTTGAGTGTGACCTTAACGTCTGGTCTCTTCTTCCTCCATCTCTGATTCTTCTTTTCAATTGAAGTTGCATCAAGATTGCTAGCCCCTGTCAATGATATGCCGACCTGCTTTGTCTGGGCACAGGTCATGATATGCAATGGGATAGGTGTGGCCTCCCCATCGATTGTCTCAACACCGAATAACCCCAATGGGAATGATGGCTTGTTTGTTGAACTAGAGGATGGCTTCCATATAGGACAATCAACAAAGAGATGAGTGATTCCACACTCAGCGCATCTTAGGTCAACCTTGTCTCTATTTTCTTTCTCTCGGGGGGCAACGCAAAGAAACGCAAAGAGATGAGTGATTCCACACTCAACGCATCTTAGGTCAACCTTGTCTCTATTTTCTTTCTCCCTCAGGGGGCAACGCAAAGAAACGTGTCTTGGGTGATCGTAAGTCCAACGCATGATTGGCTCTTGTGTCTACCTCCTAGTTCTTTGCCTCTCCCTCTACCTAACACCATCACTAGTACTGGTCGGTAGTCCATAAGGACTACATTGCCTTCTTCATCGTACGATATGTAAGGGTGTACATAAGGTTCTTCGCCATTCGGCTCCTCCACATAGTGGACTAGAGTGTCACTCTCAGTGGATGGGTTACGCAGGGTCCAGGTGGTCTAGGATATTTGTATGGCTTATCTCCATCCTAGGGATGGTCGGCTTAGTGTCATTAGGTGCTAGCTCTTGTCGTGAGTCTGAGCCCTTCCCTTTATCTTCAGCACTTGGGCCTGATCTCTCGGTCATCGACATTGAAGCTCTCTCAGAATTCCTAGCTCTCAACTCTTCTTGATTCAAGCTCTTGGAGCTTCTCTCCTTGAGCCGGTCATCCACTCTAATAGTGTCTTCAAAGACCCTTGCCAACGCATCTCGCTGCAGCCTTGAGTTGCCTAGCAAGGCTTTGTAGAGCTCTTCACTTTGTATTCCGTTAATGAATACCATGGACATTACTCTTTTGGTTGGTCTCTCACCCATAGGGATTCTCTTGAAGAGGCTCCTCACAGGGTCAAGTAATCTTGGATGTCCTCTTTCTCTCTCTGCTTAACATTCATGAGTCTCACTAACAAGTTGTTGGAGTATCTCGATTTGAAGAATCTCATAATGAAGAGATTTTTCAAGCAATTGAAATTGGCTCACTCGGCAACATCTAGACTCATGAACTAGGTCCTACCCTTATCGCCTAAGCATAAATCAAAATCTTGCAAGCATTGAGTGAGATTAGTGAGGCCGTTGGCCTCGCAAACTAGCTCAAACTGCTCTACGAAGTTGTACAAGTTGTCATTTGACTGGTATTTGTCCAAATGCTTTGCTACTACTACACTAATTTTTTATTGACTTTTGGAGCCTTGGCTAACTCCTAATTGTGCTAGTATAGCAATGTTATAGTACTCTACTTTGCTGTCATGTTTTCTAACAGCCACTTTGTTAAAAGCTCACTCAGTGCGAGATCTTCTTCTAGCGCTCTCTCATTCTCTGTCCGATTTCTACCTACTAGGGCTAGCACTCTCTAGATATCTCACATTTCCATGCTCTGGCATCAGTGACTATGATGTCCTCTTCTCCTGAAGTTTCACTATGATGTCCTCTATAGGTCTACTCCAATGTTCTAACCAATTTGATATCATATTTGCTCACTAATTGCTGGATCGCCTCAGGAAAGTCTCCTAGGTCAAGTTCTTTGTTGCTTTTATAATGATCTGAGCTGCCCTCTTACATGTCTAAGATTTCCTATTCTGCCGAGTTTTCAACCAGGTTGATGAGGTCAGGTAGATCCACTTCCATGATAGTGTCCGTCCTTGCTGCGTTTGGCTTTTCAATTATGTTCTTTGCTTGGTCCTACACTTGGGGATTCGATCACCTATCTATGTCTTGGAATCTTTTCTTATTGGTGGGTTCTTTCAAGTTCTTATGTTTGAGTGAGTTCCTTGTTAATTACAAACAATCCTCAACTTACCTTCACTCTATGTGTGAGTGTATACTCTTTTCCTTTCACTGTGCGCAATCAGGCTTTTAGCTTTTCTTAAGTGTGTTTCAAGTATGCTAGAAATCAGACTGAGTGAGAAAACAAAGTGTCTAAGCAGTCTTGCTCTCTCATTTATAGGTTTGGCCTGATAAGCTTGTATGTTCAATTTCTAGCTATCCTCATCGGTTTATAGGGTTTTTCTTGCACCTTTTGCTTACTCAAGATTTTTTTGGGGGTTTATGACTCCGTTTGATGCCGCTAATGGGCTGGATCACTAGATAGTCAACTAGCACTGCCCCTACGTGTGCATCTTGCTGATTCTTCTATTCCTTGCACCTAAAAAGGTGTTTCAAGTATCTGTATGGCCTTTGAAGGTTTGTACGGCCGGTGTCTAGGTGGGTCTAGTCTAGAATTTAAAAATTTTGAGAAAACTTCAAATTTGGCCCAGCATGTTTGAGTTGTAGGGGCCAAGTGTATAAGTCGGATAAACCATATGGCCGAGGACCAAGTGGATGTTGTGTCTGAGGGCCAAGTGGATGTTGTGTTTGAGGGTCAAGTGGCCGAATGGGACTAGGCTGAGTCGAGTAAGGTGAGACCGAATTGAGTGAGCCGAGTATCTAGTGAGCGGGCCGAGGAGGCCAAAGATAAGTGGCCGAGGACCGATTCTAGGACTCGTCCTAAAATCAAGCCACTCGGACAGGCTGAACGCAGTGTGTTTCTTGCCGAAATGAATAAAAATCTAACAAGTTGAGAGATTCAAGGCAAGGTAATCATCAAGAACTTCCATATCATATCTATGGATTAAGAACAAGGGTTGGATATACTTGTAGTGGGCAACAAACTCATCAATGGCAACATCGAAGTGAATCCACACAATGGAGCTCTCTCTCTCTCTCTCTCTCTCTCTCTCTCTCTCTCTCTCTCTCTCTCTCTCTCTCTCTCAAAATTAGGGTTTCAAATGAGCTCTCCCTTGGCCTCTTGGCTATTAAACCCCTTCCCGCGGCAAAGATCTTGCTACTCGTATCACTCACTTGTCGACCTTAGTCCCCTTGAGCACTCTTTTTTCCCCATTTTTCTTGATTTGTGCCCTGTTTGGGCCTATTTTATAGCAACAAATCCTATGCTTTTCTAATCTGATTTCTTAATCCTAACCTACTCCAAATGCAACAAGAATCAAAAGCAAAGTACTGAAATTATTTCTCCTACTCTCCTATTTATCAAACCACCAAAATAACCTAAATACTTACTTGTAGTGAATATTAAAAAACCCAAAACTTTCTACCTATCTCAAGCTTCGACTTGGGGATGAAACCCTTGCTTCAATGCTCCATTTGAGGCATGCAAGTACTCAAGCTTGAATTTGTTGGTCTTGAAAATAGAACCAAAATGTAGAGGGAGCTCATACTCAACCGCCAAGACCCACGGACCACTTATTCATTCAAGTGTTTCAAGTGAGCACCTATGGCTATCTCTCACCTAGCCAACATGCCTTCGATCCTACCGGGGTATAGTGAGCTTACCTCGATGCTTGAATGAGTTGCCTCCTCCCTCAAGCACACTGGTAGCTCTACAATTCTTGATGCAAGCTCAAGCATCTTCAAGCCTCCACCTCCAAGCTCCATCCTCCATAGTCGCACGCGAGATAAGAGAAGAGAAGAGAAGAGAAGAAGAATAGAGGAGATGGTGGAGAGCTTCACCTCCTTGATCCCTCATCCTCACACACTCACTCCCTCACACTCCCTCTCTCAAGCACATGCAAGCAAGAAAAGAGAAGAGAAGAAGAGAAGAAGAGAAGAAGAAGAGTCTCTTGTTGCCACACACCAAGGAATGAGCTCTCATTCACTTTTTGGACTCTATATACATGCCCTTAAATCCCATGGGGACCCATCCCCTTTTTTACATGATTGGCCATTGTGATAAGGTCCTCTTTTCCATTCCCTTCTACTTGGCCTATTTCTTTAGCCTATGCCCATCTACCCTTTAACATTCTGCACAGGAGAGATCCTAGTACTCTTTTACAAAAGTTTTGGGGCGTCTTTCACTTAAAAATGTGCTTTTTCCTTTAACTTGATTTTAGAGGCCGCCCTTGCACCTTTTCTTGTTCTCCGTCTTGCTTCTTCCATTTCATCTGCATTTCATTTCTTTTGCTTCCATCTCAAGCTAGGGTTGACATAGATCATTCAAAAAGTGGTATTCAAGGGACCATTGTCTAGTACTAAGATAGGAAAATCTTATATCCTCACCATAGTTTATTACATGACCAAATGATCTAGAGGCAAAGCTACTAGGAAGTGTAAGAAAGAAGATGCGGCTCAATTTTTTATGGATGATATATCTATGGATTTGGAATACCATTAAAAATAGTGACAAATCAAGATACTGGTTTCAAGAGTAAGCTAGTGAAGGAACTAATAAGGAAGCTAAATCTAAAGCATGGTTTTGTTAGCCCCTACTACCCTCTATATAATGGGCTAGTAGACACATTCAGAGAGATGAGAATAGAAGGAAAAAAGAAGAGAAGAGGTAGAGGAAGCTTGCCATTATGTATTCATGGAATGAGAAGATGAGAAGAGAGGGAGACAAGAGGAGATGAGGTAGAGGAAGCTTGCCATTATAGTATAAAATAAAAGAAACTCACTCATAGCTTACCTCAAAGAGATGGACTAGCATGAGGGTATTCTAGAGTGCTATCATGTGCTTGTCATTGTCCCCCTTTACATCTCCATGGGCTCCTTATATAGCTTCCATGAGAGATTATATTAAGCTAATTTTTCTTATTAACATAATCCTAGATGATGTATGGCATCTTTGAAAATATGGAGAATAGTGGATGGGACAAGTCCCCGCCTTGGTCATCATGCAAGAAGCCAAGGGTGGTGGTAGACAACATAGAGAAAGGGAGCTAGATTACAAGAAGTGGGTGTCCAAAGCACATTATTATAATATATTTACAAGAAGGATAGAATGGAAAGTTGATGTGGTGAAAGAGAGAAGAAAATTGCATGTAGCCAGCAGTCTGCGCCTTTATAACCTCAAATCGGTGAAGAATCTGAAAAAAGTTTCTTCTACAACTTTGTAAACCAGGTCGAAACTGATCGGGCATACTGGGGATTTTCTTGAAATTCACTTTCCCTTGGGATTTATTGAAATTATAAAAAATGGCTTCCAAAAGTTGCTTTGACTTTAGTTCCTCATATATATATAAATATATATAAGCATGGACAAAGGGGATCCATGCTTATAAGCTTTTGTGTAAGATCCAAATGACACCATGATGTGGATATTGACTTATGTACAAGGGTGAGGTGTCCTCTAATGATGGTGATAGATTCCAAATATTGGTGATGCAGGTGGAACCCACATGTAGTTGGAGGCTAGTCCTTTGAAAAATCTATGCACTCACTCAACTCCTAGGTGTAATCCATTTTCATCTTCACTAAGATAACCATCCCTTTTACATTTTACATTGATATCTCTCCTAAGAACTTGTTCCCCCCATTTGCTAGAGTTATACCTATTGCTTGAAGAGTAAACCCAAGGTGATATGGTAAGGCTCTTGATAGGGGTTTTGGCCAAATTTTGTGGTAGAAATCCAATTTGTAAAAAACCTAGATTACCGCTATCTTTAAAGGAAATCCTTTAGGACTCCGAAAGGTGTGACCTTTATCCCATTCACTAGAGTGACATTGAACCATGCAGTTTCTACTACTGGGTTTCCCGAGAATTGCAGGACTGCAAGGCTAAGTACACTAACTCTTGCTCCTATGTCTACTATCCCTTTTTCATTGTATCTCCTATGGCAATGACAGGTAAGACTGCGTGCATCTTAGTGCCTTCCCAAAATGCATTTACTTGTAATAACTTAAATATTGGGTTCAGTGTTAGGCTTGGTATGTTTATCATAGCATCATGGTTGGGTAAGTCTTGTGGTTCATGTCTATTAGTTCATTCTATCCATAGCTTCAACACTTGCCATAGTGCAAGGTTTTGCCTAAGCAATTCTCCCAGTGGCAATGTTACATGAGTTGATATAAGTGTGGTGAACAAATTGCCAAGCATCTTTCCCTATTCTACTTCATGGGCTTCTTGCCAATTCTCTTGGACAATTCATCTATGCATGGCATCGATGTTCTACCTATGTAGTTGTACATGTGGTGATATTGCCTCTCCTGCTCTCAAGTTCATGGGAGAGAGTGGTGCACCCATGGTTGAGAGTTCATTGATCTCATCCTCAATGATAGGCTTAGCACCTTGCAAGTGAGCTTACACTTCTTTTATCCATTCTTTGACCTTATCCACAACCTTTAGTTACTGATTAGTGTTACGGTACTCTCCAAACTTAGCACTTTTCTTCTCCCTCGTCTTAGGAGTAGATTTTTTTTCTTCTACATCAATAACTTGCTTTCCCTTTGTTGAAGTAGTTACGCTCTATATTTTGAGTGTTATTTTTGCATCATCCCTCTTTCTTCTCCTTCGTTGACTCTTCTTCCCTATAGATGCTACATCTAGGTTGCTAGGTCTAGGTAATTAAATATTGGCCCACTTCATTTGGGCTCATGTCATGACATTTATGGAGATGAATATGGCATTGTTGCCAAATGACTCGATACAAAATCATATGAGCAACACAAATGGCACAATTTGCCAAACTAGTGGAGGGTTTTCGCCTAGGGTAATCAGTGATGAATAGGTGTGTAACTCCACATTTGGGACACCTTAAGTCGGCCTTCTCTCTATTTTCTTTCTCCTTTTTAGGGTAGCGAGATGAGATATACCTTGGATGGCCAAACAACATGCCATGGGCTCATGTTTCTGACCTACTCCTAGGCCTCTACCTCTCCCTCTACCTAAATCCATGACTGTCACAAGCCTAAAGTCCAATCATTATGGGGTTATCCTCCTCATCATAAGAGACATAAGGGTTCACAGATGAGTCTTTCTCCAATGGTTCCTCTACAAAGTGCACTAGAGCATCACTTGGTGGATGGGTCACTAAAGGTCCTTGTCGTCTAGGGATTTTTGTTGGGTTGATGTCAATCCTTGGAGTGTCTAGCTTTAAATTGTTAGGTTTGGATAGAGCCAAAGGGGCTCCTCTTACAAAGTTAGGTTGCCCAACTAGATAGTATGGTGGCTAAGCATAGGATTGCTAGTATGGCAACCGTCTTGGTAATCACAATGCATAGCATCATGTCCGAATCTTTCATAGGTGGAGACCTAGGATTAGGACTCTAGAATGGCAAGTTCCCTTCACAATGTACACACTTCACGTGATGTCGCATTGGCCTTTGCAATGACTCCTGTAGTTTGGCTATCTCTCTGAGTTTAGATCTGCTATCGCTTTGGTTTGGTCGACATTCTTTCCTTTCTCTTGCTCACTAAGGACTAATCATTTACTAAGTACTATGGTTCTCTTTGCATTTCTAAACATGTTGTTCTCTTATTTCATAGCCCTAGAGCTTCTCTCTCTAAGCAAGTCATCCACTCGTATAGCCTCCTCAAATACTCTTACTAGGACATCCCTTTGCATGTTCGAGTTTCTTGCTAAGGCCTTATAGAGTTCTTCATTGTGGATCCTATTGATGAATACAGTGGAGACCACTCTCTGATCGGGTCACTCAACTGCAAGTATCCTCTTGTAGAGGCTTCTCACATGAGTGATGTAGCCTCATATGTCCTCTTTGTCTTTTTGGTTGATATTCATCATCTGAACAATGAGGTTGTCGAAGTATCCTACCTTTAAGAATCTCTTGATGAAGATATCCTTTAGATTGTTGAAATTATTGTCTTTGTCATTATCTATACTAGTAAACCAAGTTTGTTTCTTGTCTCCAAGAAAAGATTGAGTGTTGTTAGCCTCACACACCTGCTCATCAACTGCTGCTCGACAAAGTTGTAGGAGTTATTGCATGCTTGGTATTTGTGGAGTTTCCTGGCAACTATGGATATATTTTTTTGGCTTTTGGTTAATGATGTTATCAAGGCTAATCCACTTTACTCGATGCTGGTGTTGTCTAGCAATCACTTTGTGAGCAACTCGCTCACTATAAGATCTGCTTCTAAGACTCTCTCCCTATTAGCATTTCCTCTTGCTCTGTTTTTACTTGAAACGGTGGTTAGAATCCTGTGAACCTCGTTGAGCCCATTTCTCTCACTATGCACTGCAATGCGATCCTTCCTAGCCTCCTCTCCCTCTCAAGATTGGCTATGATATCGACTGCAGGTATTCTATAATGTGTTATCCTTGTCTATTGGTCATAGTGTGTGATAAGTCACCAAACAACATCCTAGTACCCTTCTACATAAAGGTCAATGTCAAGATCAAGATCATTCTCATTCAAACTTGTACTTGCCATGGGTTGTCTCTTGACCCACTAGTATTTCTATGAGGTTGACTAGGCTAGCTAAATATGTGTCTCCAATCTTGGTTAGTCCTTCCTTCCCTTAGTGGTCTGATGAATATATCTTCCCTAAACACCATATTGGGGAATATGAAAATTTTTCATAAGTTTGGGAAACGTGATCAAATCTTTCATAAGTTTGGGAAACGTGATCAAATCTTTGGATTTGTCATATTTTGAACACTATAACTCCAAATCAAGCATTCTATAGCTCAATAGATTCCATGTTTCAAGTGCTTTCTAATGATAGGTCACATCATATGGTTTTGAGAAACTTATGGGCATGTTATCCAGGTGCCACATTTCTAGTTTTCAAAATATGGGAATTGGGAGATTTCCCAAACTCACTAATATTGTGTTCCTAGATCTTTGTCTCTAGTATCTTAGGTCACTCGTTGGGTTTTCAAGATTATACGCCTAGCGATGGGTTTATTTCTTAGCTTAATCTCATTTATTGTGTTTCTTGTTAATCCAATCAATTTGCAGGTGTACACATACTTACACACTTGAGCGGTGCGACTCAATGTGAGTTGTGCAAAATTAGGCTTTTCAGTTTTCACATGCACTTAAGAGTCTATGATGCAAGGTGCAATGTTTGATGAAATCGATCACATCTACACTTTTACCAATCAGTTTTATGCAATTATAGCTCTTTTTCATCAATCATGATTACTCCTAAAAGTCAATTTTTGGGTTCCTCATGGGTTTTGATAGGTGTTCTGATGGGTAATCAGCCCAAGCAATCAAATTGAGTCTCTACCAAGGGATAAGCAGTCAGTGGTCTCATTAATTTCAATCACTCCTAGACTGTTAGGTTAAGGTTTTGTTGACAGTCAACTCTATGGTCTCATTTATAGGTCTGAGGAGTTCCAACCTAGATTGTTGGGTAGCTACATGTTGGTCTTAGCAGGTCCTAGAGTGGTCAAAATTATCAAAAATTGTGATTTGGAAAACCCATCCAAGTAGCAGGTTTGCTCATTTGAGTCTTAACAAGTACTAGAGTGGTCAAAATTGTCAAAAAATTTGTTCTGGAAAACCCATCCAAGTAGTAAGTTTTCTCATGTGAGTGGTCATGACGAGAGTGGGACTCCCCATCTGAGTGCTTGAGTCTGTCAATTCAAGGGCTCATGGGTTGACTATCTAAGGCCAAAAAGTGGTCCAAGTCTCAGTGGGTCTAGTCCTAATGTCCGACTAGACTAGCTCAGATGCCCAAGTGGGTTGTTTGAGTCGGAGGTCTTAAGGCATCCGAGAGGACTAAAGTGGCTCGGACCATCCAAGTGATTGTTGGGGACTCGATCAGTTGAGGCCTATGACACCAGTCAAGTGGCAGAAAAAACAAGCTGAATGACAAAAAATTGATTGAAACAATTAACTGCACTACTTATTGCTACACCTAGGGTTCTAACTTCATTCAATAAGCATCATGGAAGAATCAGAGCATACCTAAAATACATAAATGCAATGACACCATACAGATTGTTGCTATTGCTATCCTCTTAACCTATGGATCTCTCTCTCAATCTCTCAATGTCCAAATGAGCTCTCTCTTCCCCCTTTCTCACCTTCTGTTTCTCTCTTTTTCTTCTGTATCCCTAGTCTTTCCCTTCTTATGGCATTGAAGCTTTTTTTATCCCCTTTTCTTGTAATCACAAAAACATTTCTTTTTCTTCTTTTTTCCTTATTCTCCAACCTTAATGTCTTAAACCTAATCAGAATACACTTCTCCTACTCTAACCAATCCACACAAGGCTTTCTAAACCTAAACTAATCCACAAGAGAGAATGAATGGCCTCCAACTCCTTTGCTTCCTACTTATACCAAGAAGATGAACTCCTATTCCGTCACTCAATTTGGAGCGCTCAATCACTCAAGCTTGAATTTGTTGGTCCTGGCAATGAAACCAAAATGTTGGCGCTCTCGCAAGAACACTGCCAAAACCCATGGATCGCTTATTACTTCAAGTGTTTCAAGTCAAGAGCTATGGCTGCCTCTCACATGGTTGTATACACTCTCTCACACACGTGTAGTGAGCTTACCTTTCAATCAGGTTGAGTATGAATCCTCCATTAGCTCCATGATTCAAGATGCGCTTTCAAGAAAGCTCCAACCTTCAAGCTCCATAGCCACATGCATGAGAGAAGAGAAGAGAAGAAGATGATGATGAAGAGAGGAGAAGAAGAGCTTCTCCCTCCCTCATGTATAAGAATGAAGCAAGAAACAAGAAACAAGAAGAGAGCATGTTTGGCCACACACCAAGAATGAGCTTCTTCATTCACTTTTTAACTTTTATAGATGCCCTACCTCCTCCTTGGGTGGCCATCCCTTTTTTGGTCTGGTCTTTATCCATTCCTCCACTCTTTTTCCTCCTCCTTTCCTATTATCATGGCCTTAAATCATGCCTCTTACTCTTTACAACTTGCACAGGAGAGAGCCCAGTGCTCTTTTGCAAAATAAATTACAATGTGCCTAGTGCTCTTTTTACAAAACTATGAAAGTGCCCTTATTCTTGTGTGCCTCCTCTTACATTTATAATTTTTTCGTACACTTTGTGTCTTCAAATTTTCCTTAGTGCACCTTTGTCCTCCATCCTCCTCTTACCATGGGACTGTTTTCCGCTTCTGATTTTCTAGATTTCCCATCTTAGTCTTCCAAGGGTTAACATTTTGGTTTTATTATTCTAATAAAATTTTGTTCACACTTTATGTTCCAAATAAGAGGTGTAGTTAATCATGTTATGTGAAAATGCTCAAACTTGATCATGTCACTCAATGTGGACCAACTAGTCAAGAAATGTAAGAGCCATTTTTTTCACTTTTCAATTCTTGCCCATAGAGCAAAAGTTGTAGAAATTGATGGACTTTTACATAAGTTGCACATTTGTCACATGGTTTTTCCATTTAGCTTTTAAGTACATGCTTAGAGCGAGGCTCATGACTGCAAGCAAACTTTTAAGTAGTGAACTACATGTTTGCCACTTGGCAAGAGAGAGGGTGTTAATGGATAGCCTTGAAAATAAGGAAAAAGAGGAAAAATATGGAAGAAGAGTTTTGTAAAGATATCGTAGCTTGGGAATAAAAGACACTTTGGAAGGGTTGAAGGCTTTTGTGTGTAGGTAAGAGACAAGAGGAGAGAAAGAGAGAGGGTCAATAGGTCAAGGGTTTTTCTAGGTATTTTAGCTTTAAAAGAAGAGAATGTCTATGGACTAAAAGCTTTTATTACTTTAGATGTGATGGCAATGTCTATAGGAATGAAGCCTTAGAATGGAGATTGATGCTGCAATTCTTATGTTTCATGTGCATGATTGAAACTCGAGAGGGATTGATTTCCTCTTTCTTTCCTTTTAAATTGCTTTAAGAAAGTCACTCATTATGGAAGTTTCTCCTATGTATTGCTTTCTGTGAGTGTAATCATAGGAGAACTATTGTGATCTTGAGTTGCGAATCATGTATGGATGATCTCTAACGGTTTTGTCAATAAGAAAAGAAAACGAAGGGTGTCAATGGTTGCAAATCTGTTACTCTACAGAGATTGCATATTGCTATCATAGGCTAAATATACAACTCAAGCTAATGGAAAATATGAGGACTTTGAAGCAGTGATAATTGAAAAATGTAGGTTTCTTTGAAGTGGGAAGATTTTCTATTGTGGCTAGCTCCAAAACTTTTTGTCTACTATTTTGTAGCATTTTTGTTAGAGACTAGCATGCTGGAAGACACAAAATTCCGAGAGAGAGAGAGAGAGAGAGAGAGAGAGAGAGAGAGAGAGAGAGAGAGAGAGAGAGAGAGAGAGAGAGAGAGAGAGAGAGAGAGAGAGAGAGAGAGAGAGAGAGAGAGAGAGAGAGATGTGTGTGTGTGTGTGTGTGTGTGTGTGTGTGTGTGTGTGTGTAAAAATTTGAAATCTATTTTCTATCAAAAGTGGATGCAATGATGGAAGTGTCGAAACCTATTGTAATAGACTACTAAGCACAAGAGGGAAGAGAAATAATGCAAAAAAAAGAATACTACAAAAAGAACTTAGAAACAAAGAGATGCTCAGGAAATGGAATTCATAGACATGAGATAGTATAAATCCAGTGTGAATCACTAGTCGTGAAGGCACTAGCATCGGCTCCCTCTCTCCACTAGAAACTGTAAGTTCTAATGCACACAAGGAGTGACCATAATATATAGGCCAATTTCATGCCATAAATTATATTAGGTTAGCCAGCAACAAATGCCTCAGACACCATGAAAATGAAAAATATAAAATCCTAAAATATCTAAGATGTGCCTAACCCACTCTAGCATGCATAGGATCACACATGAACTAACATATCCACTAACACCCTCTCTCAGATCATGGGTGATTTGGTACAATATAATGATACAATGATAGAGTCCATCATAGTCCATACAACAATAACCTCCAAAAGAGAACCATGGGTATCCAATTAGAGAGTGGCCAGCTCACCATCAAGATGCCTTAGAGAGAATCTAAGGTCAATGTCAATCATACTAGCTCCTAAAAATAGAGAAGAATCATAGCAGCTCTCAATATTTGTCAATGCCTCTAAAATAGCACATGTGACCATGCTATAGTGCATAAATGACAATGAATTCCTCGCATTTGGCAAGTATCCCACCAAAGTGTCCCCTCATAAGAACTTAGACTAGGAGCTAAGTATACTCTCTGTCAAATAGCTCATCATGAACTTGGATGTTAATCCTAGCTCCAAGATTTGGAAACCAACTAGACATTGATTAGTAGACATCGGTTGATGCATCAAGAAAATACCTCTCTAGATCTTGTGCACCTATATACCTATATAGATGAGGCACAACTACCCCACCTCACCACCCTCTCATACTCCCTCTTTGGCACTGGAGAGTTGTGTGGGATTTCTTACATCACCTCTACTAGCAACCTGGAAGGTAGGCCCTAGTAGCCCATCGCCAAAGCTACATGAGAAGAGCCTAAACCTAGACTTCGAGAGGAGTAAGATTTGTCAAGAGAGTTGTCATTGTCTATGCTTGCTCCTTTCACAAAGCTGCTAATGTCATGTAGTCCTTCTAGATGTGTCACTTCTTGCCATAATAATAGCACTAAGACTTCTTCTTCTTATTCCATGTTTTTGGAGATAAAGGCACATGTACCTATGCTACCCTATACCTACTTCACACACCATGACCACACACATGTACATTACAGGTGTGGTGGATGTTCAGTCACACATTGTGGCTATGGGAGTTCCCACATACTCTCTCTCTCTCTCTCTCTCTCTCTCTCTCTCTCTCTCTCTCTCTCTCTCTCTCTCTCTCTCTCTCTCTCTCTCTCTCTCTCTCTCGTTCCATCCACCATAGCTCTTATTTCCACTTGTGTGCTTCCACTCAAGCTCTACCTTTCAATTGTTATCAAATCCAACCATTCAAGGAGCTTCTTCAGTCTTTGCTTTAGCCTAGATCCAAAGCTTCAACTCAAGATTTAATTGTAGCCATTGTTTCTTCCTCCCAAGGTATGTATTGTCTTTCCTTCTCCCACCGACTTATTCTTGCTTGCTCCTAGCTTGTTGACGAGGTTCCTAAGGCTTAGTTATTGAGTGCTTATTGAGTTGAAGAGAAACCATTCTATCAATTTTGAGTGGATGTAGAGCATGCTTTTGAAGTCATGGATACTTATGGCAGCTTGACAACACTTTCATATTTTGGCCATAACTTTTGTATATGATATCAGATTTTGGTGTTCTATAGCTAGAAATGAAGAGTGCAACAAGAATTATAGATTTGAGCACCCACAAAGAAATTTCTATGCAAATTTCTATCCTTTGTTTTAGATAGAATAGCACAATATTGGTTTGGACAACAAACAATAAATTCCATAATGTATGTTTGATGCTTCAGGGATGCTATTTTTATGCCCACATGGTATGGTTATGCTTTGGGATGGTACTTGGATTGTTTAGAGCTTGATTATCTCAATTTTTTATAAAAATATTATTGTCATAGTATTTTGATAGCAAGCATACAAGAATGAGCTTCATGCTTTGAATGCTTATTGGGCCTACATGGTATTTCAAGTATGCTACATGTCTACAATGATGTTCAGCATGGATTTATGAGCCTAGATATGGTTATGACATGATTTGGCACTTTAATTTAAGCTACATTTGATGTGCCTGGACTTTGATTAGTTACTTTGAGCTTTCGTACCTACTCACTTGCAAATATTGAAGCTTCATTGAACACTTAGGCTACATGATGTATTTGTGATGCGTTTGGGCTTCTTGGATGCTTTGATGTATATTTCTTGAGCTTTCTTGCTTAGTTTGCATTCCAAATTTTCTTCTAGTGGGAGAAACTTGTACTTTCTTGGCAGAGATTGGTTCTTTGAGACAATCTCACTCTTAGTTCATGTATATGCTCTCCTATATGCTATTGGATGTAGTTACTCTTGCTTGTGGACTAATTTGGTTCCGTATGCGTTGGATACCAATACTTACCTCTATCAACAAATTGTCAACTATGTATATGCTTATGGGATGTATGGTTTATTAACACTTTGATTTTGTGACAATCTTTAGTATGAGTGGTCTTGCTTAGTCACTACTAGTTGCATTCTTTGTTTTTCAATTATTGCTACTCAAATATCCATGGAAATGGGAGCTTTATTTATTGTCTCTTTCCCCACAATTAGATTGATATATACTATTGTTATTTCAATATTGTTGTAATTATAGCTTTTAGCATTGTCTTGGAGAGCAAACATTGTATTGTAGTAGTCTATTGCTTAGAGTTACTGGACAACTCTATACTTTGGTATTCTCTCCTATTTTTCCCTTGTTTTGGCTGAGTTTTGGGGGGTGATTTGCAATCATTTAGACTCATGATGGCAACTTGATTATCTTAGTACTTTATATGGATGATATGCTGATTGCTAGAGGAGCTCGTGATGAGTTAGATGCTTTGAAAACTCAACTCAAGTATATCTTTGAAATGAAGGATATGGGGTACACCTCATATAATCTTGGGATGTGCATCATGCACGATTGCTTTCAGGGGCTCCTTTACTTTCCATAGAAGGAGTACACACATAAGGTCCTTGAGTGCTTCCATATGTAGGATGTTAAGCCTATCAGCTATCCTTTACCTTCCCATATGAAGGTCAATTAGGTAAATTGTCCCCAAACAGATGAGCAAAAGGCTGAGATGGCTAAGATCCCTTATGCATCTACAATGGGTAGTTTGATATATACCATGATAGCCACTCATCTTGACATAGCATTTACAATGAGAATTATGGGATGCTATATGGCTGGACTTGGCCGATGACATTGAGACACTATGAAGAATATCGTGAGGTACCTGAAAGGCAATGTAGATATGAGCATTTGCTATGGTGGTCAGGTTACCACAGTTGTGGATTACACTAACTTTGACTATACAAGTCATGTAGATAGTAGAAAGTCCACCTCTGGGTATGCCTTCACTTTTGTTGGAGGTGTTGTTTCTTGGATGTCCAGGATGCAAAAAGTGCACAACCTTATCTAGTACTCAGGCAAAGTATGTTGCAACCACTGAGACTTACAATGAGGCCCTATGGTTAGGTCATCCAGTGCTGAAATCAAGTGCTACGGAAGCTCTACTTAAATCAAGTGCTATGGAAGCTCTGTTGAAATCAAGTTCCAAGAGGAGAAGAGAAGGTGCAAGTGCTGCAGAAGCTCTGCTGAAATCAAGTTCCAAGAGGAGAAGAGAAGGTGCAAGTGCTGCGGAAGCTCTGCTGAAATCAAGTGCCAAGAGGAGAGCCCTACACATATTGTGTAGGAGAGAAGGAGACTCAAGAAGGATCAAAAGGTGCCAACTTCCAAGTTGTGCAAGTGTTAGCCAATTGTATACCATACAAGGAATCGTGATCTTATTTCCAAGATCTACAAGGACTGGTTTATGTGTAATGGAGGAGCTTGCTCCTTGTCAATAATATAACTCCACAAGGGGGGGGGGGGGGGGGGGGACTAGCCCATCTTCCAGTCCTTAGTGTGTTGTCAATCTCTCTCTCTCTCTCTCTCTCTCTCTCTCTCTCTCTCTCTCTCTCTCTCTCTCTCTCTCTCTCTCTCTCTCTCTCTCTCTCTCTCTCTCTCTCTCTCTCTCTCTCTCTCTCTCTCTCTCTCTCTCTCTCTCTCTCTCTCTCTCTCTCTCTCTCTCTCTCTCTCTCTCTCTCTCTCTCTCTCTCTCTCTCTCTCTCTCTCTCATATGTTCTTTCTCTGCACCAACATAATATTCACCATATATTTTTTAAGTGTATAAGAAAGTCGAGCATGTATCTCGGATCTTATAACAGTGACCACACATCGGTACACTGTAGGTGACAAGTGCCCATCACTATCACTTTATTCTTTATTCTTTTAGTGACTATTAAATTTTAAAAAGGCCATTGTGACTATTGGAGTTCCCACATACTGTGTGTGTTTCTCTCTTACCCTCTTGCTCCATCTACCATAACTCTTGCTTCCTCTTGTGTGCTTTCACTCAGGCCAAGAGATAGAACATCTAGAGTGCCAAGAGACAGCATCCTCACCAAAACCTGAATCGCAACACAATGAGTTTCCGATATAATAGTCATAGATGACTAAATAATGTTTACATGTTGATCATAAGTAGGAGATACTAAAGGAGCCATGATGAGAGAGATATAGGGAAGATGAATAAATGCAAGGAATCTTCAAAAGTATCCCAAAATATATAGACTCATAAGGATTGCATGACTTCAAAGCAGTAAAGAAAGCACATAGAGAAAAGATCAGCAATAACCATAGTGTAGTGATAAGAATAAGACAACTGGATGCACATGAACCCTTTTTAAAGCTGAGCAATGTACCACGAAGTAAAAATATAGACCAAAAACAACCAAAACTAGCCTCAAATAGTATCCCCTAGCCTTGCACAAGGAAAAATAGTCAAGATGCAGAGGTTGATGGAAAACACAGTCAATAACTGTAATAAATGCAATCAAGTTGCAAGAAAACATGTTGCCTCAGCTTGATGTCCTCAAAACGCAAGAGAGAAATGGTCAAGAACAGGTGTCTAGCCTTGAAATGGGCACAAAGACTGAAAACACAAATGGTAGTCTATAAACGTTGATGGAAACGTGCCAAATTTTAGCAAAAGATGGTCACCCAAGCTGTAAATCGGCTGCAATGGTCAAGAATAGGTCCAATTATAGCAACAAAAAAAGTCAAAACTCAAACCTGAAATAGTAGAAATTACCAGTAGGAATCATGATCCTAAAATTGGATACCATGCTAGAAGTGGATTTAGTGATGCAAGTGTGGAAAACTACTATAATAGATTGTTGATAATAGAGAGAGAGAGAGAAAAGAGGAACACTACAAAACAAAAGAACAGTACACAAACAACTTAGAAGCAAAGAGATTAAGAACGTCAAAGAACTCTTATTTTAGCCTCAAATATCAATATTGCATCCCATAACAACAAAGAAGTAAGAGGCATCAAAACATTCCACTAACTTTCTTACTTTGGGACAGCCAAAAGCATCCTTCAAACCTAGATGAAAGGGAGATCTTTATGGACAACAATGGCCTACATAATAGCCTCTTGCAAATTAGGCCATAGTAGTATGAATCTTCATGCATCGGTCCTCTACCATCCAAGGTGGTCTTTTCCCTATTATCTATTTCTTTTTCCTAGCTTGAACATGCAAACACAAGTGCTTTTCCATCCCCCTTGTTTTCCACCTTTACCAAGCCTAAAGGCATTAGATCTACTATAGTTTGTGGTGAAAAATATACTAAACCTCCCTCTCTCATTCAAAATTTGAAACTCCACAAAGGCCTGACTCAATTATCAAAAATAATCCCCTTTTAAACCCTTTGGAGCCCGATGCCTTATCTTAACAACTTGAGGTGCAAAAACACACTTTTCCTTCATGACAATTTGACTTAGTCTATATGCGATTAACATGTGCATAGATAGTCCAATACCATAGGCATACAACTTGGAACCTATCAGTGATGGCATTTCTTAGAGTTTTCAACCATTGTAATTTCAACCACATGACAACATGGCACAACATATAGTGGTAATAGCTTCTTCATATGGAAATCTCTTGACTTTTTTCTCAAACATAATGTTATTGAAAATACACAATCATTATTCTATCAATAGATACTCTTATTATTTGTACATAAAACTTCAATCATCCTTATTGTTATATGCCTCTAAAGCAACCCAATATCTCAACATCAAACTTGTGACATTATAACACTTTGAAAGACAAGAAAACAAGTTGATCTTAACAAAAACACATTTTTTTGTAAAGGAATATTGTTAGTTGCAAAAACATTTAGCTTACTGCTTCACATCGATTTGGAACCAACCTTTCACAAGTCACCTATTTGAATGTTTGGATCATGTACCTTTCTACATTTCCATGACATGGAGCATCTTGACGAGTGACACTTCCTTGTAGAATTAAATAACCGCAAAAGTATCCTAAGGTTTTTTTTAAAGGTACATAACATTAATTTTTATCGACTTGAGTGAGAAGTAATGCAATACATTTCGTGTGCAACACAATCAAATATATTTAAATATTTTACAATCTACTTTACAAGCATGTGGCTACTACGTGTCTATGATGCTTTTTGTTACACACACTCAATATCTTTAAATCCTTCGCATGTGACTACTACATCTCTAGGATGCTTTTTGCTTTACACACTCAAAGATCTCTAAATAATTCATGATATAGTTATAAGGAAGCAACTATTACATGTTTACATTGATTCTTTGAAATACTTGATGGATATAGGCATACAACATGTGTACATCTATTCTTCAATTTAGTGATGGACTTATACAACAAATCTCATAGTCCATGCACACACATAGTAAATCAAAATGTTCATAGAAAGAACTCAATTCACATATCACTTTTTCTTGAAAGCACACACATAGACACATGCACATGTGCACATGCACACACACACACACATATTGTATAAGGTATTTTACAATTACGAAGCACCATGTCTTACGTTGTGAGCATTGTAATCATAGGGCTAAACCTATGGATTATACAACTACTTCTTGAGAAGGGAAGTAATCTTTAAGGTTAAGAAAAATCCTATTCTCTAGAAAATAATGTGTGGAACTAATGTGGTAGTTATACCTAGCAAGATTATTAGCTTAATACATGCAAAAGCTTAAACTTGGTAAATAGAAGGTACATAGCTAAGTCATCCTTTGGAAAACAATGCATTGAATTGAGGTGGTATTTATACATAACAAGGTTACTAACTTAGTATAGGTAAAATCTTACTTAAACTTGGTAAATAAAAGGTACATAGCTTAGTCATCATTCTTACTAAAATGTTGTGTATTATAATTGACATAGTTGATCCCTTAGCATGCCAATCATGTTAATCATCAGATACATGTGACAATTGGCATTTGTATTGGCATTAATAATAGCTTTCATGGCCATTAGTCAAATGCAAGCAACAACTTGCTTGGCCAAAGCATCTACTAGACTTCTTTCATGACATGTGACACTTTATCCATGGAATAATAAGTATATGTAGTCTTCACCATTATTAGTATAAAGCAAGACAAGACTTTGTATTGATTGAGGACTTATATCTTCAACAAAAAACTAAAAGTCTACATTCTATGAAATTTTTTTCGATGTTTAATAATCATAAAATCATTAGACATTTTTTCACAAAAATAATGGTTATTGCAAAGCTAATAAGCTTCTCCTTACTATGAACCAGGTTTACATATTAACCACCTTCTTTTAATTATTGACTCACAACATATAAAAGAACCTTATGAAATTAATAGTAGTTGCTAATGAAAATTCATCATGTATTCATTATCATGCGTGCAAGGAATGCTAGGCCACTTTGGGACAACTTTGTGTTATCATGCAAAGTTTTCACAAAGAAATTGTGCAAGGGAACTTGCTTCTTCCTTTTGCATCTCCCTCTCATCCTTTTTATCTTACATTTCTCTCTTAACTTTTTTCCCTCCCATCTGTGTCTCTCTCCCCTCATCATCATCATCATCATCATCATCATCATCATCATCATCCTCCTCCTCCTCCTCCTCCTCCTCCTCCTCCTCCTCCTCCTCCTCCTCCTCCTCCTCCTCCTCCTCCTCCCCCCCCCTCTCTCTATCTCTCTCTTGCTTTCCCCCTATGTGCTACACCACTGCTCCACCTGCTACATGCCATGCCTTCCACTAGCAAAGTTAATTGTACATGCATCCTATACTGCAGTCCTACTGCCTCACACCTACTTTCCCTCCACTAACTGCTCCTTGCATGTTGGCCACCATGCCCAAGCTTGGTTGCCGCATTCAAGCCACCACACCTAAGTTGTGTGTACACAACTTGTAGGCAAACCTTGTAGAGCTTGCATTATGTCTCCCTTTGCTGAATTCCTCTCACAAACCGAGAGAGAGAGAGAGAGAGAGAGAGAGAGAGAGAGAGAGAGAGAGAGAGAGAGAGAGAGCGAGAGAGAGAGAGAGAGAGAGAGAGAGCGAGAGAGAGAGAGAGAGAGAGAGAGAGAGAGAGAGAGAGAGAGAGAGAGCTCTACATGACAGGAAGTAGGCCAGACAAAGGGTGAAGGTGTGCTACTGCAGATCCAGCATGCATAGAGAGAGAGAGAGAGAAAGAGAGAGGTTCGCTTCCATGGAGAGAGAGAGAAAGAGGTCTACTTCCAAGGAGAGAGGGAGGGAGAGTTTGCATCCATGGATAGCTAGTGTGCACGCACGCACGCACACACACACACAGGGAACTTATTAAAGTCAGAGAGAATATGGAATTCTCAAAAAAAAAAATTGAATGTTGGTGAGGTTCGAAGGAATCGTTAGGTTCATGAGGCCTTTGGAGGTTCTCTTAAACCTATAATCAAAATAATAGAGTATAAAATTAGAAATAAAGTATATAAAGGTGAGAATGCATAGCATTTGCAACAATTATCAAGACATAATCAGTATGTGTCTTCCCACACATACTCAATTATTTTCTTTGGTAATTTAAAATTTATATTAAAAAACTCATCCAAATTTTTATTTTTTATAATGTGCTTTTCGCCTAATGGCTATATATTTTAATGGGATTTCATCCAAACACCATCCAAAGGATGGCATGTGCTTTTGAGATCGTGCTGAGCAATTGGGAGGAATTGATCTTGCGACCAATTGGAACTCACACATTGTCGAGACCTAAAACGGTCCTGACATTGGCTCTAAGCACTAGCTGGCGGACCTCTCTACACTCAAAGAACACACCCCTCGGCCTCGTGGCATCAGGAGCGTCTAAGGACACACTACTCTTACCTCTATCATAAATTTCACATTTGTTCTGGATTGTAATCCAATGGTTAAACCTTCTCCACACTCCTCAGAGGGAGTCCCTACACATATATCAGTGTAAAACACCTCATAAACACAAATAGAAGGAGGCACCCCTTGGTTGAATGTCATGGCCCCTTGCGGCTCTCCTACACCTCGAGGATTGGCCCCTCGATGCACCGCTAACACAAATAGCACATACGACACATACTCCACTCTTGTTTTCAAACATTTTAGGAGATAAGATATTTCCTCAACAATTCCCCAAGGAAACCGATCGTCTAAACCTACAACTTAGGTATCTCACATACTCTACGTAGGTCATATGTATAAATACAATTGCAATGCATCCAGTAATGATACCATATGATATGCACAATGCAATTGTGTATAAATCATAGTGCTCAAACATTTTATGATTTAGAAATCAGCATTGTGAAGTGCAAATACATTTACTTCAATGATTTCAGCCTACATGTGATGTTGCATTGCTAAGGGTGAGCATTGAGCATCCTTGTGCTGCTAGTCCCTCTTACACTTAAATTATAAACGTCCTATATGGTATGCACAAGAAAATAGATCAGAATTTCAAATGTTATCAGAAACTAATCAACATCAATTCCCCTCTTTCTCCCTACCATTTAGGTTATGCATCATTATTAGGTGTAGAAAGTGGTTTTTTCATGTGTTTTTCTTGTAAAAAGAGGTAAAAACTATACTTTAACACAAAGACAAGGCTGAACTGAGGCTTATCCCTCATGCTCCAACCATGTCATACATCCATGAACATAAAGTATATTTTTGCTTAACTGTCTAGTACAAAAACTTAAAATTTTTTATTTTTCCACTATTTTTATTTATTTATTTAGATAAAACTTTTGATATTTCTAATTTATGTGTTGGGATTAATCACAATCATTGAGAATTGATTTTATATTCATTTCTGATCCATATGAACCCCAAAATTACAACAAAATCTTATCATTTCTATGTAAATTGCATAATTGTGGGTTTTGCATGTTTTGGTATAAATTATTAAATGATTGATTTTTTTGTTTTCTTCAAGATTTATAGATTTCAACATTATCAATCAACGGCAACCATTTACAAACAAATCCATCAAACATATCTCATAAAACAAATAAATCTACTACTTACGTAGAGAAACCCATTTTTGGAGATGTGTATTTCATGGTTGGGAGGTTGCTAATGCTCATTCTTGGCTGCTAAAGCTCTCTCATAGCCCAATCTATGATCTCCTTCGCTCTAGCACCATCATTCTATCCGCATCTTGCATCAAACTCCACCCCCTTCTCCTATAGAATCACGTGTGTGAACAAGCAACAAGAGGAGAGAGGATGGAGGAGAGAGAAAGACTAATTTTGCATCTTCTCCACCGGGCAGCCATTGTTCGATCGGAAAGCGGAGATGGAGAGTGTAAAATTCAAGAGATTGCTAGGTATGATTTGTTTGATAGCTTGTTCTTCAGCCTCCAACTCCTCCCACATCAAATCTTCACCATGGGGCGGCCGTTTGCTACACCCGCCGTTTGAAAAATGCCCCCGCCCCTCTGAAAAAATTTTAGGGGCCATGGGCCCCCTAAAGCCCATTCCCAATTGTTGTCCACCTTTTTTGGTCCATTTTTTTACCTTTGAGTTGCCCGGCTTCTCGCATTCCTTCCGTCCAATGACCGATTGCTCATTTGAAAAATCTTCATGTCCAACTTGACATCCCGAACGATTGAGAAGCTATCTCTCTTCAATCCAACCATCGAAAAAATTAGGAAAAATCTGAAACGGCCAAAGTTTTGCATTTCCATCTTCCTCAATCTCATAAAATTGTTGAATCCTCATGTTCCTCTTTTATCAGCTTTAAATTCCCGCATAAAATTGCATTAGTCCATTCTTTTTCAGCACTTTACAAGTGTATAAATGCTGCTCTCATACCCACCTCTACCAATTGGACGATGGCTCATTAGCAAAAGCCTATTTTGAATACCCCAACTTAAGTTTCAAGTTTACACCAATAATACCTTGAAATGGATGTGCCTTTTGTGGGCCTTCTTTTGTCACCTTCATTCTCTTTTATCATAGGCTTTCTTCTTTCTCTTTTAAGTGAGATAGACTTTTGGATCTTGATAGCAAGGCTCATGAGATGTTATTCACCCATCTACCCCACTAAGAAATGTTTGGCTTTACTAAGTGTTTTTTTCATTTGAAAAGGATTGCTGGGTAGTTGGGTTGATTGTTAGATGAGGTCCATAGGTTAAAGATGTTTCTTTCTATTTGAAAGACACAAATTTATGGCATAAACTAATAAATTGATGTAACATTATACATTAAACATGAAATGATTTTGTATAAATTGAATATTAAGGCTTACATTGTCACTTCTAGTAAAGAGGTGCCCAAAACCTTGGCCACCGATTTGTACAAGTGGTCCTATTACAACATCCAACTTGTTGACCAACCAAGGGGAGACATAATCAAATTCTTACGCCATACATCATACAAGGTGCTACACCGCTCCTTGTGAGAATGGAACTCGCAACCTTGGGCTGATATCACCATTTTGCTACCAATTGAGCTAGCAGTTTTTAGCAAGTAACATTATACCTTGAATGAAATATGATTATAAGGGCATGATTACATACTTATGGCTTTCCATCTCTCTATATCTAGCCTTATTTTGTATTTTCATAGCATGCAAGCACTACTTGTAAAGTTTAGTGTCAAATTGCTCATTCTTCAATTGACATAAAATCACGATTTCTTCTCCCAAACTTAATGCTTGGAGAAAAGTGGAAGGAACTAATGCAAAAATATCTAATTTGTTACAACTTATAGTTGCAAATCATCAAATTTCAAAAGGTAAAAGCTATATAAAAATAAAACATCATCTCTAAATACCCCTTGACCATCTTTGAGCTCTTCATCTAAGTTTTATAATGTGCAAAACATATTGTATTATTGTCGTGAGTTTTTACATTATCCTCATTGAAAAGTAATTATCTTTTTAGAGTGTTTACATCATCCTCATTGGGAGATAATCATCTTTTTATGCAATGTATTCACTTCAAAAAAAGTCTTAACTTTAGTGCCCATCAATGCAAAAAATGCATGGGCCTTTGCTAGCAACTTAGAACTAAGTTGTGCAAGAATTCCAAGAGCATTCTCAATCATGCTAAAGGGCACATCATTCTATAAACCCATAGTTCCTTAAATGCTAATGCCCTCATGACAAGACAAAGCTTTAAGGATCCCCCATTTAAGTTGCCACAATGACCAAACATTACTTCCTTCTAGCCAATGGCAAGGCATAGTAGCTCACCAACTTTTCACTCTTTTAAAGAAAGGACACATAAGAGAAGCTTGTATATACTTTGGTACTCTATCATTGGTGGGCATCTTATTAGCTACCACTCGCTAGAGAGCACATTATGCAAAGGGGTTGACTTCTTGGCCTCTAGTCTTTTTTTCCATTTTTTGATTGAGACCATGGGCTCAATATGGTTCCAAGCATCATATTCTTTTAGAATGATAAAGGATTCAACAAAAAAATTATCACACTCTTCTTGATTGCACAACCTAGTTTTCCTTTCCAATTTACCCCAAACATGAATTGTTATTAAGTGCACTTGACAAAGGACATTGCCCAATTATCAGCTTCTTCTTATTGAATCGTACACATAACTACTCCTTTTCTTCTCTAGAGTCCATATTCCCTAACTTCCATATGGTAATCCTCTAAATATAGAAAAGTTTAGCCTGTTTATATGACCACCTTTAAATTCCTTTGTTGTAAATAGAGATACTCTACTCATGTTTAACAAACACTAAAACAAAAAAGGCAATGCCTTGCAACCAAAAATTTGATGGAGAGAAGCATCACCTTCTATGAAAACATTTAAAAACCTTCTTCCCTTAATAATTTTTTGTTTCACTTGACATTTACACATCCTAACTTTAAGATCCTTACAAAATAGGACATGGTTTCACTCAAGGTTGGCCCCACTTGCCCCTAGGCACTTTAGCATTCCAACTTCTCATTAGAAAAGACCAAGATCAAGTCTATTTTAGCCTCTTAAGTAAGCTAAAAATAATATCATCGGTCCTCTAACACCTTAAGACAAGCCCCTCCACCTCTAAAGGCATTAGGTTGTTCCCAAAGCAATCACATGATGCCAATTTGTTTCATCCCATAAGTCCATACAAATTGTAGAAAAAAGGGCTCCAATTTCTTCCAATTAGCTAAAGCAAACCCATTGTTGAAAAGAACATCGTAACATTAAATATTTAACAATCACAATTTTGCAAGAAAGTCACGCATGAGTGTCATCTTGATATTCTCCCTTAATATCTCATATATGGAGTCAAAAACCTTTCCTAACATGATGCTAATACCTAAAGGATAGCCCAAATATTACTTATAGGAAATCAAAATGTATCAATTGTGATAGCCACACGAGGCTTTTATCCTAAGAACAAAATGACCTCTATTTTCACCATACTAATTATGGAACTAAAAATAACAAATCATATTCTTATTATTGATTGTGCTATAATATAGAAAATATCATCAATGACCATTTTGGAGTAAAAATAGTATTCACGTAGGAGGGGAAGCCCCTTCAATACATCCAAGTTTGGATTTTTAAGTCAATGTTGGATAATAAAAGCTTAGTGACAATGACAGATAACAAAGGTGCACAAAGGCATTTCTATCTAATGCTCCTCTTTGCTTCAAACCATTGATAATATAACCATTAATGCATCAAAAAACAAAAATTTAACAATCATATAGAACATATATCAAAAGTCACATATTTCAAGAATACTTAGAACAAATATCCCAACATATATTGTCATAACACTTATCTCAGTCCATAATAATAATGAAAACTTAGCACCATTTCCCATGGCATGATCAATTCCAAGAAGCAAATTTTGAATTCATCATGAAATTTCATGCTTTACACAAGACCATATTTGGTCACTATCTTTAAAAAGGTAGCTCTTCTTTGCACTTCTTTATTATCTTTTTGAAAATATCTATTCAAGAGAAATGTGAAACTATGTAACATACCCTCCTTGCATTTAGAGCATAGATCCAAACTTTTTGGATAATTAAATCATCAATGAAATGCATCCTTAATCTACGCCATAGAAACATATGAATGTATCTACTACTTAATCATCTCGATATTTACTACTTCATGTGTAAATGTCAAGGAATGCTATGAATGTATCCCTATGATGGGGAAAAAGGCATGAAAAATATATTAGCACCAATCATCAAATGAATTAAAACATTTGAGCACTATTGTATTCACATGCATATGTGGTGCCTTCTTGTACAGAAAGGCCAATATGAGCTACCATGTAGAGAGTGGTAGACAAGAATGAGTGGAATGAATGGATAAGCATGTTGAAGTGTCAGGTCAAAGTAGATCACATGTGGTGTCAAGTATACCCAATTGCCTATTTAAGAGACACCCTCTATGTAATGAAAAGTGTGGTACTTCTTTTGCTTCTTAGACCTATGGCTCTTATTATCTATGACCCTCCTTGAACTTCATCTTCTACATGTGGTATCATATCCTCTATCCTTGAGGCCATGAGGTTGATAGTGTTCCATCACTATGAGTGGAGCTTGGAGATTGAAGATCAAAGTAAGAATTGTGGAGTTTTCTTGAAGAAGTTGGAAGAGCCACCATCATTCTAGTAAAGCATTCATATATATATTCTCCATTTATCCATTCATTGTCTTCTCTAGCTCAAATTTGGGAGTTCCTTCATCAAGGGTGTGCTTGTAGTTAGAAGCTTAGGGATTGCTTAAATCAAGTTGGAAACTACTTGTGTAAGCTACAAAGACAATGAAGGAAAGAGGAGTTTCTTATAAGTTGGATTGGAAGGTTTGAAGAGAATGATCTAATCACCTCCTACTATTGATTGAGGATGTAATCATCAAGATTGAATAGGGCAATTCAACATCCTATTGACTTGTCAAAAATCCATGCAATTACCACAAAGCTCTTGTAGCTTGAAAGGAGATAAGCATTTTTATTAAGATAAGATTTTGCAACAAAGCTTTTTCTCTTAAACCTTAATCATTAAGGTTATAAAAGGCTTCTTTTCAATAGCTTATCTTGAAGTCTCTTCACACTAGTTTGTTTGAATTAGTTCAACAAAAATCTCTATTCATGTTGCCTAGTCCTAAATTGATTTAAACCAAAGCACTTGTAAAAATGTGGTTTCCATATTGCCCAAAATCTAAAATTGATATTTTGAAGGCAACCAAGGGGTGGTTTTTATGTGGTGACATCATAAAATCAATTAAAATTTTCATGTAATTCTTAAAATTTTATCCTCTCTTTATAATGGAGTTAGACAATACTAGATGTTATTCTTAGTTGTAAGATCTACCTAAAATCATTATGGTATCATCCTCTAGTATTTCTTTCACTCTTGAAAATTTTGAGGGGGGAAGGGAAAATTCCACACTTGGGATACACAATTCAATTCTTGCTTATGCATAAAAAATTGTGGACTGTGATTAGACATAATCCACAAAATTGGATTATATAGTTTGAATCATGAGTGTAAAGACTCGCTTGCTAAACATGTGGCAAGGTTCAAGAGCATAATGAATCGGCTTGAAGGGATCAAAGAAACTATCCCAAAAAAAGATATAATTGCAATATTACATTTTAGTCTTCCAATGGAATTTGAGTCATTGAGTCACCAACTTTAGAAGGATACATATCTTCATTGTTACAGAAAAAGAACTTAAAGGGCAAGTTGAACCATCCATCAACAAGGATACAATCGTTTTTACAAAAAAGGGGACAACTAAAGAGTGCTACCATTGTGGAAGAAAAGGACACATTATATTAGAATGCAATTTTAAAAACATATACCAAAATGTACCCAATATAGGAAGATTGACCACAACAAAGTTGAATACAAACTCTATAAGCAAACAACCTTCATGGAAGAGAGTAACAAGAAAGAAGCATCAACCCAAGGACATCTATTCTAAAAACCAAGAAGACAAAGAAGATGAAGATGAAGCGGGAGTGCTCAACCATCCACTAATAGTAGCAAATAGGCACCGCGGGGGAGGGGGGGGGGGGCGGCAATTGATGTAAATCACTTGATCACCTTGTAGTAGTCAAAGTGACCAAGGGGGTTGTTAAGAAATTTGAGTGCTATTATATCTATAAAAGTATCTAGTGCCTCCTTGTATGCAAAGTCCAACATGAACTACCATGTAGTGAGTGGATAAATAAGAATGAGTGGAGTGGATCGACAAGCATATTGAGGTGTTACACCAAAATAGACCACATGCAATGTACCAAGTGTACTCAATTGCCTATTTTAGAGACACCCTCTATACAATGAAAATTGTGGTATTTCTTTTACTTAAACTTATGGTGCTTATTGTTTGTGAGCCTCCTCCTTGAACTTCATCTTCTACAAAATGGTTCTTTAGACATGTGATACAAGACTACATATGATTTGATGAGTCCTCTATCCATTTTGTAAAGAAAATTGGTCTAAAATGAAAACATCTCTTACACTAAACTTGGAAGAAACTATAACGATCAATAATTGGCTAACTGATCATGCGTACATATTGCTTGGCACAAAAGTGTTTAGGCAACATCCGAGTATACCCACAAGTTTCTCATACTCTCCATTATGTTGGTGCAATCTACAAATATTCCAAAGCCTACCATATTTCTTAATACTACACCATTGACAATGAATCTTACTTCTGGATGTATCCAAATGAATTCATCTATTTAGACTACACAAAACATTGATTCCTTACCATCTAGCAAAATACTTTCTCTTCACACATGCAATGTTCCTCAATATAGAAATTATGGTTAGAGATTTAAACCATCTAATAAAATCATATGATAAAAGAAAACTTTGCCTTTTTTTTTGTATTAGATTCCTTCATCATAATAGTAATAGACCTTTTTTTTTGTCTCCCCTAGGTCATCCTATCTGTCACTAAATTCATTGCTTATTATGCATTCTCTATTTAATAAATTCATTTCAATAAATTAATGACTCACTTTTCTTTAAAGTGTTGATGATGATCTATTATGTCCATCAGACCATTTAGAGACCAATATTCCTAGTGCATCACTTAATGGGGTGATCATAGCACTGTGACAGGGATATCTGGTATAGGCAGTACAAGTTATGGAGGGGGAAAGAAGTGTTTGCCAAGTGTAAGAGTGTACACAAGAACTAAGGAGTCACACATAAATGAAGATGGATTAAGTTCTAAGAAGAGGAAGTGCATTAGCATTGTGTGTATGTATTTATGTGTGCATCCGGGGACTCCTGGGAATGTTTACTTGTGTGTCATGAGCATTGCATTCATTTGGGGTCATCCTCTCCCTTACAAGTCACGGTTTAAGCTATTTTCTTTCATTAAGAAAGACAAAGAGAGGTAATTCTCTCACTAAGAAAGACGAGATGTAATCCTTTGGAAGTGAGGAGAGAAGTGATTTTCTCTTTCTAAGGTCTAAAAAGACACAAGCTTTTGTGTGCAAGTCAATCTTAAGGTTGAGGCCCAAGGAAATTTAATGAACTCTCCTTAAGGTGGTTGTATGGACTACAAGTTAAGAGTACAGTTTGAGAAGCTATTCTTTTTAAAAAAGACATGGTGAATCCATTTTTAAAATATCTAGTGATAAAAAGGCGATCTCTAAAAACAAGCCACTAGGGTTATCGAAAACAACAAGATCTACAACTTTTGTGTTGGATGTTTTTTTATCCGAACAACGGCCATAGAGATATCTCAAAATTAGTGCTCCAGAGTAGGTCCTGGAACAACCACATCTTGTAGGAATATTAACTCGTCTCTCTCCAAGAATAGAAGCTCTTGAAAGCCTATAAAAGAGGAGGCTTTCCTTGGGTGTAAGGGAGGTAAAGGAAGCATCACTTTGCATGTATCCAAGAGGAGAAGAGAAGGTGCAAGTCCTGCGGAAGCTCTGCTGAAATCAAGCACCAAGAGGAGAGCCCTACACATATTGTGTAGGAGAGAAGGAGACTCAAGAAGAATCAAAAGGTGCCAACTTCCAAGTTGTGCAAGTGTTAGCCAGTTGTATACTGTGCAAGGAACCGTGATCTTGTTTCCAAGATCTACAAGTAAGAACTGGCTTATGTGTAACAGAGGAGCTTGCTCCTTATCAATAATATAACTCCACAAGGAGGGGACTGACCCATCTTCCAGTCCCTAGTGTGTTTCCAATTTCTCTACCTCTCTCTCTCTCTACATATTTCTTTTCTCTCATCTATTCTCCCTTTGTGCCAACATAATATTTGCCATATATATTTTAAGTATATAAGAAAGTCGAGTGTGTATCTTGGATCTTATAACAATGGTATCAGAGTAGGTCTCTTTGCTTTTCTCAAAGTAAAGGCGATCCTTGCAAGAAGAATGTAAAGATGGCAACTGATGAAGTGCCTACAAGTGAGCAATTACAAGCTCAATTGACATAGTATTGTAGCTTGTTGGAAATTCTCAAAGTACATCAATTAATTGACATCTTAAGGGCAAGGGAAGAAGCTACTTATGAAGGACTGAATCCTCCAAAAGATGGTGATACTGGAAGAAACACCATTGCTCCAATTGATGGTAAAGGTGCAAAGCATCCAATTGTTGAGAAGCTTCCTAGAAGGAAGAAGGAATCTCGAGTTAAGAAGAGTAAAAAGACCTCACCTCGAGTGAGGCGGATAAGGATAGAGTCATCTCCCTTAGCAACCACCTACTCCCCTAATTACTCAAGTTCCTCCTCCTCCTCATCAACTTCTAGTTCCTACTCACTTGGCTCTAAGTCTCGTACAATCTACAAACGGACAAAGAGGGACCATAAGAGGAGCAAGATGAAGAAGACTAAGACTTTCAAGTCTGGGGATAAGGACATAAAGTTTGACTCTTACTCTGGTAAAAGAGATCCCGGTAAGGTGTTAGCCTTTGTTAGGCATATTAAAGTTACTTTTTCTTATGGTAATTTCTCAAAAAAGTCCAAGCTAAGGCATGTAGGCATGCCCTTGAAAGACACTGCTAGCAATTGGTGGTTGACTCTCATTTTGGAGGGAAGGAAACCCACGACTTGGGAAAAGTTCAAGAAGAATTTTTATGCTCAGTTCTTGCCTCCTGATTTTGAGAATGATGTCAAGAAGGAGTGGAATTGGCTAGGCTAGAAAGAGCATGAGAAGGTCACTAGTTATGTGGACATGTTTTGGTCTACTCTTCTTAAGGTTACTCCTTTCATGGAGATCAACGATGAAGAGAAGAAAAGGAAGTTTGAAGTTGGCATACTCCCTCATTTACACAGAACCATGAAGGTGTATCCACATGAAACCTTATCTCACATGATGGAGTCTGCCATCGTAGTTGAAAGTTTGCATACACCTGGTACATCTCGAAAGTTGGAGATGAGTTCTTATAAAGCTAGACAAGAGCAACTCTATGATCAACCAAGAGACAGGACTAATCGAAGAAGACCTACTTTTACCCATGACGAATATTCAAAGCCAAAGGGTAATAAGAAGAAGCGCAAGTATCTCTCACCCTCTGAGATAAAAAAGTACAAAGAGGAAGGAAGGTGCTTTCTTTATGGTGAGTTAGGGCATATGAAGCCTGATTGTCCTCACAAAATAAAGGAAGCAAATGTGATTAAAGATCCTCCTCCACCATCCTCAAATTCTATTCCAGATGTGCAAGCTAACACTCATTCAAATGAGAAGAAAATACAACTCTTAAAGGGCTAGGGAACCCTCAACAATCAACGAGTTTTGATACTCTTTGATCCAGGTTCCACATATAATTTTGTGTCAACGGATAATGTTGAAAGGCTACAAATTCCATCAGATCGATTGGAAACACCAATTGGATCAGGTTCGGCATTTGAAGGACTTACAACTAATTCTACTCATATCCAAGGGAAGTTGAATCTTGGAATTGGGGATTACCTCGACCAAGAATCTTTACTACTTGCACCCATTGGTAATTGTGATGTTATCTTAGGCATGCCTTGGCATTACAAGATTAGACCTCTTCCCGATTTTGTTAAGAAGACCCTTGCATTTCAATTCAAGGGTTAGAATATAGTATGCATTGCTGATGTTGGAGATTGGACTGTGCCAATGGTTAGTCATATTAGCATTTCTAAAGAAATGAAGAAAGCTATTTCTACGTACGTGATTTTTGTGAGCGAGTCAAAAGAACCTAATGATTCAAGGGCACTTGATGCCTCTAATGAACACACAATACCAACTAATGCTTCTAAGTTTCGGACTTTAAAAGAACCCCTCTCTTTAATTGATCAAGCTAGATGTGATTTTATTAAACAATATGAAGATTGTTTTAGTGATTCATTCCGAGGAGAGTTACCTCTCCTAAGTGCCCGAAAGATCACACAATTGATCTTATCCCAGACAGTTCACCACCTAACCAACCGCCTTATCGAGTAAGTGCAAGTCAGTAAGAGGAGATCCTAAAACAAGTAAACAAACTGTTGGAAAAGGGTTAGTTCAACTTAGCTCTTCTCCATACTGCTCTCCGGTCTTACTTGTTCAAAAGAAATATGGTTCTTTCTGTATGTGCATAGACTACAGAGCTTTGAATAAGATCACAATCAAGAATCGTTTTCCTATCCCAAGGATAGATGATATCTTGGATAAATTGCAAGGGGCTAGTATCTTTAGTCTCATTGATCTCAAGAGTGGCTATCACCAGATATGGATAGCACCTAAAGATGTTCATAAGACAGCTTTTCGTACAACATTTAGACTATACAAGTTTCTAGTTATGCCATTTGGTTTGACCAATGCACCCGCCACATTCAATCGAATGATGGAGAGAATTTTCAGACCTCACTCAAAGTTAACATGTGTCTTCTTTGATGACATTCTAATATTTTCATGGTATGAAGAAGAGCATAGAAAACATCTATCTACTATTTTTCAAGAGCTTTGCAAGCATAGACTACAAGTCAATGCTAAGAAGAGTGAATTCTTCCTTTCAAAAATTCATTACTTGGGCCATATTGTTTCTCACAATTTGGTGAGAATGGATCCTGAGAAGATTCGAGCCATTATTAAATGGCCTACACCTACTTCTGTACATGAAGTTAGAAGTTTCTTGGGCCTATGTTCATACTATAGGAGGTTCATACAAGATTTTGTGTATGTTGCATCTCCTCTACATGACCTTACTAAGAAGCGAATGCCTTTTCGCTGGGGATCAAGGCAACCACAAGCCTTTGAAAGAATTAAGTTTTTTGTGACTCAAGAACCAATTCTCATAGTTCCAAATCTTCAAAAACATTTTGAAGTTCATTGCGATGCTTCTGGGGATTGCATTGGAGTTGTGCTTAACCAAGAGCATCATGTAGTAGCATTTGAGAGTCGACGCCTCAAGGATCATGAGCTACATGCTCCAGTATATGAGAAAGAGCTTATGGTAGTGGTACTTGCTCTTCAAGTATGGAAACACTACTTACTTGGTGTAGATTTTGTTATTAAAACACATCACCAAAGTCTAAGATACTTCCTCACTTAGAAGAAGCTCTCAGAGAAATAGACGCGCTGGGTAAATTTCTCATCTATGTTTCATTTTCAAATCCTTCATACATCTAGAACTAAGAATGTGGTAGCAGATGCTCTATCACGGTGACCTCGAGTGAATGCAATCACAACTATTTACCATAACGAGTTCAGGGATTTACCCAAAATGTATGCAACTAATTCCGACTTCTCAACCATATGGGATCAACTTAACTCAGGTCAATCAATTACACCTTACTCAAATCGAGATGGTTATTTGTATCATCATCAAGCAATTTGTATAGCATTACCATTGTGACACAAGGTAATGAATGAAGCACATGCATCTCTATATGCTGGACATAGGGGTATTCTACCCACTACTCAAGCATTGGAAAGATATTTCTTTTGGCCCACTCTTAGAGCTGACATTGAAAGATATGTCCGCGAGTGAAATATATGCTAAAAAGTAAAGTATGATAGGCACCATTACCTATTCCCAATGAGCCTTGGGAAAGTATAGCCACGGACTTTATCATGGAGCTTCCTTGCACACAAGCAGGCAACGATGCAATCTGGACTATCATTGATAGATTCAGTAAAGCAAGCTCACTTTACACCTCTCCAAAAGATAATTAAAGCCGATCATATGGCTAAGCTATTCATTGCTTATATTTTCAAACATCATGGCATGCCTAAGTCCATTATAAGTGATCGAGATCCTTGCATGATCAAGCTTCTTTTGGCAAGCTCTTTTCGAGAACCTCGAGACAAAGTTAAAGTTTTCATCCTCTTATCATCCTCAAACGGATGGGCAGAGTGAAAGTGCTAATTCTACTATTTTGGACCTTTTGAAATCCTATGTCTCTGATAATCAAAGAGAATGGGAAAAGTATTTGCCTTTAGTAGAGTTTGCATACAATAATACAATGCACTCTAGTATTGGTAAGGCACCCTTTGAGATCATCTATGGTAAGCCTCATTTACCGCCCATCCTTCTTACGAAGGATAAGATCTTTGTAGCAGATGAGTTTGTTAGAGACATTGATACAACTTTCACTCAAGTAAAAGCTACTATCCAAAGAACACAAGAGAAGTAGAAACGTGAAGCTGATAACCATCGTCATAAGCTAGATCTCAATTGGGGACAACATGTTCTTCTTAAGTTTGAGAAGGCTCACTTAAAGAAGCAGAAATATCAAAAGGGTAAAGTGGTTAAGCTTTCTAATCCCTATTATGGCCCTTTCAAGATCACAGATAAGATAAACGATGTGACTTTTTGTTTGGATCTACCAAGTCATTGGAACATTCATAATGTTTTCCATATAAGTTTGTTACATCCCTATATTAGAGAACCTCCAATGGAACCAATCAAGGAAGATTTACCTAACATAGAAGAAAAAGAAGAGTTCATTGTGCCTGAAAGATTTTTACACCATCAGGACAATACTCTAAGGTCAGGTAAGGTATTACAAAAGTATCTGGTTAAGTTTAAGAAGTATCCCCCATTGGACGCTCAGTTTATGACTAAGAGAGAACTATAAGACTTTCTAGATATTCTTAAGGACTATGTATCCCCTCTACAGTTGAGGTCAATTATTTAGAAGCCAGAGGGATGTCACTAAATTAATTGCTTATTATACATTCTCTATTTAATAAATTCGTGTCAATAAATTAATGACTCACTTTTCTTTAAAGTGTTGATGATGATCTAGCATGGCCATCAGACCATTTAGAGACCAATATTCCTAGTGCATCACTTAATGCGGTGATCAGAGCACTGTGACGGGGATATCTGGTACATGCGGTACACGTTATGAAGGGGGAAAGAAGTGTCTGCCAAGTGTAAGAGTGTACACAAGAACCAAGGAGTTACACATAAATGAAGATGGATTAAGTTCTAAGAAGAGGAAATGCATTAGCATTGTGTATATGTATTTATGTGTGCATATGGGGATGCCTGAGAACGTTTACTTGTGTGTAATGAGCATTGCATTCATTTGGGGTCATCCTCTCCCTTACAAGTCAAGGTTTAAGGTCTTTTCTTTCATTAAGAAAGACAAAGAGAGGTAATTCTCTCACTAAGAAAGATAAGAGACGGGATCCTCTAGAAGTGAGGAGAGAAGTGATTTTCTCTTTCTATGGTCTAAAAAAACACAAGATTTTGTGTGGAAGTCAATCTTAAGGTTGATGCCC
Source organism: Lygodium microphyllum (assembly GCF_053477565.2). NCBI lineage: Eukaryota > Viridiplantae > Streptophyta > Polypodiopsida > Schizaeales > Lygodiaceae > Lygodium > Lygodium microphyllum. The sequence continues at coordinate 68,992,082 of NC_141145.1, forward strand.
AAGGAAATTTAATGAACTCTCCTTAAGGTGGTTGCATGGACCACAAGTTAAGAGTGCAATTTGAGAAGTTGTTCTTTTTAAAAAAGACATGGTGAATCCATTTCTAAAATATCTAGTGATAAAAAGATGATCTCTAAAAACGGGCCACGTGGGTTATTGAAATCAATGAGATCTACAACTTTCGTGTTGGACGTTTTTTCATCCGAACAAAGCACAGAGAGATATCTCAAAATTAGTGCAAGTAGGTCCTGGAACAACCACATCTTGTATGAATATCAACTCAAGTCTCTCTCCAAGAAGAGAAGCTCTTGAAAGCCTATAAAAGAGGAGGCTTTCCTTGGATGTGAGGGAGGTAAAGGAAGCATCACTTTGCATGCATCCAAGAGGAGAAGAGAAAGTGCAAGTGTTGCGAAAGCTCTATTGATATCAAGTTCCAAGAGGAGAAGAGAAGGTGCAAGTGCTACAAAAGCACTACTGAAATCAAGTGCCAAGAGGAGAGATCTACATATATTGTGTAGGAGAGAAGGAGACTCAAGAAGGATCAAAAGGTGCCAACTTCCAAGTTGTGCAAGTGTTAGCCAGTTGTATACTGTGCAAGGAATCGTGATCTTGTTTCCAAGATCTACAAGTAAGAACTGGCTTATGTGTAACGGAGGAGCTTGCTCCTTGTCAATAATATAACTCCATAAGGGGGGGACTGACCCATCTTCCAGTCCCTAGTGTGTTGCCAATGTCTCTCTCTCTCTCTCTCTCTCTCTCTCTCTCTCTCTCTCTCTCTACATCTTTCCTTTCTCTCATCTATTCTCCCTTTGTGCCAACATAATATTCACCATATATATTTTAAGTATATAAGAAAGTCGAACGTGTATCTCGGATCTTATAACACTATCCCAAATACATGCACATATCCATTCAAGTGGGAAACTATAATTAGCATCCAAGAAACTATAAATTTTGCAAAAATACTTTTAACACCATATTGGGGAATATGGGAATTTCCCATAAGTTTGGGACACGTGGTCAAATCTTTGGATTTATCATAACTTGAACACTATATCTCCAAATCGAGAGCTCTATAGCTCAATAGATTCCATTTTTCAAGTGCTTTCCAATGATAGTCACATCATATGGTTTTGAGAAACTTATGGGCTGTCAAGATTGTGGGAGAGAAGGAAGGAGCCTCACTTGTAGCTTTCTTGCTTGCACAATGGGGGAATACACACAGAGGTGGAGGCTGAAAACAGTTTTCCTCTTCTTAGTTTGTGTAAGCCAAAAATAACTCTAGTACAAAGAAATAGAAGAACCCTATATATGGGTCTCAAACCAAACTCAACTAACTAAGGTGGCATACTAACTGAGCCACGAACTAGAGTAGATAAGGATAGCTATCATGTAGCTATTATTCATGGGCGGTGTACCAACTGCATCTGCAACTGACAAGTCGGTGACATAAATACACAACGGTCACCCTGGCGTATCACGAGTGGAGCTCGATATCTCAACACTCCCCCTCGAGCTCAATCCCAATTCCTGCACACCAAGCAGGTCTCTAAACTTGCGCAGCTTCTCTGCGCCCAATGCCTTCGTGAATACGTCAGCTACCTGATCCTCTGCGCTGACATAAACTAGATCAATAAGACCTAGTAAAACCCTCTCCCGCACATAGTGATAATGCACCTCAATGTGCTTTGTTCTAGCATGATAGACTGGGTTATTTGCCAAGTGTATACTACTCATGTTGTCACAATAAATGACAACTGGCCCATCTATAGGCTGATGCATATCATAAAGTAGCTTATGCAGCCAAGCTACCTCACATGCAGCCATTGCTGCACCCCTGTACTTAGCCTCTGTGCTGGACAAGGCAACTGTAGGCTGTTTCTTGCTGCTCCAAGTGACTGCAGCACTCCCAAAAGAGAACACATATCCACTGGTAGATCGTCTATCAGAAATGCTACCAGCCCAATCAGCATCAGTGTATCCATGCAACTGTATCTGAACCCCAGTCTCATAAAATAGTCCATACTGCAATGTGGACTTCACATACCTGAGTATGCATCTAGCCACATCCAAATGCGGTTTCCTTGGAGCCTGCATAAACTGACTTACCAATCCAACAACATAGCTCAAATCTGGCTTGGAAATAGTCATATAAATCAAGCTTCCTACTATGCGTCTGTACATAGTAGGGTCTTCCAGAAGCTCACCTGCATCTGCGCTTAGCTTCACATTCTGCTCCAAAGGAACTGAAATAGGTTTACAGCCTGCCATCCCATATTTGGACAGCATGTCCAATCCATACTGCCTCTGCAAGAGCTGTATCCCACTTGGTGATCTAATCACCTCAATGCCCAAGAAATAATGCAGCTCTCCCAAATCCTTCATTTCAAACTTCTGCTTCAATAGCATTTTCACATGAAGGATATCTTCATCACTGTCACCTGTCATAATCAAATCATCAACATAAATGACAAGTAGCATAATACCTTTCTCTGTTTTTCTCACATAAAGTGAGAAATCTGCCTTGGAAATTTGAAAGCCAATAGTGACAAGATATTGTCCTATCTTGTCAGACCATGCTCTAGGTGCTTGCTTCAAGCCATACAAGGCTTTCTTCAACCTACAAACAAACTCAGGATGAACAGCATGCATATAACCTTGTGGCTGCTCCATATAGACCTCTTCTTGCAAATCACCATGCAAGAAGGCATTCTTTACATCCATCTGATGTAAAAACCATCCCTTTGATGCAGCCATAGCAATGACTGCTCTTATGGTTGCCATCCTTGCAACCGGACTGAATGTTTCTTCATTGTCAATGCCATATGTTTGTGCATACCCCTTGACTACTAATCTTGCCTTGTATCTGTTCACAAAACCATCTGCATTATGCTTCACCTTATAAACCCACTTACAGCCAATTGCATTCTTACCTTTAGGCAAAGGTACAAATTCCCATGTAGCATTTGCTTCCAAGGCATCCATTTCTTCATCGATGTCTTTCTCCCATTTTTCTTTTCCCATGGCTTGCTCAAAAGAAATGGGTTCTGGTTCCTGTATCACATTGACCATATATGCATAGTGAATGGCTGTAAATCCATCATATTTCAGCCTATCCATTGGATACCTAGCTCTCGTAGACCTGCGCAAAATAGGTTCACTCCCAGGTGCTCTCAAAACATCCCTGGTCTTCCTTACTCGAGGTGTTATAATAGAAGGAATACCCAACTCATCATCAATGCTCTATTCTGAGCCACTGGATTCACCATCCACATAAGAGTAACCTGCATTCACATCAAACATGGGCTGATCAACCTTCTCTTTTCCTTTTCGTGATACCTGCATACCACTATCTGCATTGCTTTGAGAGGATTCTCCTGATCTCAATCTGCCTGTCCATGGCGAAGAATGTGAACCACTGCTAGAGGACGCTCTAGGTCCACTAATATTTTGTGACTGCTGCTGTGAATTCTGTGCAGCATTACCATTTTGTGCATCTACATCATCAATCACATTTACTGGTTTATACCAGCTACTCATCTCATCAAAAACAACATCTTTGCTCACTGTAAACTTACGAGTAGAAGGGTTATAGCATCTATACCCTTTTTGCTGCAGAGAGTAACCAATAAAGATGCACTTCTCAGCTTTTGGATCCAACTTGGATCTCAACTCATCTGGCACATGTACATAGGCAATGCAACAAAAAATTTTCAAATGAGAAATATCTGGTTTCCTACTAGTATACCTCTCCTCTGGAGTCATCCCATGTATTGCTGCAGTGGGAGTCATGTTCATTATATAGACTGCTGTAGCAACTGCTTCAGCCCAATAAAAATCTGGCAGGTCTTTTTCATTGAGCATGGCACGAGATACCTCTCCAATATGCTTGTTTTTCCTTTTTGCAATTCCATTTTGTTGTGGGGTATGACTGCATGAATATTGCTGCTTTATGCCATGCTCCTGCAAGAACCTTGTAAACTCATTTGAGAGGTACTCTCCCCCTCCATCTGACCTTAGGTGTTTTATTTGTAGACCTGTTTCTTTTTCAGCCATAGCTTTAAGAGTCTTGAAATGCCCAAAAACTTTACTTTTCTTTTTCATAAAATACACCCAAACTTTTCTACTATAGTCATCAATAAAAGTGACAAAATAATGACAGCCTCCAAGAGATGCAGATTCAGTAGTCCACACATCAGAGTGGATTAATTCCAATGGCTTCTCACTCTCTTGAACATGTCTAGGAAATGGTTTCCTTGACTGTTTTCCAAACTGACAGGCTTCACATACCTTATGCATTTCTGCAACCTTGAATTTAGGCAATCTTGCAACAATATTTTGGGCCTGCATTGATTTAAGTCGCTGTACATTAACATGACCAATGCGTTTAAGCCAGATATCAATATCTGCAACTACACCGGTCCCATGTGCAAACATTGCTGCACTCAATTCAGGCATGTCTCAATTCAGGCATGTCTGCATCCAACGTAAATATTCTGCCCTTCTTCTTTCCTTTTGCTATCAAGCGGCCTTTATTTTTCATATCCTCAACAAAGCATCCATGAGGATTAAATCTGACCTGCAAGCCCTGCTCAACCATTTGACCAACAGAAACCAGATTCTTGGTGATATTCGGGACATGAAATACTTCGGACATGTATTTCTTTTTCCCATCCTGCATATACAAAGGAATGTTTCCAATCTGCACAATAGGATATGCAGTATCATCACCAGTCTCCACAAATCCCGGTTTTTCCATTTTCCTTGCATCCTCCATCCATTCTGCATGACCTGTCATGTGGTTTGATGCACCTGAGTCAACATACCATACATCATTGCTTTCTTCTGCACTTGTCACAGAATTGTTCATGTGCTGCACCATAAACAAATGCTCATTTCTGTCATCACCCTGTCTACTAGAAGATGCATAATTCCCTTGTTGCAATTTCCCATTCATGATGTCATTCTGCTTTTTATAGCAGTCTTTAGCCATATGACCCATTTTACCACAGTAGTAGCATTCGACATTGTTGTTTGCATTTTGGCCTCTTTGCCATCCACCACGACCTCTTTGGCTCCCCCTACCTCTAGAGTTACCACGTCCTCCTCCATAGGATTGGTTTTCTTGAGTTTGCTGCATATTCTGATTTCTACCACGGCCTCCAAATTGGCCTCCTCTACCTTTGCCTCTACCTCTTCCAGCATTTGAGTAGAAGACAACTTCTTTTGAAGTTCCTCCTGAAGAAGATGCATCACCATTTCTCTGCTCCTCAGAAATTAGAGGAGCAATTAACTCCTCAAAATCAGGAAATCTTTCACGAACTGAAATGGATGTCCGAAACTGTGCATAATCCTTTCCTAGACCATTCAATGTCACAGAAACTAAATCATCATCTTCCACTGGCGACCCAATGGAAGCAAGTGCATCTGCAATCTTCTTCACTTTCATGTGGTAGTCATTGATGCTCATACTTTCTCTTTGCACATTATGCAACTCTTGCTTGAGCTGCATTTTCTTGGCTTGCGTATTTGTGCTATACATTTTTGACAAAGTATCCCAAGCCTCCTTTGGCGTACTTGCATCTTGAATATGCACAATCATAGAGTCTGAAATACTGATAGACAGCCAGTACATAACTTTCTTGGCTCTCTCATGCCATGCTTTAAATGCCTGCATTTGCTGTTGATTGGGAACATCAAGAAGAACTGGTTCTTCTTCATTTCCTGCAATAAATTCCCAATATCCTTTTCCCATAAGGAAATTCGTAATTCTAAACTTCCATGCCTGGAAGTTATTCTTGTCAAGGTTTTCAGTTACAATCTGTGAAAGAGAATTAGACGCCATTACAAAACACTGCAAAAAATTCTGTCACTGCAAAAAACATAGCTTCACCCTCACAAGGGCAAATCTGCAGAACTGGCGAAAGTGGTATTTGACCACACAGTCACTTCCTAGTGACGATTTTGCATAAACAAGAACCAAGGATGATTCTGAAACTCCCAATGTCTCTGCGCACAAGCATACGATGCAATTTCTACAGTAACTTTTCACCGACCTGTAGAACAGTGGTCGCATAGCATAAAATAGGGTCTTTTCCTGAGTGTATGCAGAAAACTTCCGCCTCCAAAACAGGCCCCGAAATGGCCTCAAATAAAAAAAACAGGGTCGCTGAGGGCTAAAGGCCTCACCCGCAGCATATACTGCCCTCTTGCTTCACCGCGAAGGGCATCTCAACCTGAGACAATGCACTCTTGCAATTTTCGGCTGTGCTACCTGCAGAGATCTGCTTCCAAAACAAAAAATGAAAGCAACATTGCTCCTCTTACCAGAACACCGCGAGCTTGGCTTGCTTTCTTGAGCTTCTTACCACGAACAAGGCTCTGATACCATGTCAAGATTGTGGGAGAGAAGGAAGGAGTCTCACTTGTAGCTTTCTTGCTTGCACAATGGGGGAATACACACAGAGGTGGAGGCTGAAAACAGTTTTCCTCTTCTTAGTTTGTGTAAGCCAAAAAGAACTCTAGTACAAAGAAATAGAAGAACCCTATATATGGGTCTCAAACCAAACTCAACTAACTAAGGTGGCATACTAACTGAGCCACGAACTAGAGTAGATAAGGATAGCTATCATGTAGCTATTATTCATGGGTGGTGTACCAACCGCATCTGCAACTGACAAGTCGGTGACATAAATACACAACGGTCACCCTGGCGTATCACGAGTGGAGCTCGATATCTCAACATGGGCATGTTATCGGGGGGCCACCTTTTTAGTATTCAAAAAATGGGAATTGGGAGATTCCCAAACTTACTAATATTGCGTTTTTTGGTAAAGCACACATATCCGGATGCTTGTAACTTCTTACCTAGCAAAAGATTCCATGGGAATTTTTTTGACATTAAATATTATTATCGGATTATTTAAAAGGGTATGCATATAAGGGACTCCATACTATATGTTTAGGTCCCTCTATGTGACACCTACCCATTCTATAGACACTTATCAATATGTGTGTTAAGGTGGGTTGATGTTCACATAGACCTAACAACAATACATGTGTGTATAATGACAATCTCTTTTGAAAATTATATGAAATTTCTTTTAAAATGATTTTTAATTTGGAAATACAAAGGTGGGTGATAAAAGCAATGGCAAATTAATGATATATCATGGTGTCTAATATCCTAGTACTCATTGGTGTGAAGACACCTTAATACTTAGGGTTGCAAAAAACTAGAATCTTCTTTAAAAATAAAGACTACCCTCTCTTTCTCTCCCTCTTCCCCCCACACAAGGGTACATAGCACACCTTGCTCATGGTTGCCAATAGTTCTACAGATAATGCTAGACGTTGCCTTGCACACTAGCCCTCTCCCAAGGATTCCTCTCAAAGGTAAAACTCATATCCTCTCTCTCTCTCTCTCTCTCGATTATAATAACCATGGTCTAGCATTACAACTAATCATCAAGGTAGCCTGATGTAGTTGTGCATCCTTGTCTCAAATGAAAACAACATAGTAGATGTTGTGGCAACTACATCATAGAAATCCCTCTCTTAGGCACATCTAATAGCCATTCATCTAGTTCTTGAGAAGAGCTTCATATTCCTTGTAATTATCTCAAGAAAGTTGGACAAGGAGTGCATTAGACAAATCTTTTTGAATCAGTGACTTATTGGCAATGGCAAACTAACCAACCACTACTTCATCAATCATGGTCTCCGGAAACAAAGTGACAAGCATACAAGTTATCATACATACCAAACATTGCAATATGGAAAGTGTCATCAAAGAATGAACATGTGTCATGCATACTATTTGTGTTGTGTTGAGAACAAAACATGGAGAACAATTTTTTTTCTCTTTTACTAAATTGATACAACTAATAGCTTAATCCACTCATGTGCTCTTATGAGGTTTGATGGTGACCCAAATAGATTTTGGATGGAGGATTGTGAGTATAGAATGTATGAGTGCTTACTAGCTATGTTATGTAGAAAGGTAGCATTGTCCATGAATATATAGTAGAGGTCAACTAGTGAAAGATGCATATGTGTGGTTTGCCTTCACTTATTGGCGATGCAGTCCAATCTATCCACTATCCATTGCACATGTATATGGCATATAATAGTCATTCAATACATCTACTAACTCATCACCTAGTGTATACCACTACCTTCATTAATGCTTTTCCACAAATGATCAAGTCATTCTTTATCTCTTAACCATCCAGTTAGTTAGTTGTATGACACCAACAATGTGTAGGTTGATTGATAACATGTATGGAATCACAAAGAAGCTAAAACCAACAAATTGTATTGCCCACCTGGATTTTTGAATACCCTAAACTAGGTGCCAAGCCTTGTGTGAACATACCCTAAGCTCATCTCATATTAAAAGCGCGAACTAGGAAACCGTGATTATTAAAGCTTTTCTAGAAACAAGTGATGAGCAAAACTTTATCATAAGGCTTGCGTGTTCTCTAGAGATGTAGTAATAACAAATAATATAATCATATTCAAGAAAATTTTAAAACTTTCATATCAAATTTAGCAAGTGTATTTACTTTTATGAGGCATTAGCAAAAAGGATGAAAAGGAAACCTTCTAGAAATTGCAATCACCGTCTGGCAAATTGCATGTTAAGAAGAATGGAAAAGGAGATAGAAACGACAGCCTCAAGAACGTTCTCCTCTTGTAAGGGAAGAGATTCTTAAAGGTTAATAAAGAAAAAAAGGGACGATGTGCAAATTGTGAAATGATCCCCTCGGAGCAAATTCTTCATTTCCTACCACGATCTCCTGAGAGAGACAGGCCAAAAAGGAAGGCAGAAGAAGAGGAAGAAAGGCAGATCATGATGCATCATGAAACCACTGATGACTTGAACAGGCGGTGAGGGGGAGGATGGGCTTGCTGCTGCCGTTTGTGTGCGCATTGCTTTGTGGCTGCTCTCTGTGCTCCGCTTATCCTCGCACCAGCGATAATGGCCTCTGCTCCGCCATACTTCACCCTTGGGGCTACCCTTGCCTCGAATACCAGGTATGCCGATCATTATCTCCTCTGTGCTTTGCCCTGAGAGAGAGAGAGAGAGAGAGAGAGAGAGAGAGAGAGATCAAAATGGTCTATCAGACAAAAGATAGTACTTCGAAAGACTCATGGGACTAAAATGTATCCCTAATAGAAAATAGAAATTATAAGTACGTTCAAAGACTCAGGAAACTAGGATGTATCTCCAATAGATAATAAGAATTATAAATTAAAAGCCTGACACGTCCAAAGACTTCGGGAACTAACATGTATCCCCGACAGAAAATGAAATTTACAACGGAAATTAAGCATCTAGAAATGTAACGCTGAAAGGAAACTGAAAAGTCTGACACAACTGCCAGATGTGGCAAAATCTTATGTGAGTAGGGAATCAAACTGACATGTGATAGATATGGGCAAGCCAATTTCACTCCCACGGCATCACTCACATGCAATTCATCATGAATAGGCTGAAATGGGGAGGATTTGTTGCTTTATGTTGTGCCAATAAGAGACAGATGAATGGGGGATAAAAAATGGTTGTGGTTGTAATTTGACTTAGCACTAATACAATAATCACTAGCATCTGCCTCAAAAGGCCAGATAGTTAGACCATATGTGGAATTGTAGTGGCTTGGTTAATATAGTTATGAAAACTATGTTGATGGTAACTCTAGTCAGACGCTATTCACATGCTCTTTGGTGGGAAACCTACCACCCTTGCAGATCCTATATCTGTCACAAATACGTTTTTTACTCTATAAAGTGCTCCTAGGGTTCTTCTAGTAGGGCAGCCATAATGAGTCCTCTCAGTTGTTGGCCATGCTCACTCCCAAGTCTTGTACCATGTGTAGCCTATATAAATGCACCCTATTTGGCACATTTATGACTATAGTCATTGTTCACTTGTCCTTCATTGGTGCTTCACTCTTACTCTAGCTGCTTGTGAGTATGCTTGGTGGCCATGTTTGGGGTAACTCTTTAGTCTTATATTACATATTGTGAGAAGTGATGCGGCAATGGAAGCATAGGCAAGTGCTGAAATAAATTGTTGAACACAAGGTGAAAGAGAAAGAAAGAGAGAATACTGCAAAGTAGAGAACTTAGAAGAATGCTCAGGAAATGGAATCCATTTACCAAACATGAGACAATTGGATACAACGGTCGGTCATTGGCTGTGTGGGCATTGATACTAGCTCCTCTCTCCAACAGGAAGTTTACTTGATGAATGATGATGATTGAAGAGGAGGAGGAGAAGCCCCATAATAAATAGGCATGAAATAGGCCTAAAATAGTAGTTGGTTGGCCGGCATTAAATGCGGGCCGATTGGCATAAAATGCCACAAAAGCCACACAAATAAATCACAATAAAATGTTTAAAATAAGGACAAGTGTGCCCATTCCTAATTGGCATGCATTGACTCACACATGAGCTGACAATCTTGCTAACACCCTCTCTAAGATGATGGGTGATTTGATACAAAACAATGATACAATGATAATGACTCATCACAGTCCAAACAACATAGAATCACTATAGTAAAACCATGGATACCCAAGGAGTGGTGGGTGATCAAGCCACCACCAAGGTGCCTCGTAGTGAATCTAAGATCGATGGTGATCGTGCCGGCTCCTAAAAATGGAGAAGAACCATAGCATGTCTCTATTTTTGTCATCAATGTCTTGCAGCAGCATACAAGACCATCCTGTCAAGAATACCTTTGAATATATGTGACCATGGATTCCCTACCTTTGGCCAAATTGCCAAAATGTCCACTCAAGTGAGCTTAAGACTAGGAGCCAAGCTTGCTTTCTGTCAAATACTAGCCCATTATGAATTTGGATGTCAATCCTAGTTTTAGGGTTTTAACTTGCTAGACTTTGGCCGATGCGTTAGGGACATCTCTCTGTGGAACTTGTGTATCTATATACTTGTATAGATGAGGTTTACCTACCCCATCTCACCACCCTTTTACACTCCCTCTCTAGCATTGGAGAGTTGTGAGGGATGACCATATCACTTGGACTAGAAAGTAGTAGAGGAAGAGGCCACCAGGCCCTTCCCTTGATCTAAAGAAGCAGATCCCTTCCACACCTTGGACTTTATCATGGTTAGAGGAGTCAGAGTTTGAGGAAGAGTGAAACCAGCCTTTCTCCTCGGATAGGGTGGTAAATAACTTGATTAAGTACTATTTACAACAATTAGCAAATTCACAACACTGAAATGCACACTTTACCATGTAATCTTGGACATTGGACACCTTGTTGGCCCCAAAATTGGTGTTCCTTTCGGTATTCCAACTCCCCTTGCTGTGCAAAATGACCAGCAAGTCTTCAATTTGATTTGCCCCTTGATTCGGGCAATCAATTGGCCTTCATCCGCTTTGATGGAGATGGAAAATGCCCCAAATTCAATGATTTATTGGTCCCTCCACTTGAATAGGCTAAAAACAGTTTCAGTCCTGTTGAATCCAAATCTTGGAGCTTCCAATTTTTGGCACACTTCTCGAGGTTGTTGCTAAATCCTAATTTCTGCTGCAGATTAGAGTTTACAGCAGAGAAATCTGAAATTTCTCAGCCTGTGGTGATCTCAATGCTGTAATCTTCAGATCAAGGATATAGAAAGGTTGGGAGATGAGAGAGAATGTTGAGGAGAAGAAAATTTAGACTTTCTTTGCGAAGAACTAAAGAAAGTTAGTTATTTACTGTTGCTGCCCTGTCTCAACAACCTGTAGATACAAAGAACTGAAGAAAATCAATCATTTACTACTGCTGCCTTATCTCAACAGCCTGTAGATGCTGTCACCTGCTGTTGATTGGTCTTCTTTTATCCCTGGCTGCCTCAAAAGATCCTCCAATGGCTGCAAATCAGACTAGTAGCATCTCCTCCCTCTCTCTTGTAGGCTAAATACACTAAAAATGCCTCTCTAGCCTTTAAAGACGTTTTTCAATCTTGCACGAGCATTTTTGATAAGTGGTAGCCCTCCCAAATGGTTTTTCTAGCAATTAAATAATTATTTCGGCACCTTGAAAAATAATGTGATTGGCCAATAATTAAATTGGCTAGGAAACTTCCATTCCCGAGTGTCTTTGCGCTATCTTTGACCATCAGACCGGCGTTCGGTACCATTAAACACCACTTCTCTAGTGTCACCAACTAACACTTATAGCCAAATGAATAACCTAGGCCAACAACTGACATCAGATACCACCAAGTATATGTGCGGCATAACTTATAGCAACTTTTGTCTTTGACATCCCGTGATTTCCTCGGGTCTCGGGCTCGTAAATTTACTGCAACATTTACTTAACCATGTGATTAAAAATTAATCCATATGTTAAGTGAGGTTTTAAAAATACACGTTCTCATGACATGAGATAATGCTGAGAAGAGAGAAAATTCAAACTTTCTTCGCGAATAACTGAAGAAAATCAGTCATTTATTGCTGTTGCCCTGTCTCAACAGCCTGTAGATGTAAAGAATTGAAGAGAATTAGTTATTTATTGCTATTGCCCTGTCTCAACAGCCTATAGATGCTGTCACCTGTTGTTGATTGGTCTTTTTTCGCTCTTGGCTGCCTCAGAAGGTCCTCCAATGGCTGCAAATTAGACCAACAACATCTCCTCTTTATCTTTTGTAGGTTGAATACACTAAAAATGCCTCTCTCTAGTCTCTAAAGACGTTTTTCAGTCTTGCATGGGCATTTTTGACAAGTGACAGCCTTTCCAAATGGGGTTTTCAATATTATCCATAATTAAGTATTAATTTTTAGTCATTAAATACTCAAAATTAATCTAATAACTATTTCGGTGTCTTGAAAAATAATTTGATTGGCCAATAATTAAATTGCCTAGGCAACTTCCATTCCCGAGTGTCTTTGCGTCATCTTTGACCATCAAATTGGCGTTAGGTACCATTAAACGCGACTTCTCTAGTGTCACCAACTGCATTTATGGCCAAATGACTGACCTATGCCAACAACTGGCACCAGATACCACCAAGTACCTGTGCGGCATAACTTATAGCAACTTTTTCCTTTGATATCCCGTGATTTCCTCGGATCCTGGGCTCGTAAATTTACTCTAACCCTAGTTACACCTCACATGCGTAACATTTACTTAACCATGTGATTAAAAATTAATCTATATGTTAAGCGAGGTTTCAAAAATACATGTCCTCATGACAAAGAGGATGACTCAGTGGGGGAGTCCGCATCCTGCTTCTTTTCCTTCTTTGTCCTTCAGGCTGTTAACTCCTTGCAGTCCTTCTGTAAGTGGCTCTTCTTACCATAGTAATAATATTGGGCCTTGGACTTTATATTTCTTTCACATTTCTTTGAAGTTGTAAAGGCCTCACTGGAACCTCCATAATGAGATGGAAGCCTCCCTTGTAAATACAAAGATGCCTCATGCTCAAGCAACATCGAGGACATATGTGTGAAGCTCACAGGTGTGGATGATATTGTCAGAAGTGGAGCAGCGGTGGAAGCATAAACATGTGCTGAAATAAACTGCTGAAACACAAGACAAAAAGAGAAAAGAAAAGAACACGATACAGATGAGAACTCAGATGTATGCACGGGAAATGGAATCCATATATCTGAACACGAGACAGTCGCATACAACAGTGAGTCACTGGCTGCGTGGGCACTGGCACTGGCTCCTCTCTCCACAGAGTCTGCAGATGGTGAAGATGAAGTGACTGACTGAGGAGGAGCCACTGAGTATAAATAGGCTGAAAAAGTGGGGAGCAATAATGCTGGTCGGACAGCATTTAATGCTGGCCGACTGGTGCATAAAATGCTCCACTGGCATAAAATGCCACACCAGAAAAATACCTAAAATACCTAATAAAAATGCCACAGCCCAGATCAAGCTCAGACTCACACATGAGCTGACAAATACTCTGCTAACACCCTCTCTCAGATCATGAGTGATCTGATACAATACAATAGTACAATGAAAAGGGATCAGAAACTATACAACATAGAACCACCAAGTAGAACCATGGATACCCAAGCAGTGGGTGATCAAGCCACCACCAAGGTGCCTCGGAGAGAACCTGATGTCGATGTCGATCGTACCAAACACCTGAAAATAGAGAAGATCATAGCATGTCTCTGTGTCCATGACCAATGTTTCTCAGTAGCATACAAGACCATCCTGTCAAAAATGCCTCTGAACATAGGTGACCATGGATTCCCTGCCTTTGGCCAAACCGCCAAAGTGTCCCCTCATGTGAGCTCCAGACGAAAGCCTCCCGCTCTCTGTCAGATAACCAGCTTAGCATGAACCTGGATGTCAATCCCAGCTCCAGGATTTGATTCCGCCGGACTGAAGTCGATGCGTCAGGGACGTCCCTCTCTGGAACCTGTGCACCTGTATAAAAATATAGATGAGGCGCGGCTGCCCCATTTGAACACCCGCTCACACTCCCTCTCTGGCACAAGAGAGTCGTGAGGGATGGCCTCATCACCACCACTAGAAAGCAGCCGAGGAAGGGGCCACCAAGCCCTTCCTGCGATCCGAAGAAGACGATCCCTTCCGCGCCTTGGACTTCACCTTGGTCGGAGGATCGAAGTCAGAGTCTGATGAAGGAGAGGACTCATCGGTAGAGTCAGCATCCCGCTTCGTCTTCTGCTCCTTCTTCCTGGAAGCCGCTAACTTCTTGCAGTCCTTCCGCAAATGTCCCTTCTTGCCACAGTGGTAACACTGGGCCTTCGACTTCTTCTTCCCGTCACCCCTCTCTGAAGCTACATAAGCCTCACCTCCATAATGTGCCGGAAGCCGCCCCTGTAATCTCAAGGATGTCGCATGGTTGTCCTCATCAAAATCTTCAGGAAGAGGAAAAGGACGAAGAGGTCGAGCAATAGCTCCACAGACGATGTACCATAGCCGCTTCTGCACAAACCAAGCTTTCATGACAGCACTCCATGTGAGATAATCAGGTCCATGTAACTTATCATCAGTGGAAGTGCACGGAGGAGCCATATGGAGAGGATAAGAAGAGAAGTAGAGAAGAGATGGAATTTAGAGAGGAAACACAGCCAAAACACAAGCACAGACTACAGAAAATGAGAGTTCACATGCAATAGAACCCAAAATCTGATCAATAGAAGACAAAATCTGCTGCAGAAAGTCAAAAAATCAGTCAAAAACTGCCAAAAACAGAGAAAACGGCCTGAAGTAACAGTCACCCAGCCACGAGAGATGCTGAATCAGCAAAACACAGGCTGTAAACTGAAGAAAAACAGGTAGAAAACTGTCGCCAGCAGCTGCAGATGAAAAACGCAGGCAGCAGAGGGTACGTAGGCAGCAGAGGGTGCGGGGGCAGCAGGCGATGGCAAAACTGCAAAAAACGCAGGCTGAAAACAGCCCCAAAACAGGTCGCCTGGCTGCAACAGCAGTCGTCTGATCAGCAGGAGTACAAAACAGTCCTGAAATCAGCAAGAAAACACAGCAGAAACACAAATCCTGAAAACTGATACCATGTCAGAAGTGGAGCAGCGGTGGAAGCATAAACATGTGCTGAAATAAACTGCTGAAACACAAGACAAAAAGAGAAAAGAAAAGAACACGATACAGATGAGAACTCAGATGTATGCACGGGAAATGGAATCCATATATCTGAACACGAGACAGTCGCATACAACAGTGAGTCACTGGCTGCGTGGGCACTGGCACTGGCTCCTCTCTCCACAGAGTCTGCAGATGGTGAAGATGAAATGACTGACTGAGGAGGAGCCACTGAGTATAAATAGGCTGAAAAAGTGGGGAGCAATAATGCTGGTCGGACAGCATTTAATGCTGGCCGACTGGTGCATAAAATGCTTCACTGGCATAAAATGCCACACCAGAAAAATACCTAAAATACCTAATAAAAATGCCACAGCCCAGATCAAGCTCAGACTCACACATGAGCTGACAAATACTCTGCTAACAGATATTTGTGCTTACAAAGCATTTCCCACTCGATCAAACTATTGGGGGAGCTTGTAGAATACCGTTCCCACGAGATGTGCCTGCACAAGGGAAGATTACATGTGTCAAAGTTGGTCCATGTACCTGTGTAACATGGAGCAAAAATGACTGAATGGTGTCCTTGACTCGAAGTTCATTTGTTGAAGCTAGCCATAGAGGGTCACTACACACATGGTGGAAGGTGCCTCATACAACATTCGAAGCTTTGACCGTACTTTGGGAGACGGTTACCTCTAGAACTATTTTAGAAATACATCAAAGAAGAGAAGGCACGCGCATCATCTGCATCCCATGTAAGCACAACTTGAAATATTTGGAAAGAGGAAAAGGACGCCGAGGATGGGGAATAGCTCCACAAACAATGTACCAAATCCGCTTCTTTGCACAAACCAGGCTTTCATCACAACACTCCATGTAAGATAGTTAGGTCCATGTAACTTATCATTTGTAGAAGTGCATGGAGGAGCCATATGGACAGGGTAAGAAGAGAAGATAGAAGGTAGGTAGAGAGAGAAGACAGCCAATCAAACAACAAAGATTGCATAAAAATAGAGTTCAAAAAACACAATGCTACAAGTACCAAAATCTGCAAGAAAATAGTGAGAAGATGTTGTCCAGTAGCGGAGAAGTGTCAAAGGCTGAAACCGCATAAAATTTGGGTTAAACACAGCAGGCGATAGCAAGACAAGAGCTGCCAGATGTTGCCAGAGAGTCGCAGCCTGAAAACGCAGATCATGGGAGGGCTGATGTCAGCTAACGCTGCATTAAATGCAGCAAACACAGAAAAAACTGAGGGAAATCTGCACGAGGGAGAGCAGCAAACAGTTGCACGATCAGCAAATGAAGGGGAGGACCTGAAATCAGCAGAGAAATTGCAGTAGGAACCTAGATCTTGCAATCTAATACCATGTCAGAAGTGGTGCAGCAGTGGAAGCATAGACAAGTGTTGAAATAAATTGGTGAACGAAAGGCAGAAGAGAGAATACTGCAAAGAAGAGAACTTAGAAGAATGCTCGGGAAATGGAATCCATATAACAAACACGAGACAATTGTGTACAATGGTGGGTGAGTCATTGGCTGCGTGGGCATTGGCATCGGCTCCTCTCTCCAATAGGAAGTCCACTTGATGCAGCTGGTTAGCCAGCATTTAATGCTGGCTGATTGGCATAAAAAACCGCAAAAGCCACTGGTTGACTAGCATAAAATACTGCAAAAGCCACACAAATAAATCAGAATTAAATGCTGGCCGACTGGTATAAAATGCTGCAAAAAGCCACATAAATAAATCACAATAAAATGCCTAAAATAAGGACAAGTGTGCCCAGCCCGAACTGGCATGCACTGACTCACACATGAGCCGACAATCCTGTTAACATGTATATCATTGTTGAATTGCTTTCTGTTGTCATCATTACTCTTACTGATGCTTTACATTGTCTTGTTACTAAGTGCATGATCCTTTGATCATACTCTTCTCCAAACTTCTCTTGCGCTCGTCAAATTGCATGACATCATAGAATGAGGTTCTTAATCTTGCGTAGGAAAGATTGGAGAAGAGGTAATTGTGTGGTGCTTCATTGTTATTGATGCGTTTGTATACTCTTCTTTTCTTTAGATTTGTGTTTCCTTGTTGTTTATTAGCTATTGCTTGCCAAGATTTTGCATTTTGCCAAAAATGAGGCTCTTAATCTTGTGTAGGCAAGATTGGAGAAGGCCAAGATTTTGCATTTTTTAGCTTGAGAACATTTGCATGGGGTTTTGATCATGTTTGCATTTTGGGCTTCGATATCCTAGACCTTGCATGTCTTGAACCTTTGTGAAGTCCCAATATAGCTCTTTGGATCAAACTTGCTTGTTGAGTCCAATAGATAGTAGATGTATAATTTCGAAGTTGCATTTCTATAACATTAGGCACATTGAATGTTCCCCTAGGATCCAATTGGCGTGTGATAGATGACACAAGCTATACCCACAGCAAAGAATATAGTCTATAGATAGATTGGACATTAGAGTTACCTCCTAGCTGTAGAGTCAAATGGGTTGATCCTCGAGCCTGGGAACTAGCAGCATAGTGGGTCACCAACGATCCTCAAGTCCAAAAATGTCCTTCACTTGTGACTATGATTTGATTGAAGTTCTCAAACCTCTGCCCAACAAAGTAGGGTTTGTTTCTACCAGTGAGTTATCAACCTTCAAATGAGGAATGAGAGGAAATTATGGCTGCAATTTAAAATACTTGTTTATGTCCATCTCTTCTTCCTTTGGTGTCAAATCTTGGGTTTATAAACAAAAGAAAAGCTTGCTAAGAGAATTGGCCTTTAAAAGGGATGAAGAGAAAGAAAACCAGCAGCAAATGTCTTCTTTTGGGGCTGCTACAGTAGTAGAAAGTCCCATTTCTGCATCCCTCAATGTACATGGTCTTAGCTTTCATCTGAAACCTCTAGTGTTTGAAGTTAAATAAGAATGTGCCATTTATTACCATAAAACCTCTAAAAAGTGCCCAAGAAATGAATGTTTCCTCTCACATGCATATTTTATGAGTGTTATGGTTATGTGCTTGCATTTAGGCCATGTGGCATAGGTGCTATTTGGGAAGTTGGGACACATGTCTCTATTTCCTTAAATAACTAGAGACTAGAGAGAGAATTAGAATTTCATAGTGCACCAAATTTCACAAAATTGTGCTTACTAAGTCGACAATGCTCTTTCACATAGTACCATGTGTGCCCCATGTAGGGTGCAATGTGGTACCCACCCAATATAGTAATGTCTTGGGAAATGGGCCCAATGGCCTATCTCTTTTGTGTGATTTGTTTCTTAGTTCGAGCATGGGAGAGCTATCAAGATGCAGTATGTACTCATACTTCAACTTCCATGTCTGTACTACCATTCTATATCCTGGATGAAAAATCAAATCCTTGAATCATAGATTTGTGCTGAATTTTGTAGTTACTACATATATCTTGAATAGTTTAATGTTGTGATATTGATCCTTTGTCAAAATTGTACGTATGCTAGGCATAGCCATGACTTTTATAGGGGTGTCGTAAGATATTTCATCATAAGCAATTGTTTGCCATCTATTTTTACTTTGGAGTCTGGTTGCAAATAATGATCGACCTCCCTATGCTAGGCATGTCAAGTTTTTCAGCAACTGCTCTCATTTGTTTCTATGCAGATCACAACAGAAGATGGCTTTATTTTAGGAGTTCAAAGGATTCCTTATGGTCGTAATGGAGTAGTGGGTACAAGTTTTAGACCTCCTGTGTTTTTACAGCACGGATTATTCCAGGTGATGGTGATTGAAATGCTTGCTTGAAAGTATGGTTTCTAGTCTTACCATGTCAAAACACTTGGTAGTGCTTAGATTCCTTATCTCCAACAGGTTGTTTTGCTTTGATGGCCAATTTAGGGTGGTGATACGTGGTTTGAAAACACACCTGAAGAGTCATTAGGCTTCATACTTGCTGATTCAGGCTTTGATGTTTGGGTTGGCAATGTACGTGGAACTCACTGGAGTCATGGCCATGTCTCATTGTCAAGAAGCCAAAAGGTGGTTGCTAGTTTCTCTCCTTGAATCAACTCTCCTTGAATCAAGAAGTATGAGTCTATTTTAAGATACGAATTGAGTAACTATAGACAGGATACAAATTGTTTACAGGAATTTTGGCAATGGAGCTTCGACGAATTAGCAGGAATGGACCTTTTTGCAATGCTTGATTTTGTGCATGATGTGACAAGCTCTAAGATCTACTATGTTGGCCATTCTCAGGTTTGATTTGACAGTGACAGTTATTTTTTTGCTTAGCAGCAGGAGATATATTATGTTTTGTATGTAACGCGGTGTACTTATGTCTGTGTCTTTCAGGGCACCATCATGGCCTTTGCAGCATTTACTGAAGAAAAGGTATCAGACATGATTGCAGCAGCTGTGTTATTAAGTCCTATTGCTTTTCTCTCCAATATCACATCCCCATTTGCTCGTGCAGCTGTACATATGCGCCTTGATCAAGTAAGACTTGCTGTTTAAATTCAACCTTGGAGTTATTATGTCCTTCTAGGCGTAAAAACTGAGTCGGTCAACATGCCTTGTGGTTTTCTACAGTTTGCAAAAGATATGGGAGTTCATCAGCTTAATCTGAGAAGGTTAGATGATGTCTTTAATGTTTTTAAATTTGAGTTGCTGAAAACTATGCTGAAAAGTTAACCCGTGCATGGTTTGTTCACAGTGAATTTGGTGTTGAGATAGTGGATATGGTCTGTGCTTCAAAGGAAGTGAATTGTGGCAATCTTCTGGCATCGATTACAGGTATGCCTGGAGTATCATGTATGTGGTGGTTGTGGTTTTATAGCTGATGCTTGGCCTGGTTGTTGTCACCTAATGATGTTTGGTTGGGATGTCTTTTGCAGGGCCCAACTGTTGTTTCAATGATTCAAGAATATCATACTATCTGAAATTTGAGCCACATCCATCATCCACCAGAAACATCGAACATCTGTTTCAGAGTGTGTTTTTATCTTTGAAAGCTTTCGAATCAGAAAAATGTGGATTGTTGCCTCAGTAGAAATCCCTTCATGAACTGTGCATTTTGCATAAGCAACCCGACTTTGTCTCCAATTCTACTCTCAGATGTTTTCTGATGTGTTTTGTGAACCTGTTTGGAAAGCTGTCTCTTGTGTTAACATAATTAACCGGTATGCACATGTGAAACAATGTCTCTAGGCTGTACCTCTTTTGTGTACAAGAATGTTTTTTTTTTTTGGGGTACTAGTGAATTTACTGAAAGGTCACAGTTTGAGCTACCCATGTTTTCAATGTGCATGAAAGCTTCTATTATAGACGGTTTTTTTCTTGGGTACTAGTGAATTTACTGAAAAGTGACAGGTGGGTAATCCATGTTTTGAATGCCCACGAAAGTTTCCATTGTAGGATATTGTTAAGACATGATTTGGACGTGTGTGTAGACTGAAAGTTTGTCAGCAGAATGACTTAATCTTACTATCTTTTGTTTCAGTGATTAGAAGAGGCACGTTTGAGAAGTTCGACTATGGATGGATTGGGAATTTAAGACATTATTCCAGTGCCACTCCTCCAGCTTATGATATTTCCAATATTCCAATGGAGCTTCCTGTGTTGATGGCATATGGAGGACAAGATGCTCTTGCTGATCCTGATGATGTTCTTCTCATGCTTGAGACTGTTTTATGCAAAGTGGAGCTCTTGTATCTAGAAGATTATGCCCACTTGGACTTTGTTCTTAGTGTGAATGCCAAAGCAGATCTGTATGATAGGGTGATTGATTTCTTCATGTCCCAGGTCAGTCTACAGTCTGAGTCGTAAGGATATGCATACACCTTGCTCAAGTGCTTGGATCATGTGTGTAATCCTGCTGTAGAATTTAGGCATTGCATTCTGCTTGGTTCTGTACATATACTTGAGGGTCGGGTGCTCAAACAAGGGCGGGCTGTTTGCTGTATATATTATCATAGATTGATTTATTTTTTTGTTTTGCTGTAAAATTACGCTTTATTAAATATATTCGATTTTTTAGCAACAAAAAAGCGTCCTTTTTATTCTTCAAAACTTTCCTAACCATTTTTAAAGAAGTAAACAAGAGTTAAAGATTGGCTATAGTTTTAGCATATGTAGGGAGAGAAATAAAGAGTAGAGAACATAATTGGAACAAGAATTATGTTCCTTTAAAAATGTGGAGGTAACAAGCATCAACGATAGAGATTATATCAGTACACAACATTAAATAAAAAAGGGAGGTCCATTAGAAGACTATGAAGGTCTCTACATTTAACAGGATTCATTGGTAGGTTTTATATGTAAACATGATGATTGAATTATTTTATAATTAGACAAAATGATCAAGACACATGCAATGATAAAATGATGACGTAATAACAAAATGATGGCCCAAAAACCATAAGAAATGATAATATTTATCTTGGAACCAACCAAATATTGCCATGGGGGTGTTAAAATTCATCCTCCATTAATTTTGATGTCATTGGCTCATTTAGGGGGATGTTGAGCCCATGAATTTCCCTTTTGGCAAGGTCAACAAATAAATTCAATCTATTTTCAACATCTAGAAGAATCATGACACATGGTTCAAACATCTCTCTAAGAGTTGTTTGATGTCCATTGATTGATGGCTATAATAAAGCAAATTACTTTCATTGCATACGAGCAACTACTATTTTTGTGGTAGGAGGATCATAGATTTGCAATGAATATTATAGACTTGCCATACTAAAAGATTATTCATCCATGCTTCAGTTTGTTTCTTTGTACTTCATGGATGTAGTTCTATACATACATGTATATGTTCAGATCTAGTCTCCAACTTTTCAAAGCTTTAACTAGACTTGTGATGAGGTCACTTCTCTGTTGGACTTCTACGAGTGACATGTAAAATGTCTTGTTCCAAGTAGATCAATAGTGGGTCACATGGTGTTGATAGACTTCATTTAAACCTTGAATTGACTCCTAGGGACTCCCTTTATATCCTTGGAAGTGAATACATAGTTTAAAATGCCTTTGGGGAAGCGATGCATAGGGTTTGAACTCACACCCTTTTAACTCGAGCCACATGCAAACCATTGTGGTGGCCTCATTGGCTCCCTTTTTATCCTTGGGCTTAGCATATTTTCTTATATTGATTAGATATTAGCTATCTCATGTTGGCTTTTTGTCTAGCAATTGTCTACCCCCGCTCCTTAATGTGTGGATGAATCTAACAAGTTGGTGAGATAATAATTGTGTTGCGTATTCTTTTCGATCAACCAAGTTGAGAAGCTTGCATGTGAACTATGGACAACATCCTGGTAGCGACATATGGGGGAATCCCCCCCCCCCCCAAAAACACACACACACACACTTCCTTTGACAAAAAAGATTATTGCATTAGTCATGTTATCCTAGATTGTCTAGGTCCCATGATGAGGATTTTCAAAACATGACTATTTTAGAGGGTGATAGCAAGTGTGAGAATAAATGTGAGAACATGTATTATCATAGTAGGAGAATCTTCCTATTGTGCCGTTGTTGAGTTTGCTTATAAGCTTGAAGAGAGACTCATACTTGAGTGGGTTGAATGAACTAGGGGGATTAGCTTCTACATATAAAAATGATATTTATGGAGCTCTCTTTTCCACTAGATGGTCCCTTACAAGTGGAGAGTAACCTTGATTTTAAGAACATAACTCCAAGATCACTACAAGTTTGTGATTCTATATTGCTTCATTTGAAGTTTAGGGATGGGTATAATTGAAAATATCTTTAGTCAAAACATATAAGAACAAAGAAGGGGATACAATTACACTCATTAGCTCTTGAAGATTTTGCATAACTTTTGCATGACTTATTGTGTCTTAGATCTAACTAAGATAGGTTCCACATGTTATTAGATATAAGTATAAATGGAGGTAGGAGAGATATCAGAGCAAGTTAAATACTTTAGCACTCTAAGAAACATTTGGATAAATTTACATATTTAGAAGTATGAACATGGGATTACATGTTGGTATGGATAATTGTGGATTGTTGAATGATCTCAAAAGAGCCCAAACAAGTGCAACTTAGTTCATTTTCTAAATCTTATATCCAAAACAACACCAAAAAATTTCTTCCACCTTGTGAATAAAAGAGTTCCTAAGTGTCGATATATTAGCCTCTTTTTCACGTAATTACACCTATTCATTGTGGATACAAGGAATATTATTGAGCATTAATGAGTACTAATTCCTTGAAATTCTAGCTCTTGGAAAATCTTGTCATATTTAGTAACTTTGATGCCATTCATTTTAAGTGTTTTGCCTTCCAAACATATAGATAAAGACTTTAATGTCAAAAACTATGACGATGCCCATAGATCTCTCTAAGGCTTCTTCATTAGCAGGCACAACCCATAGTTTAGATGCATACCTTAAAGGTGTATAGTTGCTTTTCGCAAGATAGTGTTTGGGGGTCCACGCTCAAGATCTAAAATATTTTTCGCTATACCATGCCTATTTAGACTTAATTTCTCTTGGGAAGACAAAATTTTAATGGCATTGAGATGAATGGAGCCATTAAATGGTTATTTCTATCATTAGAACCACATTGTCATATCGGTGCATCTGTAGCTTGAACCTCACTTTTTTGCTTCCTTGACTTTGATGCACCCTCATGTCCCAATTTTCTTGTCGATTTGTACATTTTAAACTTTGGCTGTACATGCGAGTTTTGCTAGTTTTATCTTAACAAAAACTTATGATTACTTGTAACATTGATCTATCTCAAAGGGAAAGAATGAATTTGAGATTGAGGTCTTCTAGTGGAACCTACATTTTGACTTTAAGGACCTAAACATAAGGTCTAATGAAATATTTGTATTTCTAACTTCCGATTTCTATAGGAAAAAATTTCAAACATTTTCCCACCTTTTACCATTGGTGGATCAATAGTGGATGAATAACATAATTGATTTAAACTCACATACTTTTCAAAAATAGAGGCTGCTCTAGCTTGTACTACATGTGGGGTGCATGTCTCAATACTCTTGCTACTATTGTAGCTTTTAAGCTCTGGCATGACTTTTAGTAAGTAATGCCATGGTTTGATTTTTGTGACATGCTACAAAACTCACTATCACGTAGGAATACAAATGCAATTTTACATGTGAGATTTGCTAAGTCTATCTTTACAAAACCTCATGAATACATGTAAGATTGTCCAATCTCAAAGGTAGCAAATGAATTTGAGATTGAGGTCTACTTAAGGGTTATTTTTTAGATTTGAGGGCCTAATTATAAGTCTTAATGAGTCCTTTACATTTCTAAATTCCAACCCCCATAGGAAAACATTTCAAATACTCTTTCATCTTTGACCTTTAGTGGCTTAATATGGGTGAATAACATAGTACTTGCTTTATTATCACTCATTTTTTCAAATTGAGGTTGTTCTATTCTCTAATACTTCTTAGGATGAATAACTTAAATTGACGCAATCCTCATTAGATAGGGGGATTTCTTATAACATTGCATTGGCAATATGTTATACTCACAATTGGACTTGTTGTCATAGAGATCATATAATGACAAGTGAGTTTAATAAATAAAATTACATGAGAAAAAAAACACATAAGAGACATTGACTAAGATCTAGATGCCCCATCCCCCTCAATATGTGTGTATAAAAAGAAAACAGTAGGAAATAAGTACAAGGTATCGATCCCTTGTTGTGAGTGATGACTTATGCTACTAAAGTGGTTGTCAACCCTCATTGCACCATCCATTTCGAGGATGGCTGTAATTGACCATCGTTTCTCCACATGAAATCTTCCTTAGTAAACCCCTTTCTCCTCCATATAAAACCCCTCCACAAGATCCCTCAAGCCAATAATAACCAAAGTATCTCAAATTGACTTGCTAACTCAAGTGGAAGTGACAATACTTTGCTGAACTTGAGGTTAAGGTTCAATGGGACCCTTTTTTGTGTGTGTTGGCCGCGGGGGGGGGGGGGGGGGGGGGGAGATGATGTAAAGGGGACTTTAGCATTATCAATTGTAATGGGCACAAACTTTTACAATAATATGGTGGCATGATGAATCCTTCTCAAAAAAACATACTTCTAGTTCTCTTGAGTTAAGTGGACATGTGGAAACTTGATACATTTTAATTATATCGTTTGAACCCTTGTTCTTTTGCAAAGATGATAAACCTACTCGGTGGTGTGAGGAGAGGAAAATGATGATTTATTGGATGGGGGACTATTTTTCTTTATTTGTAAGATGATGTTTGTAATCTCCTATCCCATACCCACATGTGTGTGTGTGTGCGCGCGCGCGTGTGCGCGTGCGTGCGTGCACGCACACACATGTGTGCATGCGTGAACATCTTCTGAGGCCAAAATCAACCTATCAGAAAAAATCATGTACAATGTTGATCTTCACTAGACATCAAAATGTGATGTGCTAGAAGATGGTTAGTGATATATTCTAAAAGAAGTCATGTACAATAAGAAAAAATAGTGTTCATCTAGGGATACAATGGGAGGATGAGATAGTATGTTTAGTTGTGTGGCTTAATGATACTTGTATATCTAGTTCCACCTAGGCAGGATTGGTGAGTAAAGTATGTCATACATCTTTGATGAAATTGTATGAGGGTAGCATCTAGAATGGGCCCTCAAATTTGTCAACTAGTTGCTCGTGTCACAAGCGGATCTCCCTCATCTCTCTTTGATGTAGCATTTGTGTCTGGTAACCGTGTATCCATGGGCGATGTGCTACTTTGATCTCCTTAGCTCTCTAGATTGCCACCCCTCTCTCTGTAGGTGTTGTGCGTGTAGTCATTGTCTGCTCGAAGAAATCAGTAAGTTGACTGATGCCCCCCTCACTGTGTAGTGCCATCCTACTGTAGTGATGTGTGGAGCCTCTAAATCTCAATTAGAAATTAGCCCAAGTGGCTTTCCTCCAAATAGCGTGAGGTATCTAGCTCGAACTATGCTATAGGCTCTACATTTGTAGATTTAGTGCTCCTTGCTTTCTACCTCCTCATGACATAATCTGTAGATCTACTTAGCTCTAGGGACATGGGTTGCTCTTTTGGTCTCGGTCTCGAGTTGGTGACAATATACCTTGAGCTGGCCAATGGCTACCCACCTCTCATGTGGCACCTATACATCTAGTTATCTAGGTCTTTCAATGAATCCATCCATGGTAGTCTTCATGAAGTGGTCTTTGTTGTAAGACATCTTTAGGGGAAAGGGTTGCATGTGTGGTAGCCATGTATGATATATGTACAATAGGTAGAGATCTTGTCACATGACTAAGTTCCTCTATGTGTGGGAGAGGTACATGAAGGGGGAGTCTAGATCATACTGAAAGGGGGGAGATTGTCTAGGTTGATCCCATATCCTATAAGCCATTGCTCAACTTGTGCATACCATAAAGTCTCTCATCCTCCTGCTTGAGTTAGCTTCCTAGAGGCCTTGAAGGCCCTCCTGGGTAGTCTATCCGGATGCGTATCAGATACTTTGTGTATGAAGCTACTGGTTTGAAAAAGGGCCTCCATCATCATGGGGGTTGCAACAAACCCAACTCTTATAATCTCATTTGGTATTGATAGTTTGTTGTACATCATCCATGACAGAATAATGATCTATGGTCTCTTGATCTGTGTCCATAGGTATGTAGCCAAGCCAGGGGTCCAAATATGTGTACCATGCATTATGGATGGTGTGACCAGTGTGCCAAATAGCCATCTCCATGTGTGAGGCTTGTGAAAGTGTGCATGGTGGCGTTGTCTCTCCATCACGGCCAACACTGCATACCCTTGTCTGAGTCAGTCCTCTGGCTGCTTGTGCCATGGTGAATTTCCTAGCAGATGTAGTGAAAGTGGTCCCTAAGTAGACATATGGTGAATCTCTAGGCTTGTGGATGGGCATGATGGTATGCATGGTCCACTCGTCTGGGAAGCCCTTTGCCAGAGCCTCATTGAACATGAAAGCAAGGAGAGGAGCCAAAATGTCCATTGCATAAATGAAGTGCTCACCTTGCATGCCTATGTGATCCATTGATTGTCCATGCTTGTAGACAAGATTGCTCTCCTCACCATATCATGTGTGAAGAAGGTGGATGTGGTAGGGTGGGGGTGTGGGAATCCGTGGATGGTGTGGTATATCATGTAGTCCCTCTGCATAGGAGTGACATGTCTTTCGATCTCACTGATGGGTGTGAGGAGATGTGGCTCTTGCAATCTATGGCATGTTGTGGCTACATATTTGCTCATGAATAAATGGCATAGACCCCAATACTATGCCTCCTCATATGGTTGTCAAGGTCTTCATTTGCCAGAGGGCCTCTCTTTGTAATGGTGCCTAATCCTTTCTAAATCCAGAGGTGTTTGGTATAACTCTTTGCACTCATCATCATACCATTTGTTTTGAGGCATGGTGCCTAATTGAGTGGATCTGCTAGTGTGTGCGAAGTGTGGAAAGATTTGGAGAGGAATTGAGTGGAGGATGGAGGTGAGTGTCCTTAGGGGGTATTATGTTGAAACTATGTGAGCCCATCATATATATAATGGCTATATATGTCCACTAGCTCATATTTGAAATAGAAAGTGGTGGGTAGAGTATGGGTAGTGACTGGAATATGTGGGTATGGTGAGGAGAATAGGGTGAGGGATAGGTAGGTATGATCTTCTTTGATAAAAAATGGAGGGATGGTGAGGGATTTAACTAGTTTAATTGCCATGACGAAGCCTAGTACATAGTCTATTGTGTTGGATCCAACAGGATGAAAGGAAGATAGTGCTTTGGATCCAGGCCATTTTTTCATCATGTTGTAAAATGACAAGATGGTGTCGTGACCCTAGCTCTAGTAGGTATTGATTGTAGCATGTACTACCTCCTCTAGTATCACTAGATATCATGCATGTACTTGCCTCCTCTATATCCACCACTTGTAGCCTCCTTGGATCCTCAAAATCATTTGTATTACATTGTCTGCTCTATGTCATGGCATTAACATCTCCTAACTGGAGAATCCCTCCCTATTGGGAATAGTGCATAATCTCATTTGATAAGTTCCTGAAAGGGGACTCTCCTCCTCCATCCCGCTCTCCCTCATTGCTAAGAGAGAGTTCCACGAGGAAATCATTGGTATTATCAAGAGAAAGAGACAATTTGTCGAAGATCTATCACATGCTATGATGTAGGGTGAAGAAGAGCTTGGATTGTAGGATATTCAAGCAACCCATGATGATGATGCATGTGTTGTAATTGAATTGGTTGATTCTGAAAATGTCATTGTTGATGATGGAAAGCTAGTTGTTATGGATGAAGAAGCAGTAGTTTGTAGTAATACACAAAAGGGAGTGCAATAGATGCACTACAATGATGAAGAGGCTTTAGGTATGATACCTAGGAGTCATTACACATGCAATCATTGGGCCCATGCAACTAGCAAGACAATTGTCAAGATTGGGGATCTTGGAACTACTTGTATTGCTCTCATTGATCATGATACCTAGGAGTAATTATACATGCAATCATTGGGCCTTGCAATTACTAAGACAATTATCAAGAATGGGGATCTTGGAACTCCTTGTATTGCTCTCATTGATCATGGTTTGGGAATCAATGTCATGATTAGGAATTTGTATGAGAATGGTTGATGATTGGTCGATGTAGCCGATGGATAGAGGAAGAGGGTTGCCAATGATTCTCTAGGGGATTTGTAGCAGCTTGCCCGAATGTCAAGATTACTATTAGAGACGCCCAAGATGAACATCATTTTTTTGTGTAGGATACATTTTCCTATCATATTATCCTTGGATAATTGTACATCATTGCTATACCTATGGAGACAAAAGTCTTAGTCGGATTCATGCCTATGCACAAATCACAAGTCGAGACGGTAAAAAGGGATGTAAAGTTTTTGATTGTTTGTATTAATCATGTTAGGAATCGAGATACATGAAAGATACACTAAGAGATTATCCATTGCCACTAAAGGTGAAGAAATTTAAATAGGCGGGTTTTCAATGAGTACCATTCTAAAGTGGGGTTATGATGGTGCTATACGAAAAGAGATCTCATATTGTAGACTTAGGCACATTTTCTATAGGAAGTATTGGATTTTCAACAGGGAGTTCTATAAATTTTAAGAGAATTAAGACTACAAATAGGGCTACAAAGAAATATGTTTTTAGGATTGAGAAAGATACTTATGTATTGACATATATCGAGTCGATGTCACCTATACATATAATTTCTCTCATAAAATGGTAATGCACCTCAATATGTTTTGTCCTAGTATGGAACATTGGGTTCCTAGTCAATTTATACTACTCATATTGTCATAGTGAATGACAACCTGTCCATCTCCCTACACATCCAAATCATCCAATAAATTTTGTAGCTATACCACCTCACATGTTGAGATGAACTCCTACTTTGTCGCTCGATTTGGAGCATCCAAGCATTCAAGCTTGAATCCATTTGTCCCAGTAATGGAACTAAAATATCATCACTATCACTAGAATCATTGAGACCCTACGGACTACTTATCAAGTCAAGAATTTTAGGTGAGTGGCAATGGATAGCTCTCACATAGCCATGCATGCTCTCACACAAGGATGTAGTGAGCTTACCATTGATTTAGATTGTTGTAGTCCCCTTCCTCAAATCCTTTGATGGCTCCATGATTCAAGGCACTAGCTCATGCAAGCTCCATCTCCATGCTCCAAGCTCCAACCTCCATAGTTGCATGTGCGAGAAAATAGAAAAGAAGAAAGAGGAGAAGAAGAGCTTTTCCATGGTCCCTCACTCTGAATCTTACACACTCACACTCTCCCTCTCTCACACCCTCTCTTCCTCTCTCATGTGCAAGCAAGAAGTAATCATTTTTTTTTCATTGAGCTATCTTCTTATGCTCCTTCTTAAGCCTTCTTTGCACCTTGTGTCATTCTGAGGGTTATATGGCATAGACTATGAAGAGATATTCAATATAGTTTGCTAGGTTGGAAACTATTAGATGTGTGATTGCTTTGGCAATTTTGGAGTTTACTAGATGTCAAGAATGTCTCCAAAGATTTGGAGACATTCAATCTAATAGCTAGGATGGCAACTATCATATTTGTGATTGCTTTGGTAGCAATAGCCAAAGTTTTGGAGTTTATAAGATATGAAAAATGCCTTCTTGCATGAAAATTTGCAAAAAGAGGTGTATATGGAACAAGCAATAGGTTATGAGCATTTAGAGCATCCCACATACATGTGTAGATTGAAAAAGGTGCTCTATGGCCTAAAGCAAGCACCTAGGGCATGGTCTAACAAGATTGGAAAGTATATTGTCAACATTGGCTTTTATTTTTCAAATGCAAACCACTCACTTTATGTGAGAAAGGATTATGCAGGTTTGGTTGTCATAGTCACCTATGTTGTTGCCTTGATTATCACAAGTGCTAGTGGTAATGGGATTTCTAATGTTAAGGGCCTTTTGAAGTAGAAGTTTGAGATGAAGGATTTGGGTAAGTTGAGGTACTTTCTTGATATTGAGGTGATCAGATATGGTGAAGGTATATGACTATCCTAAAGATAGTATGGCTTATATATATTCTCCAAGGATGATATGATAACATGAAAGCCTCTTTCAGTGCAATTGGAGCAAGATGTAAAGTTGAGTGTTGAGATGGGGGATAAGATAGAAGTCCCTACTATGTTCAAGAGGATAGTAGGGAGTTTGATATATGTAACCATCAAGCTATGGTGCTAGACTTGTGAGTCAGTTTATGCAAGTACCTAGAAAGCCTCATTTAGATATAGTTAGATGCATATTGAAGAATGTGAAATCCACCTTACATTATGGAATTTTTATTGATGTAGCTAAAGAAATACTCGTGTTTGGATACATAAATGCAGATTGAGCTGGTAGCATGTCCAGTAGAAGATCTACCAACCGACTCATATTCTCTCTTGGCATTGCAATGGTTACTTGAAGTAAAAAGTAATCAATGGTTTCTTTATTGAGTAAAAAGTCTAAGTATAGAGGTGTTAATGCTTGGTATAGGTAGAAAGTGAGGGAGTTGAAGGTATTTGATCTTCTTTGTTGCTAGATAGTTACAGTTTTGGAAGATTTAGGAACGTTAGTTAGATCAGTGGTATGGTGTTTTTCATTAGTAGGATGCATTAAGGTTGAGGAAATAAGGAAAAAGAAAGAAAAGATAAGTTTGTGTAACAACCAAGAACTAGAAAGCAAAGAGATTTTGTATACCTTAGAAGGAAAAAAAGGAGTAAGGAAAGAAAGAGAGCATTAAAAGAAAAGAAAGGCAAGGAAGAGCTCATTTTAGCATGTGAGAGATTAAGAGAGAGAGAAGTAGGTCAAGAGAGTAACAAGAACAAAAATCCGTTTTATCATCATTCTCAGTGATTCCATGTATGCCAATAACCTTCCCTATTAAGGAATAAGGACATGATCATAGCCAGGTACACATGTGATTTAGTGAGTCATTCATCATGGATTTTTGTCATTTGGTGTGTTTTTCCACCACTCAAATGGTGCCCCAGGCCTTGGAAGGTCCTAATCAGCCCCTTGGATGGTCCCACTCAGACACCTAAAAGCCCACTTAGATAGCTCTCACTTGGATGGCCCTCGGATGGCGAAATGGTCCACTTGGATGCACCCTCTCGAACTCAAATGAACATCCTTGTTCGAGTCGAATCATAATACTCAGACATGCCAAATTCACCACTTGAATGGTTGAGTCTGGGACTCGGACGGGGGGACAAAGACCTACAACTCGGATGTTCAAATTTGCAAATAACTGGAACTAGAACACATTTTTAGGGACTATCTAGACCCCCCAAACATACTAAAGGATGTGAGCTAATTACTGAGTGACCCTAACTGTGGATTTGAGACCTGCAAGGTGTGTATGTGAATGTTTTCATTGAAGATTGCACGTTGCATCATAGTTACTTAGGTGCATGAGAAAAGTTGAAAGCCTGATTGTGCACAACTCACCTTGCATTGCACCATCCAAGTGTGTGGGTAAGCATAAACTTGTGAAGTGAATTAATTAATAAGGAACACATTAAAGGGGAATTAAGATAAGGAATGAACCCACAAATAGGACTTGCAAAACTGTTGGGACTGCAAAAACAGACCAAGAAACCCAATAGTGAGAAGTGAACGGCCTCAAACCACCTGATAATCAAGTGAAGAAAGGAAGAAAACACGATTAAAAATGTGTCCTTAGCTGACCTAATTAGCCTCATTGACACCTTAGTGACTCAAGAGACACCAGCATGGCAGGTGCTAGCACAAATACTGACAGCGAAGACCTTGACCTAGGAGATTTTCAAACTCATATCACGATACGATTGTCAAAAGAAAATAGCACACCATGGGAGATCCGTAGATGAAATCATACTTGATCTCGAGAAGGAGAGGAGGCTAGGAAGATTTGCCATGCAATGCATAGCCAACTACAACCAGGAGCAACGTGCTCATAGGCTATGCTAGGAGATAGAGCTCAATGAGATTTAGCGAGTCCTAGCCATTGCAGGTAGAAACTGAGCAAGAGAAAATGCTGATAGGGAGAGAGCATTAGAAGTGGATCTTACATCAAGTGAGCTTCTTACGAAGTGACTATTAGATAACACTACTACAGAGCAAAGTGGAGTAGCCCTAGCAACTTCCTTGCTAGCTGTTGGACTAGGAATCACCCCAAACACTGGGAAGCCAGACCAACATACCTATAGTTACAAAGCAGCTTGAGAAGTATCAAGTAGCTAATGATCCTTATAGCTTCATTGAGTAGTTTGAGCAGGTGTGTGAGGCAAATAGCCTCATGGACCCCGCTCAACATGCACAAGCTTTTGGACTCTGCCTAGGAGACAAGGGGGGATGAACTTGGTTTACTAGCCTAGACAATGCTGAGTGCAATAAATTCAATAGCCTAATGAATATTTTCATTAAGATATTTTCCAAAGTCAAATACTCAAACAACCTCATTGTCAAGTTGATGAATATCAGCCAAAAAGACAAGGAGGAAATTCAAGACTATGCCACTCATGTGAGAGGTCTCTATAAGAGGATTCTAGTGATGGAACGAGCCAATAAGAGAGCAGTCTATTAATAGAATCTGAAATGAAGAAATCTATAAGGCCTTAGCTAGTAGCTTGAACTTGCAAAGGGACATGTTAGCCAGGGTCTTTGAAGAGGCAATACACATGGATGAAAGAGAGGCTCAAGAGCCATAGTGCAAGAGAATACTACCTTTAGGAACACTAAAAGAACCACAACCCTTAGTGATTGATCAATCCATAGCATACAATGTTGAGAAATAGACAAATGATGTATGCTCCAGGAAGAGATGTCCATAATCCCATATGCATAGAGAGGAGAATGGAACAACCCAACTACTATAAAGCATTATACTTTCACAATGATGAATACAATATCATGATGCCTTTCTCTTTCAATTAGTGTCATTGTCATTGTTAGTCTAATACACAAGATTGTCTTTATGAGTCCAAGCTTCCATCTTGGAACCTAATTCACTTGTGTAACAATTGTCTACTCATTGTCCATGTCAACATGAATTTAATCTTCACCTTCCAACCTCTATAGCTCCTGCCAGGCTCTAGAACTGGCATTTTCACATGCAAGACAATGGAAAAAACATCGACCAAAACCAAGAGATAGTTGACTTGAAGTTTGAGTTGGCCAAGTTACAAGAGATGTTGAGAAGGCCAATGCGACCCCACATGTAGTGTGTGCATTGTGGTGGGAACCATCTTCTAGCTCAGTGTCCCAACCCTAAATCACAGCCTTGTACTAACTACGATAGGTTTGGACATGATGCGTTGTTACATTGTTGATTACCAAGAAGGCTTCCATACCCACAGCCCTATACTCAGCCCTACTATCCAAGGAATTGGTAGCCCAAGTTTGGAAAAGGAGCTCCATTAGCTCTATTGGTTTCCAACTTCTTGAAGCCAGTTGCCCTTAGGATCAACATGGACCCAATGGGAATCACTAGGCTACCTTGACCCATAGTGACCCATCCACTGAGCTATGCTCTGATACACTTTGTAGAGGAGCCAATAGAGGACGAAATGTACGTGAATATTGATGGACTTTAGACCTAGTGCCGGTTATGGCTTTAACCCAATAGCATTGGCATAAAGGCCTTGAGTTAGAGGAAAAGGAAGAGGTTGGAAATTTCCTCACAACATTGATATGAACTCCTATAACCTTGCCATTAGGAGAATTGCTTAGGAAAAAACCCCATGCTATGGCACGTGTTGAAGTAGTGGGTCAAAAGACTTGATATACATGGAGAGACTGACTTGCAAGACCATGAGACACCTATACCAAGCTTAGCCCTAAACCCATTGTCTAAACCTCTATAAGTAAATGCCTTTTGGGAGGGCATGGAAATGCATGTAGTCTTACCTATTGTTGCATTACGTGATGCCATATGGAAAGGAATTGTGGACACAAGAGTAGGAGTTAGCGTGCTTAGCCACATAGTTTTGCAAGCTTGGGAAATCCAATAGTGGAAACTGCACGGTTTAATGTTACACTAGCGAATGGAATGAAAGTTAGACCATTCAGAGTGCTAAAAGATTGGTCTCTAAAGATAGCAGAAATCCAATTCTTGGTTAACTTCATGGTTATAAGTGGATTATGATATTTTGTTAGGCAAGCCATGGATGAGAAATGCTCAAGTGATAGAGGATTGGGGTAATGGCCTAATATTCTTGGGCAAAAAAATAGAAGTTTTATAATGGGGTTATTTATAGATTGAATAGAAAAGGGTTATCTTTTATTTAGGAAAAATTCACAGATAAGGATATTTATAAATAGGCCTTGAACGCATGTGATGTAGAGGATATACATATAGTGACTTCCCCGAGACCCATTAAAGGACCTGCTAAAGTGAAGGAAGTCAACTTGGTAAGGGAAAGGGACAAGCCTCGACCCATGTACATAGCCGACAACTTAACTAAGCAAGAGGAGACCAATCTCATTAATCTCTTATGAGAGTATGTAGATGTATTTGCTTGGTTCTTAGAAGAGCCAAAAGGAATCGATTTGAGTATTGTGACTCACAACATTCCTATGACCCCCAATGCAACACCAGTCAAACAAAGATCGTAGCAATGAATCCAAAGCATGCTCATGCTATTAAGGAGGAAATAGACAAGTTGTTGAATGTTGGATTCATTTATGAGATTGAGCATACGGAATAAGTATCACCCATAGTAATAGTCTTGAAGAAGAATGGGAAGATTCGAGTGTGCATGAATTACAAAAAAGTCAACGTACTAACAAAGAGAGACAATTATCCATTATTGTACACTAAGGACATGCTTGAGAGAGTGGTAGAGAAGGAAGTCTATAGTTTCTTTGATGACTTCTTTGGTTATAACCAAGTGCAAGTTCACCCAGATGATAGGCATAAAACGACATGCACAATAGAATGGGATGTGTTTGCCTATATAGTCTTGCCATTTGGGCTGACTAATGTGCCTACTACCTTTAAGCATCATATGTGTGCCATTTTTATGGATATACTTGGAAATTGGCTGGAAGTATTTATCGATTATCTATGTATTCATTCTTGTTGGGAGGAGCACCTAGACAAACTTCGCATAATCTTTGAATGGTGTAGATAATACGGTGTCATGCCGCAACGCACACATCGTGTGAAAAACTCTAGAGTGTGACTTCCTTATAGATCTAGAGAGCCAATGCCACTTTAGGCATTAGTGTTACTGTCCATGGTTCAAAAATATTAGATTTTTGGACAAGTTTTAGCCAATTTTTGATATTTTAGATATTATCTCTTGTAAAAATCCATAAAACTGTAGACAACTTCTAGATTAGGATAACATGTAAAAGAAAGCATGTAGCTTTAAGATATTTTGAGAGGATTTTATGTAAAAAAAGATTAGAAAAATCACACGATGCACGATCGTTATTTTCAGGCAGTGAACAACACTCTGCAGTGGGAGATGAAGAGGGAGCAATATGGCAGGATTCTGGTAAGGTGTGCTGATATTTTACCCCCCTTTCGAAGCCAATGGAAGCATCAGATTGGTGATCTAAGCAACATAGAGGAAGGTATTATTTTATACACGTTTTTGTCTACAAGAGTTTTATCTTCTCATAATGTAGAAATAAATTGACAGGCTTCATCTCTGTTAGTATTCTTCTATATTTTCTATTTCTTTCTGTGAGTATTCTTCTATGTCTTCTATTTCTTCAAACCCCTTCTCTTCCGTCTACTCCTCTCCTTGAATCTCCCTTTACCCATTGTCTTTTACCCCCGTGGTAGACTTTCGACACCAAATGCACCAACATCGTGTTAGGGGAAGTTTATGCTATAATTAGAGGTGAATTTTGGAAGATATTTGGGCTGATTTGGGGCTGATATCTTCAGCCATATTCAGAAATTAGCTACAACAGTGTTCTTTTAATTCATTTCTTACTCTACAGAAGACATCTTGTCAAAATATGCAAGTATTATGCGCCCCTATGGTAGGGCAATGTTTGTAGATCATTCATAGATGCTTTGAGTTGAATTAAGAGGAGATTTTTCTCTGATTTCTTGGCTATGGTAACTTATCCTTATCATGAACTCAATTTGAAGCTCTCTTGAAGCAAGTCTCTTTGCCCTACAAGCCTTGTAATTGACTCATAAGCTATTGTCCCTAACAGTCTACATTGAAAGTAATCATGCAAAGTTGATTCATGCTATGGCATCATGTATGAATGGTGGGATGTAGAGTTGTTTATGATACATGATAGCATATTGTACTTGATTTTATAATTTGTGACTGCTCTTATATTCAAGAAAACAAGCTTGATTTGAGTTAGAACTTATGAGATAATACTCTTGTGATCTTGCTAAGAACATGTAGTTGGAAGCTCTATTAACATCTTCAAGGACTTGGCTTGAAACCTTCAACCCTTCTTTAGAGTGATTATAATATCAATCTACCACCACAACCAAGTACAAGGGAGTTTAGTGCTTCCTTGGCCACACGGAGTACTATCGATAGTTTTTGAATTACACACTCATTATGCAACCACTTTACAAGCTATTGATTGTATTTGAGTGCAGTGAGAGTGCCAATGTGCTTACAAAGATTTAAAAAAGGTTCTGATGATTGCACCTATTTTCGTGAGACCCAAATTGGTCTATTACTTCCATTTGCACATTGATGCATCAAATTTTGCTGTGGGAGTGATTTTGTGCCAACCTAGAGGGCATAACTTGGATCTAGTGAGATTTGCAAGCAGATAACTCATTGATGCATCAAAGTTCACCATGTGGGAGCAATTTTTGCCAACTTGGAGAGCATAACTTGGATTATTTAGTGAGATTTTGCAAGCAGATAACTCACTAACACGAAAATAGACTACTCCACAATAGAGAGAGAAGGGCTAGCTATGGTATCTATTGTTAAGAAATTTTGACATTACCTTCTAGTTACATCCTTTAATTTCTTTGTTGATCATCAAGCATTGCTTTATCTTGTGATCAAACCATGTGCAATTGGATGCATTGCTCGATGGTTACTTCTACTATTAGAATTTGATATCTCTGTAGTAGTACGCAAGGGAAAACAACATTACATGGTAGACCATATGCCTTATATAACCATAGGAGAACTAGCTAGACAAGGCATTATAGATGACCTACCTAATGCACATATGTTTAGAATGTTTAAGGAAAGATATTTTTTTAGAGCAGACCTTATACCTTATTGGGGGATGACATTGTCCACATCCTAGGATATGAATTACCTGAGTATCTAATTAAGAAGGCTAGGCTAAAACGTCTCATTCTAAAGATTCAACCCTATCAATTGATTGCCATCCAACTCTACCGATTAGGACAGGATGGACTGTTGAGGAGATGTGTTTATGAGCTGAGATGCATGACATCCTTGTAGATCCTCATGGTGGAATTGTTGGAGGACATTTCAATAGGGATACTACAATACATAAGGTGCCCGAATCTCAATTGTGGTGGCCTATACTATTCCTCCATGCAGCTAAGTTTGTGAAGCACTATGATGAGTGCCAATGAATAAAAGTCCCTATTTGTAAGGATAAGATGGAGTTGACCCTAGTGATAGCATGCCAACCATTTGAAAATAGGGAATTGATTTCATTGGTCCAATTAGCCCTATAATACAATACTCACAAGCAATGTATATAATCGTAGCCATAGACTATCTCACCAAGAGGACTGAAGCTTAGGCAACTCAAAAAAACAATACTAGGACCACTACCAAATTTCTTTGGGAGCAAGTGATCTCACGGTTTGGGTGTCCCATAGAATTAGTTTCTGATCAAGGCACACACTTCATCAATGAAGTGATTGCCCACTTGTTATCCACCTTCTTGATAATCCATTAGAAATCCTCACCCTATTAACCTCAACGAATGGTTAAGATGAAACCACAAATAAAATCCTAGTGACTATCCTAACCAAGGTGGTCTTTGCTACCTCACATAGTGACTTGGACAATAAACTAATGGTAGCATAGCTTATATAATGGTCATATGATAGACACCATTCAAGTTGACCTATGGAACTGAAGCAATCTTACCAATTGAATTCTTCATTCCAAGCTTGAGAATAGTAATCCAAGAGAGATGGATGGGAAAA
The DNA here is from genome assembly GCF_053477565.2 of Lygodium microphyllum. Lineage (NCBI taxonomy): Eukaryota > Viridiplantae > Streptophyta > Polypodiopsida > Schizaeales > Lygodiaceae > Lygodium > Lygodium microphyllum. The sequence continues at coordinate 69,031,286 of NC_141145.1, forward strand.
AAGCATGGACAAATCACCTAGTAGAACTAGAACGTCTATTTTCTTAGTTCTTCTTTGGATTTTATCTTCTTTTCTTCTTCTAGCAAGGAGGCCTTAATGTCAACCAGTTTAGGACTAGGCATGTTGATCAATGTAGTAGTTTTCTTATATCTATGTTTTTAATAGGTTTTGATTATTGTAAGTTTCAAATCTATTGTTGTTACACAAGCTTGATCACAGGGGCAGATAGCAAATACTCCAATGACCATCTCATAGCAGAGGCAATCATAGCTAAGTAGTCCAATTGAGTCAAACCCCAACCACCCATAGGCCTTAAACTATCTTATCAATGCCAACTCATTCTCAAATTAGGATTTGATCTAGCCATAAGCATAGGAGATGACTTAGTGACCTGTATAAAACAATTAGATCCAACTTTCATGATGTTTGCTAGAAGCTATGAACATTTGGATCTAGGCATGTTTGATGAACAAATAGCAAACGATGTACATTCTTTGCCTTGTTCTTGGAAGGAATTTGAATTCATATCCATAAAAACACCCATGATTGTAGAATAGTTTATTGCCATTGAAATCTCTCGAGAAAAAGTATTAAACCAATGGTTAATCACATCCTTTAAGAAAATCAGAGTTCCAATGTCATCCGATGAACTCGATGAGATGAAAAAGCTAGCTAAGTACAAATTCAATTTCTTATGGAAATGATTCACTCTCTGCATCCAATGGGAACAAGAGGGTTGTCAAATTATGACCAATGCAGAGCGAAGATCTGCCATCAAGGCTTCTGAATATGACCCCACTTATGTGGCCCCAACTTCATTTAGAGTACTTGCCATGATATGAAACAGACCATTAGAAGACAAGGTCATGTTGCATCTAGAGTTAGATAGTATCCTTATAGACGAAGAACTTTATGTTGCTAGTAGAATGAACTCAAGTGATCTGTTGAGTGATGTATTGACCTATATCACACATGTGGGCATTTTCCCATAAGACATGGACCACCATGCTACATTAGAGTATAACCCAAACTTCTTTGATTGGCTCTTGAAATACTAGAGAACACCAAGAGCATACCCAATGGCCTTACCCCTTCATTCTCCAATCTTAGGAAGGATTTTCATGATTCCAAGAGAGGAGGGAATAAGGTGAAAGGTGAATATGAATCAAAATATGATTGAATTCCAAAGAGAAGGATGAATTGAATTTCATTTGGTGAAAAATTCTTCATGAAGTTCTTGCGTGGAAGGTATGGATTGATTGACATGAAAAATTTTCATTTTTTGGCTTATACATTTCACTATTTGATAATGTTTCCTTCTAACTACTTCTCTTTTTAAGCAAAAAATTATCCTTCATTTAGAAATCATTGTGAATTATTGTGTTATTATAGGAATCCAAATGGCAGGGCTCCCATTTTTCGAGGAAGAACGGAAAAAATATCATTTAACCATGAAGATGAAAGTTTTCAATTAGTTATGATACTAGAGCGTACACAACCTAGAAGAACTTGTGGCAAACTAAGGAGACAACTAGCCAGATTGTTTTGCAATGCGATCTAGCCAAGTATCTTGAGAAGGTTGACCACCAAATAGATCACGAAAAGTGCACAAAGTTTCTCACATCCTTTGATGTCAAGAAGAATAGTGGTACAGTGATGGTCAAAAAAGGAGATGTAACCAAGAGTGTGGAAGTTGTGCTTAATCCACAATTGGTTGAGAAAGCTCTAGGGTTAGTGGACAAGCCAAAAAAGAGGCCAAAGAGAGACATGTATTGCATGCTAGGGATGAATAAATAACAAGTGCACGAATGATGGAAATAGCCTAGTAGACATCCTTGAGCCCACTATTAGATTGCAAGCTAAGATGGTGCATGCTCTCTTCTCGAGCTAGAGGTACAATGCACTCACAAATAGAATAGGGGTACCACTGCTCAAGAGTATCGTAGCCAAGGCACTAGACAAAGTAAATCTAAGCTTCTATGTTTGAATGATAATCTAGGAGAATTAGCCAAGGTATTGGCATCAACTCCAAGAGCCACAGGTGGAGAATCCCTAGCAACAAAGGTTGAGTCAGAAAGGAAAAAACTCGCATCTAAGACATTGAATATAGGTTTCAAAGAAGTGCTAGAAAACCTAATATAAGAGACTATGGGGGAGATAGACAAAGAAGAGGAAGAGGAGAAAACACCAAAACAATCACCAATCCATGAGCATCATTCACCCATTACATTGAGCCCTCTAGTCTCTTTCTCTATAGGGAACCTTGGGGAAGAAGAAGCTAACAAAGTTCAATAGGAAGAAGTGGAGCAAGTGACTAACGAGAGGAAATCTGACTACCAAACTCAACAATAAGGAGCCTCAAGCGAGAGAACAGCCAATGAGCAAGGGGAGAAATGATCATAACCATCTAGTTAGGGAGAGAGACAAAGAATTATGCTGAGGATTCCCATTAGGAAGACCAGATCCACTAATGAAGAAAGTAGAGACTTATAGAGGGATGAAGAAGAGTCAAGGAAACTTCAAGAGAAACGTAAAAAGAAACAAGAGAAGAAGGAAGAAAGGTTAAGATGAGAGGAGGAGGAGCATGTAGCCATTGCCATTAAAAGATTAGTAGAACAAACATCTTGATCCCAAGAACTAGCCATGATAACTGTGACACATAAAATGTGCCTAGCACAGGTGTTGCCACCATAGAGGGAGGCTGAACAGAGACCAGTGGTAGAGGGCAACAAAAAGGCTTCCATGCATTCAATACCATCAGTCATGGCTATCACAACCACCCCAACATAAGGATCCACAGAAGTAATAGTCAATGAAAGAAACATGATGGCATGGGTGTAGTACCTATTGGGCAAAGTGCATGAGTTGGCACTAACAACATCAGAAGGGGCCCCAATGTAGGATCCAAGAGACTAGCAAACCAACCAGCGAATGTAGAATCCCACCAAGGTCCTAAGGTGCCACATCTTGAGGTATCAACCACTTTGGTAGCATTGTGGTGGCAGTGCACAACACAAAGGAGTATGATGATCTAGTGAAAGAGCTCCAGAGTCTGTGTGAGAGAATGAATAAGGAGAAAAAATCTATGCTTGTTGAGCTAGAAGTGCAAAAGGATGCTTTTGCAACCTTGTGACTAGAAAAGACAAGGAAAATGACGATATATATGAGGGAAGTGATAGTGCTGAAAGAGGCCTTGAAGGCAAGATAAGGTGATGAAAATTTGCAAGATCCATAGGTTGAAAAAAGGTGACAGATGATTTTTGATGCCGAGAAGTGCTTAAAAATAGCCAAAAAAGATGATTTTTGATGCTGAGAAGTGCTTAAAAATAGCAAAAAATTATGAATATCTGGGGAAAAATAGACTTCATGGAAGGCAGCGGTGGCAATCAGTACGATTTTAAGCGACAATGCCCGGAAAGTACTTAAAAGAGCCACTAATTGGCGGTCGGAGAATTTTCATACTGTTTTGGCATGACAAACGAGACCCTGGGAAATGCCCGACAATGGAAGACTTCAAGACTAACGCCTAGGATTTTTCAGGCCAAGAATCAGACACCGGACGTGGAAAAGGGAGTGCCTGGAAGACTAAAGGCCAAAATGGCAAGTGTGAGAATGGACTTTAGGAGAGCCCAAAGGGTGTGACCCTTTGGGGCTCCCTTTTGGGGAGCCCAAAATCCAAAAACATGGGGGGGGGGGGTTTGCATTTTTTTCACCACCTGAAGAAGGAGAGGGCGCCATTATTCTATTTGTGGAGGAGGGGGGCTATGGCACCTACAAGCAACCCCCCCAACTGATCTCATGGCTGTTCTACCCTTGATCTTCGCTCTCCATCACCGCTCTTCGCTCCTCAATTGGCTGCCTAGTTGTGGAGATAAAAAACTAGTCTTTCTCTCTCCTCTCTCTCTCTCTCTCTCCTGTATAGAGGCAATTCATGTGTAAGAAATCAAGAAGAAGAGGGGCTAAAGGATGCTTGTCCAGCTGTGATTGGATTGCTTCAAGATGAAGAGGAGGTTGAGGAAAGAGGTTCAGCACTGAGGAATGGTTGCTGGTCAGTCTGTGGGCTGCCCAGAATAATTATTAAAAAACCCGCAACACGCAAGACATGCGGTATGCTTCAATTTTATGAAGAAATTTGATTGCTTTTGTTGTTTCATGGTCCAAATGTTGTTCATATGCAATGAATTTTTGTTTGAATCTTGTTTGCATCATGCTTGAGGGCTGTAACTACAAAAATGTAGAACTGGTGATGATTTAGAGCCATTATTAATTCTTTAAAACTCGTAAAATGTGATTTTTAATAAAAATTAGTGGTCTTTTCGATTTTGAGTTGGAAAAAAGGAGTGAAAATGGGATAAAATCAAAGAAAATGTTAAGTTTCAGTAAAAATAATAAGCCAACACAAATAAATCAGAAAATACATATTTTCCATGAATAATAAATAGGAAAAAATAGTAAAAAAATAGAGGAAATTGGGATTTTTACGCTAAAAAAAATGGAAAAATAAGATTTATGTACATGAATTTTTGGCGAGGTTAAAGCATGAGGTTAAGCCTCAGTTTAGCTCCATTATTTGTGTTATAGTACGTGTTTATTGGTTTTTACATATAAAAATGATACAAAACAACCATTTACACCTATGCACCGCAGCAACACCTAAACGGTAAGGGGGGGAGGAAGTTTGTGCGATGATCTAATTGTTGGAAAGATACAAATTCTGATTTCCCTCTTTATGCATAGCATTTAGGGATTGTTCCATAATTAAATATAGGCGACTAGTAGCATAGAAGTTCCGGTGCTAGTTCCTAAAGCAGCGCAACACGTAATGCTTAGTTAAAATTCATGAAAGGGCTGTTTTTCACACCTCACATGGCTAGTTTTTTAATCATAAAATGGTTGTGCACAATCGTCATGCACCTTGCATCAAGCATGTCATGTGGTATCTCCTGGAATGCATTGCAATTGATTGATAAACTTTGACCAATGCTGAGAGGACAAGAAACCCAAGCTGTAGGTCTAGATGGGTGCTTCCGTGGGTGAAAGTTTTGTGAGGCAAATCAAAATCTCTTGGAACACTGAATTATGAAAGAGTGGAGTTTGTGGGAATGTTATATGTGTTAGCGATGCATCTTGGGGCCAATCCGCGAGGTGTAGGAGAGTCGCAGTGGAGCCGTGGCAATCAGTCGAGAGGTGCTTCCCTATGTGTGTATTACGAGGCATTATGCCTATATGTTATGGGATCTCCCTCTGAGAAGAAGGGAAGGTGAATGTTGGACTACATATTGGATACAAACACAAAATTTTCATAAGCATTTAGTACAAAGTGAGTTTTAGACGCTCCTGGCCCACGAGGCCGTGTGGTGGGGTTGTCTGCTGTCGTATGCATGAGGTCCAGCTAGTGCCATAGCCAGTGCTGGCCCATTTTAGGTCCCATCAGTGGTACATCTGCCGGGAGCTGTCTATAAGTGGTGGTTTTTGAATCTTGATCTTATAATGGACCTGTTAACTTTATTATATAGTTGATAGTTGCCTTGAAGTGGTGGAAGTTTCCGCCATAAGCATGATGATCAAACCAAGGAATCCCCGTAACCCTAAAGATACCTTGTCCATTCTAAATGATTTAGTGGGATCTTTGGCTAGAAATGTGATCGATTACTTTACCTTTTGCTTTGAAAGTGACACCATGCTGGAGTTTGGGTCACTGTGGTAAAATATCCATGGAGTAATCATGAGAGATAGTCCATGGGAGCTAGAGGAAAGATTAGGGAGCAAAAGTGATGTTAGGATGGCACATTCGTTTGTGATCCTCAAAAGCGATAAGTTTTTGAAGGAAAAGACCGTGACGCCATTAGTCAAAGTAATATATGCCTATGAGAAGGAGATACCTCCGATGCTAGGGCTTGATGCAATTGGGTTCCAAAGTGCAATTTTGCAGATCGATAAAGCATTGGACGATATCTACATATGTGGAAAATCCTTATCGAAAAGGAGGGTTCTATTAGGGCCTACTTCCGATTCTAGGGAAACAATAGCAAATGAGGATAGAATTACTAAAACACCAACATCAAGCAATGGAGTAGACTCCTTTGTGCATAGCATAGGACTCCCTAGATCACTCTGTGAGTATGCAAAAAGGGATAGCAAGGATGATATTAACCTTCCTACACCAGTAAAGGTAGAAATGGAAGAAGTTGGAGACCCCAAGACATTAGAGTTAGGTCATGAATATGAGAATTTTAATGGCCCAGTGCTGATCCCGAAGGAAAGGACTAAATGCCCTTCTCCTTATAGGGATCTCCCAGTGTTTCATGGGTTGGGTTAATGAGGATCCGATGGTGCATTTACGAGAATACGGCCTAACTTGCCTTGCAAGTGGGTTCAATGATATTCATCGGATGCTCGTATTCTCAAGTACCCTAAAGGGAGAGGCTAGAAAATGGTACTGGAGCCTCCCAAGGGGGTCTATTAAATCCTTTGAGGAGTTGAGTGATCGATTTTTAGATGAATATGAAAAGAAGGTTCCTATGACCCAAGTTTTAGGGTAGCTGATGCAGATTAGGCAAGAGTCCTATCCTTTTGTTAAAGAATATGTTAGAGCCTTTGATGATATTTTGAGGCTTTGGCCAAGAAGAGCTACTGCATTGCCAAGTGATGTGCTATGTGAGCTCTTTTTGAGTGGCTTAGAGATTAACATGCAAATCCAAGTGGGAATGTGGAATCCTAAGTCGTTAAGGGAAGCAAAGATGCATGCCATTGATTATGAGGGACATATTCAGAGATGTTGGGAAAACTTTTGGAGTTTTCTCCGCTCAGTAGTACAAGTGCATCCTAGCTTCCAACCATTTCTACAAGGAGACAGCTCACTTGTTGATACCAAGGCAGCCTATGAGAGGAACCTTGATAGCCAAAATCTCCAAGCAGAAAATGTCAATAGTAGGGATAATATACCCTCTTGGGATAAAAAGATTCCAAGACTAGTAAGTCCCATCAAGGCTTGCAACACTTCCATGAGAGGTAGTTGTGACGGTGGAATTGATAGAACCATTAGGTCCACAAGCTTAGATGAGCATTCTATGAGTGGTTCTAGTTGTGCTCCTAGTAAGGCTCTTGAGAGACCTTTCCGATTTATAGATGAATCATGCTTTCGAGTAGATGCTATTCCTTTTAGTAAAAACATGGTTCCTATGGCTAAGCAATTTTTGCAGAGTGGACAAAGGCAAGTAAAGACATCTCATATGAAGAAGATGTAGCATGCCAAAGGTCCACCTGTACTAAATAGAAGCCATAAGGCTGTGAGGCCATTTGGTAATGGTGATAAATCCACTGTGAGTCCATTGGACCAATGTGGGCAGATGAGGCAGTCTAAGAATATGAAAAGGGATATAAGATGGGTTTGGAGGCCCAAAACCCCTAAAAATATTGTTGGTGTGTCATCAGATGAAGGGCCAGGAATCGCATGTGGACATGCTTTGATGGATTCCCAAGAGGATGCGACTAAAGGCCATAATGTGACATCTGACAATAGGGACCACCACCCTGAGATGCATCTATGTGATGGGTCTAGGCTTGAAGCTCTGTCTAGTTTGGATCGTATCATTGACATATGTAATGGTCCAATTAGAAAGGAGTTGAATGATCATAAATCCATGATTCTCCTTGTAGGAGGAGTTACTGGAAAGTTGGGACAAGTGATCCATTTGAATGACGACCAAGGGGATGAGATATATCAACCTAATGATGTCATCCAGTCAGCTCATAGTACCCAAGAAGAGATGACCATTATTGAAAGGTGAGAATGATAGGTGAGAAGGATCGAAGCTTACACTCGAGAGCTATGGTGGGAGAGCAAGAGCAAGAAAGAGAGAGAAAAGAAATGGGAACTCCAACAGTCACAATGTGTGACCAGGCCTTCCTTTATTCAAACTATCACTAAAAGAACAAAGAATAAAGTGACGGTGACGGGGGTGCCTGCCACTTGCAGTGTGCAGTGGCAGTGACTGTCAATGTAGTAATACATGGGCAGCTAGGTGGAGGTGCCTTTACCCCTAACAACCTCCCATTAAAGGCGAATCTGCCCTAGTGAGGAGTGAAAAGAAAAAGAAAAAAAAGACAGTACAACATGTACACACGTACAACATGATGAGGAAAGATGTCATCTCATCCCACACCCATCAACCTCCTGAGGAAGGCAAAGCGCTCTGTAGAGAGGCTTTTTGTGAGCAGATCTACATGATTCTGGTCAGTCAAGATCTTGACAAGATCAACAGATTTTTCCTCAACGACCCCACATATGAAGTGATACCTCACCTCAATGTGTTTCATCTTCGCATGGAAGACCAGATTCTTGGCTAACTGAATAGCACTCATAGAATCCGAATGCAGTGTAGGGGTAGCATCAATACCAAGGTTAGCAACCAAACGGCCCAACCAAATGGCCTCCTTGCAAGCCTCAGTGCTGCAACATACTCGGCCTCTGTAGTAGAAAGGGCCGTGCATTTCTGCACCCTGGACATCCAAGAAATAACACCTCCAGCATAGGTGAATACATAGCCAGAAGTGGACTTCCTACTATCTGCATGTCCTGCATAATCAGAGTCAGCGTACCCCATGACTCTTGTATCCTGGTTGCCATAGCATATGCACATATCTGCAGTGCCCTTCAGGTACCTCATGATACCCTTCACGGCATCCCAATGCTTCTTGCCAGGTGTATCCATATAGTGTGCCACAACACCAACTGTAAAGGCAATATCTGGGCGAGTGGCGATCATGGCATACATAAGACTACCCACTGCGGATGCATAGGGAATCTTGGCCATCTCGGCCCTCTGTTCATCTATCTATGGACAATCAGCCTGTGATACCTTCACATAGGAAGGCAATGGACAGCCAATAGGCTTTATGTTCTGCATGCAGAAGCGCTCAAGGACTTTATGAATGTACTCCCTCTGTGACAAGTAGAGGAGTCCCTGATGCCTATTGCGTCTAATGCGCATACCAAGTATGTGAGCAGCCTGTCCCAGATCTTTCATCTCAAAGCTCTTCTTGAGCTGAGCCTTAAGAGCATCTAGCTCATCATGAGCTTTCCTTACTATCATCATATCATCCACATAGAGCACCAAAATCAATAAAGAACCATCACGGGCTTTCTTTGTGTAAAGACACGGATCCATAGCACTCCTGCTATAGCCCTGTGACTGCATAAAGGCATCAAAATTATGATACCACTCCCTATGTGCCTGCTTCAAGCCATAAAGACTTTTCTTCAATTTGCACACTAGGTGCTCCCTGCTAGGTTCTGCAAAGCCCTTAGGTTGCTCCATATAAATCTCATCATGCAAGTCCCCATGTAAGAAAGCCGTCTTGACATCCATCTGGTATAAATCCAAGTCAAGTTGAGCAACCAAAGCCAAGACTAAGTACATGGTGGTCATCTTAACCAGAGGAGAAAAGACCTCATCAAAATCCACACCATGCTCCTGCTTAAAACCCTTTGCTACCAATCTAGCCTTGTATGTCGACTTGGGGTGTCCAAGGGTACTTTTCAACTTGTACACCCACTTGCATGGCAAATCCTTCTTGCTCGTAGGCAAGGAAACCAAATCGCAAGTGTCATTCTTATGCAAGGAGTCTATCTCAGACTGCATAGCCCTCTCCCAGGAGTGACTATCACCCCTGCGCATAGCCTCATCATAAGTGAAAGGCTCTCTTGCATCTGTAACCAAGACATAATGCATTGAGGGTTGAAATCTATCAGGTGGACATTTGTCTCTAGTAGACTGTCTCACGGTAGGCTCTGCTGCCTGCCCAGCTGCCTCTCCAACACCCTGACCATGAGCATTTGTTGCAGCTGTAGGCTGTCCAACTTGCTGTGTGGGAGCTCTCAGCTCCTCTTGAAATATGACTCTGCAAATCTCAACAACTCTCTCAGGCTGTCGATGCATCTTATCTTCATGGAAGACTACATCATGACTGAGGATGACTTTCCACATTTGCAGATCCCAGAGATGGTAACCCATCTCGCCTGCATCCCCATAACCAAGTAAAATGCATTTGACACTCTTAGGATCCAGCTTACTTCTCTTGTCCCTGGGCACATGGCAAAATGCCTCACATCCAAAGAAATGGAGATGTGCATAAGAGGGAGGTTTTCCAGTCCATACCTCCTTTGCAACTTGGAAATCCAAACCACTAGAAGGTGATCTGTTTGTGACATGCATAGTTGTACTAACTGCCTCAGCCCAAAAGATCTGTGGTAGGCATGTATGGCTAAGCATACTGTATACACGCTCCTGGATGGTTCTATTCATCTGCTCAGCCAAACCATTTTGGGGGGGTGTAGGGGGCGGTCAACTGATGCTTAATACCCCTCTCATTACATAACTGCTCAAAAGCACATGAGACATACTCACCCTGATTATCTGTCCTTAGGCATTTTAGTCGATACCCAGACCGGTTCTCAACCAATGCAAGCCATCTCTGAAACACAGTCAAGACATCGGATTTCAGCTTAATGGGATAAGCCCAAACTTTCCGTGAAAAATCATCTATGAAAGTAACAAAATACTTTGCACCACCCATAGACTGACAAGGCATAGGCCCACAGACATCCGAATGCATCAATGCCAAGGGCTCACTCATGTGTGGCCTACCAGACTTCTTATGCGTAGACCTAGTCTACCTGCCATAAAGACAATGCTCACATGAATCAAAACATGCATAATCAAGGGGCGGTAAGTACTGCAAACTAAAAAGCATCTTTATTCCCTTCAAAGACATATGGCCCAAATGGGCATGCCAAAGAGATACATGTGGGATAGAACCCACGGACAAAACATGATCAAGGGAAGAAGCGGATACAATCAAGGGATATAGGCTGCCAGCCTTGGCACCTCTCGCAATCACAAGTCTGCCACGAGTGATATTCCATACAGAGTCTCCAAAAGATACATGATAACCTGCATCATCAAGCTGTCCAGCTGACATGAGATTGCGTGTCAAAGTAGGTACATGATATACATCTTGCATAACAAAACTGTTGCCAGAAGGAAACTGCAGCCTAATATCACCAATGCCCACAATGTCAAGAGAGCTGTCATCACCCAAGCACACAGAACCTGAAACAGTACGGTATGAATGAAACCACTCTCGACAAGGTGTCACATGAAAGGATGCACCTGAGTCCAAGAGCCAAAACTGTGCATATATAGAGTATATCTCTGTATATAGAGTGTATCTCTGTCATCTGCGAAGCACTAGAAGAAGCTGCAAGGATATAATCATCATCATCAATGTCCTTAGGCTGTATAACATTGATCTCTTCAATTTTAACACTGGACTTTGCAGGCACTATGCTGCGATCAGAAGACTTATCCTGCACTTTGTCTTTCCCCTTATCTTTGCGCCTTTCATTGCGCAGTTCATGGCATTGTGGCCTAATATGGCCCTTTTTCCTACAATGGTGACAAGTAACATCTGCATTCGTGCCACAGGATTTGCTATGTGACTTCCCACGAGACTTGGACCAAGTTTTTTGAGAATCCCGTCCATGGCCACTACCACTGCCATGCTTTCCATATCCATCATTCCTGCCTCTAACTGTCATAGCATGCGACAGATGAGAGGCATCAAAATTCTTACGATTAACCTCTTCCTGCAAAAGAGCACTCTCAACATTAGATAATTTCAAGGTAGCAGCAGAGGTACATAATGCAGTGCAGAATACATCCTATGACTCATTAAGAGTACCAAGCAAGAAAAGAGGAGTAACATCCTCTACAAAAGTGATGTCATGCGAAGTCAAGTTTTTGAGTATAGCATGGAATCGGCTCAAGTGAGCAGACATGGCCACATTCTCCTTCATGTGTAGATCCATAAGCTACTTCAGCCAATACATCTGACTCGCTGGACTTTTCTTGTCATAGAGATTCTTGATTTTATCCCACAACTGCCATGCACTCTGTTCTTCCTCAAATACATTGTAATGAACTTGTTCTGTGAGAGATAATACAATAGTGGACTTGCATAACTCATCAAGCTCAAACCATTCCTCATCTGGCATAGTTGCAGGCGGCTGCTTGTTGAACCTCAATGGTTGGATTTGTGATTTCTGCACCAATACCTGCCAAATTTGGCTCTTCCAATAAGAGTAATTCGTACCATCAAGCTTAGTGATATTGAAAATAGCATGATCAGTGGACGAACTCGCCATAATGCAGGCTGGAAGACTGTAGACAGTTCAAAATTGCTTGTTGTTTACTACAGAAAATGACAAAAAAATCACCAAAATCGAGAGAAAATGGCAAGAAAAGTGTAACCAAAGCTACTGTCCACCAAGTACTAGTGAAAATACATCATTTCAAAATATTTCAGCATGAAAAATCCATGTCAGTCCGGAGTTATATGCTTGCTGTAATAAATGACAGCAAGGTACTGTGAGAGGCAATTGCTGACCAAATCACTGCATCAAGTAAAGAAATGATAGCCAAGACATGACATCTTGGAGAAACCTCAAGTTGATATTCTTGAGCATCAGTTTACACTTAATCAAGGTTTACAATAGCCATTGAACACATTTGATAATGACCTTGATCATGGTTATGATGACTGGCACATATCCGATGATGATATAATACATGATTTGGGCATACATGAATAGGAAGATGGCATTGTGATTCCCTATGATCCGAGAGATTATGGATGTGATCATGGACTTGATTATGGGGATACTTCATTGTATCCAGTTAATCCGGGTGGATTGGAGTATGTGGTTGATGGGAATTCTCTTCTCTTGGACAATCATTATGACGGAATACCTTTTTCTCCAGGAGGTTAATGGATTGCTTGGGATCTCATTTAGACCAGCAGCTATCTTTTTCGTAGACTCTTTTGGCTGAAGATTGGTTATCTCTGGCCATATTTTAGTGCAGGGAAGATTGCAAACAGCTTACTGTTTTACACTAGGATTTTCTTTGAACTTTGAACAGCCAAACCCAACCTACATGGGCTGAAATCACTTACCAAGAGCTCCATTTTGATGTGTAGCATGCCTTGATCGGAGTCTCCTACATAAAGTTATGACAGATTTACTATAACAGGGCCATGTAGTAAACAGCTTGCTGTCCATTGTCTGTAGCTCACATTTACTCAAGATACTTGGGTCAAAATTCATTTTTATAATTCCCCAATAAGGCCCATGTATCGTATATACCCCAATGACCCATCATACGCAATAATACCTCTTCATTCACTTGTATACCCCTGTAATAATGCATCAAAGTGGTATTCTGATCTGCTCCTGCCCAGTTATCATAAGTGCCCAAATTGTTTTTGAGGGCAAAACCTTCTGGTGGGGATGGAATGTAAGAGAGGGGGATTTAATAATTGGGAAACACTAGCTACACTGGCTGGTATATAGGGTGTTAGGGACTTGATTTTTGGATCATCAGATTATAATACAAGTCTCCTTTCATCTTCATCTCCTTCTCCAAGCTCTCATGGCTTCTTTCTCTCTCTTTCTATCTTTCTCTCTCTTTTTCTAGTCTTTCTCTCTCCTTTTCTTCTCTCTCTTTTGTCCTCTTCATGACAACAACCTTTGACAATATGTTCTCAGTAAATACAAAGGAATTGAATATTCAACTCAAGTAAGAGTTCAATACTTTAAAGAAAGGAAATATGTCTATAAATGAGTATGTTTTGAAGATGAAAGACATTGCAGATGCCTTTGTAACTAATGATGTAATACTTGATTATGATGATTTTATTTCATCAACTTTGGATGGCCTTAATAATGAGAAAACCTAGAAATCTTTTGTAACTTCTGTGTATGTATGAAAGCCAATTCTAAAATTTGACAAGTTAGTCTCTCACAAATCATTATAGAGATTGACATGCATGATCATCTGAAAGAAGTGGTGAAAATGTCTAAGCTTTTTACTCAATTTTAAGAAGGGGACATGGTAGGTCCTCTTCAAGAGGTCATGGTATGGGTCATGCTGGTGGTAACTAGCAAAATAGGTTAAATCAACAAGTTGGTGATATGTAGATTTTGAGAGACCATGGTAAATCTAGAGATAGGGGGATTTCCAAAAGAAATGGTGAATGGAAGAACAAAGATTCTAATAATTCTACTATTTTTTATCATTATTGTAATGGAATAGTTCATATTGCACTCCATTGTTATGATAAGAAGGATGACATTTACAATTGAAATTCAGAACAATAAAATTATGCATTAACTTTAAGATAGAATAATAATAATAATGAGTGTTTGTCATACAACATATGATGAATACTATTATAGAAAAATATGCATATGATGATGTATGTTATGTTGATTTAGGTGCCTCTAATCATATGACCATTATGCTAAATGGTTTGGAGAGATGCCAGATTTAGAAAGTTGAGGTGTTTTATATGTGCCATCCATCATAAAGAATTTGCTATCCATTGGTCAAATTGTAGAGCAAGAGCTACATGTTAGATTTAATGCAAAGGGATAATTATTGAAGACTTCAATAATAAGTGTATTGGTCACATGTTTACTTTGGATGTTGGAATCCCTACTATAAATGCTACTACGTATGCTAATAGCAAAGGTGTGGTTGTAGACATTGAAATATGGCATAAAGTATTGAACATACAAATTTGCAAATGCTAAAATTAATACAATCCAAAAAATTGGTTATAGGTTTGCCTACATTCAGAGTTGTAGAATTACATAAAGTTTGTGAAGCATGTGAGTTTTGAAAGCAAGCAAGCAAGGCAATTGTTTTTGTATGACAAACATACAAGCAAGATTATACTTGAATGTATACAGATGTTTGGGGGTCTAGCCAAAATGTATCTCTTTGTGGAAGCAAGTATTTTGTTATATTAATTGGCAATCGCTCTAGCAAACTCTAGGTATATTAAATGAAGAAAAAGAGTAAAGTGTTTGAACACTTCAAAACTTTCAAGGTTGTTGTTGAAATAGAAACAAGCTTCAAAGATAAGTGCTTGAGGTCAGATGGAGGGGCAAAATACTTCTCTAATGAGTTTAGTGACTCCTTGAGATTTCATGGGATAAAGTGACCATTTATATGTAGACATATCCCCCAACAAAATGGGTTTATAGAAAGAAAAAATAGACACATTGCAAAATTTGCACAGGTATTGATGATTGAGAAATATATACCCAAGAATTTTTTTTCTAAGTTTGTCCATATTGTTGTCTACATTCTGAATAGATCTCCTGCAGCTGTAGTTCTTGGTACGACTCTTGAAGATTGTTTTATAGGAAAGAAACCTAATGTATCACACTTGAAAGTGTTTGGTTGTATTTTATATATTCATGTTCCTGATGAGTTGAGAAAGAGATTGGACCTAAAGATTGAAAAATGTATTTCTTGGATATTCCACTAAGCAAAAAGGGTATCGTCGTTATAGTCCTATTAGTGGTGAGATTTGGATATTATTCTTTATGAGATGAATAGTTGGTATGCATCTAGTGGAGATGCATTAGATAATGTGATGATCATAATAGCCATGTGCAGATAAAAAATAAATTGAGCCTACTTTTTTTGAGGAAGCTTGTGATGTAACCGTTTGAGATATCCTAGTGGCATAAATTAGTGGTCCATAGAGATGATTTTCTAGGAAAGGTTTCTCCATACTCATTCAAATAACACAATGATTTCTACCTAGAATCTCTAGAGTCCACTTCGCAATACAAGGTATTGGCCATTCCTTGTGAGAATTGACCTAAATTTTGGTTTTTAAGTAAGCTAAGGTTTCCTATTTGGGGTAACATTAGGTCTTTGAGCAATTGCTTGTGTTAGATTGCATGAAGCAAAGCCAACTCATATTGCACTTGGTTCAAGGAGAGTGAGGAATGAGGGGGAGTATGAGTATGTCAACCCCTCTACATGTAAGGAAAAGTCTCACTCCGTTTTCCTAAAATGATATGGAGTCAAGATTCTAATTGTTTCTAGGAGTCTAATTTTCCTATACTCTAACACATCGAATTTATGAGAAGCTCTCGTCTTACAAAGACTACCCTACCTTATGGTGGATATCTTAGGAATCATGCCCTCTCACTATCCTCGATTGGTAGTTTTAGTTGTCAACTTACCTAATACATTTAAGTTGTACACATAAAATCAACTTCCATCATTAAATCCTTTTAATCACAGTATCCATTCACGTAATTTAGATCAAAACACATAAACAATGAAATCAATCCTTTTTAAGAAGTAAAAATTTTTATTTGATAGAAATTATTATACAAATTTTCACCTTTTTCCCATACAAAATAATGGCATGAATACCTTTATTTTTCTCAGATTTTTGCCCCTAACTAGTACTACCAGGGCCTCAAGAAGTTCGTCTTGAGTTGCATAGGGGTTTGGACAACCCCTAGGAGCCTAGGAGTTAACTGGCCAAAGCCCCCTTGTGCCCTCAACTCCTCCTGCCCACCAAGGATCTCCCTACGGAGTGACCTCTCACCATCGGGGTCAGTCTGAAACTCTCCATGGTAGTAACTAATCCCCCTTGGAAAAAAGGACCCATAATAGCTAGCCATGGGGAGGTTTATTCGGGGAGGGGGGGTCACCGTATAGAAGCCCTCTATATCATGTGCATTCAAAGGATAGTTAAAAAACCCCTTTTTAAAATTTTTACACCATTATATATATCCCTTCTGTGAATTTTGGAGGCAATAGTTATATCCCTTCTATAAATTTAAAATTCAAAGAGAGTGCATTTTTATGGCCCCTTCTATATAATTCAAATTAAAGCATGATGCTGCAATACTTTAGCCATAGAATTTTCACTATGATCTAAGATGGACATTCCCTCCCTCCAACAGAACGTATATGTGATAATGACTGATTGAGAAGGAGGAGCCTGAATATAAAGGACAAAAATATGCCATAAATGGTAGCAGATCGACTTGCATAAAATGCTCAAATAAGCATCATAATGGTCACAATAAATGTCTAAAATACCTAGAAATATCAAGTATGAACTAGACTCACATGAGCTAACTAGAGTACTAACACCCTCTCTCAGATCATGGGTGATCTGATACAATAGAATGATACAGTGATAATGACTCATCATAGTCCATATAACAAAGACCACCAAAATAAGACCATGGAAACCCAAGTACTAGGTGATCAAGCCACCACCAAGGTTCCTCAAAGAGAACCTAAGTGTCAATGTCAAGCGTCTAATACAAGACCATCCTGTCAAAAATGCCTCTAAACATACGTGACCATGGATTTCTTCCCTTTGGCCAAGACCACCAAATTGTCACCTCATATGAGCTCGAGCTAGGAGCCAATACCACTCTCTATTAAATAACAACACATCATGAACCTAGATGTCAATCCTAACTCCAAGATTTCAAAACCTATCAGATTTTAGTTGATGTGTCAAGGATGTCCCTCTCTGGAACCTATACACCTATATACATATATAGATGAGGCGTACTTGCCCCATCTTGCCACGCGCTCACACTCCCTCTCTTGCACTGGAGATTCATGAGGGATGACCGCATCACCGATACTAGAAAGCAAGAAGGGCCACCAAGCCCTTTCTACGGTTTGAACAAGATGATCATGTCTGCCCCTTGGCCTTGGCCTTGGCTAGGATCTGAGTTGGAGTCAGAGAAAGAGGATGACTGAGCAGAGGAGTTAGGATCGTGCTTCATCTTCATCTCCGCCCTCCTTGAAGCCACTCACTCATTTCAATCCTTGCTCAAATGTCCCTTCTTACCAGAATGATAACATTGGGCTGGGCCTTTAACTTCTTCTTCCTATCACTCCTCTCTAAAGCTATAAAGGCCTCATTGGATCCACCAGACAAGGAGGAAAGCCTCTCTTATAACTGAAAAGATGTCTCATGCTCAAGTAGCATCAAGGACGTATGTAGAAAACTGACAAGTGTCAATGTTGTTTGAGCTCACAAAGGATTGGCCACTCCATTAAACTCTAGAGGGAAGCGAGGGCATCGGCCTCACATCCTATCTCGGTACCCAAGAACCTATCAAGCCCTCGCAAGGTGACACTTAATCATTTTTTAATGCCCACTTTTATTTTCACTCCAACCGTTGTCAAGTGTTTTTCTGAAAACTGAAAACCCCTAGTAAAATTGTAGTTAGGTTTGATTTCTGCTAGCTTAGTTGTTTGCGTGACATTTTGTTTTGTTATTTTGTAGTTGGATTTCTTGTGTTTGTCTAGCTTAGGATTTGCTTCTGTCATTTTGTTTGATTTGTTGAATGTGAAACTTGATAGCCTTGGTCGAGCTTGGTATTTTTTTGGACAGGATGAAGCTTGTGTTTGCTAATAGCTACCGAACATTGTGGAGCAATGTATGTTTTTTTGTCGAGACTCTTGCACATCATGGGGATAATGGGTTCACGAGCACTTCACGTTGCACTTGTTGATGCACTGCACTCGGGGGTCGTCTCCTGTTCTTATCAAATACTTCCATACATGGGTTGGGCTTATGCACATTTTGCACCATCGTTGAGCACTAGCATGGCATGAGGTTCGCTGCAACTATATGCAGTAAATTTTAGATGCACGCGCACATGAGAGAGCACCTATCATTGAGCACGCACATTTCTTGTACGCACCATTTGGGATGCTCATCACAAAGCTAGAAACCTCTGGTTGAGAGTGTAAGGTGGTTGGGAGAGTTCGAGGGTCATGAAGGACGCCACGAATTGTAAGAAGGGTTGTTCATATTTGGTCAACATCTTGAGGACCATCAAATTCTTGAGTGATTGTGAGATTTTGGATGGGTGGAGCGGAGATTGATATTTTTTTTATGAGAGTTGAGAGGTGAGGATAAGAAATTTTTAATTAATTAAGGAATTTTGTTTGCATCTTGCATGATGCACGATCACATCTAGATAGGCTAGGCACAATTCTTCAAATGCATACATTATTTTTGTGTGAGCATGGATTGATTGATTGCATATCATGGATTCAACATTGCATATTTTTCCAAATTATGTATGATTGGGCACGGAGTTCATTTCAAAAAATCATATTCCTGCTAGGACACACTACATTAAAAAAACAGGTTCATATCAAGAGAATGCTTATTTTGAAGACTCGAGGATTAAAGGAAAAGATCGTATGTTTTACATCGTCAACGAGTATTTCTTGAAGAAAAGAGGACATGTGTGGTGAAAGTGTGTACAATTACAAGAACAATAGGCCAAGGAAGGGAATAAGTTGTCCAATATAAAATATAGAGAAAATTGATGCGATTAATGAAAATCAATATTTCTGCTCAATTTTGATATATTTTCGTAATTCTACTTATGTAGGCTTGTCGACCAAATGCGTTCCGATCGTTTTGAGTAGCCAAACAACTATATTCGGAGTTCAAATGAGGAAGTTATGATCCAAACAAGTTGCAAACATGCATAAAGCAGAAAAAACGAAAATAGTGAAAAACAGTAAAAAAGCAAAAGCCAAAAGCTGAAAGCAAAAAACCTAATGTGTGTGAGTGCGGATAGAAAACTATATAAGGAGATGAGAATGGAGAGTTAAGGGCCCCTTCCCTTGTATCTTCTTGTCATCTTGTGAGAGATGTGAGAGGAGGGTCGCATGCGAGAGAATTTCTGGACGTGCTATTGTGGAAAAGGAAGAAGTTAGACTTTGTGGAGTCAAGCTTTAGATCGAGGCTATTAAGGTATGAGAATATAATTTATTTGGTTTTTGTCAAAAGTTTTGATACTTTCTTTGTGAGTTGTCTTGTGTGGTTGTGGGCTTCGTCGAATATTTAAATTTTCCAAGTTGTGTTGTGCATTCGACAAAGTCAATTACCCTAACCGGAACTCCTTTATATCTCGTTATCGGGTTGTGAGTGAGGCTAGTTCTCGATCACCGCTCGCGTAACATCTCTTTTTTGGTGCCCCCGCTGAGGAGTGTCGAAATTGACATCGTTGTTGTTTTGAATATGTGTTTGTTTTGATTTCTTGTGATTGTTGAAAATGGTTGATGAATTTCCTGAGTTCCATGGTAATCATACTGAAGATCCCGAAAGATTTTTAGAAAAAATAGAGCTGTGTTGTTTGATAGGGAGAGTGACTAATCTTGAGGCTAAACTCCAAATTCTTAGGTATCAATTGCAGGGAGAAGCATGAAATTGGTTGCTTGACTTTGAGAGAAGACTGAAATTTGAGAGACAGAAATTGGACTATGAGACTATTAAAAATGCTTTTCTATCTAGTTTGAAAAAAAGAGAAAGTCAAAGTGAGATTTGGGTGAAAATAGAAACTTGTGTTAAAAAAGATGATTAGTGTGTTGAGGAGTTTACTAGGGAGTTTGAAAGATTGTGGAATCGATGGAGTTTAACATTGTTAGAAGGTGAGATAGTCCAGTTATGTTGAAGATAATATATTTTGTAAATGGGTTGAAATTAGAATACTGGAGAGTGAAATTAGAGGTAAAAAACCCTAAAACTTTTGAGGAAGCGGTGAAGATAGCTCAATATCAAGAGAGGAAGACCAAAAGAAAAAAAGAGTTAGGGTTTGATGAACCAAGGGAAAAGTTGAGTTTAAGGCAAGTTGAGAGAAAAGTTTTTGAGGAGTGGAGAGTTAGTTATGCCTATCCTGAGAGAGGTATACTATTTTCGCTATTTAGGAGAGATGAGTTGACTTGTGAGAAATCAATTGAAGTATGTGAGGAGAAACTCCCTAGGGTGGTTGAGGAGAAAAATACTTGTTTGATTGATTGGAGTGAAGAGTCTAGGAGTGTGAATTCATACCCATTGACCACGGATACTTCTAGTCGAGTGATTAGTGATTTAACTAAAGAAGAGGGATCGAGTGATGATACTTTGAAGCTTGAGGACTATAGAGATGAGCCAGAGATGGATCTGAGTTGTAAAGAAGAAAATGAGAGACCATATTGTTTTAAGGACCAAGAGTTTTCATGTTCTTTGGGAGAGGATGAGAGTCAAGAAAGTTTTGATATTTTTGATGAGAAAAGGAGTGATGAAAATTCTGATAGTCATGGCAGTGTTGAAGAGAGTAAAGACAATTTAGAGAGTGAGCTTGTTTGCTTTGGTGATAGTATAGATGGATCTAATTGCTTGAAAGATGAAGAGAGAATTGAGGATGAATTTTTGAGTTTGTTAGAAGACCATGAGGCGGAGGGCTTAGAAACTGTAAGTTTTCAAGATGAAGTTAAGGGTTCGAATTTGTTGCCTGATGAGTTTGTTGAGTTTGGTTATGAGTTTGTTAATCAAGAGAGTATTGAGGTTTTGGGTTCTGACTCTTGTTGTGATTTTGGTGTTGGTGTTGTTGACTCTGATGAGTCTTGTGAGTTGGTTGTTGATGGTTTGAGTAGCCTTGGAGAGGCTTTTGTTTGTGGTGTTGATGATGTGGTTTTGAGTAAACCTAATCTCTTACTCCTTGATAGTTGTGTAGATAATTGTTTGGTTGATTTTGGCAACAATGACGAATGATTCTTAAAGTTTAAGCACTATATAAGAGGGTTTTTATTTCTATATTATTCATTGAATTTTAAATCTCTTGTTGTATACGAAAGATATCTAGGTCTACGATGGCCACAAAGAAGCTTCCCCTTAGAGCTTGATATCATATTTAGCTTCATGGGATATCTACTACCTTAGATGTAGTCTTGTACAATGACACTTTACAGCTTACGAATTGATCACCCCTCCCCTCCCTCCTTCTCAACCTAACTCAACTTCCTTAAGCCACCTTGAGGGGTCCTCCTTAAAATCCCCATGAGAAATGCAAGTGAAAGCCATGTATAGTGGCCCTAAGAAAAATAAAAAAATATCAGTGCTCTTTTGATTTCATCATTCGAAGGAAAGTTTCTCAAGACTTGTTTGCAAGATTGTACAATATCTCTACCACATAGAAAGTAGGAGATGCTTTTTGGCATAGGGACATGATAGACCTAATTGCTTCACAAAAGAATGTTTTCATGCTTTGCAATGTGATGCAGAGCCTTTTTCTTTATAGACTTGATGATTGATACTTAGCGTTATTCAATATATACAAAGCATATCACTGTAACTCACAAGGACTTCCAACTTATAAGAAATCTTCAAGCAATGAAGGATACGTTTGTTTGTAATGTTATATTTTTTGGAATAGTGTTCTCCTTATACACTACACATATGACTATACTCTAGTGCAAAACTATTTTACTCACCTAAAAATATGAATTAATTTTTGAGTCTCATCCTTCACTCTCAACTTCAATGTGCATTTTCACAGCAATTTTTGCTAGCATTGTCAGTTTCAATAGGAAAAACATTTGAAA
Source organism: Lygodium microphyllum (assembly GCF_053477565.2). Taxonomy (NCBI): domain Eukaryota; kingdom Viridiplantae; phylum Streptophyta; class Polypodiopsida; order Schizaeales; family Lygodiaceae; genus Lygodium; species Lygodium microphyllum. Next base: position 69,053,581 of record NC_141145.1, read on the forward strand.
ATTTACCATTTCTCATTATAGACTTTACTCTTGATACTTTTGTGTAGTTTATGTGGTATGAAGTTTCTAAGGGCTAGTAATCACAATGTTCATTTCTTGATTATCAATTCATCCATAATTTTGGTGTAGGATAATTTTAAAAATAAAACTATATGGGAATGCGATAAAACTTCACACGTGCACCTGTTAGGCTCTTCATGCCTCTGTATAGTCCATGTGGTGTAAAGTTTCTAAGGGCTAATAAATGTAACATTCTCGATTATCGATCCATCCATAATTTTGTATATAATAATTTTAAATTTACCAAACTATATCAAAATGCGATGAAACTTCACACATACATCCATTAGGTGGCCAAGAGTCCTTTTTTTTTTTGCTTAAGTGGTGTATAGAGTTCATGGGATCCATTAGCCTACCCACATAGTATTTCTAGGCTTTTGATAGACTTCATAGACTGAGGTCAACGAAACCCATAAAAATGATGCAAAACCACCACATGGTTTCTCTGTGAGAAAGTCATCTCACATTTTGGTTGCCCTATTGAAATTGTCAATGACCAAGGGACACACTTTCTTAAGGAAGTGATTGAACACTTGCTATTTACATTCCTGGACATCCATAGAAATTTTAGACCTTACTATTCCCAATTGAATGGTCATGCAAAAGACAAAAATAAATTTTCCATTAGTGTCTTGACAAGAACCATCTTATCATTGTGTTTAGACTGGATCATAAGCTGATGGCAACACTGTGGGTCTATTAGATAGCTTACAAGATTGGCATGGGAAAAATCCATTCTGACTTACCTATGGCATGGATGCCATTATGCCCATTGAGTTCTTAGTCCTAGCTTGTGCATTGCCAACCACAAATCATGGAAAGGTATTAAGGCATGGCAACATCACCTATAGAAGAGCTCAACTGCCTCATGAAACATGTCGACTAGCCATTCACATCCTTCTTGTTAAAAAAGCCTAACGAAAGGCCTGGCTTGACAAGCATGTCAAGCAAAGATCCTTCAACAAAGAGAATCTCATGTTACTTTACTCAATTAAAGGGCATAAGCAAAATAATGTTAATACTCCTCTACTATATGTATAGAACATATCTTTTATAAATGATTTAAGAAACAACAACAACACACTCCTACACCACATTTTTGACCAAATCCATTAGCCCTAGTTATAGATATTTGAGCTATTACCATTAGCAACTTACAAATGGAAGATGATTCCATTATTCTAGTAGCTTACCTTTACATGTGCCTTACAATAGCTAAGTCAATCGTGGCTGATGCACTCATTAATGAGGGGTTAGATTATAATATAGTTGCTTACTATTATTAGAAAAACCTAGGCCAATGAACATAGCTATAGCCAATGAATGAAAAGTTTAATCCATATAGAGAATGGCCTTAATCCTTGTTGGAAAAGCATAAATTGACTATCACCATCAAGACTAAAGGCATCTCACCACGATTCTATGTTCTTTCAAAATTTGAGGGGAGTGACACTAAGATTCTTTTGGGACAAAAATTCAAGTTCTTGATTGATTGCAATGCTAACAATTTGATAAATCCATTTGTCTATAGTTAGCATATGTATGAGTGATTACAATCTTTAGTTCTAGAGAGGTGCAATCTGAGCTATCACTCCTATATCTTAGTTTGACCAATCACCTAAAAACACAATACTCTTAACCCACTTCTTGAAAAATTAAGCTTGCAAGAAGCCATCTATTATCTCCACCACACAATGGAAGTGGAAAATCAAAACTTCCTCATGTAGCTTTACACATTGCATGCCAAGAAAACACAAGAAAATCACACTCATCAATGATGCTAGCCTTACAGTAACCCATGCATAATGCCTCGATGGGTTCCAGGCCCTTATTGATGCACAAGGGTATTATGAAGCCCCCCACAAACTCTAGCTACTAAAATTTTCCATGCCTACATGCATGGTCACAACCCATACACCAACCACTACAATCGCTCCGATGACATCCTATAAACCAACCCAATGATGTGTGTGCACTATGTGTAATAGCTAGGCCACCATAAGACCTTCATGTTGCACTCCTACTCAATAAAAAGATTCACTTATATCTTCTACTCTACCAACCACCTCATCTTTACATTCAAATTTCCTAATCATCTCAACATCTCAATCCTCTAAACTGGCTATAATCATCATTGATACAAATCATCTACTCCCAACTTATTGTAATATTTCCGCAACGGAATATTGAAGATCCTAAATCTCACGCAAAAGTGGTGCAAAGTAATCTCCCGCAATGGAAAAATGTTGGTGGCTAAGTGCTCCCTCTGCATGCATCATCAAATTCCAGCCCGCGTTGCACACAAGAGTCCGTGGCTAAAAACCCGCAAACCCACGCGGGAACACCCTTCACGGGAAAAGAAAATGGATAATGGATATTTTTTTGGCAATTTTTTTATAATAACCCCCTCCCCTTTAGCCGTTGCATGGCGGGGGAGAGGGAGTGTGAGAGGAGCATGAGCTAAGTGGAGTAGAGAGGAGCATGGGGAGGGGAACATGCCACCACCCATGTGTGTGGCTACCTCCCTCCTTCAAGCCTATAAGAACTCCTCTCAAGCTTGAGACGTGGGAGGGGAGGGAATCACGCTGCCCGCCCTACTGCTGTGAGGAGCCGCCAAGCTTTCGCCGTCGCCACGCTGCTGCCACGCCCCCTACCATCATCACCATCATCATCATAATCATCATCCTCTTCCTCTCCTTCATCATCATCCTCATCATCCTCTCCTCCATCATTTTCTCACATCATCTACTGTGGACAGAAGCTTAGAAGCTTCTTTGGAAGCTTCCACTAAAGGCTTCCATAAGCCTTCTTTCCATGTGCCTTCCCTGGTTTCTAAAAACTCGTCTTGTAAGCCCCAGTTTCTGCACCGGGAAAGAAATTATCAGCCTAATAGGCAGTTTCGGAGATCGGGAAAAAGGGCAAGGAGAATTCGCGGAGTCCAAGTCCACTACGTCATTGATGGCTCCAAAGCAAAAGTCGCGAGGCGCACACATGGGAGCTTCCACCCCGAGTACGTGACTGGACAACACCCCGAATCTTAACGCCTAGGTTTCGATAAATTTCCTGCATGAAAAGGATGCATTTAAGCATGTTTAATTCTCGTAGGCAAGTTTAAATACATTGGGAAATCTATTTGCTTGCCTGATTTATAAAATTTAGTTACATGTTGTGCATTTGCAATTGCTTGCACTTCCGTGGTCAGGATGAAATTCTAAACGTATGATGCATAAATTGAAAGACAAAATTGTGCAAGGCATCTTGTTGCATCGCGAAAAAGGATAGGGCATAAACACAAATGCTCTTACGTAGAAATCTCCTAGTTGTAATTCGTATATAAGATAAATCATAGACGGACATAAAATGATGTCCGAATAGTTGCAATGCATGGAAAGGATTTATGTATCTTGCAAATTGCCTGCGATGATGGTTGCATTTTGGGTTGGGTTAAGTACCAAAGGAAGGATGAATTTAATGATGGACTCATGGTATTCGCTCATGCATGGAGTTCTTTATCAAAGTTTGAATGCATCTTCATTAAAAGTATTTAAAGTTTTGATTTCGTTGCATCATTATAGTTTAGGGCAAGGAAAAGAAAAGATCTTTGTAAATCTTTCAGCTGCATAGAAGGAAAATGTCTTTGTTCTTGGAATCGCATATTGCATGGAATGATGCATCTCACCTATCTTCCAATTATTTACATCTTTTAGGGGAAGTACTTGCAAATTTAGAAGAATGTATTTGCATCTAATAGAAAGATAATCTTAAATCGTGGGTTGGTTAGAGCAACTAAGTAATCCGCATGCAAAATCATAAAGGTACGATTAGATTGCAAATAACGATCACCTCTAAGTGCTAGGTAGGGTTAAGCTACGTTAAAATTCAGCCTAGTATTGCACTTAGGATGCCGACGTAATATTTTCGATCCCTAAGATCCACATTCATGGAATGTTAGGGTTAGCTAAATGCTCGTGCAAGATTGATCTAGGGTTCTTATCCTAATGTTCGGATGACCAAATGCTAGATTTTTGCAAGGAAATTAGGAACCCTAGGGCCAAAGCGTTATCGGCCTAGTAGGGTTAGGGTTGGATTGGGTCAATAGGACTCCCAAACCCTACATCTTGGTCAAAGGTATTCTTGGCCAAGGAATACCGTGTGATGGGAGAAATAATCCCACAAGTTAGATGCGACCCCTATCTCGTGCAACAAGTTGCAACGTTGCATGGTTTTGTGTCTGAATCATAAAACAGTATTGCCACTCCTTAAAACAAGTTTGGTGAGTTCTAGGAACAAGTCTAATCTTCTAGAGGATGTGTAGTCATCTTGCTACTTCACCCTTCCTTGGGGCTGATTTGCCAAGTTAGGGAAATTATGAATTTCCTAGCAAGAAATTGACCAATCAAGTGAGGACAATGGGGTTTTGCAGGATATATTGACCTTACTATAAGGAAACCTAAGGTATTGACAATTTGGGTTAACAGGGTATAAACCCTAACCCAAGGATAAAGGATAAACAAGCAATTTAGCTTACGAGACCCTTGGGATCTTGCCAAGTCAAAATTGATCCCGGATCAAATGCTGGATGTATTGGGAGAGAAGGAATTATACCTTAGCAGTTGGCCGTATAAACGACCACTGGAATGCTTGTGCTTGTACACTTAGGAGCATTGTTTGTCATTCTTTGCTCAAGGAACTAATGCTGTAAATAACAAAAAGCTTCAGGTTGAAAGCCTGGAGGAAGAGACAGCATCAGTTACCCCCGATTGTCTGCCTAACCCTATCCAAGGGGGTTGTCAGCCGCGCTGGGTATGTGGACCAAACTCGCCACGAGAGGTGTCTCTGTGGGTGCTACTTGGAGCAAGAGGACGCTTGGGTGCCAGGGTTGCCTTTAGGTCCTGCACAAGAGGCAGATGTGACTCGAGATTGGATCTCGAGGCCCGCATGCTAGTCTACGGGCGAAAACTTGGAATAGAGATCCGCAAGGATTGTTGGAATAGCCTTCGGGTGGATTATGGAATAGCTTTCGGGCTGGATTATATGATGTATTCCAAAGACTCATAAATAAAGATTAAATGTTGAAAAGGAACTTGCTTGACATTGTTTTTCTATGTCAGTGCCTAAGTTACGTGAAGGAACCAGTGACTAATTGGTTAATTAAAGAAGCTGTTTTTGCTTGTCAAACTAAACGTGGTAGGTAATTAGATAACTAAAGTAACCTGAGGAAAGTGTGGTGGATGTGACCATGGGTCCGTCCTACGGAAGGGTGGTCCTAGTTAGCCGGGAACTTTTCTCAAAGGAATTGACAGCAAGGTAAATGATGACCTAGAATCTTTAGAGCTAGAGTCCCGATTTGTGCTATTTTAGGGAACAGAATGGGACTATGCCTTACGGGCAGAGAGGTCGAGATTTGCATCCCTCTCGTTTCCCATTCTCCTTGAACCAAGTGCAGCATAAATCCACTTCGACCCTGATGTTTGTGCGTAAAGTAGTTTATCTGGGGCTCGATGCTAGTTACTTTCTAGGAACTTGACCATTAGGAAAACCTTGATTTAGGTCGGTCCTAAGTGGGGATGGCTGGAATGCTTCCTCTTCATGGCAGAATCGAGAAGACCTAGATCGCAAACCCCGTGTCATTCCATGGGAGTGCTGGGAGGCGCTTTCTGGACTCTCTTTACGATGGACTGTTAAGACGTGTCCTGCAAGTGGACAGGGGGACATGTTACAGTTGGTATCAGAGCGAACCAACAAGACTTAATATTTACAAGGAAACTTAATGAGGAGAAATAGAGCAAATGTTGCTGTTAAGAACATTTCCTTACTTACGGATGCGGGCATGCAGAGTCACGAAGCAAGGAACAAATTCTTGGTGTCCCAAGTTATGTTTATGACTGCGATACGTGCTTCGGATTATCGATGAAGGCTAGGTATGATGAATATCCTAGACCGCATCTACAATCCTTCACCCCTGTACATGGAACGGAGATGGACGGGTGATTCAGGAATTTATTACATAGCTGCCCACCGACTTGTGTACCTTCGGACCAACTTGAAGAGAATCAAGTGGATGGAGGACTTAAAGATCGTGAAGCTGTTTATCTTTGTTGAGGCTCACGCAAACATACCCCTACATGTCAGCGGTCAAAAGGTCAAGCAGAACAAGTATGTGTATGAGGAAGTAACTCGAGTAATCCCTACCGACAAAATCAAGGTGTTGGGACTTTATGAGAAGAAGAGGTATTAAAGAAAGGAATACCCCAAGCTTCCTATGACCTATCGATTCCTGAAAATCCATGACCCCAATCCATACTATTACTCAGTTCCTGTAGCTGAATGTAACACAATATTATTCTCCCCAAATTAATGTATTAGCTTGTTTTACCTTCCCAAATAAATGTACTCGAAAGGGCTATGCTCACATGAATGAATAAGATTTTTATCACCATCTGTCTTGGCTGTAAGTGTTGGTAAAGGAGTTAAGTGATTAGGTCACTTGGCAAAAAGTTGAATTGGGTATGTTAATATAATGTGTGAAACACTTAGCAAGTTTTTAATGTAAAGAATCTTATTGCCCAGGCGCAACCTCAAGTGCAGATTCCTAGTCCGACCCCTACACCAAGTACAACCGTAATTCAGGAGAAGAAGTTTCTTCTCAAGCAAATCAAGCCACCAGAATTCGATGGTAAGGGAAGGACCGTCCAAACTGATGCCGAGATCTGGATCGAATCCATGGAGGATTATTTCAAAGCAGCAGGTACTGCACCCGCCAACCAAGCAATGCTCGCCAAGCTGAAGCTTACCGGTGAAGCAAGACTTTGGTGGAAGCAATGGTGTAGAGACCAATGGATCTCGGAAGGGACAATTACTTGGGAGAAGCTTAAAAGAGCTAGATACCTACCACCTGCCTACATCACGCAAAAGATGAACGAATTCTACGAACTGAAGCAGCTTGGTCTATCCCTTGATGCATATTATTCAAAGTTCGTCTCTCTCTTGAAGTATGCACCACAAATGGATATGACACAACAGGTGTCAAAGTTTTGTGCCAGATTAAACCCACCCATAAACACCCTCTTGGAATCAATGCGCCCAATAGACCTTCAGGACGCGCTCATTCAAGCTACACTGATAATACAGGAGGTGCAAACCAAGCCAAGAAATAATAGGACTTGGTCTTAGAGGGATCAGAACAAGGGAATGTTTAGGTCTCAGACCAAGAGAGCGCAAGGCCAAAATCAGACACAAAGGAAGAAAGCTAGGGCAAACACTGCTAACAACTTCGTTCCTGCACAAGGTAATGGCCGCAATCTCCATTGCTTCCATTACAATGAGCCTGGTCACTTTAAAAGACAGTGTCCCAAGCTTAGCAGAGGACAACGTCAAGGGCCATTCCAAGGAGCCACCCATGGACAAGAAGCCACTGCGAGGGCCAGAGGGAGAACCTCCAGTGTCGCCAGCAAAGGAGTTGTGTGATGAAGAAGATCCAACCATGGAAGATGACATTGAGAGGGCCACAGTTCACACCGCTCTTCACAAGAAAGGGCCGAATCGCCAATTCTCAGTGATTCAAACCCCTTCGGATTACCAAGGTAAAAGCTTCAAAACCTTGATCGATTGTGGCAATACACATTCCTTTATCTCACCAGTCTGTGCAAAAATATTAGGAATAGCCACAAAAGATGCACCTACTTTACTTGTGGAATTAGCAAATGGTCGTGAGGTCACTTGTACCAGGCAAACTGCTAAGGTGAAATTCCTAATGGGTGGAAAGTTAACTTCGGTCAGATTCAGGGTTATGAACCTAGGTGTCCACGAGTGTTTGCTCGGAATGGATTGGCTAATACCCAATGACACCCACATTCACTGTGGAAAGGGCCAACTCTCCTTTCAGAATTATGAAGGGGAACTAGTTACAACTCAAGGAGAGGCTGGTATGCCAAAAATTCAACTGGCCAAAGCATCTCAGATAATAAAAGGAGTCAGAAAGGGGCTACCTATCTATTTGATTAAGCTAAATAAGCTAGATCAGAATTAGGAGTCTAGGGAAGAACCTTCATGGTTAAAGGAATATGCCGACGTATTTCCTGAAGAGCTAACAGAACTTCCTCCTCAAAGGGAAGTCGATCATGAAATCAAGCTAGCGCCAGGTGTTGCGCCAATCGCAAAGATACCATATAGGATGTCTATCCCAGAAGCAATTGAGCTGAAGGAGCAACTCAAGCAACTGTTAGACCAAGGCTACATCCGTCCTAGCAGTTCGCCATGGGGAGCTCCGGTGCTGTTCCAGAAAAAGAAAGATGGGACGCTTCGGTTATGCATTGACTACAGAGGGTTGAATCAATCAACCATTAAGAACAAATATCCCATTCCAAGAATAGATGAAGAACTTCTTGACCAGTGCGAAGATCTTCTCTAAGATTGATCTCAGGTCTGGATATTATCATGGATATTATCAGATAAGGATCAAGGAAGACGATATCCCAAAGACAGCATTCATCACAAGGTATGGACACTTTGAATTCCTAGTCATGTCATTCGGGCTGACAAATGCTCCTGCTATCTTCAACAGGTTAATGCAGGATATCTTTAGGCCCTATCTTGATGACTTCGTACTCATCTTCTTTGATGATACCCTAGTCTACTCCAAACAGGAAGAAGATCATGAACCCCAGCTTCGCATTGTTCTTACAATGAGGGCACACAAGCTTTATGCCAAGAAGAAGAAGTGTGCATTTTTCAAGTGACAGATTGAGTATCTGGGATTCATTGTATCAGTGGAAGGAATTTGAGTAGATCTAGGCAAGGTCAGAGACGTTGTAGAATGGCCAACTCCAACAACTGTCAAAGAAATACGTAGTTTTCTTGGATTGACAAGATGGTACAGGGTCTTTATAAAAAACTATGCATTGATTACAGCGCCTTTGACTGATCTACTAAAGAAGTCAGTAGAAAATGTATGGTCACCTACTGAACAATCCAGCTTTGACAAACTAAAGCAAAGCTTGGTATCAACACCCATCCTGAAACTTCCAGATCTCAGTAAGAAGTTTGAAGTGATAACTGATGTTAGCACACTTGCCTTAGGATGTGTGCTTATGCAAGAAGGTCATCTTGTAGCATACTCTTCGAGGAAACTGAAGAGCCATAAAAGGAATTATGCTACCCATGATCTGGAGCTGTTAGCTATCATCCATGCTCTCAAACTTTGGAGACACTACTTGCTGGGTAATAAATTTACCCTAGTGACGGACCACAAAAGTCTTAAATGGATTTTTACCCAGAATGAGCTCAATATGAGGCAACGTCTTTGGATTGAAGTGCTGGAGGAATATGATTTTGAAATCAAATACCGGCATGGAAAGGAGAATGTAGTTGCCGATGCACTCAGTCTCGCAAGACATTCCTGAATTCTCTGATTTTGCAAGATCCATCAACAGCAAGATCTCTAGCCAACTATGCCAAGACCCTTAATGCAATCAAAAAGAGTTATTATTGGGAGAGGCTCAAAGGTGACGTTCTCAAATATGTCACGGAATGTTTGTCTTGTCAATGCATTAAGGCTGAACATGTCAAAATGCTAGGGAAATTGCAACCACTTGTTGACATTCCCCAAATGAAATGGGAGATGATTAGTATGGACTTTGTTGTTGGCCTGCCCCAAGTTCAGGGAGGATATAACTCCATTATGGTCGTGGTGGATATGCTCACCAAAGTTGCACATCTTATTCCTATGTTAAGACAAACTATAAAGTCTCAGACATTGCAAGGTTATTCATCAAGGAAATTTTCAAACTACATGGGTTACCCAGAAGAATCATTAGTGATTGTGACTCTCTCTTCACCTCACACTTTTGGAGAGCTATCTTCGAGGCCATTGGGACTCAACTCTGTTTCAGTACAGCTTATCATCCCCAAACTGATGGTCAAACAGAACGAGTTAACCAAGTTATTGAGGATATGCTTAGGGCACACTGCTGTCGCGAACCCAAAAAGTGGATTCAATATTTGCCAATGGTTGAGTTTGCCTACAATGCTTCTTACCAACAAAGCATTCATATGACCCCTTTTCAAGCATTGTATGGGCACGACTGTCGTATCCCTTTAAGCTTTTCAGATCCAACCTTGAGGGTCGAAGCCTCAAAGCAGAGATGCTGGAAGACATGGATGACCAAATCAAGTTAATAAGACAAGACATCCAAGCTGCCAAGGATAGACAGAAGGCTTACGCGGACCTGAAACAGCAAGATAGATCCTTCGTTGAAGGTGACATGTGTTGAGATATCGAGCTCCACTCGTGATATGCCAGGGTGACCGTTGCGCATTTATGTCACCGACTTGTCAGTTGTTGCAGATGCGGTTGGTACACCGCCCATGAATAATAGCTAGATGACAGCTATCCTTATCTACTCTAGTTCGTGGCTCAGTTAGTATGCCACCTTAGCTAGCTAAGTTTGGTTTGAGACCCATATATAGGGTTCTTCTATTTCTATGTACTAGAGTTCTTTTTGGCTTACAAAACTAAGAAGAGAAAAACTGTTTTCAGCCTCCACCTGTGTGTGTATTCCCCCATTGTGCAAGCAAGAAAGCTACAAGTGAGACTCCTTCCTTCTCTCCCACAATATTGACATGGTATCAGATCCTTGTTCGTGGTAAGCAGCTCAAGAAAGCAAGCCAAGTTCGCGGTGTTCTGGTAAGAGGACCAGTGTTGCTTTCATTTTTCTATTTTGGGAGTAAGTCTCTGCAAGTAGCACATCCCGAAAGTGCAAGAGTGCATTGTCTCAGATTGAGACGCCCTTCCAGTGTAGCAAGAGGGCAGTAAATGCTGCAGGCGAGGACTTTAGCCCTCGGTTGCTCTGTTTTTTTGATTTGAGGCCATTTCAGGGCCTGTTTTGGAGGCGGAAGTTTTCTGCATGCACTCAGGAAAAGGCCCGGTTTTATGCTGTGCGACCACTGTTCTACAGGTTGGTGAAAAGTTACTGTAGAAATTGCATCATATGCCTATGCGCAGAGACATTGGGAGTTACAGAATCATCCTTGTTGCCTGTTGATGCAAAATCGTCACTAGGAAGTGACTGTGTGGTCAAATACCACTTTCGTCAGTTTTGCAGATTTGCCCTTGTGAGGCTGAAGCTGTGTTCTTTGCAGTGATAGAATTTTTTGTAGTGTTCTGTAATGGCGTCTGATTCTCTTTCACAGATTGTCACTGAAAAGCTTGACAAGAACAACTTCCAAGCATGGAAGTTTAGAATGACGAATTTCCTTATGGGAAAGGATATTGGGAATTCGTTGCAGGAAATGAAGAAGAACCAGTTCTTCCTGATGTTCCCAATCAACAGCAAATGCAGGCATTTAAAGCATGGCATGAGAGAGCTAGGAAAGTTATGTACTGGCTGTCTATCAGCATTTCAGACTCTATGATTATGCATATTCAAGATGCAAGTACGCCAAAGGAGGCATGGGATACTTTGTCAAAAATGTATAGCACAAATACGCAAGCCAGGAAAATGCAACTCAAGCAAGAGTTGCACAATGTGCAAAGAGAAAATATGAGCATCAATGACTACCACATGAAGGTGAAGAAGATTGCAGATGCATTTGCTTCCATTGGGTCGCCAGTGGAAGATGATGATTTAGTTTCTGTGACCTTGAATGGTCTAGGAAAGGATTATGCACAGTTTCGAACATCCATTTCCGTTCGTGAAAGATTTCCTGATTTTGAGGAGTTGATTGCTCTTCTAATTTCTGAGGAGCAGAGAAATGGTGGTGCATCTTCTTCAGGAGGAACTTCAAAAGAAGCTGTCTTCTACTCAAATGCTGGAAGAGGTAGAGGCAGAGGTAGAGGAGGCCGATCTGGAGGCCGTGGTAGAAATCAGAATATGTAGCAGACTCAAGAAAACCAGTCCTATGGAGGAGGACGTGGTAACTCTAGAGGCAGGGGGAGCCAAAGAGGTCGTGGTGAATGGCAAAGAGGCCAAAATGCAAACAGCAATGTTGAATGCTACTACTGTGGTAAAATGGGTAATATGGCTAAAGACTGCTATAAAAAGCAGAATGACATCATAAATGGAAAATTGCAACAAGGGAATTATGCATCTTCTAGTAGACAGGGTGATGACAGAAATGAGCATTTGTTTATGGTGCATCACATGACCAATTCTGTGACAAGTGCAGAAGAAAGCAATGATGTGTGGTATGTTGACTCAAGTACATCAAACCACATGACAGGTCATGCAAAATGGATGCAGGATGCAAGGAAAATGGAAAAACCAGGATTTGTGGAGACTGGTGATGATACTGCACATCCTATTGTGCAGATTGGAAAAATTCCTTTGTCTATGCAAGATGGGAAAAAGAAATACGTGTCGGATGTATTTCATGTCCGGAATATCACCAAGAACCTGGTTTCTGTTGGTCAAATGGTTGAGCAGGGCTTGCAGGTCAGATTTAATTCCCATGGATGCTTTGTTGAGGATATGAAAAATAAAGGTCGCTTGATAGAAAAAGGAAAGAAGAAGGGCAGGCTCCAATGGTACTGTAGCAGGAGCCCAACTCTCCCCTGGATCTCCAAGAACGGGATGCTCCTCACCCGTTGATATAGCCGGAACTTCCACAAACCGCACATCTCGACTAGTGTACACATCCCGCTTGACGGGATCATACAATCGATAGCCTTGGGACTAGGAGCTGTAGCCAACAAATACCTGTCTTCGGGAAGCTACTTCAAATTTATCACGGTGAGCCTTGGGAATGTGAACATAGGCATCACACCCAAAGACCCTAAAGTAAGAAACATCGGGCTTAGTCCCAAAGTAAGCCTCAAAAGGAGTCATCCCATCAACGGCCGAAGTGGGGGATCGATTAAGAATGTAGACGGCAGTAGCCACAGCCTCGGCCCACAGAACCTGAGGGGTCTGTCGGTGCTCCATCATGGTGCGCGCCATCTCGATCACACTGCGGTTTTTCCGTTCAAGAATGCCATTTTCTTGAGAAGTGTTGGTATTGGCAAACTCCTGGTGAATACCTTTATCTGCACAAAACCGAGCAAACTCATTAGAAACAAATTCACCACCCTTGTCGGATCGCAAGGTCTTCAACTTCCGGTCCGATCGGTTCTCCTCAGAGAAGCCAATCCTTAAAGTGGGAGAAAGCTTCTGACTTTAATGCCAAGAAATAGGCCCATGTCATCCTGCTATAGTCATCTACGATCAACATGAAGTAGAGCTCCCACGCAAGGACTCGTTCCTCATAGGGCCACATAGATCCGTAGATACAAGCTCCATCGGTGAAGTAGACCGCCGCGAAGCTGTGTGGGGAATGACATCCCTATGCTGCTTCCCACGAATGCAGGAGACACATGGCTGCTGGCTCACCACTATATCCAGCAACCCTCGAACAAGCTGTCCACGTGACGCCCTCCGAAGATAATCATAGTTAAGGTGACCAAACCGAGCATGCCATAACTCTGACTGTGACTGAGAGGTAAGAAGAAGAGTAGAGAGGGCAGTGGAAGACTTCAATTTATAAATGCCGTTCTCCTCGCAGGTCTACCAGAACTAGGTATCCTGTGGATAGGCTGAAATATGATGGATTTACAGCCATTCACTATGCATATATGGTCAAAGTGATACAGGAACTAGAACCCACTTCTTTTGAGCAAGCCATGGGAAAAGAAAAATGGGAGAAAGCCATGGATGAAGAAATGGATGCCTTGGAAGCAAATGCTACATGGGAACTAGTACCTTTGCCTAAAGATAAGAATGCAATTGGTTGTAAGTGGGTTTATAAGGTGAAGCACAATGCAGATGGTTCTGTGAACAGATACAAGGCAAGATTAGTAGTCAAGGGGTATGCCCAAACATACGGCATTGATTATGAAGAAACATTCAGTCCGGTCGCAAGGATGGAAACCGTAAGAGGAGTCATTGGTATGGCTGCATCAAAGGGATGGTCTTTACATCAGATGGATGTAAAGAATGCCTTCTTGCATGGTGATTTGCAAGAAGAGGTCTATATGGAGCAGCCACCGGGTTATGTGCATGCTGTTCATCCTGAGTTTGTTTGCAGGTTGAAGAAATCCTTGTATGGCTTGAAGCAAGCACTAGAGCATGGTCTGACAAGATAGGACAGTATCTTGTCACTATTGGCTTTCAGATTTCTAAGGCAGATTTCTCACTTTATGTGAGAAAAACAGAGAAAGGTATTATGCTGCTTGTCATTTATGTTGATGATTTGATTATGACAGGTGATAGTGATGAAGATATCCTTCATGTGAAAATGCTATTGAAGCAGAAGTTTGAGATGAAGGATTTGGGAGAGCTGCGTTATTTCTTGGGCATTGAGGTGATTAGATCACCAAGTGGGTTATGGTTCTTGCAGAGGCAGTATGGATTGGACATGCTGTCCAAATATGGGATGACAGGCTGTAAGCCTATTTCAGTTCCTTTGGAGCAGAATGTGAAGCTGAGTGCAGATGCAGGTGAGCTTCTCGAAGACCCTACTATGTACAGACGCATAGTAGGAAGTTTGATTTATATGACTATTACCAGGCCAGATTTGAGCTATGATGTTGGATTGGTAAGTCAGTTTATGCAGGCTCCAAGGAAACCACATTTGGATGCGGCTAGACGCATACTCAGGTATGTGAAGTCCACATTGCAGTATGGACTATTTTATGAGACTGGGGTTCAGATACAGTTGCATGGATACATTGATGCTGGTTGGGCTGGTAGTATTTCTGATAGACGATCTACCAGTGGATATGTGTTCTCTTTTGGGAGTGCTGCAGTCACTTGGAGCAGCAAGAAACAACCTACAGTTGCCTTGTCGAGCACAGAGGCTGAGTACATGGGCGCAGCAATGGCTGCATGTGAGATAGCTTGGTTGCATAAGCTACTTTATGATATGCATCAGCCTACAGATGGGCCAGTTGTCATTTATTGTGACAACATGAGTAGTATACACTTAGCAAATAACCCAGTCTATCATGCTAGAACAAAGCACATTGAGGTGTATTATCACTATGTGCGGGAGAGGGTTTTACTAGGTCTTATTGATCTAGTTTATGTCAGCACAGAGGATCAGGTAGCTGACATATTTATGAAGGCATTGGGCGTAGAGAAGTTGCGCAAGTTTAGAGACCTGCTTGGTGTGCAGGAATTGGGATTGAGCTCGAGGGGGAGTGTTGAGATATTGAGCTCCACTCGTGATATGCCAGGGTGACCGTTGTGCATTTATGTCACCGACTTGTCAGTTGTTGCAGATGCGGTTGGTACACCGCCCATGAATAATAGCTAGATGATAGCTATCCTTATCTACTCTAGTTCGTGGCTCAGTTAGTATGCCACCTTAGTTAGCTAAGTTTGGTTTGAGACCCATATATAGGGTTCTTCTATTTCTATGTACTAGAGTTCTTTTTGGCTTACAAAACTAAGAAGAGGAAAACTGTTTTCAGCCTCCACCTGTGTGTGTATTCCCTCATTGTGCAAGCAAGAAAGCTACAAGTGAGACTCCTTCCTTCTCTCCCACAATCTTGACAACATGGTCTTCATTCACGTACATAAAAAAAAGAGTTCCCTATTCTCAGGCGAATGCAAAAAGCTAAGTCTAAGGTATTGTGGACCCTACAAGATCCTCAAGTGCCTAGGGCCTAATGCTTACAAACTGCAACTCCCTGAAAACCTAAAAGTTCATAATGTATTCCATATTAGTCTATTGAAAAAGTATGTGCCTAACCCTAGTCACATGCTTGATGATCAACAAGTTGTCATGCCAAGCCAAGGATCTTAGATGTTAGGGAGAGGCATTTGAGATCCAAAACCTTGAGGAAATACCTCGTCCAGTGGAAAGATTATCCCAAAGAGGATGCCACTTGGATGGATGAAAGTACCCTCAACCAACAATACCCCTAGTTCTTCTTGAGATGAGGACATCTCGATTCCTCTAAGGGGGAGAATGTAATATTTCTGCAACGGAATATTAAAGATCCTAAATCTCACGCAAAAGCGGTGCAAAGTAATCTCCCGCAAATGGAAAAATGTTGGTGGCTAAGTGCTCCCTCTGCATGCATCATCAAATTCCAGCCCGCATTGCACAAAAGAGTCCGTGACTAAAAACCCGCAAGCCCACAGCGGGAACACCCTTCACAGAAAAAGCAAATGGATAATGGATAAATTCTTGGCAATTTTTTTTATAATAACCCCCTCCCCTTCAGCCGTTGCATGGCGGGGGAGAGGGAGTGTGAGAGGAGCATGAGCTAAGTGGAGTAGAGAGGAGCATGGGGAGGGGAACAGGCCACCACCCACGTGTGTGGCTACCTCCCCCCTTCAAGCCTATAAGAACTCCTCTCAATCTTGAGAGGTGGGAGGGGAGGGAATCACGCTGTCCGCCTTGCTGCTGTGAGGAGCCGCCAAGCTGCCGCAGTCGCCACACTGCTGCCACACCCCCTACCATCATCACCATCATCATCATAACCATCATCCTCTTCCTCTCCTTCATCGTCATCCTCATCATCCTCTCCTCCATCAATTTCTCTCTCCACGTCATCTACTGTGGACAAAAGCTTAGAAGCTTCTTTGGAAGCTTCCACTAAAGGCTTCCATAAGCCTTGTTTACATGTGCCTTCCCTAGTTTCTAAAAACCGGTCTTGTAAGCCCCAGTTTCTGTGCTGGGAAAGAAATTATCGGCCTAATAGGCAAATTCGGAGATCGAGAAAAAGGGCAAGGAGAATTCGCGGAGTCTAAGTCCACTACGTCATAGATGGCTCCAAAGCAAAAGTCGCGAGGCGCACACACAGGAACTTCCACCCCGAGTACGTGAGTGGACAACACCCGGAATCTTAATGCCCATGTTCCGATAAATTTCCTGCATGAAAAGGATGCATTTAAGCATGTTTAATTCTCGTAGGCAAGTTTAAATACATTGGGAAATCTATTTGCTCACCCAATTTATAAAATTTAGTTGCATGTCGTGCATTTGCAATTGCTTGCACTTCCATGGTCAGGATGAAATTCTAAACGTATGATTCATAAATTGAAAGACAAAATTGTGCAAGGCATCTTGTTGCATCGCGAAAAAGGATAGGGCATAAACAAAAATGCTCTTACGTAGTAGTTTCCTAGTTGTAATTCGCATATAAGATAAATCATAGACGGACATAAAATGATGTCCGAATAGTTGCAATGCATGGAAAGGATTTATGTATCTTGCAAATTGCCTGCGATGATGGTTGCATTTTGGGTCGGGTTAAGTACCAAAGGAAGGATGAATTTAATGATGAACTCATGGTATTCGCTCATGCATGGAGTTCTTTATCAAAGTTTGAATGCATCTTCATTAAAAGTATTTAAAGCTTTGATTTCATTGCATCATTATAGTTTAGGGAAAGGAAAAGAAAATATCTTTGTAAATCTTTTAGCTGCATAGAAGGAAAAGGTCTTTGGTCTTGGAATCACATATTTGCATGGAATGATGCATCTCACCTATCTTCTAGTTATTTACATCTTTTAGGGGAAGTACTTGCAAATTTAGAAGAATGTATTTGCATCTAATAGAAAGATCATCTTAAATCGTGGGTTGGTTAGAGCAACTAAGTAATCCGCATGAAAATCATAAAGGTACGATTAGATTGCAAATAACGATCACCTCTAAGTGCTAGGTAGGGTTAAGTTACGTTAAAATTCAGCCTAGTATCGCACTTAGGATGCCGACGTAATATTCCAATCCCTAAGATCCTACCCACATTCATGGAATGTTAGGGTTAGCTAAACGCTCGTGCAAGATTGGTCTAGGGTTCTTACCCTAATGATCGGATGACCAAATTTCCACAAGGAAATTAGGAACCCTAGGGCCAAAGCGTTATTGGCCTAGTAGGGTTAGGGTTGGATTGGGTCAATAGTACTCCCAAACCATATATCTTGGTCAAAGGTATTCTTGGCCAAGGAATACCTTGTGATGGGAGAAATAATCCCACAAGTTAGATGCGACCCCTATCTCATGCAACAAGTTGCAATGTCACATGGTTTTGTGTCTGAATCACAAAATAGTATTGCCACTCCTTAGAACAAGGTTGGCTTAAAATATATAAACCACACAAGCTCCATTCCTCTCAGCCGTAGCATATCCCAAGACCCATTGAATGAGGATAAACTAGTTTTCTTTGCCAAGCAAAGATATAAGCTAAAATTGAAGGCAAGCATGTGGGGAGTAGGCCATTTATAGTTTCACCTTTTGACTAACCTCAAGACTTTGGTTGAAAAATACTCAACATCTAAGGAACTTGTAGCCAATTGCGACATTGGAGACTAGATGAGAGTCACATCCACTAACATCCACTTTTTAACTTGGATCAGATCAATTCAAAACTATGATCCACCCACCAAATCAAGTAGGTGCATCTACAACATAAAAACTGATGGAAAATATGATGAACATGTGGCTAGCATTGAGTTCACTCTGAAGTTAGTGGAAGAGATCTTGGGCATCAAGATGGGATCAAGAAAGTATGTTAA
This sequence comes from Lygodium microphyllum, assembly GCF_053477565.2. NCBI lineage: Eukaryota > Viridiplantae > Streptophyta > Polypodiopsida > Schizaeales > Lygodiaceae > Lygodium > Lygodium microphyllum. The sequence continues at coordinate 69,072,141 of NC_141145.1, forward strand.
AACATAGAAGAACCCCCAAGTGTCTCAAGAGTGGGATGAAAACTGAGTGCTAAGAATGGATGCATCTATAGTCAAAGTAGTGGCTAACAAAGGAGTTCTCCTAAGAGCACCTCGAGGGTAATGATAGGAAACTTGGTTAAGTGGGACTTAAATGCTTTATGGATAGAACATGTCACTAAATCCTCATCCAAGGCACAAATATTTTCTCCAAATTATCCTAAAATAAATCTTAATCACATGTAGGCCAAGTACACTATCGTCAACTCAAGCATCTCACTAACTCGCCTCATTTTTGTCATTGTAGGAGTGCTTCTCCATGAGATCCTACCACCATACACAAAGCCACCTACATTTTCCAAAGATTCATATGAGGACACCATAGATAGAGAAAAGGGGTGAAGAGAAGAGGGATAAAACCCCAACCATAATGATGACACAAGCATGGAAAAGAAAAAGCAAAGAGAAGATAAATAAGTAAGCTCATCTTTGGAGAACTCTAACAAAGGGGACATAGAAGAGAAGGGACTCATTGTCCATGCTACTAAAAAGAGGTCAAAGAAGGAATTGATAAAACTAAAAGCAAGAATAATTTTGTCTTAGGAAGAATAGAATCCCTTGAGAAAATGTACAAAGAGCTTGAAGAAGACAAAGCCAAAGCACTCAAGGCCAACTAAGAGCTCCAAGGTAGGTTAGAAAGGACATGAGATGAATATAAAAAGATAGAATATGAATATCAAGTTGAGGAGCTTCAAGCTCAACTACAATAATGTGATAAGGCATTGAAGGAAAATAAATAAAAGCAAGATTAGGAGTTCCAAAGTCAACTGATGGAGTGCAACTTGACACTCATGGATCTCCAAAAGAAATTGAAGGAGAGTGATACATTGATCAAAGATCTTTGAGGAAAAGAAATGCAAGAACTATACACCCACCAACTATAGGAGAAACTTAAAAAACTTTGAGATTATGTTAGAGAATAAGAGGCCTCCATGAACAAGCTTCAAGATAGACTCAATGAGCAAGACTAGTCACTCAAAGGCTATAGAGCACAAACTGCCACGCTAAGCATGCAAGTAATAGAAATTGACTGCCAACTCACCCTTGTTAAAATTAAAGTGGCCCAAGAGAAGGCAAAGGTAGATCTACATGAAATATGACATCTTGAGCATGAGTAGATACATGGCATATGGAATGTCTTATATGCAGGTCTATAGGAGACCATCTCCACCAACTTGATAGGGATTGTCCCGGGGGGTTCACTATAGATGTTGGATGGTATCACGTGAGTGTAAGGGAGGGGGTTTTTGGAAGGGGACACTTAAGCGTATACATTAGAGGTATACCCTTCTTAATTTCCTATATTGAGCTTAAATTTAAGGAGGGGATAGAGGGAAAAAAGAAGGGGGGGATGCATTTGATCACCTCTCTCCATAGATTGGTTTCTCCATAGCATACAAGAGACCTTGACAAGTAAGTTTAAAACCCTAAACCCTCACATAGTAGGGTTATTGAATTAATCATAGTGTGGGAGAGGGGGAGTTGGTACTCTCCCATGGATTTGCTAGAGAGATTCAACTCCCCTTCTTCCAAAGAGAGCTTGGTGTCCGCTTAGTATAGTCACTTTAAGTATAAAGGGTTTTGATTCCCCTACTCTCTCTCCTCATGTGGTAAGGGGGCACAGGCACCCAAAAACCTTGCGACACATACTTTGATAGTATCCAAGTGCCACTACATAAATCACTTTGTGATATGACCATTTTGATACTTTTAATTGCTTAGGATAATTCCAACTTTTAAAAAGAAAGTTAGTATATGTTCTATGAAGACTTACATTTAAGAAAGGGAATACATAAAAAGTCATACATGTATATATCTTATAAGCTTAAATAGGGAGATATATTAGTCTTACAAGCTTCATAAATAGGGGTTTTTTAGAAGTCCTTGCATGCAGGTGACATGCCTTCTTTACTATGAGTGAAACCCCCGTGGGGACTGTATGTATGGCATAAAATGACACACAAAGGCTCTAAAGACCACCCTAATGAAGCTCTCCATTGACCTAGAAGTAGGCTTGTATAATGAAAGCCAGCATAGAGTCCAATATGAGGCTTGCAAAATGGTCATGGAAAAGCAGCAATAACTATTCAAGGAAGTTGTAATGTCGGTCCACATACCTCAATCTAAAGATTTAGAAGAACTTGGATCCCAACTAGAATTGCTTTCCAATACATTGGAAAGTATGGAAAAGATTCAAGGAATCAATTTGATGACAAAAGGGCCAACCAAGGGAAGCCTAATCTAATAGTTGAGATAGAAAGGCTATGATGAGTGTGAACTCAAGGCAACATGTGCAATACAACTTGAAATACCCCAAGATATCTCTTCCATCACCTTACTCCAACACCTAGGGTCATGACACCCCCCATGGATATGATAGACTTACCAAATTTTGACACAAAGGAGTTAGAAGAGCACCTAACAAATGAAGAGGAAGACCCAAAGAACAAGAGGCCTACATGACCATGATCTAGACTTTACAATTTCAACCCCATAAATAATAGAGCAATATCCCATTGCCCTTGAGCTCCTACCACAGGAAGAGCAAGAAAACCCAGAGGAGATAATGCAAAAATACCAAGAGAAGCAGGAAATTGGCCCTACTATGAAGTTTGATTTCAAGGTCAATGTGGAGAATAGGTTTAGAAAACCACATCCATTATTCACTATATGGCTGCTCATACAAATAGCTAAAAACATTACTATGAAGTATTTAGACCTTTTAGATGTGGGAGCATGTTAAAAGTCATGCAAACTTCAAGGAAGCAAGGGGAGATGCTTGAAACTGATGCCTAGCGAAGTATGGCCAAGATTACCAAAGTGGCATGGCATTACACCATTCAAGAAGGCAACAAGATAGCATGGGAAGCTTTCATCTACTTACAAAAGGAAGAGTAAGCAAATCCACCCTTTTTTCCCCACTTAAAGAAGGTATGCCAAGAGTATCAAGAAATATCAAGAAAAAGATTATGGTAGGTACAACTTTCCTAAGATCCCTATGTCAAGATTGTGGGAGAGAAGGAAGGAGTCTCACTTGTAGCTTTCTTGCTTGCACAATGGGGGAATAGACACAAGGGTGGAGGCTGAAAACAGTTTTCCTCTTCTTAGTTGTGTAAGCCAAAAGAACTCAAGTACATAGAAATAAAAGAACCCTATATACGGGTCTCAGACCAAACTCAACTAACTAAGGTGGCATATTAACTGAGCCACGAACTAGAGTATATAAGGATAGCTGTCATCTAGCTATTATTCATGGGCGGTGTACCAACCACATCTGCAACTGACAAGTCGGTGACATAAATGCACAACGGTCACCCTGGCATATCACGAGTGGAGCTCGATATCTCAACACTCCCCCTCGAGCTCAATCCCAATTCCTGCACACCAAGCAGGTCTCTGAACTTGCACAGCTTCTCTGCGCCCAATGCCTTCGTGAATATGTCAGCTACCTGATCCTCTGTGCTGACATAAATTAGATCAATAAGACCTAGTAAAACCCTCTCCCGCACATAGTGATAATGCACCTCAATGTGCTTTGTTCTAGCATGATAGACTGGGTTATTTGCCAAGTGTATACTACTCATGTTGTCACAATAAATGACAACTGGCCCATCTGTAGGTTGATGCATATCATAAAGTAGCTTATGCAACCAAGCTACCTCACATGCAGCCATTGCTGTGCCCCTGTACTCAGCCTCTGTGCTCGACAAGGCAACTGTAGGCTATTTCTTGCTGCTCCAAGTGACTGCAGCACTCCCAAAAGAGAACACATATCCACTGGTAGATCGTCTATCAGAAATACTACCAGCCCAATCAGCATCAGTGTATCCATGCAACTGTATCTGAACCCCAGTCTCATAAAATAGTCCATACTGCAATGTGGACTTCACATACCTGAGTATGCGTCTAGCCGCATCCAAATGCGGTTTCCTTGGATCCTGCATAAACTGACTTACCAATCCAACAGCATAGCTCAAATCTAGCCTGGTAATAGTCATATAAATCAAACTTCCTACTATGCATCTGTACATAGTAGGGTCTTCCAAAAGCTCACCTGCATCTGCGCTCAGCTTCACATTCTACTCCAAAGGAACTGAAATAGGCTTACAGCCTGTCATCCCATATTTGGACAGCATGTCCAATCCATACTGCCTCTGTAAGAGCTGTATCCCACTTGGTGATCTAATCACCTCAATGCCCAAGAAATAACGAAGCTCTCCCAAATCCTTCATCTCAAACTTCTGCTTCAATAGCATTTTCACGTGAAGGATATCTTCATCACTGTCACCTGTCATAATCAAATCATCAACATAAATGACAAGTAGCATAATACCTTTCTCTGTTTTTCTCACATAAAGTGAAAAATATACCTTGGAAATCTGAAAGCCAATAGTGACAAGATATTGTCCTATCTTGTCAGACCATGCTCTAGGTGCTTGCTTCAAGCCATACAAGGCTTTCTTCAACCTGCAAACAAACTCAGGATGAACAGCATGCACATAACCTGGTGGCTGCTCCATATATACCTCTTCTTGCAAATCACCATGCAAGAAGGCATTCTTTACATCCATCTGATGTAAAGACCATTCCTTTGATGCAGCCATAGCAATGACTGCTCTTACGGTTGCCATCCTTGCAACCGAACTGAATGTTTCTTCATAGTCAATGCCATATGTTTGTGCATACCCCTTGACTACTAATCTTGCCTTTTATCTGTTCACAGAACCATCTGCATTGTGTTTCACCTTATAAACCCACTTACAGCCAATTGCATTCTTACCTTTAGGCAAAGGTACCAATTCCCATGTAGCAATTGCTTCCAAGGCATCCATTTCTTCATCCATGGCTTTCTCCCATTTTTCTTTTCCCATGGCTTGCTCAAAAGAAGTGGGTTCTGGTTCCTGTATCACTTTGACCATATATGCATAGTGAATGGCTGTAAATCCATCATATTTCAGCCTATCCACAGGATACCTAGCTCTGGTATACCTACGCAAAGTAGGCTCACTTCCAGGTGCTCTCAAAACATCCATGGTCTTCCTTACTCCAGGTATAACAATAGAAGGGATACCCAACTCATCATCAATGCTCTGTTCTGAGCCACTGGATTCACCATCCACATAAGAGTGACCTACATTCACATCAAACATGGGCTGATCTACCTTCTCTTTTCCTTTTCGTGATACTTGCATACCACTATCTGCATTGCTTTGAGAAGATTCTCCCAATCTCAATCTGCCTGTCCATGGCGAAGAATGTGAACCACTGCTAGAGGACGCTCCAGGTCCACTAATATTTTGTGACTGCTACTGTGAATTCTGTGCAGCATTACCATTTTGTGCATCTACATCATCAATCACATTTACTGGTTTATACTAGCTACTCATCTCATCAAAAACAACATCTCTGCTCACTGTAAACTTACGAGTAGAAGGGTTATAGCATCTATACCCTTTCTGCCTGTGCAGAGAGTAACCAATAAAGATGCACTTCTCAGCTTTTGGATCCAACTTGGATCTCAACTCATCTGGCACATGAACATAGGCAATGTAGCCAAAAATCTTCAAATGAGAAATATCTGGTTTCCTACTAGGATACCTCTCCTCTGGAGTCATCCCATGTATTGCTGCAGTGGGAGGCCTGTTCATTATGTAGACTGCTGTAGCAACTGCTTCAGCCCAGTAAAAATCTGCCAAGTCTTTTTCGTTGAGCATGGCACGAGATACCTCTCCAATATGCCTATTTTTCCTTTCTGCAATTCCATTTTGCTGTGGGGTATGACTGCATGAATATTGCTGCTTTATGCCATGCTCCTGCAGGAACCTTGCAAACTCATTTGAGAGGTACTCTCCCCCTCCATCTGACCTTAGGCATTTTATTTGTAGGCCTGTTTCTTTTTCAACCATAGCTTTAAGAGTTTTGAAATGCCCAAAAACTTCACTTTTCTTTTTCATAAAATACACCCAAACTTTTTTGCTATAGTCATCAATAAAAGTGACAAAATAATGACAGCCTCCAAGAGATGCAGCTTTAGTAGTCCACACATCAGAGTGGATTAATTCCAATGGCTTCTTACTCTCTTGAACATGTCTAGGAAATGGTTTCCTTGCCTGTTTTCCAAATTGACAGGCTTCACATACCTTATGCATTTCTGCAACCTTGAATTTAGGCAATCCTGCAACAATATTTTGGGCATGCATTGATTTAAGTCGTTGTACATTAACATGACCAATGCGTTTATGCCAGATATCAATATCTGCAACTACACCGGTCCCATATGCAAACATTGTTGCACTCAATTCAGGCATGTCTGCATCCAACGTAAACATTCTGCCCTTCTTCTTTCCTTTTGCTATCAAGCGACCTTTATTTTCATATCCTCAACAAAGCGTCCATGAGAATTAAATCTGACCTGCAAGCCCTGCTCAACCATTTGACCAACAGAAACTAGGTTCTTGGTGATATTCGGGACATGAAATACATCCGACATGTATTTCTTTTTCCCATCCTGCATAGACAAAGGAATTTTCCCAATCTGCACAATAGGATGTGCAGTATCATCACCAGTCTCCACAAATCCTAGTTTTTCCATTTTCCTTGCATCCTGCATCCATTCTGCATGACCTGTCATGTGGTTTGATGCACCTGAGTCAACATACCACACATCGTTGCTTTCTTCTGCACTTATCATAGAATTGGTCATGTGCTGCACCATAAACAAATGCTCATTTCTGTCATCACCCTGTCTACTAGAAGATGCATAATTTCCTTGTTGCAATTTTTCATTCATGATGTCATTCTGCTTTTTATAGCAGTCTTTAGCCATATTACCCATTTTACCACAGTAGTAGCATTCAACATTACTGTTTGCATTTTGGCCTCTTTGCCATCCACCACGACCTCTTTGGCTCCCCCTGCCTCTAGAGTTACCACGTCCTCCTCCATAGGACTGGTTTTCTTGAGTCTGCTGCATATTCTGATTTCTACCACGGCCTCCAGCTCGGCCTCCTCTACCTCTGCCTCTACCTCTTCCAGCATTTGAGTGGAAGACAGTTTCTTTTGAAGTTCCTCCTGAAGAAGATGCACCACCATTTCTCTGCTCCTCAGAAATTAGAAGAGCAATCAACTCCTCAAAATCAGGAAATCTTTCACGAACTGAAATGGATGTCCGAAACTGTGCATAATCCTTTCCTAGACCATTCAAGGTCATAGAGACTAAATCATCATCTTCCATTGGCGACCCAATGGAAGCAAGTGCATCTGCAATCTTCTTCACCTTCATGTGGTAGTCATTGATGCTCATATTTTCTCTTTGCACATTATGCAACTCTTGCTTGAGCTGCATTTTCCTGGCTTGCGTATTTGTGCTATACATTTTTGACAAAGTATCCCATGCCTCCTTTGGCGTACTTGCATCTTGAATATGCACAATCATAGAGTTTGAAATGCTGATAGACAGCCAGTACATAACTTTCCTGGCTCTCTCATGCCATGATTTAAATGCCTGCATTTGCTGTTGATTGGGAACATCAGGAAGAATTGGTTCTTCTTCATTTCCTGCAACGAATTCCCAATATCCTTTTCCCATAAGAAAATTCATCATTCTAAACTTCCATGCTTAGAAGTTGTTCTTGTCAAGCTTTTCAGTGACAATCTGTGAAAGAGAATCAGACGCCATTATAGAACACTGCAAGAAATTCTGTCACTGCAAAGAACACAGCTTCAGCCTCACAAGGGCAAATCTGCAAAACTGATGAAAGTGGTATTTGACCACACAGTCACTTCCAAGTGACGATTTTGCATCAACAGGCAACAAGGATGATTCTGTAACTCCCAATGTCTCTGCGCACAAGCATACGATGCAATTTCTACAATAACTTTTCACCGACCTGTAGAACAGTAGTCGCATAGCATAAAATAGGGTCTTTTCCTGAGTGCGTGCAGAAAACTTCTGCCTCGAAAACAGGCCCCGAAATGGCCTCAAATAAAAAAAACAGGGTCACCAATGGCTAAAGCCTTCTCCCACAGCATATACTGCCCTCTTGCTTCACTGCAAAGGGCGTCTCAACCTGAGACTATGCACTCTTGCAATTTTCGGCTATGCTACCTGCAGAGATCTGCTCCCAAAACAGAAAATGAAAGCAACACTGCTCCTCTTACTAGAACACCGCGAACTTGGTTTGCTTTCTTGAGCTCCTTACCACGAACAAGGCTTTGATACCATGTCAAGATTGTGGGAGAGAAGGAAGGAGTCTCATTTGTAGCTTTCTTGCTTGCACAATGGGGGAATACACACAAGGGTGGAGGCTGAAAACAAATTTCCTCTTCTTAGTTGTATAAGCCAAAAGAACTCAAGTACATAGAAATAGAAGAACCCTATATATGGGTCTCAAACCAAACTCAACTAACTAAGGTGGCATACTAACTGAGCCACGAACTAGAGTAGATAAGGATAACTGTCATCTAGCTATTATTCATGGGCGGTGTACCAACCGCATCTGCACAACTGACAAGTCGGTGACATAAATGCACAACGATCACCCTGGCATATCACGAGTGGAGCTCGATATCTCAACACCCTAATCATAAAGAGACCCTCACCAACAAAACCTACCATTTCCACCCTATTGAGATGTCCCTTCGAATTTTAGGAATCCTCTAAAAGATGTAGATTTTGTGGGGATAGGCCAATATTTGACACATTGCACTTTCTTTGGGTCCACTCTAATCACATTCTCACCAACTATCAGATAGAGTGTAAAACACATATCTAATTTATTTATCCATATCTCCCATTCCATTGGTGAAGAGTTGTTCCCTTTGAAGTTTGGAATGATAATTTTCTCCTTATATTGTCTATCTTTGTAAGGTGGTGGTGGATTTGCATTACTCTATCCATAAGATCCTTACTTCTATGAGTTTTTACTCCATGAGTTTTGTCTAAAGAAGGGCTATCCAAGTTGATTACTACCCAATCCATGCGAAGATAACTGGCCAATCCATGATTTGAGGGCTGATCAAATGAATGGTGATGTCTATTTTCTTGATTATGGAATAGTATTCTTCCTTCATGCTTGTCTTCCCAATTGCTTTCAACTCCTTTTTGCAAAGTTGAGGTCTGAGGGTAAAATGACTTGTAAAATGGATCATGACCATGATAATCATCTTCCATTCTAAGGTCTTCTTCTTGCATAGCATCATTCGTTGGGTTGATTTGTGGCCTTAGCTTATTCTTGCCTTGCATTTGAGATGGATGAAAGATATTATTTAATTTAGATGGCTCTTGCTTTTCCAAAATAGGAAAATTGGGCTGATCAAGTTGTCTTCCAATGGGATTACCATGTGGGTTTGGATTGTTGTCATATGAGGGTGAAATAGGATCATAGATAGGCTAAGAATCATGAAATTTGTAGCCCAAACACCTAATGAATACAATCAATTAATTAAGACTACTATCTATTCTATCCATTTAATTATTGAGTTAATGAATACTACTGAGAATTCCTAAATTCATGTGATTAATCTGATTTGATAGTGTAGGTATTCATTTTGCCCTTAACAATATCCTCATTTCCTTATTGAGTATTTTGAGCATTCAGTACAATTGTCCCCTCATCTTCTTGGTGATGGTTAAGGGATTTAGTTGAATGATTTGGCCCAAATTGATATACTTTAACATCTTCATTAATCATTTCCATGATTTGGTCCTTATGCCGATTCTTTGTCTTATTCTTAGACATACATATATGAATGTTGTTCCATAATGAGACCAAAAGTTAGTAATTTTGCAGTAACTTTTGATTTCAATGCTCGAATGAAGAGATTTTTGGCTTTAAATGACAATGGTAACCCCCTCTATCAAGTTATAACCTCGAATTTCTATTAGAATGCTTGTACCCTACTCTGGAACCAACTTTTTAAACTTTTCTAAAATAGAAAAGACCTTTACTTATTTCAACCTACAAACCCCTAGTAACTTGCAAATTATTGAGATGGCAAGTTCAACATGTGTAGACATTGATGATGGACTACCTAATTAAATGGGTCTGCACATATACACTTATTATATTAGTGGTCATTATGGACCTCATATGGCCACTATCACTTATTATAGTTGGTTAGTTACATCTACCTATACTTGGCATAGTTATAGTATCAATCAATTAGTAGAGTCAATTATAGACTATTTGACTTAGTAGATCACTTTTCTTTATATTATATCTTATTTACACTTTTTATACATTGCATTCTGTGAAAAAGAAGAAATAAAAAGTAGAAAGAAAAAATTTTGGTCTTTATCTTTCTTCTTATGTTCTTGAATGAGCTTCATCTTGTGTATAGTGTGTTTTTGGCACATCAACTCAAGCAACTCTCCCCACCACATAATCGGGAACATGGTATCAAAGTGACACCACTAACAAAGGCTAGTTTTTTATTTCAAGGTGAAGGAACATGGAGCAAGGATTCAAGCAAGCAAGCCATTAGTAAGAAGCTCTCCCATTCTTTCTCTCTTTTCCTTGGATAGTGCCATGCACCAAAAGCAAGCTGTATCAAAATCTCATCTTGCTGTGAGATTTGGTGTGCAAGTAGCATCGTATATATTTTGAAAACAATCCCTTTAGAGCTTTCCTATTGTGTTTTTGGCTATCTGAGATCATTTCAAGAAGCTACCATATTGGACCCACTTACAGATCAACCACTTGTTGGATCCCACACATATTTTCAAGAATGTGGGTAGCTTATTATGGGACCACATCACACGAAAGAGAGACACTGCATGGGCATGAATGGATTTGAAGGAGATAGACAAGATGGAGACGCTTTGGCACACTGATGGTCACTTGCAACTACCTCGCACTCCCTTGTGTTTTTTCCACTAAAGAAGAGCGCATTGTGAAGCAAATTATCAGGTCTATCCACACCATGATGTGTATGATGCGTTCCCTTAGATTTGATTTTTCTAAAGAAAACCAACTATTAGGGCTAAAATCCCATGATTGGCATAAGATATGTCAGGTTTGTACTGGCCTTGATTGTAAGTGGCCTGCGTATTTTGCTATTTAGTGTCTAGTCAGTGTTCGTAATGCTTCTTTATTTATGGAAATTTGTACTACCGATCGTAATCACGTGATGCCTCACTCCAGAAATATGTGGGGCGATTTATAGGTTATCGAATTCAGTGCAATGGATCTCACAAAAGGAGATCAAGACATCCTCTATTGAATCCAGAAAGTGAGGAGCAGTGGAGAAGGTTTATCTCTTTGAGAAGTACCTGCTCACTAGTATGCTCTCGATACAAACCCACCTCCCGGTTGAGAGCTGGATTTTAGGACCCGATTTGGAGCCGTTCTTGAAGCGTTGAAGCTCGTTTTGGAGCCGGAAAGTGCTCGAGAGGTGTTAAAGAGCCAATTTTCATGAAAAATCAAACAATGGCGGATGACCGAGCTAGAGTTTTTCTAGATGCACTTCGACATCAAGAATCCAACACAAGTCTCAGTTCGTCAATCGGAGGTCATTTGACTCTCCATTTAATCCCTGCAAGGTTAAGCAGCTACCGGATTGAGAAGTCGTAAAGTGCATGGGAGAGGTCAGCTTGATGGATTTCGACGCCATGAAGCCAGCTATTCAATCGGATCACAAATCTGAGTTCATTTGGGCCTTCAAAATTGAAAAATTGGTGCACAAATCGGACGCCATATGCGCGCGTAGTGAGAGTTAGAAGGTCCCCAAGAACAAAAGAACTCTACTTTTTGCACAAAAAACAATGAAGAAAGCTTGCACGACATGAAGCAAGAGACTAATTGGGTGCAATCTTCCCCCATGCCTTGTGTGAGCGCTCCACAAAGCATGTATTTTATATATTATTCATCTTCAAGCTCAAAAAATAGCCCAATTTACAATTAACACGCTTTAGCTTTTGTGCCACTAAAGAATTAAAGCTATTGGGTGCCCAAGGAGTCAAGCGGTACCCAAATACAATGTCCAATACAAATATTTAAATCGTGTGCCCATGCACATACAAAAGAAATAAATAAATATCAAGCGCTTTAATAAATAAGCGCGTCAAAATATGGACGCCATGCCTAAGATACGCGCCCATCAAAAATTGATGATAATTTGAATACACGCTATTCTCCAATGCTTCCCAATGCCACCGTTGCTTGCTCTACACATCAACTGAAGCATTCACGATTGTTAGAAAAATAATACAATTAAACCGACAAAAGTGAATACCTAGCAGTCTTCAGCTACAAAAATAAATTGGTTAGAACTCAATCCTAACCTTAATTTATTACGAGTGTGCACTCTAAACTCATAAACGTTTATTAATTTAAATATGTATTTTGCGGAATCACCCGCTATGGAATCACCCATTACACATTAAATTAACAAAATGCTCGAAAAGGATAGGCATCCCCATCGACTTTTTGCATAAAGAATCCACCTTGTGTATGAGCCCCGGTAATAAAATTTTACGGAATCCACCGCAAAACCTCACGGAATCCACAGTGGAATATGCCTCCTGGCATCAAAAATCCACTTGCGAGACAGTGTGAACACAAAAAGATGAATCGGTTATTTTGATGTTTTAAACCTTAGGCTTAATAAAAGCCTTAAAACTAATGCAAAAACTGTCGAACAGAGGGAAGTGTCAATGCGCCTCCTCATTTTTGCTTGTTGCCTCTCCGATTCAAACCCGTTTGGAGAGAGAGAGGGAGATTCTTGATCAGGGCAGAGAGAGGAACAAGATGGCTGCAAGCTTGCCCACTTTAATGGAGGATTTAAAAATCTCACTTTTTAGTCTTTCTCTCTCCTCCCTGTCTCTCCTGTAAGGGGTAGTTCCTATGTGTGAAGAAGAATGAAGCCCGGTTGGTGAATGCTCGTCCGGCGTGGTACCGGATTGCTTCCAAATTGAAGGTGAGCTGAAGATGGCAGTGTGAAGGTGGGTTGAGCATCAAACGGGCCCTGATTTGCAAACCCGCAACAAGTTTCAAAACCCGAAATAATAAAAAATACATAGTAATGACATTTTTACAAAGAAAATGGCTCTTTTTTCGCATTTGATGAGATTAGCAATGTTCATATGGGCTGAAAATTGATGGACATGTTGTTTGCTGTTGGTTTTAGTCTTTCATAATAAAAAAACTTAGAAAATATACACTTAAAGTGTGGAAAATAAATGGAAAAATACCGAAAAGCATGGTTTTTAGAGTAAAAATGGGATTTTTGGGCTTAAAATGGAAAAAGCATGAAACAAAACACCAATAAAATCTACATGTTTGTTGTTTAAGGACTCAAGAGCTAGAGCTTTGAAACAATGCTAATTTTCTTCTATTTTTATTGATAATAAATAGGAAAAAATAAGAGAAAATGAGAAAAAATGCTCTTTAAAAGGGGAAAAAATAGGAAACGAACGAGGAAAATTATGGAAAATTATGGATGCGTTTGTGAGTGTATAATGAGGATAAAACATGAGGGTTTGCCTCAGGTTATCCCCATTTATATGTTTTTGTGAGTATTTACTACTTATTTTGTGCGAAATATACATGAAATTACCCTTTTACCTATGCAACGAGGCAAAACCTTAAACGGTAGGGGGAGGAGGGAAGTTTGAGTATTGAAATATAATACAAAATTGGATGTATTTGCTGCATTATTCATATAGGATGACGTTAAGTTAAATAAAGGGAAGTACAGCACGAGTGTAAGGCTCGGTGTCTTCTCTCATTACAGCAATTACGCGTTAGTATATGAAAACATGAAAAGAATGGATTTGCACATTGCACAAGGCTATTTTTCAATTGTTTGAGCACTTTTTCATATACACATTTGCATCAAGTATCATTAAATGGTATCAATTACAAGCTCCTAGATGCATGACACTTGGTTTCTCTAGGACTTGACCCACGTAGAGAGAGTGAGCAACCTAGATGTAGGTCTAGATGGTGGGTTAAAAGGGGATGGATAAGTGAGGATAAGTGCATTCCTGGAACATTAAATATATTGGCACTAAGAGGGGAGTTTGTTTCGAATGTGTCTAAGTGTGGAAGCAGCGCATCGAGGGGCCAATCCCCAAGATGTAGGAGAGTTGCAGTAGGGCCACAGCAATTAGCCGGTGTGGTGCCCTTGTGTCTGTGATATGTGGCATTTAATGCCGATATATGTATAATATCTCTCTGAGGAGACGAGGGAAAGGGAACATCTGTTGGATTACAGACTATAAATGTGCAATAATTAGTGTTTAGGATAGTGTATCCCTCGATAGACACTCCTGGCCCGTGAGGCCGTGTGGTGAGGTGGGGTTGTCTATTGAGAGCGTGACGTCCGGCTAGTGCCTTAGCCAGTGCCGGCCCATTTTAGGTCCCATCAGTTGTGCATCTGTCGGGAGCTGCCAACAAGTGGTGGTTTTGAAATATCTAGGGTTTCTAGGGACCAAATAGTTGATTTATGTCCTCTGACAAGGACTGCCAAGTCGAAATACAAAAAGCAAAACATGCTGAGAGGGCTAGACAACTATTGGAGATCGTAAGTCGTCATTCTCCTCAAAGAAGTATCCCGTTGTGCATAAGAGGTAGTGGTTCTAATAATCTAAGTGTTACGAGTAGCTCTTCGAGTGCAAGTGGAAGTCCTAGTACTTCCCTACTTCCAGTTAATCAACCCACAACAAGTGGGAGTGTAGTTTTACCCACACAAACTCTTGTTGTCAATCTGGTTGTAGCCATGGCACAACCTATTGCAATTCCAGCAAGGACACCGGATTTGCTGGCATTAGGAGCATCGTTGCCCATTTTCTATGGGTTAGCAGAAGAAGATGGAGAACTCCACATTAAGGAGTTTCAAACACTCATTTTCAATTATCGAATCCAAGATGAAGGACACCTAATGACGTTCTTTAACATGACGTTAAAAGGAAGAGTGACAGTATGGTACCACGGTCTCAAAGCCGAAACCATAACTAGCAGTGCCCAATTCTTTATGGCTTTCCGTAGAGAGTTTGCCCTTGAGAAGGGTGGACAATATTGGTTGTGTGTCTTGAATGTAACACGCCAAGAACCAAATGAGAATGTCCAGGCCTATGCCAATAAATTAAAGCAAGTTCTTCGTAAAATAAATACTTATATCCCCATTCCAATGGCTGCCCAGTTACAATATTTCCTACATGGATTGGATTTTAATATCCAGGTGCAGCTGAGTAATATTTGTGTTGCCTTGCGCGGGCTTGGTAGGTTCTTGGGTACCGAGACAGGACCTGAGGCCGATGCCTTGCTCTCCTTGGGTCACTACGCTCAGCTTCCTCCTTTTTACATGCCCGAATATGGAAAATAAGAGGCTAAAGACCCAATGTGCTAAAAGAAAATATTTGTTGATCAGGCTATAGGAGTCCTCACCTAGTAGGAGCTCCTAGTTGCGTTGTTCTTAGTTAGGTAGGTAGTTTAGACCACCACTCTTTGATGGTTCTTGTTAGCTTGGTTGTGTTGGAGCAATTGGTCAGCGACTAGCTTTCAACTTTCTATCAGATTATGCTAGACCTACTTCTCGTCGATTTCATGCCTTGGTTTTGACAAGGGGATAGGGTGAGAGCTGTGATGTGTTTTGTTGTGTATCTATTTTACCTATTTTGTATCAGCTTGATGCTCTTTGTGGTTGTGTTTATGTGCAGATTCATTCGTGGGATTTGATGGGCTCAGTCGCCCTATCTGTGGTTGCCAATGAGAGCTGGATTTTAGGATCCGATTTGCACCTGTTCTTGAAGCGTTGAAGCTCGTTTTGGAGCCGGAAAGTACCCGAGAGGTGTTAAAGAGCCAATTTTCATGAAAAATCAAACGGTGGTGGATGGCCGAGCTAGAGTTTTCCTAGATGCATTTTGACATCAGGAATCCAACACAAGTCTCGATTCATCAATCGGAGGTCGTTTGACCCTCCATTTAATCCCCGCAAGGTTCGACATTATAAAGTAGCTACCAGATCGAGAAGACGTAAAGTGCGTGGGAGAGGCCATGTTGATGGAGTTCAATTCCATGAAGCCGCCTATCCAATCAGATTGCAAATCGGAGTTCGTTTGGGCCTTCAAAATTGAAAAATCCACTTTTGTAGGACAATGTGAACACAAAAAAATAACTCGTTATTTTAATGTTTTAAACCTTAGGCTTCATAAAAGCCTTGAAACTAATGCAAAAATTGTTCCTTTTTTTTTGTTTTGGGTTTTTAGAAAAGGTTCATGTCTTGCATATTTCTTCAACTACTATATCATTTAGAGAAATGGCACAGAACTATCACAATGGCACTTAGATTGACCAACAATTGTAGCTTTACAAGATAGAAGGTTTGGATAACATCCTTGCAAGGTCTATCACAAGAGGTTAAAAACATTTTGGATTACTCACTATTCTAGCAACATAGATGAACCTTCTCTTTTAGGAAACTATCATAAGATGAGGTGAGACCCCATTATAAGTTGTCCAATCAAATCATATGTATTGTTTTCATTACCCATACATACATGGAAATATACTTGCCATAGAATCCCATCAATTAATCTAATATTCCTCTATAATTGATGAGTTGGCACTTTCAGTTGCTTTATTGATTTTGGGTTGGTACTTAAACCTAGGAAATCCTCATGCACTTATCTCTATTTTATCCTAATACAAAATGGTTCTTTTTTGGCAATAATTGAAGATGTGACTTGATTCATTTCGGGCCAGTGGAATATAAAGTTGCAATCATGAAAAAGACTAACATTTGCCCCTCCACTAGATGAGTGATGATGAGCAAATGAATCCTCCAATGGATGTTGGTGATTCTATCTTTGATGAAAAGCCCCTTTTTTAAAAGTGCATTGGGTGGATCCACTTAAATTTGATGACAAGCCCATTTTGAAGTTATGGGACTAGGATGGAATCGATGAAATTTAAATGATGAAACACTTGCATATCCACCACTTATGTATAGTTGCATTTCCCCTCATAATGCACTAAAAACACCTCAATTAATGGAAGGGAAGGAATAGAAGTGCTTTTTCCAATGCATAGTCCTCAACAAGAAGTACCATAACTATCATTGACGTGGCAACATGAAGGGTGCCTACACCAAACTCTCATAGATTGGTGGACTTGAAAGCATTGGTGGCCTTGAAAGCATATTTTCAGACTTATAAAACCATATTGAAAGCAACATTTTAAAATGTATAAATTCAACTCCTTTCATTTTTCCACATTATGATGGAAAGTCCCCTCTTAAGCAACATTTGGTTGTTGATGGATCTATTTGGCCATTGCTAGAAGGACAGAATGTCTAAAATTATGAGGAGTTGCATCTAGTACTGAACATAGGCTCTCTTGGATTGGCTTGATTTGCTATTTTTTAGGTTGATAGATAGAAATGGTGATGAAGCTTTGAAATGCTTTGAGAAAATTTTAGTAAAAACCTCTTCTGTAACGTGTCCACCTGTTCGCTTGCAGGACACGTCTTAGCAGCCCATCGAGAAGAGAGTCTAGAAAGCTCTGCCCGGCACTCCCATGGAATGTTACGGGGTTTGCAATCTAGGACTTCCCGAATCTGCCACGTAGTGGAAGTATTTCAGCCATTCCCACTTAGGACCGACATGAATCGGGGTTTCCCTTAATGGTCAAAGTCCTAAAATGGCAGCTAGCGTCGAGTCCCAGGCAAAGTACTTTACGCAAAAACGTTAGGGTCGAAGCGGATTCATGCTACACTTGGTTCACGGAGAATGGGAAATGAGAGGGATGCAAAGCTCGACCTCTATGCCCATAAGGCATAGTCCCATTCCATTCCCCTAAAATAGCATAAATTGGGATTCCAGTAACCTGAACTCTAGGTCAGCGTTGCCTGCTGTCATTTCCTTCGAGAAGGATTCCTTGCCATCCATTTCGCTTGAGAAAAGTTCTCGGCCAACCGGGACCATCCATCTGTAGGACGGACCCATGGCCACATCCACTGCACTTTCCTCAGGGTTGCTTTAGTTGTCTAATTACCTACCACATTTAGTTAGACACACATCAATCAGCTTCCTTAATTAGCCAGTTAGACACTGGTTCCTTCACATAATCTTAGCACTTGACATAGAAAAACAGTGCCAAACAAGTTCCTTTTCAACAGGTTATCTTACTTATCTTTGGAATACATCCATACAATCCAGCCCGTAGGCTAATCCATAATCCGCCCGAAGACTATCCATAATCCACCCGAAGGCTATCCAGCAATCCACAGGGATTACTAATCCAAGGTTCCGCCCGTAGACTAGTATTCGGGCCTTGATATCCAATCCCCAGTCACGTTGGCCTCTGTTGCAGGGCCCGAAAGGCAAGGGATTTACAGCTAGAGCCCCCCCTGGCACCCAACCGGCCTCCTGCTCCAAGTAGCTCCCAATGGAGAGACCTCTCGTGGCGGGTTCGGTCCACCTTCCTCCCGGCGCGGCTAACAACCCCCTTGGTTAGGGTCAGGGAGACAGTCAAGGGTAACTGATGCTGCCTCTCCCTTCAGGCCTTCAACTTGAAGCATTAATTAACTTTCCATCTTTTAGTTCCTTGAGCAAACAATGCAAACAGTGCTCCTAAACTGTTACAAGCACAATCAATCCAGTGGTCGTTTATTTGGCCAACTGCTAGGGGTGAATCCTTCTCTCTGAATGCATCCAGCATTTGATCCAGGAGGATCAATTGCGCCTTGGCAAGATCCCCAAGGGTTTGTTTGTTCGCCCTTTTGTCCTTGGGTTAGGGCCATACCCCGTTAACCCAACTTAACTGACACCTTAGGTTTCATAAATTAACAGTAAATCCTGGCGACCATGTCGCTCTAACTTGATTGATCCTTTGCTTCCAAGCAAATACCTAACTTTCCTTAACTTGGCAAATCAACCCAAGAAAGGTGATATAGCAGGATGACTACTCATCCTCTTGCAAGTTAGACTTGCGCTAGAACCTGCCAACCTCATTACAAGGAGTGGCAAATCTCTCTTGTGATTAAACCACAAAGCCGTGCGACATTGCAACTTCTTACACAAGTGTCGCACCTAACTCATGGGATCATTTCACCCATTGAACGGCATTTCCTGGTCAAGGAATTATGTTTAGACAAGACACAGGGTGTGGGATGTCTTCTTACCAACACAACCCTATTTGTACTAGGCCGACAACGTTCAGTCCTAGGGTTTCCAAACTCAATCCAAGTTTTAGCATTAGGTTGAATGATCCTTAGGGTAGAAACCCTAGATCGTTGTTTGCATGAGCGTCCAATTGACCCAAACATTCCGTGAATGTGGGTAGGACCTTTGGGTTTGAGGGTTTCGACTTGGTGTCCAAGTACGATACTTGGTTGCATTTCTAACGTGCCAAGCCCTAGCTAGTACTTGAGGTGTTTATCGTATCGACTAGTTATGCCTATACAAATCCCTTGAGGGTTAGGTGATTTAGCTAAATTGGACTAGTCTTGCGACAAGGGAGATCCTTTCCTAGAGATGCTAACCTTGTCTAAAGTGTAAGCAGATGCTAGATACCACATTTCATACAAGTATATGATTTGTTACATCTATGTTCTATAAGGTATGCAATAACCCTTTACTTTCCTTACTAAAGTCACGACGAATGATAACTTGCATGAAACCTATTAGGGTTTACATCAAAGAATCATGCCTACAACCCTTTGGTCTAAGCTTTAGAATTTCATGCTTTGATAAGCCATGCAATCTTTTCCAAATGCAACTTGATGAAATGAAATTTACGCATGACAAATATGTAACATGCGACCCTTAGATACAACATCGTTAATGAAGTTCATGTGGCATGAAACCTTCAATCCGTTCGACAACCATCTTTGCATGCAACGTGCAATGTCCATAGTTTTATTTTCATGCCGTGCAACGGAAGTTAACAATTTCCTCATGCGAGTCATAACAAAGGAAGTTATTGACTAAATGCAAGATACTCTTTTCCTTCATGGTCAATGCATGTAACAATTTCCTCTTTAACCCTAGTAAATATGCGTTTTAGACTTCCACTTTGAAAATGCACGACAAGGCAATTTGCGACTAAGTTGAGTAAGTGATTTTCATTCATAGCTTTGGAGATGCAAACGATCCAATTGCATGATATGCACCAATCCTTATCTATCGTTTACAGAGATACTTTATCAAATGTACTTTTATCACTACTACATGAATTAACGATAAGCGTAAAATGCATTTTTCCTATGGAATTAAGTGTGCTTAAAGCATTTCTTTATGTGAAAATAAACTTGTGGAACCTGGGCTTGTGGATCTGCGGTGATGTCCATGTGCAAGTTCGGGGAGGAACCTCCCAGGGGTGCGCCTTGCGTCTTCTTGGGAGCCATCGTTGATGACTTGAACTCCGCGATCTCTTACTCGATCTCCGAATTTCCTCCGCTTTGGCAAAACAGCCTCCAAGCCCGCCTGCTTTCTCCCTTGCGTAGGAATTGGGGCTTTACGAACCCGGTTTTAAAATCGGGGGAGGGCACGTAGGAACAAGGCTTATGGGCCTTATCCTTTAGAAGCTTCCAAGAAGCTTCTAAAGAGCTTTTGACTTTCCAGGACCACGTGGAAGAAAAAAAAAGGTGATCATTGGGAGGATTATGGCGATGGACGAAGGGGGGAAATTGCTAGCAATATGGCGGCGGTGGTGTGGCAGTGGCGCGACGGTCTGGGCAGACTCACAAGTCAGAAATTCCTACAAGCCACTAACAAAGTATATCCCTTGCCGCGAGGTGAGTGGGATTGGATGCATGTGCTAGCCACCATCGATCTATCATTCAATGAAATAAAGAGATCAAGAGGAATTGATGGAAATACGTCTTCAATGAAAGTTGGAATGCTCAGTAATCCCTTACAATAATCCCTTGTCCATGATACTTCCCTGGGGAGTCCACATATAAGAAATCATCTATATAACAGGTGTTCAAAGGATATTAAGAAATACCTTTCTTTACATGCTATAAGGCCTTAAAATGACCCCTTTTACTTTACTAAAATTACAGATTTTTAAAAAATTTCAATTTAAAAATACCATTTGTAAATTTCCAGGCAGCATGGCGACAACGTTTCATCAATACGGCAGCTCCTCTCCTCGTTATCCCCCTTGTGCCACATTAAGGGGTGTTTTTATAGCCTTGGGGGGGGGGGGGGGGGGGGGAAGGGAAGCCACCACGTGGATTATGCATGGCTCTCCCCTCATGCAACCCACACCACTCTACCTTAGGCCATTCCTCCCCACACTCCCTCTCCTCCAGCCATGCATCAGCTGGGGGAAGGGATAATTATTAAAAAATTTGACTTAAATTCCATCATTATCCCAATTGCCCCTTCAAAAGGGGTGTTCTTCTGCGGCTATGTGGTCTTGAACCCCTGGCCTCAATTGCTCAATGTGGAGGCCTCATTTTTGCACGTGCGGGGTATGGATTAAGCTGCCGATAATTTCGATGTGTGAGATAACCTTGCACAGGTTTTACGCAGTGTGCAGGGAGTCAAGTTCAACAATATTTTTGAGCGAAAATATTACATTCTCTCCCCCTTGGAGGAATCAAGATGTCCTCATCTCGAGAAGAACTCGGGGTATTGTTGGTTGAGAGTACTTTCATCTATCCAAGTGGCATTTTCCTCCGGATAATCTTTCCACTAGACGAGACATTCTCTCAAGGTTCTGGATCTCAATTGTCTCTCCCTAACATCTAAGATCCTGTTAGGCCGTAGCTCAAGGACTCCTTGGCTAGGCATTACAACTTGTTGATCATCAAGTACATGGCTAGGATTAGGTACATACTTCTTCAGTAGACTGATGTGGAATACATTATGAACCTTTAGGCTCTTAGGGAGTTGCAGTCTATAAGCATTGGATCCTAGGCACTTAAGGATCTTGTAGGGTCCACAATACCTTGGACTTAGCTTCTTGCAATCTCCTAAGGATAGGGAACTCTTATTTGGGCGTACGCGAATGAAGACCATGTCTCCTTCCTCGAAGGTTCTATCTTGACGTTTCAAATCCACGTATGCCTTTTGTCTATCCTTGGTGGCTTGGATGTCCTGTATTATTGACTTCATTTGGTCATCCATATCTTCCAGCATCTACCTTGAAGCTTCAACCCTCAAGGTTGGATCCAAGAAGTTTAAAGGACTTCAACAGTCATGCCCATACAATGCTTGAAAAGGGGTCATCTGGATGCTTTGTTGATAAGAAGCATTGTAGGCAAACTCAATCAGTGGTGGCAAGTATTGAATCCACCTTTTTGGTTCACGGCAGAGCAGTGTGCCCTTAGCATATCCTCGATGACTTGGTTGACTCGCTCCATTTGACCATTAGTTTGGGGGTGGTAAGCTGTACTAAAACAGAGTTGAGTCCCAATGGCTTCCAAGATAGCTCTCCAGAAGTGTGATGTGAAGAGAGAATCATGATCACTAATGATTCTTCTAGGTAACCCATGCAGTTTGAATATCTCCTTGATGAATAACCTTGCAATGTCTGAGGCTTTATAGTTTGTCTTAACATGAATAAGGTGTGCAACCTTAGTGAGCATATCAACCACAACCATAATGGAGTTGTATCCTTCCTGAACTTGGGGTAGGCCAACAACAACGTCCATACTGATGAATTCCCATTTCATTTGGCGAATGTCAAGTGGTTGCAACTTTCCTGGCATTTTGACATGTTCGGCCTTAATACGTTGACAAGACAAACATTCAGTGACATATTTGAAAACATCACCTTTAAGCCTCTCCCAATAGTTGCTCTTCCTGACTGCGTTGAGGGTCTTGGCATAGCCAGGATGTCCTGAGAAAGGGGAATTATGAGCTTCCCAAAGTATCTTTTGCTTGAGTGATTGGCTTGCCGGTATACATAATCTCATTCTATAGTAGACAAGTCCACTATTGATAGAGAATTCTTGATACTTAGCCTGTAGCTTCGGGTCTTGATCCTTGATAGGGATCTCCCTTAGCATCTTCTGATAGGTTGGATCATGGCAAGCTTCTTCTCTAGCTAGCTCAAGTATTGGTCTGTTTGGCATGGAAACCTTTGTGGCTAGAGATCTAGCTATTGATGGATTTTGCAAGATTAGAGAATTAAGGAATGCCTTGCGACTAAGTGCATTGGCAACTACATTCTCCTTTCTAGGCCGGTATTTGATTTCAAAATCATACTCCTCCAGCACTTCAATCCATTGATGTTGCCTCATGTTGAGTTCTTCTCATGACTCTTCAGTTTTCTTAAAGAGTATGCTACAAGATGACCTTCTTGCATAAGCACGCATCCTAAGGCAAGCGTGCTAGCATCAGTTACTACTTCGAACTCTTTACTGAGGTCTGAAAGTTTCAGGATAAGTGTTGATACCAAACTTTGCTTTAGTCTATCAAAGCTAGATTGTTCAGTAGTTGACCATGCAATTGATGTTTGCTTCTTCAGTAGATCCGTTAGAGGCGCTACAATCAAAGCATAGTTTTTGATAAAGACCCTGTACCACCCTGTCAAACCAAGAAAACTGCATATTTATTTGACAGTTGTTGGTATTGGCCACTCCAAAACATCTCTGACTTTGGTCGGATCCACTGAGATTCCTTCCGCTGACACGATGAATCCCAGATATTCAATCTGACATCTGAAGAATGCACACTTCTTCATCTTGGCATAAGTCTTGTGTGCCCTCATTTTCTCAAGGACAATGCGAAGCTGGGGTTCATGATCTTCTTCTTGTTTGGAATATACTAAGGTATCGTCAAAGAAGACGAGTACAAAGTCGTCAAGATATGGCCTAAAGATATCATGCATTAACCTATTGAAGGTGGCAGCTGCATTCGTCAGCCCGAATGACATGACTAGGAACTCAAAGTGTCCATATCTTGTGTTGAATGCCGTCTTTGGGATATCTTCTTCCTTGATCCTTATCTGATAGTATCCAGACCTGAGATCAATCTTGGAGAAGATCTTCGCACCTTGAAGACGGTCAAGAAGTTCATCTATTCTTGGAATAGGGTACTTGTTCTTAATGGTTGATTGATTCAACCCTCTGTAATCAATACATAGCCGAAGCAATCCATCCTTCTTCTTCTAGAACAACAGTGGAGCTCCCCATGGCGAACTGCTGGGATGGATGTAGCCTTGATCTAACAGTTTCTTGAGTTGCTCCTTCAGCTCAATTGCTTCCGGGATGGACATCCTATATGGCCTCTTTGCAATTGGCGCAGCTCCCGGCACTAGCTTGATCTCATGTTCCACTTCCCTTTGAGGCAGAAGTTCTGTCAGTTTTTCAGGAAATACGTCTGCGTACTCCTTTAGCCATGAAGGTTCTCCACTAGGTTCCTGATTCTGATCTAGCTTATTAAGCTTAATCAAGTAGACAGGTAGTCCCTTTCTAACTCCCTTTATAATCCGAGATGCTTTGGCCAATTGAATTTTCAGCTTTCCAGCCTCTCCTTGAGTTGTGACCAATTCCCCTTCAGAGTTTCGAAAGGAAACTTGACCCTTTCCACAATGAATGTGGGCATCACTAGGTTTAAGCCAATCCATTCTGAGCAAACACTCATGGATACCTAGGTTCATGACCCTGAATCTGACCGAAGTCGACTTTCCTCCCAGAAATAATTCCACCTTAGTAGTTTTCCTGGTACAAGTGACCTCACGACCATTTGCTAATTCCACAAGCAAGGTAGGTGCTTCTATTGTGACTATTCCTAATCTTCTTGCACAAGCTGGTGAGATAAAGGAATGTGTACTGCCACAATCAATCAAGGTTCTGAAGCCTTTACCTTGATAGTTCGATGGAGTCTAAATCGCCGAAAACTGGCGATTCGGGCCTTTTTTGTGAAGGGCAGTATGGACTGTTGCCCTCTCAAAGTCTGCTTCCATAGTCAGGTCTTCTTCATCGCACATTTCCTTGTCGGCAACACAGGCGATTCTTCCTCTGCCTCGGGTGGCTCCTTGGCCACGGGCGGTTCCTTGGAATGGTCCTTGACGTTGTCCTCTGCCAAGTTTGGGACATTGCCTTTTGAAATGACTAGGCTCATTGCAATGGAAGCAACGGAGGTTGCGGCCATTACCGTGGGTAGGAACAAAGTTATTGACATTGTTGGTCCTCGCTTTCTTCCTTTGTCCCTGGTTTTGACCTTGAACTCTCTTTGCTTGGGACCTATACACTCCTTTGTTCTGATCATTATAAGACCAAGTCTTGTTATTTCTTGGCCTGGTCTGCACCTCCTGAATTATGGGTGCAGCTCGAATGAGTGCGTCCTGAAGGTATGTTGGGCGCATTGATTCGAGGCGGGTATTTATAGGTGGGTTTAATCCGGCACAAAATTTCGACACTTGTTGTATCATATCCATTTGTGGCGCATACTTCAGAAGAGAGATGAACTTTGAGTAGTATGCGTCAAGAGTCAGACCCAACTGTTCAAGCTCATAGAACTCATTCATCTTCTGCGTGCGATACACAGATGGTAAGTATCTTCCTTGCATAGCTTTTTTCAGCTTTTTCCAGGTAACGGACCCTTCAGAGATCCCTTGGTCTCTGCACCATTGCTTCCACCAAAGTCTAGCTTTGCCGGTGAGCTTCAGCTTGGCGAGCATTGCCTCGTTGGTGGGTGTAGTACCGGCCGCTTCAAAGTAATCTTCCATGGACTCGATCCAAATCTCAGCATCAGCTTGGACAGTCCTTCCTTTCCCGTCAAATTCTAGTGGCTTGATCTGCTTGAGAAGAAACTTCTTCTCCTGAATCACGGCCGTACTTGGTGTAGGGGTTCGACTAGGAATCTAAACCTGGGGTTGTGCCTGGGCATGAGATTCTTAATGTTAACAACTCGCTAAACGTTTCTTACATTACATATTATGCCCAACTCAGCTTTCAGCCAAGAAACCTAATCACTTAACATTTATCAATACTCATAGACAAGACAATCATTGATAAAAAGAAGTCTTATTTCATTCAAATGGGCATAGCCCTTTCGGAGTACAATATTTCTTGGGATGGTAGAGCAAGTTGATACATTAATTCGGGGAGAATAAGGTTGTGTTACATTCAACTATATGAAAACTAGGTAATAGTATGGATTTGGGTCATGGATCTTTAGGAATCGATAAGTCATTGGAAGATTAGGGTATCCTTTCCTTTGGTACCCATTCTTCTCGTAGCATCCCAACACCTTGATCCTGTCGGTGGGGATTATACGGGTCACTTTCTCGTACACATATGTGTTTAGCTTGACCTTCCGACCTTCGACATGTAAAGTTGTGTTTACATGAGCCTCAACAAAGATGAATAGCTTCACGATCTTCAGGTCCTCCAACCATTTGATTCTCTTTAGGTTGGTTCGAAGGTACGCAAATCGATGGGCAGCTATGTAATAGATTCCTGAATCACATGTCCATCTTCGTTCCAGGTACAGAGGCGATGGATTGTAAATGCGGTCTAGGATGTTCATCATATCGATCCTTCGTCGATAATCTGAAGTCTGTATCACGGTCATAAACATGACCTAGAACACCATGAATCTGTTCCATGCTTCATAACTCTGCAAGACAGCATCGATAAGTAAGGAAATGTTCCTAACAGCAACATTTGCTTTACTTCATCATATTAAGTTTTCTTATAAAGATAGATCCTTCGTTGGTTCGCTCTAATACCAACTGTAACGTGTCCACATGTTCGCTTGTAGGACACGTTTTAGTAGCCCATCGGGAAGAGAGTCTAGAAAGCTCCGCCCCGCACTCCCATGGAATGTTACAGGGTTCGCGATCTAGGACTTCTCGAATCTGTCACGTAGCAGAAGTACCGGCCGTTCCCACTTAGGACCAACCTGAATCAGGGTTTCCTTAATGGTCAAACTCCTAAAATGGCAGTAGCGTCGAACCCCAGGCGAACTATTTTACGCAAAAACGTCAAGGTTGAAGCGGATTCATGCTGCACTTGGTTCAAGGAGAATGGGAAACGAGAGGGATGCAAAGCTCGACCTCTCTGCCCATAAGGCATAGTCCCATTCCGTTCCCCTAAAACAGCATAAATCGGGATTCCAGTAACCTGAACTCTAGGTCAGCATTGCCTGCTGTCATTTCCTTGAGAAGGGTTCCTTGTTGTCCATTTCGCTTGAGAAAAGTTTGCAGCCAACCGGGACCACCCATCCGTAGGACGGACCCATGGCCACATCCACCGCACTTTCCTCAGGGTTGCTTTAGTTGTCTAATTACCTACCACATTTAGTTGGACACGCATCAAGCAGCTTCCTTAATTAGCCAGTTAGACACTAGTTCCTTCACGTAATCTTAGCACTTGACATAGAAAAACAATGCCAAACAAGTTTCTTTTCAACAGGTTATCTTACTTATCTTTGGAATACATCCATAAAATCCAGCCCATATGCTAATCCATAATCTGCTCGAAGGCTATCCATAATCTGCCCGAAGGCTATCCAGCAATCCACAGGGATTACTAATCCAAGATTCCACCCGTAGACTAGTATGCGGGCCTCGAGATCCAATCTCGAGTCACGTTGGTCTCTTGTGCAGGGTTCGAAAGGCAAGGAATTTATGGCCAGAGCCACCCCTGGCACCCAAGCGTCCTCCTGCTCCAAGTAGTGCTCAACGGAGAGGCCTCTCGCGGCGGGTTCGGTCCATGTTCCCGGCACGGCTAACAACCCCCTTGGTTAGGGTCAGGTAGACAGTCGGGGGTAACCGATGCTGCCTCTCCCTTCAGGCCTTCAACCTGAAGCATTAATTAACTTTCTATCTTTTAGTTCCTTGAGCAAACAATGCAAACAGTGCTCCTAAACTGTTACAAGCACAATCAATCTAGTGGTCGTTTATTTGGCCAACTGCTAAGGAGTGAATCCTTCTATGTGAATGCATCCAGCATTCGATCTGGGATCAATTGCGACTTGGCAAGATCCCCAAGGGTTTGTTTGTTCACCCTTTTGTCCTTGGGTTAGGGCCATACCCCGTTAACCCAACTTAACCGACACCTTAGGTTTCATAAATTAACAGTAAATCCTGGCGACCATGTCGCTCTAACTTGATTGATCCTTTGACTTTCCTTAACTTGGCAAATCAGCCCAAGAAAGGTGATGTAGCAGGATGACTACTCATCCTCTTGCAAGTTAGACTTGCGCTAGAACCTGCCAACCTCATTACAAGGAGTGGCAAATCTCTCTTGTGATTAAACCACAAAGCCGTGCAACATTGCAACTTCTTGCACAAGTGTCGCACCTAACTCATGGGATCATTTCACCCATTGAACGACGTTTCCTGGTCAAGGAATTATGTTTAGACAAGACACAGGGTGTGGGATGTCTTCTTACCAACCCAACCCTATTTGTACTAGGCCGACAACGTTCGGTCCTAGGGTTTCCAAACTCAATCCAAGTTTTAGCATTAGGTTGAAGGATCCTCAGGGTAGAAACCCTAGATCGTTGTTTGCATGAGCGTCCAATTGACCCAAACATTCCGTGAATGTGGGTAGGACCTTTGGGTTTGAGGGTTTTGACTTGGCATCCAAGTATGATACTTGGCTGCATTTCTAACGTACCAAGCCCTAGCTAGTACTTGAGGTGTTTATCGTATCAACTAGTTATGCCTATAGGAATCCCTTGAGGGTTAGGTGATTTAGCTAAATTGGACAACTTGTCTTGCGACAAGGGCAATCCTTTCCTAGAGATGCTAACCTTGTCTAAAGGTGTAAATAGATGCTAGATACCACATTTCGTGCAAGTATACGATTTGTTACATCTATGTTTCATAAGGTATGCAATAACCCTTTACTTTCCTTTCTAAAGTCACGACGAATGATAAGTTGCATGAAACCTATTAGGGTTTACATCAAAGAATCATGCCTACAACCCTTTTGTCTAAGCTTTAGAATTTCATGCTTTGATAAGCCATGAAATCTTTTCCAAATGCAACTTGATGAAATGAAATTTATGCATGACAAATATGTAACATGCGACCCTTAGATACAACATCGTTAATGAAGTTCATGTGATATGCAACCTTCAATCCGTTCGACAAACATCTTTGCATGCAACATGCAATGTCCATAGTTTTATTTTCATGTCGTGCAATGGAAGTTAACAATTTTCTCATGCGAGTCATAACAAAGGAAGTTATTGACTAAATGCAAGATACTCTTTTCCTCCACGGCCAATGCACGTAACAATTTCCTCTTTAACCCTAGTCAATATGCGTTTTAAACTTCCACTTTGAAAATGCATGACAAGGAAATTTGCGACTAAGTTGAGTAAGTGATTTTCATTCATAACTTTGGAGATGCAAACGATCCAATTGCATGATATGCACCAATCCTTATCCATTGTTTACAGAGATACTTTCTCAAATGTACTTTTATCACTGCTACATGGATTAATGATAAGCGTAAAATGCATTCTTCCTATGGAATTAAGCGTGCCTAAAACATTTCTTTATGTGGAAATAAATTCGTGGAACTTGGGCTTGTGGATCCGCGGTGATGTCCACGTGCAAGTTCGGGGAGGAACCTCCCGCGCGGGTGCGCCTTGGATCTTCTTAAGGAGCCATCGTTGATGACTTGAACTCCACGATCTCTTACTCGATCTCCGAATTTCCTCTGCTTTGGAAAAACGGCCTCCAAGCCTGCTTGCTTTCTCCCTTGCGTAGGAATTGGGGCTTTACAAACCCGGTTTTAAAACAGGGTGAGGGGACGTAGGAACAAGGCTTATGGGCCTTATCCTTTAGAAGCTTCCAAGAAGCTTCTAAAGAACTTCTGACTTTCCAGGACCACGTGGAAGAAAAAAAAGGTGATGATTGGGAGGATTATGCCGACGGACAAAGGGTGGAAATTGCTAGTGATATGGCGGTGGTGGTGTGGCAGTGGCGCGGCAGTCTGGGCGTGGTAGGGCGGCATTTTTCCACGCAGCACGGTGGTAGTGTTTCATCAACACGGCATCTCCTCTCCTCCTTATCCCCCTTTTGCCACACTAAGGGTTGTTTTTATAGCCTTGGGGGGGGGGGGGGGGGGGGGGGGGAAAGGGAAGCCACCACGTGGATTATGCATGGCGCCCCCCCTCATGCAACCCACACCACTCTACCTTAGGCCATTCCTCCCCACACTCCCTCTCCTCCAGCCATGCATCGGCTGGGGGAAGGGATAATTATTAAAAAATTTGACTTAAATTCCATCATTATCCCAATTGCCTCTTCAAAAGGGGTGTTCTTCCGCGGCTATGCGGTCTTGAGCCCCTGGCCTCAATTGCGCAATCGGGAGGCCTCATTTTTGCGCGTGCGGGGTACGGATTAAGCTGCCGATAATTTCGATGTGGGAGATAACCTTGCATAGGTTTTACGTGGCGTTTGGGGAGTCAAGTTCAACAATATTTTTGAGCGGAAATATTACATCTTCCCAGATGTAGTCACCTCATTGTCTACAAAAGTCATACCTTTGTGGTTACACATATCTTTGTAACCATATCTTTGTGGTTGCACATATCAAACCTACAAAAGGTGGTTAGGAAGATTTGCATTGTTTCCTCTTTTTGGACATACCCTACACAGACACAAGATAGTACCCAATCCCCCCCCCCCCCCCCCCCCATCCTCTCCTTCATAGGGTGCCATCCAAGCTAGCATTCCCACATAGCATGTACCCTTTAACGATAAGCATGCTTTCTTTTTCTCTTTCCTTTCCTTTACCCCATAAGCTCGTAGCATTTTCAAAAGCATGCTTTTTTCCAGCTTCCCCAAGGCCAATAGTAGGCTACTTTAGGCACCTTCAATCATTCTATAATAGTAGTGGGCTATTTTGAAGTAGTCTAGTAGCCAACCATGTCAATCAAAAATTTCTTCTAGGAAGAAGGAGAATTCACAATGCACCAATAGAGACCACTAAATGGATGCTTCCTCCTTCCATGCCACATTCCCTTCTCCTCAAGCCACTGTAGTCCTCTAAAAAACATGGAGTAGAGCCCATGAATAGTATCTCCCTCTACCCAAAATTAACCTTCTAAGGTTTATCATATTGTTAGCTTACCAAAACAAAGTTTTATTTGCATACCCTACTCAATGTGGCCAAAAGTTTATGTCCATCCTCTCCTCTAATAACATTGTGCACTATCCTTATTATCCTAAAGTTGCCCCAAAATATGAAGCACTTGGAGTTTTCATATGGTGGATGATAGTTTGTATAACATCCATCCCCTCCAAACCTACACATCTCCCAGATGTACAACCTATGCAACCACTTAGGTCAAACATCCAGATAATCATTGACTAAACAAACATGTGAATAAGTATCATTCCATCGGGATCAAATACCAAAATTATAGATATCTACTAACTAGGTAGCCATTCCAAGCACCCCTATCTAGATCATAAGGCCTCAATCCAAATAGCCTATAACGCCTTACAGTTCGCTTCAAAACATATTGAAACCCACCAAGATCATACACCTGAGACTTTGTTTTCTCCATATACGTGCTCTCAATTTGTCCGTGTGCAAACACATAAAAACATCCTTGTTCCCTTTTCACTTAACGCATTGGAAGTAGTACATATTGAAACACCCTACTCTCCACATCCAAAACAACCATAGCATCACTCAAACCATCTAGGACTTTAACATCCTAAAGTATCTTATCCTTTGGATTTCGTGTCAAATCATAGGGAGGGATCATACTTACATCTTACAAAGCATGTGAAACATTCCTAAGCTCTATATAATCAATTCCACCATCATGTGTATGCACTTCCTTTAGCTCAAGGATCTGCTCAAAGACAACAAGTGTATCATGCATACCACAACATTAGTAGCAATTTCTATCATTGTAGTATGTGCTTGTAAACACTCTTTAGGCTTCAACTGATTCCCTTCATCAAATAATGCATGTACATCCTCAAAAGCAATCATAGTCAATACATTTGGTTTAGCACTACCTATATGCACTAAGTCTACATCTGCAACTCCTGGCACTGTATCAACTTTAGTCTCTACCAATATATCCTCTACATGGCTAAACAAAGTCTTAATAGAAAGTACTTTAGTCTTAGAAATAATTTTTGTCTTCTCTATCAAAGCATCTAGTGGAAGAACATCTGAAACAATAGATAAGTCAATAAGCAAACCATTTGCATCACCCATATCCTATACATTCCCTAGAGTAATGTCTATCTCCCGATCTAGTATAAAAATCCATGCTTGGAAGTTATATTTGACATGCTTCTCATTCACAATGTGACAAATGCTTGTAAACATCTTACCCTAGAACCACATGTACAAGTTGCAAACTACATATAGTGGCTTAACCTACAATAAACTCTAAAGTTATACTTATACCCAAATTATGACCAAAGCACATATGCATGCATCACATAGGCCTAAATAAACCAAGATATGTGCAACATTTTCTACACAAAATTTTTGTTGTGTGAGTGGACTTTAGAAAATCAAGGTTTCAAACTTTACAAAGTTTGAATACTACACAACCATGTAACAATCAAGTGGACCCCAAATGTTCCTAAATGCAAACTTTACTGTACAAATTAAGTAATGTACTTGAGTATACACTATAGGTCATCTTTTTCCACGCTATAGGACTACCCAATCAGAGACACTACCTTCTTGCATGTCTATCTCATCGATTGCAATGATTTTGCTCAAAAACTCCCTTTCTTTTGGCTCCTCTAAGGATTAGCGCTTTGCTACCATGAAAAGATTAAGAGAGAGGAGAGCAAGACCACATGCAAGCTTCTACTTCTTCACACAAGAATAGAGAAGACAAGAGATTTGTCCAAGGGGGGGTGGGGGGGAGGGTTTGCTAAAATCTTTCTTTTTCTTCTCCTTCTAACATCATATCCACTCTACATATATCTACACACACATAGCCACTCATATACACATACTCACTTAGAAAGGCCTTCATCTAGATTTTTTTTCCATAGTTTTTCCCTTCAACTGCATCTCCTTATCATTATAAAAGAAAAATGGAGAAAGTGCTCGTGAGTAGGGACCATTATAAATTCAAGGTCTATTGATGGGGAGAGTGGTACCCTTGGGTGGATGGATGTCTATTAAAGCATGAAGAAGGATGAGAGGGAATTAGGAATAAAGTGGATAACTTTGGAGCTATAAAAGGTGGTTGGAAAGAGAATGTTTCCAACTTAATTGCCCCTCTCTTTGGACCTATAAAAGGTGACAGGAAGGAGAACATTACCAACTTACCCCCACCCCTTCTCTCTCTCTCTCTCTCTCTCTCTCTCTCTCTCTCTCTACATCCATCCATAGAATTAGGTTGTTTGTGTATTCTCTCACCTTGTTGCACCCAGTGGGTTTGCTCTAGCGTTCGTGACTTTAACATTGCGGTCTAAAAACACATGTGCGAGAGAGAGAGAGAGAGCCTTACACGTTGCTGACGCGTGTTGTTGTTTCATACGTCTCCTAATTAACAATATCCTGAAATGGGTGCTGCTCTTTCTCTTTTCGTACCAGTCGTGGGCTTCCTTGTCGAAAGATTCTTTGGGCGCCCACCTAGCCGACCTGTTAACGTCACACCTCCACCTCCTCCACCACCCCCGCCGCCACCTCCTCCACCACCCCCGCCGCCACCTCCTGCACTACCTCCTACACCACCTCCAGCACCACCTCCTGCACCACACGCCCCTCAAGGTGCGGCGCCTCTGATCATTTAATAGTGGATGATGAACGATTTTATTAAAAACAACTGCTTTAATGTAGTTTTCTGCATCACGTGAATTGGCTGATCATTTGATCCGTTCGACTAGGTCCTGCACCGCCAAAACCCATCGCGCAACCCCCTCAAGGTACTGCGCCGCTGATGATGTATTATTGATGCTTATGTGACGATGGATGATGATTTTATTAATGTTGATCGGCATGGTATTTCACTTTGACTAGGTCCTGTGGCACCGGCCCCAGCCCCAACGGAGCCGCCCGAGGTGCTCATAGAGCGGGCTAGAAAAGCACTTGGGGTTGATTGCGTCAATCACTATAACTTTGCGGTGAGTGGGCAAAGTGGGGTGGGCAAATCTTCCTTCATCAATGGAATCCGATCCATCCAAGACAACCGTCGAGGTATATATAGTATATGAGACGCTCATGATCGACCATCCATCCATGCTATATTCCTAGCTCTACCATGCATCCTGGCTGTCGATCCCTTAAATCGCCTTTTATTTTAATACATGCTATATACTAGCTAGCCCGCCAAATTAGTTGAAAGGAAGCAGCCGGCCATCTCCTACCGCCTGCACTTTGCAAGGCTGTAACTATTATTCTGCTTTAATGGTAGGTGCGGCGCCCGTTGGACAAACAGAATGCACGCAAGTAGTGAAGAGCTACCCCCACCCGAAGGCGCCTCACGTGGTGTTCTGGGATTTTCCTGGTGCTGGCACAAAGTCTCATCCCGCAGCCACGTACTTCTCTGACAAGAAGCTCTACGCGTTTGACGCCATCCTCATCCTCACAAGCGATCGCTTCTTGGAAGTCGATTTCGAGATCCTGAAGGCGGCTCTTTCTTATGGGAAACCTTGCGCATTTGTGCGCACCAAATGCGACAGCGCCGTCACCAGTGCACTCATGAATGCCACGGATAATATACAAGCTATCGAAGCAAGCATGAGGTTTCGTAAGGATGTGGAGAATAGCTTTCGGAGCTGCCTCAAACAAGTGGGGCTTGCTGACTGTGCCAACAAAATCCCTCTTTTCTTCATCTCCAACAAAGCCTTTACCAAGAAAAGTGCGTATTGGGTCAGTATCGACGACGAGGACGACGATGCTCCTCCAAAGTGGGATAGAAGCCTGCTCTCTATGGATGAAAGCAACATATTGACGTTTTTGATGGATTCTGCAAAGCCTCGAGCACTCCCACAGCAGAAGAATTCTACTTAAATTATGGCATCCATATGCATGTGTTTCCACATGAATCGTTTACCTCCTTGTGCTAAACAAGCAAAGTGAGAAAGGGGATTTTAATTTTGGATTTTGAACGCAATTAATTAATCACAGGGCTTTCATAGGATAGAGTGCATCCAAATATAAGGAGATAGCTCATAAATGTGTAAACGGCCCACTCGTTATCACTCTTGTTGATTAAAAGCTAATTCCTATTCAACCAAACCAGTGAAATATTTCTCCTTCAAGGACTTGTGAGAAAAAACGAAGCAAAAGTTTTGATATTTTACATTAGCCCACTCGAGCCCCAAGTCATCACTATATATTGCGAGTTAGAGGCCGTATGTGCCTAGCTAGCTATATTTACTTATACTTGTTACATGCACACCTGTATATTGCAGGTGGCAGCCATCTATCAATGGCACTTTATTCTTTCTATCACTTTCCAAGAATAAGGGAAGATAGGTTACACATTGTGTTTGTTGGAGTTTCCACATACCATCTTACTCTCTCTTGGATTTTCTTAGTTCCACTCAATGTGCCCTCACCTCTTGCTCCACCTTGACCTTTCATACCTTATTTGAGATAGAGATAATCCCAATCGTTCATGCCTCAATTGAGATTCCAATTAATCTTATATATTAGTACCTTGATCGAGTTATTTGGATGCCACAAGTGTGATAAAAAATATATATAAATAAATCCCACCTCATTCATTAAGGAGAGGTTGCTTTTAAGCATCCTAACAACCTTGCTTTTGATTCAGCTTTTGCCTCAACATCTTTTGATTTAGCAAAAGGAGGATTCCCAATTATTCATTACCTTGATCGAGGCATATAAATATTTGGACAATTCCTACCTTGATTGAGATATAGAAAAATCTCAAAAGTATATATTGCAATCAAGGTACAAGGACCACATTCACACTATCCATGAGGTTTGTCTTAAATTTACCGTAATCACTGTTAAGCTTTCTTCAACTTAATTAGGATTCCTTAATCTTAGTTAGGTCTATTTGGTCAAGACACCCTTTGTATACCTGTTCTTTTGGTGGTGGTCATTCTCTTAGGATGGAGTCATACGTCTCCATCTTAGAGCTCGTGACTTCTATTGAGGATAAGCTCTCAACTAATTGAGCAAGCATAGTTCAATAATCTTCCCACCCTCCACATCATAGCAAACTTAGAGGCTATGCTAGCATCACTATGAGGCCTACCTAGAGAGACAATGTCTCTCTAGCATATCTAGAAGCTTGAGCTATCATGAGGTAGATAGGATTGGTAGCATTATAAGGGATGTCATGCTTGATCTATGCCCTCCAATAAGAAAACCTCTTTCCATCTCCAAGTGTTCCCATCACACTATGACCACACATATCTATAGTTGATATGCCATTGTTTATGGGAGGATGCCTATCCACTGTCAGATCCCATTACACTTCACTAAGAGCAGTTATAAGTAGAGTTTGTATTGGGACAATAGATGGACTACATTGAACGTTGCCCTTGTAGTGGTTCTAATAGGGGTCGAATGTAGAACTAGGTTAGGAAACCTCTTATAGCCCATCTTGGAGCTCAACAACAACAAGTAGATCTAGAATTTGTGGTTGTATTTGGTGTTCAAGCACTTAGCTCATAGTTGGCAATGGATCTATGAGTGGCCATAGAGAGCATTTAGCATGTGGTGCACATGTTTGCATGGTCTATGACTATTATTTTTTAGGTAGCTCTCTTGTTTAGGATCTTAATAATATCTTCATAATTCATCTTGTTTGTTCTATTTGGTAGGCCAATAATTATTTATTGTTCTTTTCTACACACACTAACATCCTAGAGTGTTAATCCACTTCCATCCTTTAAGGTTTGTCTACAGGTCTTGGGCAAATAAGAATAGAGCTTGAGCAATCAAGAGAATAGCTCAAGCAATTGAGAGCATAGCTTGAGTAGTTGAGAGTGGAGCTCACAAATGAGAGACCACTTGTTTGACAACATGATGTAGCGATGTCCAAATAATTTTGATCTAAGCTCTAAAAGTGGATGATTACCCATACCTTGCAGAGTTTTACGGACTATCTATAGGACATGAGGAGATGGCTTATGGGGGATTTCATCAAGATATTAACAGGTTTTTTAGGGTTTAAAATTGGTCCACAAGAATAGTTTAACTCTTCATTATTAAGTTCTACAAATTTAATGACAATTTTGGATTGGAATACATGCAAGACTTATCTTGAGTGCTACAAGTTGTCCGAGCCCAAAAATACAAATAATCAACATGTTTTACGAAAATGAGTGTTTTGGCTATTTTGGGATGAATTTAGTAATTTTACTTGCGTTGCCTTGTAGAATAGGTTTGTTCTGGTTGATTTGATACCTCGACAACCATATTTTGAGCTCCGATGTAAATGTTAGAGTGGAGTTGCAACCAAGTTCATGATAGAATTATTATCCTTAGGGTTTAATAATATTTCATTGCTCATAGGGTTTGAGATTTGATGCTTTTGCCTATTGTAGAGGTTTATGTACATCAAGATTTTACTCTTTTCTTCTTTAGGGTTGGGGTTTATGTTGGGCAATTGATTTTGAGTTGATCAATTGTCTCAACAAGGATTGGATTTATTAGATATTATTGTTCTTGATAGGAATACAAAGGCTTCTGGCTTTATACTTATTTGGTGTGTGTGATCTATTCTTCTTTCTCTCATCTTCTTATCTTCAACCTCTACTCTCTACATCCATATTTCTAAAACCCATGTGGTTTTGGCTTTCTTCTCTTTATCTCCCAATAGTGATGGATCTCAAAGCATGGATTCAATAATTACTTTAGTCTACTTTGGCTCATTATTTGGAGGGAAATTTGATTGACTCCCATGTTACCTTGTATCCTTGTTTAGCAACTGATATTAGACAATGGCTACCATAGTAGTATGAAGATGAGAGTGTTGGAAGAGAGGATAATGACATAATGATCATGGATATTCTATGCCTTGATTTACTATGCTAATTCTATGTTCATTCGCTATTGTCTACCATTATTTTCATTTTCTACTTTATTACATGGCTCTATTTAAATGGTCTTTATGTCTATGTCTAGTTCAATGGAATGTTAAGGGACAAAGAAGATATAGAAACAATAGAAGAGAATATAGTTTCTTGATGATGTAACATGAGAGATGAAAGAGAGAGTTGGTGGTATTGTGCACATGGAACCTTGCAAGTGGGAGAAAAAATTAAAAAACAAAGTAGTAGATAAATTGGTATAATCAATAATAATAGAAGATATTGACTCAAGAGAAACAATATTAAGATCAACAACATTCTATCCATCCCCAATAGATCCATGTTCTTAAATACTCACATCATGTATGGAAGAAGAACTTGGTCAAATAATCACGAGAAACACAAGCAGTTGTAGGGGCAATATTAGAGATTCCTCCAACATATGCACTAGTATTGTCCTTATAGGGATCATCTTATGAATCAAGGGAGAACTAGAAAAAGGGGATGAAGTAGAAAAAGAGGAGCATAATAGCTCTATCAAAATAGCCCAATGGCTTTGTAAAGTAAGAGATGGATTATGGATTATTGCATAAGGGTATTGGTTGTGTAGCTTTGTTAGTAGCTCTCAATATAGCAACAGTTCTTTGCTTTCCAAAGCCTGGCAGACTACAATAAAACTTTTGACAACTTACCCCTTTAAAGCCACTATTCAAATTTGACTTACCACCCTTCAACAAAATGGTTGTGTCTTCAAGTTAGGTAATATGGAATCCCTTGCAAAGCTCAAGTTTGAATGTTTTTGACGGCCTTTAGAGTGCTAATAACAACATATTTAAAGTATCGATAAGAAAGTCAACAAAGGATTGTTGCTACGGTAGCATACAATTTTCTAAGAGACAAATAAGATCGTGTAATATCTCCGCACAATAAAAGTTAGTTGGTTAGTTCAAAAGTTAGTTAGTCAATTAATAAGTTAGTAAGGTTAATGACTAAAGACTAATTAAGGTAAAAACTAATTAACATTAATAATTAAGGATTTTTATTTAATTAAAAATATTTTATTTAAAAAAATCGAGAGTCTTAAATCCGATATTTTTCTCGGATTGATAAGGACCGTGGCCACCCTTCACGTAAGTTACAACATGAACGAGACTTATGAGTGTTAGAAATCAAGCTCACCGTCAGTGTGTCTTCATCTATGACCGACATCTATGACAGCTAGTGTGTACAGCTGTCTACATGTGACTACATTAAATAAGTCGGGTTAGTAGTCAGTCACTGACCTGACTAGAGTTAGTCAGTCTAGTCTACATTTACACTAGGTCACTTTATCTTGTAGTGTGTGTGTGCTTTTCAGTTGAGTGTGTGGAAATGAAGGAATGAGCTTGAGAGCCTGAAGGCTCATGGATATGGAGTCTTTCCCTTTCTCTCTCTCTACTCTTTCAACATGGTATCAGAGCTTCATCCATGAGGCTATGGGAGAATGGGCATGACAACTTGCAAATGAAGCCATAGTCAAAGGAAGGAATCAACGTGGACTGCCTTCTGAAAATCGTGGACTGCCTCCTGAAAATCAGCAACCTATATCTGAAAATCTGTGCCTGCTGATCTGAATGGACAGTAACCTGTATCTGAAAATCTGCGCCTGCTGATCTGAGTGGACAGCAACCAGTCAATCTTCAGTGGGGCACCTGGACAAGGTTCATAGAGCATGTATGCTCACTATTGAAGGTATTTGAAGTGTGCAAGGAGTAAATGCTTGTGTGGGAGCTCTGTTATGAGCTGGAGTGACAGACACAGACTTGTAATCATTTCTGAACTGCTGTAAACATGAATGAACAGCATGCATTCAGTCATTACTGACACACAGGAGCCTTGTACTACACTCAGAAGGCATCTTTGGAGCACAAGAATGTGTCAAAGCATGTATACATTGGATCAAATGTCTTGGAGCTGAGATCTTTTGCTCAGAATACTCAGATCTGAAAATCAATGACAGGCTGAAAACTGTCATACACAGTTGCTCAGAATACTCAGATCTGAAAATCAATGACAGGCTGAAAACTGTCATACACAGTTGCTCAGAATACTCAGATCTGAAAATCAATGACAGGCTGAAAACTGTCATACACAGTCAATGACAGAATACTCAAATCTGAAAATCAATGACATGCTGAAAACTGTCATACACAGTCAATGACAAGTACTGTGCATTATTGAAGCAATACAGGTCATCTTGGGGGTTCTATCATCTATATGAACTGATCTATACATGTTGAATGCATGGAGAATTGAAGCAAGCAATGAGCATCATTGAAAACTGAAATTTGAAGTTGAAATAAATGCAGTTACATTGTCCTGGTTAATTACAAACAACTCATGAGGTTTATGCCATTGGTCGATGAAGACAGGTTGTCTATGCCTACTCAGATGCTCATGTATTGAACTTGCCACTACAAAGTAAATGTATGACATGGTCAAAAGACATTTTGGAGCTGCTTGGAGCTTGAGGGGGAGTGTTAGAAATCAAGCTCACCGTCAGTGTGTCTTCATCTATGACCGACATCTATGACAGCTAGTGTGTACAACTGTCTACATGTGACTACATTAAATAAGTCGGGTTAGTAGTCAAGTCAGTGACCTAACTAGAGTTAGTCAGTCTAGTCTACATTTACACTAGGTCACTATATCTTGTAGTGTGTGTGTGCTTTTCAGTTGAGTGTGTGGAAATGAAGGAATGAGCTTGAGAGCCTGAAGGCTCATGGATATGGAGTCTTTCCCTTTCTCTCTCTCTACTCTTTCAACAATGAGCTATATTAATCACTAGTATTAATGTGTATAGTTTGGATGGTCCAAAAATATTAGATTTTGGGCAAAACTAGTATATTTTAGATCTTTTAGATATTATCCAAAAAAAAGATATGGAGATTTTTAGAACTGGATGTCATTTAAAAGAAAAGACAAATGATGTTTTAGTTAGTTTTGGAGAATTTATAAAAAGAAAATTAAAGAAAAGTGATTTGTGAAATCGTGCCTGCTGCGATCGCAGTCCACAGACAAAAAACAGCACTTCGAACAGAGAAAAGAAGGAGTGAACTAAGAGCTTTCTAACCAAGCGTCTAGCGGTTTTACCCCTCTTTCGGAGCCAATGGAACCATCAGATTTATGATTTGAGCATCAGATCACTGATCTTCCCAAGATCCCCCTCCACAAAGAGCTTCACTTCTCAACCACAAGCCCTCTTCTCTAATTTACTATAAATATGAGGCATGGGAGAGGCATAGAAAAGCATAAGGAGACCCTGAGAGGCTACGAGAGAGAGGTAGAGAGAAGGATACCCCTCTAAGAGATTGTGAGGAAGAGCTTGAAAGAGAGCTTGAGAGAGAGAGAGAGAAAGAGAGAGAGAGAAGAGTCACCCCGAGAGGCTGCAAGGAAGAGAATTAGCTCAATTCCCTCTATCTCGATCCTCGACTTAACCATCTTCTCTTACGCTCTCCCATCTTAAATCTATTTCACCTTCTTAATCTCTTGAGACTACTTGTGGATGATGGCCTCCATGCGAAGAATGTCGCGTGTGGATGACAATCCTGCAACCAGCAACAACAAGGCTTCGGGCAAAGGCATCACTATCAATCCAACTGTAGTTCCAGTTGTAAGTAATGTATTTTCAAATTGATAGATGCTTGCTTTGATTATCGTATGAGATACATTAGGCCCCATACTACGATGCACGAGTATAGGTCATGGGAAATGATAAATTTCATAGGAAGAGCTTGAAAGAGAGCTTGAGAGAGAGAGAGAGAGAAGAGTCACCCCGAGAGGCTGCAAGGAAGAGAATTAGCTCAATTCCCTCTATCTCGATCCTCGACTTAACCATCTTCTCTTACGCTCTCCCATCTTGAATCTATTCCACCTTCTTAATCTCTTGAGACTACTTGCGGGCGATGGCCTCCATGCGAAGAATGTTGCGTGCAGATGACAATCCTGCAACCAGCAACAAGGCTTTGAGCAAAGGCATCACTATCAATCCAACTATGGTTCCGGTCGTAAGTAATGTATTTTCAAATTGATAGATGCTTTATTTGATTCTTGTATAAGATACGTTAGGCCCCATACTACGATGCATGAGTATAGGTCATGGGAAAGGATAAATTTCATCTCACCTACTCGAAAGATGGAGTTTGTGAAGTGCATATATCAAGGGAAGATAATTGCACCTAGTTACATATGATTTATTTATTGGTAGAGCAATTACAAGGAAAATTTAGTCAAGGGTTACAAATAGCATAATTACTAAAAGAATATGACATTGAGAATCATGAATAGAAAGTACTAGTTTAAATTTTAAATACTTCAAAAGTACTTAGCCTAAGAGCCCGAATATTAAGAAAAACTAGATTCTAGCTCAATGCAAGGCCTATTGGAGTCTAATTACTTGAGATCATCTCGCACTTATCTTATTAAGTATTCACACATTATACAAGAAATTAATCATAAGGGTTAAAAGTAAGATGTCTTGAGATCCATTGGATAACGATGACTTTTGCCAATCCAAATCCAGGGTTGGGTTATCAATCAAGGTAAGTGACCTATAGAACTTACATCATGAATGCAATTGGTTTTGTTGGTTGATCAAACAACATCCTAAATGCTTTTATATTCAACTGGTTGTTAGTTGTTGTTTGGATGATTATTCCAAGTGCTTGTGACTTATGGTAAATCCATGGCAAGGGTCTGTGATGACAAGTCGCCATGGGAATAAAGGAATGTTTTCTTGGAAAATGATATTAGGGTTGAATGCCTTGTTTGTGCTTGATTCTTAAAGGATTTTATTAAGGAAATATATATTGCACGGGTGGATCACCTCCATGATCGCACTGCGGATTAACTTGAGAGGGCACTACTTGATTCATGGGCCGAAGGTCGAGTGGTGAAAAGGCCAACCACGGGAATGATGTTTCGCTCCTAGACAGCTTGCCGGTCAGTTGGAGCTCTGGACACCCCTTGCTAGGTTTAGAATGGAGTTGAAGACCTCTGTGGCCCCCAATGTCTGGGCATGTTGGGAGATCCTATTCTAGATAAAGGATTGAGTTGTGGTGCCATGTGAATTGGACCAGTTACTTCTGCAAGGCAGAAGGGATACTTCTGTTGGAAAGAAGTGATACATAATTTCTCTTGTATGGGTGGGAGACAAAGATTAACTTGAAGATAAGTTAAGGAACTTGTTTGAATCTTGTTTGTCAATAGATTACTTTGCTCTGTTTTTGTGTCTGTGATATAAGTTATGCAAACAAATCTTGTTCCCTAAAATACTTAATTAATGAAGTTGACTTAAGTGTCACACATAAATGTGGTAGGACCTAATTAGAAAACTAAAGCTATTAAGGGAAGCAGGTGGGCAGAACCCCCGACGGGTTTGTCCTACAGCAGGGTGGTCCCAGAAAATTGGGAGGCTTCTCATAAGATTTTACCGTCATTCGACTTTTAGGTATTGTTAGGTTAGAACCCGATTCATGGGACTATGCCCTATGGGCAGAGAGGTTGAGCAGTGCATCCCTCTCGTTTCCCATTCTCTTTGAACCAAGTGCAGCATGGGTCTGCTTCGGATTGGGTATCTCTGCGTAAAGTAGGATGTCCAAGATCCAACGCTAGAATGTTGTTAGGAGACCTTGGCCACTAGGAGCCCAAATTTCAGGTCGATCCTAGTGGGCTCGACCGTAAACGTTTCGTTGCGAGGCGGATTCGGGAAACCCTAGGCAACAAAACCCAAAATATTCCATGGGAGTGCTGGGCAGCGAGGCTTATATTCCTTTCTTGATAGACCGCTAAATGCGTGCCTAGACAGCCGCGATGAGTGGGCACCTCACAGATCGGTCACATTGTAGCAAGCACTTTCTCAACGAGCAACATCGGGAAATGAGGAGAAGTACACCCGTCTGTAGAAAGAAACAAAATGAGTGGTGGCTCATCTAGGATAAGTTAGTCATGAATATATGTGTGCATCATGTGGGTTCAAAATAAGATATTTTTAAAATACCATTTTTATACATTTTTTACATGCAAAAGGGTGTAATATAAAGGGGTTATTTACAAATTGAATAGAAAAGGGCTATCTTTTATTCAGAAAAAATTCATAGGTAAGGATATTTATAAATAGGCCTTGAACGCACGTGATGTAGAGGATATACATATAGC
Source organism: Lygodium microphyllum (assembly GCF_053477565.2). Lineage (NCBI taxonomy): Eukaryota > Viridiplantae > Streptophyta > Polypodiopsida > Schizaeales > Lygodiaceae > Lygodium > Lygodium microphyllum. The sequence goes on from NC_141145.1 coordinate 69,116,270, forward strand.
AACTTCCTTGAGTGGCTCATGCTAGTAAAAATGAAGTTGGAGGAGCATATGTAGCTAGCATCTTGCAACCATGAAGATGAAGAAGAAGTTGTAGAAGGAAGATTTGAAAAGAAGAGGAAGAAAAAGATGCAGAGAAGTAACCTACATCCCTTATGCCTCATGATGCTATTGCTAGCCTGCAAAAGTAAGAGTCCATCTAGTTACTAGTTCTGGTTCTCAATTGTTAATGTGATCCCTCACTATATCATGGAAAGAACATACCACTACTACAAGGACCAAAGGAGCCACTCTCATAATATTGAAGATATATCCCACTCTTGCACACAACCTTACACAACTATTTGCATTTAACTTATACACCTTTTGCACTCACTATCAGGTCCAATTCATTCAAGGTCCCAAGTATATAGATAGTTCACAACACCATGCTACTCCCAAGGGCATTCAAAAGAGTCTTCTTCTTCCCAATACCAACCCACATACACCTTGTTTGCAAGGAATGTTCAAAGGGAAAGAGGAGGAAAGAAGCTGACATCTTGCACCCACTAGCATGCACACATGTGCACTAGCACTAGCACTCACATTGGCACTAGCACTAGCATTGGTTCTAGCACTAGCATTGACATTGGTACATACACATGCACTTGAGTGAACTAGTATCCATAACCTCACCCACCCTAGGTCCATTGCTATAAACCTTACATCTACTCTCACTTAGTTCAAGTGTGCACACTGTGTGCACTTAGTACACTTAAACATACTTGCACTGACATTGACACATAGTAGCATTGACACAATGGCACTAATAAGCACTAGCATGAACACATTGATATGCACACACAAGCACTAGTATCCATAACCTCACCCACCCTAGGTCCACTCCTATAAACCTTGCATCTAGTCTCTTGCACTGACACTAACACATAGTGGCACTGACACACTAGCACAGACATATTCATATGCACACATGTGCACTTGTGACACACTTGTGTTGGCAACTCCAAGTGTCCTGACCTAGTGTGCTCATGTGCACTCCTGTATACTGAAGAGTGCTGGTGTGTGCTTGTATATGCCCAATATCACTTGAGTGCACTTAAACATACGTACACATAGAAGCACTTGCACTTTAACCTAGGTGCACATGCACTCAATTTCAAGAGCACTTGCCTTCAAGCGCATTCATACTTAAGAGAAATCTCAGTTAAGCACAATTCCACTTAAGTGCAATCACACTTAGATGTGTGTGTGCACTCGTGTGGACTTGTGTGCTTTGTATGTGCTTGAGTACACATAAACTTGCATTGACATATAGTCCCACCTTAGTGTACTATCCTAGAGCCATCAACACATGAAAGCCTAACCTTCCATCCTAAGTGTACCACACAATGGTACTAGCATACCACGCATGTCAATCATCCACATGCACAAGAGCATGGATATTAGTGCATACATGCATTAGTACAATGGACTATTACCATCCCAATACACTCACATGCACTAGCATGTTAGTGTAGCACTTAAATATCAACCCTCACATACTAGCATCATGCACACATCACTCGTTCTCATGCAAAAACATAGTGCATTCCTATGTGCACTAATGCACTATACTAGTGTATGTGCACGTGCACATGTGCACTTGAGCCTTGTCTTCTAAACCTTCCTAGTGCACCTACACTCAGCTAGAGCACATCATATACACTCATAGATTAGTATGATACTAGTGCGCTCACCTCATGTAATCCCTTGCCAACTACACTAGTGCACTATGAATAGTTACAGTAGCACAAAATTTGCACGCCAAATGCACCCTTTGTATACTTAGCGCACACATGCACTAGACCCTACTTCTTGTAGGTTGGATAATGTACTTATTCCTTAGCTTTATCACACCATTGAACACACTTGCATGCATTCTTAGCATACCACTTCATGTTAGTGCACTACACCATTGTACTAGAGCACCCATTCTTATACTAGAGCTTCAAAATACACTTGCTTTGTACGACTTTAACTCCAGTGTATTAGTTCATATTCTCTTCTGCATAAACCCACCTAGTATCCTAGTTTGCATTATCTAACCACACTATAGTTCATACTCCTTGCAACCTTTTGTACTATATTAGTGGAATAGCGTGTTGCATGGATGCACATGCCTTGTGTAGTAGTGCACCATCTTCCCTCTTTTGCCAAAAAAAAACTAGTACACACCCAATGCACACTTTTTTACCCCAACTCACTCATATAAATACATATTTGTGCATGTGTAGTCAACTCCCATGAGACTCCCATTATGCAGTAGCCCCTACATACCTATTAGTGCATATAAACAAAATACATTGACTATAAGGAGCTTCCTCCTTCAAAACCCTTGACACATATCTTGTTGAAAGGGGGAGCCTATAACGATATCATAGACATATGATCTATCTTGCCTAAATACTAAATGACCATACTAGAGCACGCATAGCCCCACCAACTTTGTATGACCTCCTTAGAACATGGCAAGCACTTTCACCAAATGTACCATGTGTACCTTGCATTCAGAATAGCTAGACCAAGTACACTGCACATTGCATATGTGGAGTAGGACACACCTAGTATGCACCACTTATTGTTTGCTCATAGTAGCACACTCCATCTTGTGTCACTTCCATCTCTTCTTCCTAGCAAACCTACACATCCAACACCACACTTAGGCACTCTAACTACTATTGACGAAGCATATTATCACAACTCCTATGCATGAAACCTAGGTCCCACAAGTGACACACCCTCATGTAGTCCCACCATTCCACCTTCAACACGTAATAACATTAGCACAAAAGCACAGTGTGAAAAAAAAAGGTAATTGCAATAATCAATAAAGGGGACTCGTAAGGGAAAGTAGTGAACTCAATAGAAAAAACAAACCATCATGAAATCTAGAATAAACCACACACAATCTAATCAAACTACATTTGTTCACAAAGTTAATGTGCTGCATGCATGTACTTTTCACAAATTGTTTGACCAAAGGAAAAATTTTATTTGCACACAAATCACATGCACAAGCCAAGTTGAACAAGGAAAATTATGCTTGCTCGATATTCAACGAATCTAAATAAAGGAAGAAGGCTCAAAAACAAGAAGTAGGATAACACACAAAGAAATACTTAAGATTTGAAAAGTCCCTTTTCAACACCCAGATCAAGTAGATATTTGATTCCTAGCAGATCCATATAGGTTGAAAACACCTCTATTCATTGGGGGAGTTTTGAGGTCTCGAAAATTCCTTTTAGGAGATAGAGAGAGAGTGCTTTAGACCAATAGGAGCAAAGCCTCAGTAGCGGAACTTCTATTTTAAAGAAGGAAAAAAATCATTTTACTACATACATACATACATACATACATACATACATACATACATACATACATACATACATACATACATATATATATATATATATATATATATATATATATATATATATAGTTATGAATTTGTATTATCAATATCTATTTTTAGCCTCTTATATTCGTGATTATGATATTCTTTGCATTAATGGCATAGAGTCTTGACCACTTTTATTTAATGATATATGTGGATTAATGATAATGCTCAATTAATCTAAATTCAAATTAGTAAAAAGCTTGGCACTCATTTTTTTTCTCCTTTATTTTATCTCTCTCGTGTTTTTCCTTCTCTTTTCCCTCTTTTGTTGTAGCCTAGTCCTTTGTGTGTGTGTGTGTGTGTGTGTGATCACTGCTAAAACCGCATAATGCTTAATGAATCTACAATAGAATGATGATAGAGCAAGAAATTATCAAAGGAAGGCAATGATGGTAGGTGTTGGCTAACACCAACACACTAGCACTAACACACACTAGCACAGACACATCCATATGGACACATGTCACTTGTGACACACTTGTGTTGGCAACTCTAGGTGTCCTAACCTAGTGCTCAAGTGCACTCTTGTATACTGAAGAGTGCTTGTGTGTGCTTGTATATGCCCAATATCACTTGAGTGCACTTAAACATACGTACACTTAGAAGCACTTCACTTTAACCTAGGTGCACTTGCACTCAATTTCAAGAGCACTTTCATTCAAGCACATTCTTACTTAAGTGCAATCGCAATTAAGCACACTTGCACTTAAGTGTAATCACATTTAGATGTGTGTGCACTCGTGTGGACTTGTGTGCTTTGTATGTGCTTGAGTACACATACACTTGCATTGACATATAGTCCCACCTTAGTGCACTATCCTAGATCCATCAACACATGAAATCCTAACCTTCCATCCTAAGTGCACCACATAATGGTACTAGCATACCACACATGTCAATCATCCACATGCATAAGAGCATGGATACTAGTGCATACATGCATTAGTACAATGGACTATCACCATCCCCATACACTCACATGCACTAGCATGTTAGTGTAGCACTTAAATATCAACCCTCACATACTAGCATCATGCACATAGCACTCTTACTCATGCAAACACATAGTGCATTCCTATGTGCACTAATGCATTACACTAGTGTATGTGCACGTGCACATGTGCACTTGAGCCTTGTCTTCTTAACCTTCTTAGTGCACCTACACTCAGCTAGAACACATAATATACACTCATAGATTAGTATGATACTAGTGCACTCACCTCATGTAATCCCTTGCCAACTACAATAGTGAACTATGAATAGTTATAGTAGCACAAAATTTGCATGCTAAATGCACCCTTTGTATACTAAGCGCACACATTCACTAGACCCTACTTCTTGTAGATTGGATAATGTACTTATTCCTTAGCTTTATCACACCATTGAACACACTTGCATGCATTCTTAGCATACCACTTCATGTTAGTGCACTACATCAATGTACTAGAGCACCCATTCTTATACTAGAGCTTCAAAATACACTTGCTTTGTACCACTTTAACTCCAGTGTATTAGTTCATATTCTCTTCTGCATAAACCCACCTAGCATCCTAGTTTGCATTATCTAACCACACTATAGTTCATACTCCTTGCAACCTCTTGTACTATAGTAGTGGAATAGCGTGTTGCATGGATGCACATGCCTTGTGTAGTAGTGCACCATCTTCCCTCTTTTGCCCAAAAAAAATAATACACACCCAATGCACACTTGTTTACCGCAACTCACTCATAAAGATACATATTTGTGCATGTGTATCGACTCCCATGAGACTCCCATTATGTACTAGCCCCTACATACCAATTAGTGCACATAAGCACAATAGATTGACTGTAAGGAGCCTACTCCTTCAAAACCCTTGACACATATCTTGTTGAAACGGGAAGCCTATAACGGCATCATAGACATATGATCTATCTTGCCGAAATACTAAATGACCATACTAGAGCACGTATAGCCCCACCACCTTTGTATGACCTCCTTGGAACATGGCAAGCACTTTCACCAATGTACCATGTGTACCTTGCATTCAGAATAGCTAGACCAAGTACACTGCACATTGCATATGTGCAGTAGGACACACCTAGTATGCACCACTTATTGTTTGCTCATAGTAGCACACTCCATCTTGTGTCACTTCCATCTCTTCTTCCTAGCAAACCTACCATCCAACACCACACTTAGGCCACTACTATTGAAGACACATATTAGCACAACTCCTATGCACGAAACCTAGGTCCCACAAGTGACACACCCTCATGTAGTCCCACCATTCCACCTTCAACACGTAACAACATTAGCACAAAAGCACAATGTGAACAAAAAAGGTTTAAATTGCAATAATCAATAAAGGGGACTCATAATGGAAAGTAGAAAACTCAATAGAAAAAACAAACCATCATGGAATCTAGAATAAACCACACACAATCTAACACAATCTAATCAAACTACATTTGTTCACAAAGTTAATGTGTTGCATGTAGGTTCTTTTCACAAACTGTTTGACCAAAGGAAAAAGCTTGTTTGCACACAAATCACATGCACAAGCCAAGTTGAATAAAGAAAAATATGCTTTCTTAATATTCAACGAATCTAAATAAAGGAAGGAGGCTAAAAAACAAGAAGTAGGTAACACACAAAGAAATACTTAGGATTTGAAAAGTCCACTTTTCAACACCCAGATCAAGTAGATATTTGATTCCTAGCAAATCCATATAGGTTGAAAACACCTCTATTCATTAGGGGAGTTCTGAGGTCTTGAAAATGCATTTTAGGAGATAGAGAGAGAGTGCTTTAGACCAATAGGAGCAATGCCTCGGTAATGGAAATTCTATTTTTAAAAAGGTAAAAAATCATTTTACTATATACATATACATATATATATACATACATACATACATACATATATAGATTATATATATATATATATATATAATATTATGAATTTGTATTATCAATATCTGTTTTTAGCCTCTTATATTCGTGATTATGACATTCTTTACATTAATGGCATACAGTCTTGACCACTTTTATTTAATGATATGTGTGGATTAATGATAATGCTTGATTTAATCTAAATTCACATTAGTAAAAAGATTGGCACTCATTTTTTCTTCTTTATTTTATCTCTCTCGTGTTTTTCCCTCTCTTTTCCCTCCTTTGTGGTAGCCTAATCCTGTGTGTGTGTGTGTGTGTGTGTGCCATGGATATAGAAATCACTACTACAACTGCATAATGCTTAATGAATCTACAATAGAATGATGATAGAGCAAGAAATTCTCAAAGGAAGGCAGTGATGGTAGGTGTTGGCCGACACACTATATCTTCTTAAGGTTGGTGGTCTATATCCCTAGTGTATCGACAATATGACCTAAGTACTCCACTTTAGTCCTACGCATGAAAGAGCATTTCTTCTCCTTAGCAAAGTGTTTGTGATGTCTCAATACATCAAAAACCTTCCTCATATGGGATAAATGGTCGTATACTCCAAGTGCCATTGGTTGGCAGGAAAAAATCAATTGAAGATATCGATTTCAAATTTCTTTGCTTAAACTAGTTCATGATATAAATAGCAAGTTAACGACTAAAAATGCATTATGATTGGGATGGGCTAAAATGAGCCTTGAGAGGTGGAGATCAAAGAAGAAGAAGAAGAAGAAGAAGAAGAAGAAGAAGAAGAAGAAGAAGAAGGAGAAAAAATGATTAGATCATAGTTAATAACAATTTTGATTCCCTACAGAGGATGGCCACTGAAATCCATTGCATTTTCTTGGCAAATGTGCATTTGATATGGTTTTAATGGTAGCTATAGCAATAGGAATAGTTATGGTAGTTTGAATGTCAAAATATAGTCCCAGTCCATTCATGACTAAAGATTTCACTATTACTCCTATGAAACACTCAGTAGTTTGAATTTTGCAACACTTAGTAGTTGAATTTACTTGTGGAAACTGGGAGTAAAGGCTCATTAATCTTTCAAAGATTTGTGGCCAACCAACAACCTCAATCAAGATGCTATGATGGTAGCTTTGTATGACTTGAATGATTGGATGAATTTATATTAGTGGCCTGCATGGATCTAGTAGATAATGCATCAAACTATATGTCTTGAAGTCTAAATCTTGGGGAAACCACTTTTTGTTGTTGAAGCAATTGAGAGACCACAAAAAAATCATTGTATGAAATCACTATATGTTTGCAAAAAAAACATTGGACCTTGAGCCTATGGTCTTGTCCATTTGACCCAGACCTTGCCAATTAGATTTGATAGCTAATCAGACATATATGATCTAGTGTTAATAATACTCTAACCATTGCTATGCATCAATCTTATCCCTTTGGATATCTAGGTGTTGGGACAGAGATAGCAAGAGGCTACTGATCATATATGATTGACACCATTGTGACTCTATATCATTGATCATTTAGGCTCAATAAAGAGAAAGAGATGCCTTAAAGAGCACGTAGTTGATACTTCAATAGAATAACTAGTCAGATTGCTGAAGACTTTTATGTGGAAGGTGTTGCTAAGGTTTTTGACAAAAACTTATGGGCAGACCTAGATTTACACCCCCAAATACAGGATGAACAGATAGCACGAATTGTTTGAGCTTTAGAATGACTAGAAATGCAACTATTTAAAGAAGTGCATCTTCCAATTTATTTCAACAGCAATACTAGTAAGCAGCAGTAGTAGTAGTGTTGAGATATCAAGCTCCACTCGTGATATGCCAGGGTGACCGTTGTGCATTTATGTCACCGACGTGTCAGTTACGGATGCGGTTGGTACACCGCCCATGAATAATAGCTAGATGACAGCTATCCTTATCTACTCTAGTTCGTGGCTCAGTTAGTATGCCACCTTAGTTATTTGAGTTTGGTTTGAGACCCATATATAGGGTTCTTCTATTTTTCTTTGTATGAGAGTTCTTTTTGGCTTACACAACTAAGAAGAGGAAAACTGTTTTCAGCCTCCACCTCTATGTGTATTCCCCCATTGTGCAAGCAAGAAAGCTACAAGTGAGACTCCTTCCTTCTCTCCCACAATCTTGACATGGTATCAGAGCCTTGTTCGTGGTAAGGAGCTCAAGAAAGCAAGCCAAGCTCATGGTGTTCTGGTAAGAGGAGCAGTGTTGCTTTCATTTTCTGTTTTGGGAGCAGATCTTTGCAGGTAGCACAACCGGAAATTGCAAGAGTGCATTGTCTCAGGTTGAGACGCCCTTCGCGGTGAAGCCAGAGGGCAGTATATGCTGCAAGAAAGGGCTTTACCCCTTGGCGACCCTGTTTTTTTTATTTGAGGCCATTTCGGGGCCTGTTTTGGAGGCGGAAGTTTTCTGCACGCACTCAGGAAAAGGCCTAGTTTTATGCTGTGCGACCACTGTTCTACAGGTCGGTGAAAAGTTACTGTAGAAATTGCATCGTATGCTTGTGTGCAGAGACATTGGGAGTTACAGAATCATCCTTGTTTTCTGTTGATGCAAAATCGTCACTAGGAAGTGACTGTGTGGTCAAATACCACTTTCGTCAGTTTTGCAGATTAGCCCTTGTGAGGTTGAAGCTGTGTTCTTTGCAATGACAAAACTTTTTGCAGTGTTATGTAATGGCGTCTGATTCTCTCTCACAGATTGTCACTGAAAAGCTTGACAAGAACAACTTCCAAGCATGGAAGTTTAGAATGACGAAATTCCTTATGGGAAAAGGATATTGGGAAATTGTTGCAGGAAATGAAGAAGAACCAGTTCTTCATGATGTTCCCAATCAACAGCAAATGCAGGCATTCAAAGCATGGCATGAGAGAGCCAGGAAAGTTATGTATTGGCTGTCTATCAGTATTTCAGACTCTATGATTGTGCATATTCAGGATGCAAGTACACCAAAGGAGGCATGGGATACTTTGTCAAAAATGTATAGTACAAATACGCAAGCCAGAAAAATGCAGCTCAAGCAAGAGTTGCATAATGTGCAAAGAGAAAGTATGAGCATCAATGACTACCACATGAAGGTGAAGAAGATTGCAGATGCACTTGCTTCCATTGGGTCGCCAGTGGAAGATGATGATTTAGTTTCTGTGACCTTGAATGGTCTAGGAAAGGATTATGCACAGTTTCGAACATCCATTTCCGTCCGTGAAAGATTTCCTGATTTTGAGGAGTTGATTGCTCTTCTAATTTCTGAGGAGCAGAGAAATGGTGGTGCATCTTCTTCAGGAGGAACTTCAAAAGAAGCTGTCTTCTACTCAAATGCTGGAAGAGCTAGAGGCAGAGGTAGAGGAGGCCGATTTGGAGGCGGTGGTAGAAATCAGAATATACAGCAAACTCAAGAAAACCAGTCCTATGGAGGAGGACGTGGTAACTCTAGAGGCAGGGGGAGCCAAAGAGGTCGTGGTGGATGGCAAGGAGGCCAAAATGCAAACAATAATGTTTAATGCTACTACTATGGTAAAATGGGTCATATGGCTAAAGACTGCTGTAAAAAGCAGAATGACATTATGAATGGGAAATTGCAACAAGGGAATTATGCATCTTCTAGTAGACAGGGTGATGGTAGAAATGAGCATTTGTTTATGGTGCAGCACATGAACAATTCTGTGACAAGTGCAGAAGAAAGCAACGATGTGTGGTATGTTGACTCAGGTGCATCAAACCACATGGCAGGTCATGCAGAATGGATGGAGGATGCAAGGAAAATGGAAAAACCAGGATTTGTGGAGACTGGTGATGATACTGCACATCCTATTGTGCAGATTGGAAAAACTCCTTTGTCTATGTAGGATGGGAAAAAGAAATATATGTCTGATGTATTTCATGTCCCGAATATCACCAAGAATCTGGTTTCTGTTGGTCAAATGGTTGAGCAGGGCTTGCAGGTCAGATTTAATCCTCATGGATGCTTTGTTGAGGATATGAAAAATAAAGGTCGCTTGATAGCAAAAGGAAAGAAGAAGGGCAGAATGTTTACATTGGATGCAGACATGCCTGAATTGAGTGCAACAATGTTTGCACATGGGACCGATGTAGTTGGGAATATTGATATCTGGCATAAACGCATTGGTCATCTTAATGTACAACGACTTAAATCAATGCAGGCCCAAAATATTGTTGTAGGATTGCCTAAATTCAAGGTTGCAGAAATGCATAAGGTATGTGAAGCCTGCCAATTTGGAAAACAGGCAAGGAAACCATTTCCTAGACATGTTCAAGAGAGTAAGAAGTCATTGGAATTAATCCACTCTAATGTGTGGACTACTAAAGCTGCATCTCTTGGAGGCTATCATTATTTTGTCACTTTTATTGATGACTATAGCAGAAAAGTTTGGGTGTATTTTATGAAAAAGAAAAGTGAAGTTTTTGGGCATTTCAAAACTCTTAAAGCTATGGTTGAAAAAGAAACAGGCCTGCAAATTAAATGCCTAAGGTCAGATGGAGGGGGAGAGTACCTCTCAAATGAGTTTGCAAGGTTCTTGCAGGAGCAAGGTATAAAGCAGCAATATTCATGTAGTCATACCCCACAACAAAATGGAATTGCAGAAAGAAAAAACAGGCATATTGGAGAGGTATCTCTCGTGCTATACTCAATGAAAAAGACCTGCCAGACTTTTATTGGGCTGAGGCAGTTGCTACAGCAGTCTCATAATGAACAGGACTCCCACTGCAGCAATACATGGGATGACTCCAGAGGAGAGGTATACTGGTAGGAAACCAGATATTTCTCATTTGAAATTTTTTTGTTGCATTGCCTATGTACATGTGCCAGATGAGTTGAGATCCAAGTTGGATCCAAAAGCTAAGAAGTGCATCTTTATTGGTTACTCTCTGCAGCAAAAAGGGTATAGATGCTATAACCCTTCTACTCGTAAGTTTACAGTGAGCAGAGATGTTGTTTTTGATGAGATGAGTAGCTGGTATAAACTAGTAAATGTGATTGATGATGTAGATGCACAAAATGGTAATGCTGCACAGAATTCATAACAGCAGTCCAAAATATTAGTGGACCTGGAGCGTCCTCTAGCAGTGGTTCACATTCTTCGCCATGGACAGGCAGATTGAGATCGTGAGAATCTTCTCAAAGCAATGCAGATAGTGGTATGCAGGTATCACGAAAAGGAAAAGAGAAGGTTGATCAGCCCATGTTTGATGTGAATGCAGGTCACTCTTATGTGGATGGTGAATCCAGTGGCTTAGAACAGAGCATTGATGATGAGTTGGGTATTCCTTCTATTGTTACACCTGGAGTAAGGAAGACCAGGGATGTTTTGAGAGCACCTGGGAGTGAACCTATTTTGCGCAGGTCTACGAGAGCTAGGTATCCTGTGGATAGGCTGAAATATGATGGATTTACAGCCATTCACTATGCATATATGGTCAAAGTGATACAGAAACCAGAACCCACTTCTTTTGAGCAAGCCATGGGAAAAGAAAAATGGGAGAAAGCCATGGATGAAGAAATGGATGCCTTGGAATCAAATGCTATATGGGAATTGGTACCTTTGCCTAAAGGTAAGAATGCAATTGGCTGTAAGTGGGTTTATAAGGTGAAGCACAATGCAGATGGTTCTGTGAATAGATACAAGGCAAGATTAGTAGTCAAGGGGTATGCACAAACATATGGCATTGACTATGAAGAAACATTCAGTCCGGTTGCAAGGATGGCAACCGTAAGAGCAGTCATTGCTATGGCTGCATCAAAGGGATGGTCTTTACATCAGATGGATGTAAAGAATGCCTTCTTGCATGGTGATTTGCAAGAAGAGGTCTATATGGAGCAGCCACCAGGTTATGTGCATGCTGTTCATCCTGAGTTTGTTTGCAGGTTGAAGAAAGCCTTGTATGGCTTGAAGCAAGCACCTAGAGCATGGTCTGACAAGATAGGACAATATCTTGTCACTATTGGCTTTTAGATTTCCAAGGCAGATTTCTCACTTTATGTGAGAAAAACAGAGAAAGGTATTATGCTACTTGTCATTTATGTTGATGATTTGATTATGACAGGTGACAGTGATGAAGATATCCTTCATGTGAAAATGCTATTGAAGCAGAAGTTTGAGATGAAGGATTTGGGAGAGCTGCGTTATTTCTTGGGCATTGAGGTGATTAGATCACGAAGTGGGATACAGCTCTTGCAGAGGCAGTATGGATTGGACATGCTGTCCAAATATGGGATGACAGGCTGTAAGCCTATTTCAGTTCCTTTGGAGCAGAATGTGAAGCCGAGCGTAGATGCAGGTGAGCTTCTGGAAGACCCTACTATGTACAGACGCATAGTAGGAAGCTTGATTTATATGACTATTACCAGGCCAGATTTGAGCTATGTTGTTGGATTGGTAAGTCAGTTTATGCAGGCTCCAAGGAAACCGCATTTGGATGCGGCTAGACGCATACTCAGGTATGTGAAGTCCACATTGTAGTATGGACTATTTTATGAGACTGGGGTTCAGATACAGTTGTATGGATACACTGATGCTGACTGGGCTGGTAGTATTTCTGATAGACGATCTACCAGTGGATATGTGTTCTCTTTTGGGAGTGCTGCAGTCACTTGGAGCAGCAAGAAACAACCTACAGTTGCCTTGTCGAGCACACCCTTTACCTTCTTTGTAGACAATCAAGCCTTGCTATACCTAGTGAACAAACCTTGCGCTACGGGATGCATAGCTTAGTGTCTCCTTTTGCTTTTGGAATTTGAATTCTCTGTGGTTGTATGGAAGGGAAAATAGCACTACATGGCTAATCATATGCCACGCGTCCCCACAGGAGAACCTGCTAGAGAAGGCATCACGGAGCAGTGTTGGCCACCATAGTTATGCAACAACCTTTAAAAAAATGGAAAATCAACTTTGTAGGACCCATCAGCCCCGCTGCACAGTATTCTTAGGCAAAATACATCATTGTGGCCCCACAGACTACCTAACAAACTGGGCAGAGGCAAGGGCAACACGAAAGAATGATGCTCGAATGACTGCCAAGTTCTTGTGGGAGCAGGTGATCTCACAATTCGGATGCCCCATCGAACTAGTCAGTGACCAAGGACACACTTCATCAATGAAGTGATAGCTCATCTCCTATCCACCTTCCTAATTATCCATCGAAAATCCTCCCCATACTACCCTCAAGCAAACGGCCATGCAAAATCCACAAATAAGATTCTTGTCAACGTCCTAACCAAGGTAGTCTCAGCCTCACGCAGCAACTGGGATAAAAAGCTCATGGTAGCCCTATGGGTTACTGAACAGCTTACAAAATGGCCTTCGGACAGACCCCCTTTAGGTTGACCTATGGAACCGAAGCAATTCTCTCCGTAGAATTCTTCATGCCTAGCCTATGAATTGCACTTCAGGAGTGATGAGAAGGAAAGTAGGCATGGAGGCAATGCCTATGCCTCTCAGAGACTCACCTTCTAGCCACTCATGCACTCATATGTGAGAATGCACGACGCAAGAGCTAGTTTGATAAGCATGTCAAGCAACGCGACTTCAAACAGGTGACCTAGTGCTCCTATACTCAGTTAAGGGGGCACAAGCAAAAAATGAAGTTTCGGGGTCTTGGACCTTTCAGAGTCCGTGCGATCAACCGAACGGGCAATGTCAAGGTCAAGACTCTAGCCGTAGGTTTCTTCAATGGCAGCCGTGTCAAGAAATACTATCCTCCCACGCATCCTTTGCATGAACCACCGATGTTGGAACCACCAATCAAGGTCCGAGTAGCCACCATCACCGAAATCGATGACGAGGATGAGGAAATCGTGGAGCCTGCATACTTGCACATCACGGTCACTGCCAAGTGAACATGCATCTTCAATGCCTTAATTGACGAGGGAGCGGACTTCAATGTCTTGACTCATGATCATTGGACCCAACTTGGCAAACCACCACTACAACCCACTAATGCCAAATTAAATCCATATGGGGGCCGCTCCTGTGCACTTCTCGGTAAGTGCAGGGCCGCTATTTCTATCGAATCTAAAACTATACCAATGATCTTCTACGTGCTACCAAATACCAAGGACGTAGGCACAAAGATGATGCTAGGGCGAACCTTCAAGAAGCAAACTCGTTGCCACGTCGATTATGAGTTGCAGCGCATTTACCTCGCCATAGGCAACATTCGCATTGATACACCTTTCAGCAAGGGTTGCGCGATGGAACAATCCGCACGGCCACCGATAGAACTATTAGCAGTCGAATGTAAGGAGAAGAGTAGTGCTCGGCCAACACCACCCACTACCTCTCAAGAACCACTGCTCGTGGTAACAAAAGCTAAGGTTCAACAACCTAGTTTCCAATGGAGGCCTAAATAGTCGCAACCGTTGCCTAGGAGTCATCGCACGTGACCTCATAAGACCCAAAGTTCTAAACCTAGGACACCAAGGCGCAGTTATAGAAATTGGTGCATGATCAGGAAAAGGTGGGTCTCTAAAGCCCTCTTGCATGCGCAAGGCTACTATGAGGGGAATGCTTGGTTATGGATCCCTAAAGCCCACACGGCCAAGACCACCACTCGTATGCTACCCCGAAGCCTGATCACCCCCATCCCCATAAAACCTCAAAACCATAAGCCGCAGTGCTCCCCAGGCCCACATCCATCAAGCTCATCCACACATATGCCGCCCGAGAGAGTCGAATAAGCCTACCGGCCAAACGATAGACACTGTCACATGACCCATCACCCACTAGAGCCCATCCGACTACAATGATCCACTCTAAAGGTAGCAGTCCATCAGAAGTAGCTGTTGCTTCCCCAGCCCTAAGCTAGGAAGCCCAACCGCAACCTAAGGCACACCCACAGCCACAACTATCCACTATCAAAGGCTCTAGTGCTATCAAACCCCACAACCACCAGCACGTCTCTTAAACCCTCCTACGAGCGGAAATCATTTTTGACACTGACCTCAGATCTAGCTGAAGGGGACGTGGTTGATTGCATTAGATGGCTCAATGCCACCTTCAGAGAGCTAGCTCTGAGCTATGACCGCTTGGACTTAGGCTTGTTGCCCGAGCCTTTTGCAATCGAAATTCGTACGATGCCTTGTTCTTGGAAGACGTTTGAACTTGCCTTCGCAAAGGCAGCAAACTCCGCTGCTGTATTACTCAACAGCGAGATCTCTAAAGAGCAAGCCCTCAAACAGCACCTCATCACGTCATACGATCAGCGAACCACTTCTACCATCACTGACCAAGAAATTGAAAAATTATCCAAACTTGCTGCGATTGAATCTCCATTCTTGTAGCACTGGTACACTCTTAGGTTGCAATGGGAAGTAGAGAGATGCCGAGTCATGACCAACGTGGAGCAGCGCCGCGCCATCAAAACAGCGGAGTACGACCCCACTTATATCGTGCCAACCTCGTATAGAGTGTTAACCACTCTTCGCGACCACCCCCTGGAAGAGCACATCAAGGGACATCCTTACCTCGATCACCTATTGACTGAGAAGGAGCTACATGTTGCTAGCCGTGGTGCCTCCGATGACTTCCTAACAAATGTTCTCACTTACATAACACACGTTGACACTCGCCCTTTTAATCTGGATCGCGCAGCTTAGTTAGAGTACAACCCCGATTTCTACACTTGGTTCTTACACCGGTAACTCCTAAGACCCATTGCCAAAGGTCCTCAGCCTCCAAAACCTTCAATCCTAGGAAGGATTCTTCTCAAGCTGGGAAGGGAAGGGGAGTGAGGTGAATCAAGAGGGAGGTGAACCAATTAAAACCAATGAAAATCAGGCAAAACGCATAAGCATGTAGACAACGAGCGAGGTAGGAAAATGTCAAGAGAACTTTGAAATAAATGGCAAAAAGTTAAAGCTGAAAAGGAAGACTCCACATTGGATAGGATTTTAATGCTTTCATTCAATAAACACATAGAGTCTTTCTTTTTTAGTCTATGACTTTTCTTGTGAATTGTTAATTTGAAAGCACTAATGGAAACTTGGGTTTATGACAGGAACAAAAGATGTCGCAGCAAGACCGTGCCCACCAACTTCCGTTCACAGAGGAGGAAAGAGCGCAGTACAACATCACTCGAGAGCCGCGCCTACAACCAGCTAAAGTTCCGAACCATTCACAACATAGAGGGTTTGGTGGCCAAGGAGGAAGTGGCCAAGAGAGTCATTGAAAAATGCAACTTCACCAAGTACCTTGAAAATTTTGTGCAAGAACCTGACCACACAAAGTGTGTGGAGTTTCTCAGGTCTTACGACCCAAACAGTGAGTATGGCACCGTCACGAAAGGAAGGGAACAAAACTCCAAACAGGTGCAGGTTCGCTTAACCCCTGCCTTGGTGGAGAAGGCATTGGAACTAGAGCCAAAAATAGAGAAGAAGTAGAAGAAGGATGTGTACGCCATGTTGAAAATGAGAAAGGAGGGCGTGCTGACAAATGACGACATCAGCATCTAGGACATGCCTGATGCGGAAACCAGATTGCAAGCAAAACTAGTACACACGCTCTTCTCCAGCCAGCGCTACAATACCTTAATGCACCGAATCAACGTGCTTGTGCTAGAGAATGTAGCGGCTCACACCTTGCATGAAATTGACTGGAACAGCTATGTGCGCAAAACTATCGACCAGGCGGCTAAAGCAGTGGCGTTAGGAAGCACGGCTGTAGGAGGAGAGTCTCCAGCTTCAAGGGCCACGAAAAGAAAGAAGGCCTCATCCAAGGCCTCGTTCATTGCCTATGGAAGCATTTTGACTGCGCTCATCCACCTGGAGGATGTGAAAGAGACGCGGGATGCAGAAGAAGGGGAAGGAGAAACGCCCGACAGGTCACCCCCTCATCAGGACCAAGAGAGGTCCAGCAACAACAGGACTGAAACTGATAAGGAAGGGCAGGGGCAAGAAGAGCAATCAAGCAAAAAGAAGGCCAGGGAACCCAAGAAGAAGATAGCGCAGAAGAAAAAGAAGCCGGATGAAGGCCGCAGGAAGGAGAAAGAGGATTTGGAAAAGGCAAAAAGACAATCCCTCAAGGAGGTCGAGGAGAGGGAGAAGAAGAAGAAACAGGAAGAAGAGGAAACAAAAGAAGAAGTCAAGAGGGCTAAAAAAGGTGTCAAAACAGGAGGTTGAGAAGAGAAAAAGAGAAGAGCAGGACGAAAAGGAGAAACTGGAGGAAGAGTACAGGAAAGCTGAAAAAGAAAGGCAAAGAAGAGCTACGAAGGAAGAAGAGGAAGTGAGAAGGAAGGAGGAGGAGGACTTGGCCGAAGCCATACGACGATCCATTGAGCAGTAGTGTAGGGATGATGATCCAGGAGCTTGGAGCCAACTGAGGGAAGAAGGGCCTAGCTCTAGCACGCAGGTACCAGAAGTCGTGCTGCCTGCTGTCCTTGAAGGCAAAGGCAAGGCCCTCCTCCATCCTATCCCCACCCTCATGGCATCCTCCACCGAACCAACCACCCTCACCCCTAGCATCCCCATCAACATGGAGGTTTCCAACTTCGTGGCTTGGATGCAATATTTTATCAATAAAGAAATGGCCCAGGGAAAGAGCACAGAAACCACGGCCACAGGGCAAAAGAGACCAGCCACAAATGCTGAGTCGAGATAGGACCAGAAGCACCCGAGAGTGGAAGCCTTGACCACCCCAACCCACACAACAATGACGCCACCAACCAATTACAATGAGTATGTCACCGAGTTGCTCTCCCAATTGAAGAGGGCAAAGGAGGAAAAGAGGATGATTGTGGCTGAGTTAGTGGCAGAAATGGAGTCAGTAAGCCACCTTCCAGCTTGAGAAAACCCGCACAATAGCCATGCAACAACAACATATCTTTGACCTCAAGCAGGAATTAAAGGCCAAGGAAGACATGGAAAAAAGCTACAAACAACGGCTCGAGGATGAAAATCAAGAACTGGTGCAGATGCACTGGGAATACAAGCTCCTCCTGATGCAACATGGGAAATTGGAGGAGAAAACCGCCAACATCGAGCAAATGATGGAGAAATTAAATGCCAAAGAGGAGGAGAGAAAGCAAGAGAGGGAGCAGTAGCAAAAGAAGATCGAGTCTATGATCGATCAACTGCACCTGGGAAGGAAAGAGCATGAGAAAATGAGTAGAGAACTCAAAGCCCAGGAGCAGAAGCTTGTAATCCTGGCACAGAAGCATGGGGAGAGCATGGAAGGAATGAACAAAAGAGCAGAGGAATGGGCCGTGCAGAATGAGAAACAAGTGAAGACACTGGTACGGTGCCTCTCTTTATGCAACAACAAGCTCAGCTAGAAAGTAGCATGGCTAAAGGTTGGTTGGTTGGTGTCTTAGGCTTTTGTATGTTGCACCATGCCTCTATGGAGATGTGGCTTGCTAGGTACCAACAAGCTAGGAAAGATCGAGAGGAAGCGCGATCTGAATTTCAACATAGTATGTGCCATCAAACAATTCGATATCCTGAGGGCATGGAGGAGATGTCGCGGTTTATGTCAACGTGATGGTTGCATGGAGCTTTGACCCCAGCGTCTCATGAAGGGGCAGAGGTCTCAACCAAGGAGTGGGAGTTCTCGAGGGGATGTAGTCCAAAGGTGATGACATGTTTAGGATTTGTGGTATCTATATTTTATATGTGACAATTAATTGAGTATTTCAATGTACAGTACAAAATATATAGTGTGGCATGGTCACACGGACAGCATTTCCGTGTGGAGCATATTGACAAAATGTGCTCCACAATAGATTGTGGTATCATGGCAAGGTTCGAGCAAGAGAGCCGACGACGAGCAATGGATCCAAACACGGTTATAGATGAGATGGAGTATTTTGGGAATTTGCAAAGTATTGTCACGGCGAATTACCGTAGCTTCTCCATGATCCTATTCGATGTACAGTGGTTCAAAGTGGTACTTGAAGGAGCTGGAGCAACAGTTCAATGAGGTCCATCTAGATTTCTCGAAATAGATTCCGAAAAAAATGGACAGATTTGCACGACAGGTTTGTGTTGCCGGCCCATTGTGAACAGATGCATAAACTCATGTGTTTTTTAATTGTATTAGGACATGATACATGTCACAATAGCTAAATCTCTCTTGTACGTGATTGTGAACATGTAATTTTCTATCCAAACCTCCGACAACTGCGATGGTGGTACATTATACCTTCAGCTCCCCAAAGTGCGAGAGTATATGATCAAAGCGATGTTCCGAGCATAGATGAGTACAGTATGCAAATAGAGAGGTTGATATTGTAGGGGGTGGAGGCCACCAAAATCTTGGAGCATGTAGAGGAGCCAGCATCAGGTAACAATGATGGAAATACAGGAGTCCAAGAATTCTTTGAGAATGAGGTGGACTCATCCTTTTGTGGTGACATGTCTATCGACCTTCTAGTGTATGCAGAGTTGTGTCAGGAGATTGACATGGGACCATAGGGTACATCATACTTGGAGCATCATACTTGGAACATCCACCTACTCAATTTGTTGACGAATTGCTTATAAGGGTACATAAAATATGCATTTTAAGTAAGATAATTTTTAAAAGATTTATATTACTGTGCTTTGTATGATTTATATTGATTATGCTAACATCAATTTTTGTATGTGCAAGTGACCTTTGTGGATATTTAGATCATCATGATGAGTCGAGGGATGAGTGACGAGGAGCTATAGGAGATCTTCAAGTGTATGTCTCCAGATCAGATGGCAAGATTAAGAGATATGGTGGACCAGGAGCTGTCTTGGATACCATCAAGTCATTCTATTAGATCTACTTCGGGGCACTCTGATGCTTCAGTTTCCTAGCCGCGGTAGGCTCGGGATACATGTGCTACTCCTTGCTCTCGTGGTGATTCGAGAGAGCGTGGCTTAGGTGGTTGTTGTGGAGGTACTGACATAGTGTCTCTGTCTCGTCGTTCTGCTGCAGTTGCATCACTTGTAGGATTTGTCACACCTATGGAGACGTCTACTCCAGTCACTCTAGCTTTTGCTCAGTCGTCCATAGGTGGCACCCCCATGGGTGCTACTTCAAGAGATATTACCCCTGTAGGATACACCTGATGTATAGGGGTCTCTTGGATATAACCAGGAGCGTAGTCGTAGTGGGAGAGGATCCATCTTAGGCATATCCCAGAGAGGTATGCCTACCTTGTACATGATAGGACAGGAGCCATCATCATGAATGATGAGGGGAGGAGGGTGATGGCTTGTATGAGAGAGTTGTGCCAACAAGTTTTTCGACACAACATCTTGGATCATTGGAAGAACATACCGGAGGGGAGCAAGGACTACATAGTAGCATCCTTGCATGAGGAGTTTCCGATACTAGCCGCAGTAGATAGGTTTTCCACGGACTGGATGATGGAGTGCATGCGTGCGTACATGTCACATAGACAATCCAATGCACGCAAGGCATTCAAGAGTGGGGCTTCAAAGCTCAAGTGGCTAGACGTGGACAACTCGCACCGACTCAAGGAGGAGGCTCCAGATTCTCCAAGACGTTGGAGACAGCAGCGCGAGGCGGTGAGGGCACGAGTGGAGACCGGAGTGGTCCATCATCTTGGGAGTGGCAGCCACAGGACATATCTGGAGGACTTTGTAAGTTTTTCTTTTGTTCTGCTTGCTTATTTTTTTGCAATATCCTTTGTACTAACAATCGTGTTTCTAACAATTGTATTTTGTTTTCTTTGTAGCACTCCATTACAAACCGCGATCCCACCAGCCTTAAGACTCGATATGCAGAGAGGTACGATCTCATTGCATTGATCGATCGATTGTATGGATGCGACGGCCCTGTAAGTCACTCATATTTCATGTCCGTAGTTACTAAGTTTAATTAAAATGCATTATTGTATGGTGGAGTGATGTGTAGTTGTTTCTTTTTTTGCAGAGTCCATTCGATGCTCCTTTGTGGCGGGATGAGATTTTGGATGGCGAGGATCTATAGCTCGCCCTTGGATCCCTGGAGCTCACATACTCTTCCTTTTTTGTCACGTGATCTCTGTAGACATTTTCTATGTAGTAGTAGTATCTTGCCATGATTGTACCGATCGCTTTCATTACATGATCATGTATTTATTTCATGTATCACTGTTATGATTCAACTACACGAGCATTGTACACATTACCGAAACTATTTTGTATAGTCCAAATAATTCTTTTTTTCCCTATTACCATCACTATTAGCGTCACAAATTTACTGTACGCATTGCTATTAGAGTCACAAAATGTATCTAAAGCGTCGTTATTAGCGTCGCTATTTGCATTAGTATCGGCATCGTATTTGGACGCTAATACCTATGTATATAGTGACATTGATAACGATGTTGATATTGGCTGTCCTATGGCGTCACCAATAACTATGTTTTTTGCGATGACGGGGGTGAATTTCTTTATGAATATTTTCGTCGCTTTGAACGTCGGCATAAGGCCTGTATCTTGTAGTGTTATGCAAACTTGTTACAAGAACTAGTTACCTGCCAAACCTGTGTTTTGTAGTCATAGAAGTTAAAGAAAAAAAGGTTTGATGGCTTGGAATCCATGTTTCAAAATGTGTTAATTGTGTCAGAGACTCAAGAGTTGCATTTTGAGGTGTACGGGAGGAAAGTTCCATCATGCCTTATGCTTGCTTTTATAGATATTTCTGCATTTACAGACTTGGGAGTTTGAGTCTCTTGCAATCTAATTGTGCAAAATCTCATATATTTATGTGATTTTATTTTGTTTAGCACATAGATTTCACTTTGCCAACACTATCTTGACCCTATCTACCCTTTTAACCCAAGTAGATAGGTTGCAGGCTTGTCAAACCCCATGTGGATAGTCAGCCATGATTGGTGCTAGCTGTTACTAGTTGGCGAGTATTGGTACTAGTTGTTGTAGTGACCATTGTTGGCCACTAGACCCTAGTGTACTAGTGGGATGGTTATGCCACATATTTGTTTAGGGTTTTCTTGTAGCAAGAAAAAGTATGTAAGTTGGAATTTATGGAAGCTATTACCTCTGCTATACTTTTGCACCCTAACCTTGCCTTACATCAACTCTGGTTATGGAGGATGTAAAACTTCTCCTTTTATTGTGATTAATAGCCATTAAATAAATGTAGACTCTTTAAATAGGGCTATCTCAATGAAGATATCCTTTGACTTTGTAGTTTTGATAGGTTCTTGGATAACTGATGTGCATCTATTGATTGATGCCTTGGCTGCTTTGCTATGGGATCTTTAAGTTACGTAAAGAGGGTGGAGATGTGATGTGCACACCATCTAGGGCAGCATTGTACTTTTTGGGCCTAAGACGGGGTTTTGAGCCACCAATATTAGGGATTTCACTCAATCATAATTATGGTGTATTAATCTTTATTTTAGGCTCCTTAAAACAGCCATAAAAAGAAAATAATGTAGAATTACAAAAAGTAAATGGCTTATTTTTATAGTAGGCCAAATGTACCCCCAATCCTCTATACATAGGAGTCATGTGTGTGTGCATCCTCAATCCCTCATTCTAGCCAGCTACCCTTATCACTTTTGAGTCTAATATTGCTCGCTACACCCCTTTCGGAGGACATCATCAGTTTGCAGAGCCTTCTCCAAGTGCTACCTTGTTGTTTTTAGTTGTTGTTCATACAAGTGACTTGTTTTTAAGTCTCATTGCTGCGTTTACTAGCTCTACTGGCCACCCAAGTGCACACAAGTTTTGTGTACATTGATGACCTGTTTTTTTATCAGTCCAATTGCCTATAACATCAGATCTACTTCTGTATGGTTTCTTCCCAGGCTGCCCAGCATTCATCAGCTTAGAATTAAAGAAATTTGAATAGTGGTTGGATCAAGTAGAACAGATACAAGAGGCCATGTGTGTATGCATTCATCAACTCACCTCTCAAATACAACGAAGACGAGGTGATGTAGCAATGAACACACCTTTTTCTTGGTTGGGGGGGTTGGAGAACAAGTGAGCCAGTCAAAATTGATTGATAGGATGTAGTTAGTCTGGACCACCAAGTTGCAATCTGATTGGATTGATTGGTTGCCCAAGCTTGTCTATTTGTTGCCCTTGCACTTGCCTACACTATGTGCAGTGCCTAAACTACTTGAACTTCGCTATTGTCATACACTTTGCATTTCTTTTTTTGCCATATCATATCTTCACACCCATGCATGCCCCTCTCGCTAGTAGCATCCCATGTCACCCTATAATGGAATAAAAGCGTACTTGACAGGTGTGGATCGTCACGATCTTATAAGTGAATGGTGGTCTTGTGAGCATTTAGCATACTTGATTGAGCATGATTTATTACTTCATTCTTCTTCGTGTTTCTTTGGCTTTGCGGTGTTTACCTGGTTCACTTTTAGTAGCCCATTCCATGCTAGCAGTATATGAGGCTTTTCCATATAGAAGGCCTTCCTTGGCACATTGGTGCGAAGATACACTAGGGTTTTCAAAAGAAAACATAAAATGTATGTCCATGATTGAAACAAAGCTTCTATTGTAACCTCAAAGAGGCCTTATGCTCAAGCAGCATGGAAGATATGTGTAAAATTCATTGGTGTCCATGATGTTTGGGCATGTAGAGCATTGGCTACTCTCTCAAATTTCGAAGAGAGCTTGTAGAGTATAGTCCCCACTAGATGAGCTTTGGAAGGGTGGACTGTATGTGTTGAAGATGATCCTACACTGGTGTAACATGAAGTAGAAAAGACTAAATAAAATCCTTCACCTCAAACTTCATTTGTTAGAGCTAATCATAAAGGTTCATAGCTCAAATGGTTGATGGAGCCTTGTACAATATCTGTAACTTCTCCCGCACCTTCAAAGCTATACTGTAGGAGGCAATTTTCGGAAAGACCTCTTTAGAAATGCAACAAAGAAGCATAAAATAAGCACAAACATCATGTGTATCTCAAGTAAGAACTACTTCCTCATAGTTGTTGCCGTCCCAATCATCTAGAAGAGGAGTTAGAATCTAGGGATGCACAATAGCTCCTCAAACCATGTACCACATGCACCTCTGTACAAACCAAGCTGTCATGATGGAACTCTAGGTTAGATAATTAGGACCATAAATCTTATCATAAGTTGAGAAACATGGAAGTGCCATTGGAGAGGATAAGACATGAAGGTGAAGAAAAGAAGAGAGGTAGAGAGAGTATAACCAAAACACAACACAAACTACACTTGGCACGGGTTCATACGTATGAAGAGAACAACTTATCACAAAATGATTGCTATATAGAAGGACAGAATTTGATCAAACACAACCAAAAAGTTAACATTGCAGTCAATAGGATTTGAAATAAAAATCATCCTAGCTTGGAGAGGCAATTAATGCAAAAAATGCAGTTGTTGTTAGGAAAACACAAGCAATACAAGCATTAAATGTAGCAGTACATGAATAAACTAATGTAGAAATTGAAATTGTAGATTGTTGTAGACAGTGTAGACAACAAATGGTTGGAGACAGGTTGATTTTGGTCAAGGACAGGTCGCCCAAATAGTAGTAGATAGAGAAAGGCAGGCTAGGGGTAGTTGTTAAAGAAGATCCCAACTAACATGTATCCCTTTGTATCCAACCTTGGCAATGATAGCTCATCAATCCTCTATAGCATCCCAATCCCTGTAAATCCTCTTGGAACATATGGCATCACAAACTCATATGTCGACTTGTACTCCTTCCTCTTCTTCATATGTGTCAATGTGCTCATCTTCCACCAGGTTCTCCACTGCATAGGCATCTTTTGCATCTCTTCTCTTGCATATCTTGATCCTCTTTCCTATCCTTGGTACCCTCATCTCAATCTCAAACATCTCTGTCAAAGCATATGTCACATGGAATACTTTAGATCCATTAGATTCAATCTTATCCTATCCAGAAAACTTTCCTATAGGACCACCCTGCAGAAAACTGCTCGTATCTTTTGAACCATAACTTGTATTACCAAGCTTTAAATAGGAAAAATGCAGCCCCACTAGAAATCTACAATGTTTTTTAAGACCCTTGATCAAATTGTGAAGATTTTAGCCCCTAAAGTTTTTTGCACAACCTGCAACTGTTCATTACAGCATGCAGTCCGAGCCAGACATCAACCTTCCTGATGTTGTATCTCCTATATATGAACTCAGATGTCAACCAAACTTTTTAGGACCCTTCCCAAGGTATAAAATGCCATTCTGGATGCATCACTTCACCAATAATCCTCTCCCAATTAAAATAGTTTTAAACATCTTCAGTTCAGCCCTACCCGTCCATTACAGTCTCATATAACCATATCGCCCTCTTGGGTTACATTCACTGGAGAGTCGACCAATAAGGTAAACATGCATGCAAGACATCCCCTTTGACTTTAAATAACTTTTATATCACATGGAATATGTCAAAATCAAAGATCCATGCCATTAATTCACTTAATTTTCTTAGGTAGTATTTCTTTGCATCCTGAATGGCGATATCCTCTGTAACCTATATCAATGTCTCTCTTGTATCTTCTATGATCTAGTTACCCTTGAAATTATCCGCATTCTCTTTCTTAGTATCCCAATCTATTGTAAATCCCCATGATGTTGTGGTCGGAGATTCAACAGTTATCGGAGCTTGCTCTTTTCTCTTTTTAAGTTGTGCAGATCTTGTGCTCATGCATGCTAGATGTATCTGCACTGCCATAGAGGTTTGGAAGATATTGGCATCTCTCTTTTGGATCTAGACATTTGGGCATCAATTATGTCTTGATTTGTAAGCTACGTCAACTTTTTGGTGCAAATTCCCCTACAATGCAGGATCACATCCACAAGATGGAGAAGATTTGGGATGAGCTTGCATCCCTTAGTATGGATATTTCTTCGAAGGACCTAGCTATGACACTTCTCTCATATCTTCCATCATTGGCATATGATGTGTTCTACACTAGTCTTTTCACTTATCGTAGCCTGGAGACTCTCATTTGAGAGAAGCTCACCCCATTGCTACGTGTTGGGGATGATTCTTGTAGCCTTGTACCTTCAGCCATTGTAGTCACATTGTCCCTTCTCTCTCTTGCATTCTCTTTGTCTCCTCCTCTCCGTGATCACTTTCCTATTTCACAAGTTAACCACATCCAACTCATTGGATGTGGGTAGAGAGGCTAGGATTGGCACTTGCTCAGGAGACGCTATCAATGCCAATCCTGGATTGGAAGCCCCTAAAGAAAATAGCAGGAAAAAGTGATAGGATGCTGGTTGGTCTAAATAATCTCAAACCACACAATCCCCCAAAGCATACACATCGGCCATAGATGTCCTTCAATAAGTACTTGCAAGAAAGCAAAGAAGATGCTCCCAATGGAGTGAAAGCAACCAATAAGAGGTGTCCTCAAAGTAATCTGAGTCCATCAGACCATGATACCAAAGATGGCCGACTTAGGCAAGGTAGACAGGGAGTATCCGATGCTAAAAGGAATAGGAAATGTCGAGCAGAGAGATGGAGTAGTAAATGCAGAGAAAAACAAGTCTTCAACCTATAAATGTAGCCATGGTCAAGAACTAAAAGTGCTCGAAAATGGAGTCCCTGCAATAAATTCAGACCTTTTCTTGGCATGATAGAGAGGCTACCCAAACTACTGAGGTGTTGCCCAAGTTTGTCAAAACTAGCCCAATGTGAAATGCAGCAATAAAGATAATCTGTCTCCCCAAAAAGGGGTAAAAGATAGAAGGGTACAGAGATTTTGAGTCCTGGTACAAGATGAAAGAAAGAGAATGTAAAGATTAGATGAATCCAAAGGCAATAATCAAGGCCCAATCCAAATATCTTGTATCACATGTAGCTTAGCAAAGAAATCTCAGTATATCCATATAATATGCCCAAGTCCTAGGCATGAAGACACACTTGGGATGCTAGCCCATAACACACTCTAAGACTATGACTCAAATACCCTCTGACATACATCAATATCTCTACTCCAAAATCAATGATATATGCCTTATATATCCATGCATATAATGAAATCCTTGTAGTAAATGTTGGGTATCATTACCTGAAAGTGCTATCATCCATCAGAAAGCATCAATACCTCTGTTAACCTATTATGGGCCTTCAAAATCCATTTCAATCCTTTCTAATATGTTCATTACAGCAGCATTAAAACATACATATGTTGCCCAAAAATCACTCCAAAGCATACTTTGGTTTTGGCAATCATCTATCAACCATAGAGCATCAATAGTATTCAATGGGAGTCTTTGAACACCATAAATCAATTTGGAAAACCCTATGGATAGTGGATACCCTATTGTATACATAGTTTAGACAACGGTAAACTATCATAAGCTCTCACTTTGAAGCCTCTATGAAATCTCTGGGAGTACTGCCATGCATATAACAAAATCCCTGTAGTAAATGATGGGTATCATTACCTGAGGAAGCACTATCATCCATCAAAAAGCATCAATACCTCTGTTAACCCATTATAGGCCTTCAAAATCCATTTCATCCCTTTTAGACAAATTTTATTTTTAGTAGTATTAAAACATACATATTCTGCCCAAAAATCACTCCAAAGTATGTACTTTGGT
The DNA here is from genome assembly GCF_053477565.2 of Lygodium microphyllum. Lineage (NCBI taxonomy): Eukaryota > Viridiplantae > Streptophyta > Polypodiopsida > Schizaeales > Lygodiaceae > Lygodium > Lygodium microphyllum. The sequence continues at coordinate 69,144,157 of NC_141145.1, forward strand.
TCTGGAAATCATCTATTAACCATAAAGCATCAGTAGCATTCAATGAGAGTCTTTGAAGACCATAAATCAATCTAGAAAACCCTATAGACATTAGATACCCTATTGTATACCTAGTTTAGGCAGTAAACTGTCACATGTTTCTCACTTTGAAGCCTCTATGCAATCTTTGGGAGTATTTGTGATATGTAAGGTAATGTCTATGTCTGCCCTTTGCATGAAAGATGAGCTATCCCAGCACAAAGCTTCTGGCTTTCTTTTTGTTTTGTTTGCTTAATCACGAAGTATTTATGTATGTTTAGAATATGGGTGAGAAAAATATGCCTTCAACATGTGCATGAGATGATGAAAATGTAGGAGATTGATCATTGTAGGTTCAATTCACGAGAGGATTCTCCCCAAGACATCTAGGATTGCATGCTCCTCCCACAATAGCGTTGTCCCATTTTTTCTTTTTCTTTTGAATACACTATTCCCGTTCAAATAAAACTCCTTGTTTTTTTCTATAAAGTTAGGCTATTGAGACTTAGTTAAGTCCCCTTTGTCCACCTAATTCCAATCTCATGCACGCAAACTCCACTTCTTGACCTACTTGAGTCATTCCCCAACATAGCATGATCAAAATTTGTAAATTTTGGTGCAGGCAATCCATTGCAGCGTCTTCTAGAACTTGTCTTTCACAATCATGTATGCAGACCCCTACCGTACTCAAAACAAAATGGCCAATACGCTTTCATACCATAGACATAAATTACTTTGACAACATCGGCACTGTCCAATGAGTATGAAGGGTCCACTGGATCAAACGTAGGTTTATATTGCAGTCTAACTCAAAATGCAGCAGGGAAGGTTGCACAAATATGTTGCCTTGCACTATAGAACAGTCAACACAAGGTCTTTAGCACTTGCAGATGTTGCCTAGCTAGTTGTAACATGGACATCAAGCTCCTATTCATAGACTTTGGCTCCCACATTCTCAAGGGGTACTGTTTTTAGCCACAAACCGTGGGGGTTCTTGAGAATGAGAAAGACAAACGATAAGATAGAAACAAAATCAATCGACATCAAAATCCTTTATGTATATTTGGCAACAAAAGCAGCTTTCATATCTCAATCCTCATCCCTATCCTTAGTCTGAGAGCTAGATTTTAGGACCCGATTTGGACCCATTCTTGAAGCGTTGGAGCCCGTTTTTGGAGCCGAAAAGTGCTCGAGAGGCATCAAAGAACCAATTTTCATGAAAATTCAAATGTTGGCAGATGGCCAGAGCTAGAGTTTTCCTAGATGCATTTCAACATCAGGAATCCAACGCAAGTCTCAGTTCGTTGATCCGAGGTCGTTTGACCCCCCATTTAATCCCTGCAAGGTTTGGTATTGTAAATCAACCACTAGATTCAAGAGCCAAAAAGTGTGCGACGGGGCCCAACTTTATAGATTTCGACATCATGAAGCCAGCCGTCCAGTTGGATTGTGAATCGGAGTTCGTTTGCACCCCCAAATAGGCCAAAAACCCTTCTGCGGGAGTATGAAAGTGGTTTTTTCAAAGCGGACATTTTGTAAATGGAATGAAATGAAACTCTAAATGAAAACTTCACGCAAAAACATGTCAAGATGCAAGGAGGGGTTTTTTTTTTAAAATTGACGCCCCATTTTTGGGGGGTTTTTGTGCCTCTTGGATACTCAATCATGTAGAGAAAGAGGGGGAGATCCCTGATCTATGCAGAGAGGGAAAGATTTTGATGGTAACCATGTGTAATATGATGAAGGGAATAAAATTCTATTTTTAGTCTTTCTCTCTCCTCTCCTCTCTCTCGCCTAAGAGGCAATTCATGTGGAGAAAGCCCGATTGATGAATGCTCGTCGGCGTGGTACCGGATTGCTTTCAAATCGAGTGGGGCTGAAGATGGATGATTGGAGAAGGACTGAGCCTCAATGGTGGACTATTTTGTTGACCCAAATTGGACTTTAAAAAACCCGCAACAAGGAAAGAAATCAACTCTCTTTTATGAAGGAAAATGGCTCTTGTTTGATATTTTATTGGTCAAATGGTGTTCATTTGGATGAAAATTGGTACACATGTTGTTTACTATTTCTTTGGGGCTGTGTGGAAAAAAAATCAGAATACATAATGTGATAATGTTGAAAATAATTTTCTAAAACCCGAAAAACATGCATTATACAAGGAAAGTGGGATTTTTGTCATTTTGGGTTTTATAAAAAAGATGTATGAGGGATGAAATGTGGAAAATGAACGATTCTCAATTATCATAATAAAAAAAACTAGAAAAACTAGTAAATGCTCTATTTTCTTAATAAGTAAATAAAGAAAAATAGAGAAAAAGGAGAAAAAATAGGTTTTTGTGCTTTGAAAAATAGAAAAAAATATGAATAATTTCCATGCATGTTTGGCAAGGTTGATGCATGAGATATAGCCTCAACTCACCCTTGTTTGTATGTTTTAGTGCATTTTTATTGCTTTATATTTCAAAAATAACAAAAAAAACAAAGCCCTACACTTATGCAACGCAGCACAACCTAAAGTTAGAGGGAAAGGGTAATGTTAAGAGATTAATAGGGCTGAGAGGGTTTGAATCTTTGAAATAAATTGACTGTGCATTCCATTTAGAAATCTGATATTTCAATTTAAGGGGCTAGTAGCACAAGAACTTGGTGCTAGTCTCCGTACATCGAAGCATATGTTTAGTGAAGATCATGAAAGGGCTAGTTTTGCACATCACAAAATGTTGTTTGATAAATATTGTTTGTGCAATAGGATCATATGCACTATGCATGATGCATGACATGGTATAATCTATTGGATGCATAGCACTTGTATGCTAAACATTGCCCAATGCTGAGAATGTGAGGAGGTCCTAAGCTATAGGTTAGTTGTACGGTTTCCTTGGGACTCTTTGGTGAGGATGTATATATTCTTTGATCGTACAAAACAAGAAAAGAGTGGATTTTTTGTGTTATTTTTTATATCTTAGGCAGCGCATCTTGGGGCCAATCCCCTTAATGTAAGAGAGCTGCACTAGAGCCACGATAGTCAACCGAGAGGTGCTTTCCTATGTTTGTGATATGAGGTGTTATACCTATATGTTATGGGATCTCCCTCTGAGGAGAAGGGAAGATAAACGTTGGACTATGTCCTATTACAAATGCAAAATTGATATTATAGTTTAGTGTAGTATGAGTTTTAGACGCTCCTGGCCGCAAGGCTATGTGGGGTGTCTTGTGCATCTTAGAGGTCCGGCTAGAGCTAGAGAGCCAATGTCGGGCCCATTTTAGGTCGCGACAGGTGGTGCATTTTTCGGGAGCTGCCTATAAGTGGCGGTCTCTGAATCTAGGTTGTAAAGGGACCTAAGTTTATAATTTCTATTAGGAGTGTGCTAAGCTAACCATAAAATGGGGTTTGTTCAAGGATGAAAAACCTTGTCTTTCCCTATACAAAACTTACTGATGGACTTAGTTAGTTATGTAGAGAAGATAATTTAGGTGATGAGAAGAGTAATGAGTTAGTGGCTACCCCATCCTCTATTGTGATGGCATGGGCTAAGGTTCACCTTGGTGTGATCTCTACCCAAGACAAATCATGTATAACCATCCATAAACCTAGAGGGCATGGAACAAGTATGTTGGAAGCTATGGCGATCATGGCATCAACAAGTGATTATGCTAAAGCCGTAGTGCCATGGGAAAAACTCGACATGTAGTGGAGTGTAGTTATGGGTGAAACATCCCATGTGGTGGGGCATCGTGCCAAAATTTTAGGTATCACAAGCATGTTAGAAGCCCTAGCTGTAAAGGGAAAACTGTTGCTTAAAAGGCACAGTCCCCAGATCCTACGTGCTAAGGATAAGTTTGCTTTTGATGAGGGGCAGAAGCTCCTAGATAAAGCCATCATGGAACTACCTAGGAAGGGGAAAGATATGGCCTCTAAGAAAGGATCTGAATGACATGCTAAGAGCTATAGGACTCCCTAGACCAGTCTGTGAGTTGGCAGAAAGGGATGGCAAGGATAATATTAACCTCCCTACACCAGTAAAGGTGGAAATGGAAGAGGTTGGAGACCTTAAGACACTAGAGTTAGGTCATGAATATGAAGATTTTAATAGCCCAGTGCTAATGCCAAATGAGAGGACTAAATGCCCTCCTCCTTATAGGGATCTCCCAGTATTTCATGGGACACCCAATCTTACACTTAAAAGAATACGGCCTAACCTGCCTTGCAAGTGGGTTCAATGATATTCATCGGATGCTTGTGTTTTCTAGCACCCTGAAGGGAGAGGCTAGAAAATGGTATGGGAGCCTCCCAAGAGGGTCGATTAAATCATTCGATGAGCTAGATGATAAATTTTTAGATGAATATGAAAAGAAGGTGCCTATGACCTAGGCCTTAGGGAAACTTATGCAGATAAGACAAGAGTCTTACCCTTCTGCTAAAGAATATGCTAGAGCCTTTGACAATATTCTTAGGCTTTGGCCAAGAAGAGCTACTATATTGCCAGGTGATGTGCTATGTGAGCTCTTTATGAGCAGCTTAGAGATTAATATACTAATCCAAATGAGGATGTGAGATCCTAAGTCATTAAATGAGGCCAAAGGGCATGCAAATGACTATAAGCAGTATATTCGAAGATGTTGGGAAAACTTTTGGAGTTTTCCCGGCTCAATATAAGTGCATCCTAGCTTCCAACCATTTCTATAAGGAGACAACATACTTGTTGATACCAAGGCAGCCTATGAGGGGAACCTTGGTAGCCAAAATCTCCAAGCAAAAAATAGCAATAGTAGGGATAATATACCCCTAGGGATAAAAAGATTCCAAGCCCAATAAGTCCCATCAAGGCTGGCAATGCTCCCATGAGAGGTAGTTCTGACAGTAACATTGATAGAACCATTAAGCCTGTGAGTGTGGATAAGTATCCTATGGGTGGTTCTAGTTTTGCCAGTGGAAAGGCTTTAAAGAGACCTTTGCCATCTTTAAATTAGTCATGCTTTCGAGTAGATGTTGTTCCTATCAGTAAGAGCATGGTTCCTATAAATAGGAAATTGCAGAGTGGAAAAAGGCAAGTAAAGACATCTCGCATAGAGAAGATGCGGCATGCCAAAGAGCCACATGTACTAAATAGAAGCCATAAGGCTATGAGGCCATCTTGTAATAGTGATAAATCCATAGTGAGTCCATTGGACCAATGTGGATAGTTGAGGCAACCTAAGAATGTAAGAAGGGATGTGAGATGGGTTTGGAAACCCAAGATCTCTCAAAATGTGGTTGGTTCATTAGATACAAGGTCAATAACACCATGCGGATATATTGTGATCAATTCCCACATAGGTGTGATAAAAGGCCATAATGATACATCAGAAAATATGCATCGCTCTAGGATACAGTCGTGTGATGGGTCTCAAATTGAAACCCTACCTAGTTTGGGTTGCAACACTAAATTATGTCAAAACCCAAATAGGGAAGGTTCGAGTGAGCACCAAGTTGTGATTCTTTCTGCTAAAGGAGCCTCTAAGCCGCTTGAACGACCAATTCATTTGGATGATAGTAAATGTGGGACATGAGAGCCTAATGATGTCATTCACCTAGCCAATGGTACCCAATGAAGGATAGGCCATATCAAGGTTATATCAATAGAAAGGCTTGGGCTAGTTGATTTACAAAAGCCCAAGATCAAGCCTTGAGCTGCGTGGCATGAGTAGCATGGGGCTAGCTATCCTATTGTATGCTATCCTTGGTATCTTGGTTAGTTTTATAGGATGTGGTGTATATGCCAAGAAGATCATGTATTGCATGGATTAGAATGACCTATTTATATGAGCAGACTACGTTAGACCAAGTGGGCCAGCTAGGTTGCTATTGATCTCTTTAGGCCAAGAGGGCCCTATGTCTATCTGGTGCAGGTACATTTAATAGTTTTCTGTTTTAGTGATTGCATCATACAGGTTGACGAAGTCATTGGAGGGAGCCTTTGCTAAGGACAAGCTTTTTGTGGCCATTTCAGGTGGTTTCATCCCCTTCGTGAGTTTTTTCCCTTAAGAAAATTATGATATATTTGTATTAAGAATTACTTTCTTTTCATTTATTGGGGACTGGCAACAATCAAGGCATGAAGTCTGAAATTTAGGTTACTATGTATGGGGGAGGTTTGAGTAGTCATTGCCTCCTACAAAGGCATTGTGAGGCACTGAAAGACCTATTTTAGAAGGTAATTCTAGTGACCCTATTCTACTGACTTGCTAGGAGGCCATTCTAGGAGTTTCTATTAGTGTGAGACAGTTAGAGAAGCCTGGCCTTAAATAGCCAGAGAAGAACATGTTCTGAATCTAGCTAAATATATATATACGGAGGTGTGTAAAAAGGGGTTCTAACCCCTATAAAGATAGAAAAGGAAGAAAATGAAAAAAAGAAAAATCCTTGAGCAGTTTCTCATCACCTTGCGAAGGCCTGGTAGGTTCCTAGATGAGACAAGACTCGGTGCCAATGCCTTGTCTTCCTGGGGGTGGCATCTAGATAAAAGAATAAGAATAAGAGACGGTGTTACATGAGTGGTGATCAAGAACTAGCCTCACTCACAACCCGATAACAAGATGTAAAGGAGTGCCGGTTAGGGTAATTGACTCTGTCGAATGCATAACGCAACTTGGAAAATTTAAATATTCAACGAAACCCACAACCACATAAGACAACTCACAAAGAAAGTATCAAAATTTTTGACAAAAACCAAATAAATTATATTCTCATACCTTAATAGCCTCGATTTGAAGCTTCACTCCACAAATTCTAACTTTTTCCTTTTCCATAATAGCACGTCGAGAAATTCTCTCGCATGTAACCCTCCTCTCACATCTCTCACAAGATGACAAGAAGATACAAGGGAAGGGGGCCCTTAACTCTCCATTCTCATCTCCTTATATAGTTTTCTATCCACACTCACACACATTAGGTTTTTTGCTTTCAGCTTTTGGCTTTTGCTTTTTTACTGCTTTTCTCTATTTTCGTTTTTCTGCTTTATGCATGTTTGCAACTTGTTTGGATCATAACTTCCTCATTTGAACTCCGAATATAGTTATTTGGGTACTCAAAACGATCGGAACGCATTTGGTCGACAAGCCCATATATGCAGAATTACGAAAATCTATCAAAATTGAGCAGAAATATTAATTTTCGTTAATCGCATCAGTTTTCTCTATATTTTATATTGGACGACTTATTCCCTTCCTTGGCCTATTGTTCTTGTAATTGTACACACTTTCACCGCACATGTCCTCTTTTCTTCAAGAAATACTCGTTGACGATGTAAAATGTACGATCTTTTCCTTTGATCCTCGAGTCTTCAAAATAAGCATTCTCTTGATATGAACCTGTTTTTTTAATGCAGTGTGTCCTAGCAGGAATATGGTTTTTTGAAATGAACTCCGTGCCCAATCATACATGATTTGGAAAAATATGCAATGTTGAATCCATGATATGCAATCAATCAATCCATGCTCACACAAAAATAATGTATGCATTTGAAGAATTGTGCCTAGCCTATCTAGATGTGATCGTGCGTCATGCAAGATGCAAACAAAATTCCTTAATTAATTAAAAATTTCTTATCCTCACCTCTCAACTCTCATTAAAGAAATATCAATCTCCGCTCCACCCATCCAAAATCTCACAATCACTCAAGAATTTGATGGTCCTCAAGATGTTGACCAAATATGAACAACCCTTCTCACAATTGGTGGCGTCCTTCACGACCCTCGAACTCTCCCAACCACCTTACACTCTCAACCAGAGGTTCCTAGCTTTGTGATGAGCATCCCAAATGGTGCATGCAAGAAATCTGCGTGCTCAATGACAGGTGCTCTCTCATGTGCACGTGCATCTAAAATTTACTGCATATAGTTGCAGCGAACCTCATGCCGTGCTAGTGCTCAACGATGGTGCAAAATGTGCATAATCCCAATCCATGGCACGGAAGTATTTAATAAGAACAGCAAACAACCCCCAAGTGTAGTCCATCAACAAGTGCAATGTGAAGTGCTCGTGAACCCATTATCCCCGTGATGTGCAAGAGTCTCAACAAAAAAGCATACCTTGCTCCATAATGTTCGGTAGCTATTAGCAAACACAAGCTTCATCCTCTCCAAAAAAATACCAAGCTCGACCAAGGCTATCAAGTTTCACATTCAACAAATCAAACAAAATGACAGAAGCAAATCCTAAGCTAGACAAACACAAGAAATCCAACTACAAAATAACAAAACAAACTGTCACGCAAACAACTAAGCAAGCAGAAATCAAACCTAACTACAATTTTACTAGGGGTTTTCAGTTTTCAGAAAAACACTTGACATATTTAGCCCTCCACCTAGTCTGCAAACATTCATGTGCAGCAATTGCTTTCATAAAACGATGCAACATTTATAAGCCAATTAAAAATCAAATCTCATGATCTATACACAATCTTCTCAACAAACACAAATGGTACATTTCTCTCAGACAAGTCCTTTACAGGTAGACAAAACTCATCTATGAAATTTTCAACAAAATCCTTGAGACAATCCTCTCCATCTAAGGAAAATACATCATCCTCCAAATTCTTTAAATCCCAACCATAATCCAAAATCTTCATATCCCACCCATCCTCTCTAGGAAAAACCATGTTACTTTTAAAGTCTTTATATAAAGTTTTGACCCTTTCTTTGTTGCCAACGTTAAATTCATCCAATGATTCATCTACAACTTCTCCTAAAGATACTATGTAAGGATCTCCCAACTCAATATCCAAATGAAACACAACATGAAAAGGAGTCAACTCCGGACTCATAACACCACAAAAACCAACAACATCCACAAATGGGGTCACTCCATGACACCCAGCCACATCACTCAACTCATCAACAATACAAGACTCCATTGAGTCTTTCACACACAAAGAGTGGTAAACACCTTCCATAGTATCCTTACAAGAAACCTCATAAGAAACTGAAGAAACTTTCACATCTACATCATCACAAATAGCATCTTCACAATACAACAATTTTGGGTCTAAAACCTCAACCAAAGACTCCTTAACTACCAAATCCCCAACTACCTCCTTACAAAACTCTTCTATTTTCTTGATTTTAAACTGCTCTTCCCTCAAATTCTCAATCCATTTTAAAGCCTTACTCAAATTCTCTCTCACATCCTCATCAATGTCACTCTCAAGATCCTCAAAACCCCAATTAGAATCATTACAAACAATATCAAAACCTTCAGGAGAACTCAAAGAAATTAAAAGACTAACATATGAAGTTTTCTCTTCGTCATTGTTGCCAAAATCAACCAAACAATTATCTACACAACTATCAAGGAGTAAGAGATTAGGTTTACTCAAAACCACATCATCAACACCACAAACAAAAGCCTCTCCAAGGCTACTCAAACCATCAATAACCAACTCACAAGACTCATCACAGTCAACAACACCAACACCAGAATCACAACAAGAGTCAGAACCCAAAACCTCAATACTCTCTTGATTAACAAACTCATAACCAAACTCAACAAACTCACCAGGCAACAAATTCGAACCCTTAACTTCATCTTGAAAACTTACAGTTTCTAAGCCCTCCGCCTCATGGTCTTCTAAAAAACTCAAAAATTCATCCTCAATTCTCTCTTCATCTTTCAAGCAATTAGATCCATCTATACTATCACCAAAGCAAATAAGCTCACTCTCTAAATTGTCTTTACTCTCTTCAACACTACCATGACTATCAGAATTTTCATCACTCCTTTTCTCATCAAAAATATCAAAACTTTCTTGACTCTCATCCTCTCCCAAAGAACATGAAAACTCTTGGTCCTTAAAACAATATGGTCTCTCATTTTCTTCTTTACAACTCAGATCCATCTCTAGCTCATCTCTATAGTCCTCAAGCTTCAAAGTATCATCACTCGATCCCTCTTCTTTAGTTAAATCACTAATCACTCGACTAGAAGTATCCGTGGTCAATGGGTATGAATTCACAATCCTAGACTCTTCACTCCAATCAATCAAACAAGCATTTTTCTCCTCAATCACCCTAGGGAGTTTCTCCTCACATACTTCAATTGATTTCTCACAAGTCAACTCATCTCTCCTAAATAGAGAATATAGTATATCTCTCTCAGGATAGGCATAACTAACTCTCTACTCCTCAAAAACTTTTCTCTCAACTTGCCTTAAACTCAACTTTTCCCTTGGTTCATCAAACCCTAACTCTTTTTTTCTTTTAGTCTTCCTCTCTTGATATTGAGCTATCTTCACCGCTTCCTCAAAAGTCTTAGGGTTTTTTACCTCTAATTTCACTCTCCAGTATTCTAATTTCAACCCATTTACAAAATATATTATCTTCAACATAACTGGACTATCTCACCTTCTAACAATGTTAAACTCCATCGATTCCACAATCTTTCAAACTCCCTAGTAAACTCCTCAACACACTAATCATCTTTTTTAACACAAGTTTCTATTTTCACCCAAATCTCACTTTGACTTTCTCTTTTTTAAAACCTAGATAGAAAAGCATTTTTAATAGTCTCATAGTCCAATTTCTGTCTCTCAAATTTCAATCTCCTCTCAAAGTCAAGCAACCAATTTTGTGCTTCTCCCTGCAATTGATACCTAAGAATTTGGAGTTTAGCCTCAGGATTAGTCACTCTCCCTATCAAACAACACAGCTCTATTTTTTCTAAAAATCTTTCGGGATCTTCAGTATGATTACCATGAAACTCAGGAAATTCATCAACCATTTTCAACAATCACAAGAAATCAAAACAAAACTCATATTCAAAACAACAACGATGTCAATTTCGACACTCCTCAATGGGGGCACCAAAAAAGAGATGTTACGCGAGCGGTGATCGAGAACTGGCCTCACTCACAACCCGATAACGAGATGTAAAGGAGTGCCGGTTAGGGTAATTGACTTTGTCGAATTCACAACACAACTTGGAAAATTTAAATATTCGACGAAACCCACAATCACACAAGACAACTCACAAAGAAAGTATCAAAAATTTTGACAAAAACCAAATAAATTATATTCTCATACCTTAATAGCCTCGATCTCAAGCTTGACTCCACAAAGTCTAACTTCTTACTTTTCCACAATAGCACGTCCAGAAATTCTCTCACATGCGACCCTCCTGTCACATCTCTCACAAGATGATAAGAAGATACAAGGGAAGGGGGCCCTTAACTCTCCATTCTCATCTCCTTATATAGTTTTCTATCCACACTCACACACATTAGGTTTTTTGCTTTCAGCTTTTGGCTTTTGCTTTTTTACTGTTTTTCACTATTTTCGTTTTTTCTGCTTTATGCATGTTTGCAACTTGTTTGGATCATAACTTCCTCATTTGAACTCTGAATATAGTTGTTTGGCTACTCAAAACGATCGGAACACATTTGGTCGACAAGCCTACATAAGCAGAATTACGAAAATCTATCAAAATTGAGCAGAAATATTGATTTTCGTAAATCGCATCAGTTTTCTCTATATTTTATATTGGACGACTTATTCCCTTCCTTGGCTTATTGTTCTTATAATTGTACACACTTTCACCACACATGTCCTCTTTTCTTCAAGAAATACTCGTTGACGATGTAAAATGTACGATCTTTTCCTTTGATCCTCGAGTCTTCAAAATAAGCATTCTCTTGATATGAACCTGTTTTTTTAATGTACTGTGTCCTAGCAGGAATATGGTTTTTTGAAATGAACTCCGTGCCCAATCATACATGATTTGGAAAAATATGCAATGTTGAATCCATGATATGCAATCAATCAATCCATACTCACACAAAAATAATGTATGCATTTGAAGAATTGTGCCTAGCCTATCTAGATGTAATCGTGTGTCATGCAAGATGCAAACAAAAATCCTTAATTAATTAAAAATTTATTATCCTCACCTCTCAACTCTCATTAAAAAAATATCAATCTCCGCTCCACCCATCCAAAATCTCACAATCACTCAAGAATTTGATGGTCCTCAAGATGTTGACCAAATATGAACAACCCTTCTTACAATTGGTGGCGTCCTTTATGACCCTCGAACTCTCCCAACCACCTTACACTCTCAACCAGAGGTTCCTAGCTTTGTGATGAGCATCCCAAATGGTGTGCCCAAGAAATATGTGTGCTCAATGACAGGTGCTCTCTCATGTGCACGTGCATCTAAAATTTACTGCATATAGTTGCAGCGAACCTCATGCCATGCTAGTGCTCAACGATGGTGCAAAACGTCATAAGCCCAACCCATGTATGGAAGTATTTGATAAGAACAGGAGACGACCCCCGAGTGCAGTGCATCAACAAGTGCAACGTGAAGTGCTCGTGAACCCATTATCCCCGTGATGTGCAAGAGTCTCAACAAAAAAACATACATTGCTCCACAATGTTCGGTAGCTATTAGCAAACACAAGCTTCATCCTCTCCAAAAAAATACCAAGCTCGACCAAGGCTATCAAGTTTCACATTCAACAAATCAAACAAAATGACAGAAGCAAATCCTAAGCTAGACAAACACAAGAAATCCAACTACAAAATAACAAAACAAACTGTCACGCAAACAACTAAGCTAGCAGAAATCAAACCTAACTACAATTTTACTAGGGGTTTTCAGTTTTCAGAAAAACACTTGACAACGGTTGGAGTGAAAATAAAAGTGGGCATTAAAAATTGATTAAGTGTCACCTTGTGAGGGCTTGATAGGTTCTTGGGTACCGAGATAGGACCTAAGGCCGATGCCCTCGCTTCCCTCTAGAGTTTAATGGAGTGGCCAATCCTTTGTGAGCTCAAACAACATTGACACTTGTCAGTTTTCTACATACGTCCTTGATGCTACTTGAGCATGAGACATCTTTTCAGTTATAAGAGAGGCTTTCCTCCTTGTCTGGTGGATCCAATGAGGCCTTTATAACTTTAGAGAGGAGTGATAGGAAGAAGAAGTTAAAGGCCCAGCCCAATGTTATCATTCTGGTAAGAAGGGACATTTGAGCAAGGATTGAAATGAGTGAGTGGCTTCAAGGAAGGCGGAGATGAAGATGAAGCATGATTCTAACTCCTCTGCTCAGTCATCCTCTTTCTCTGACTCTAGCTCAGATCCTAACCAAGGCCAAGGCCAAGGGGCAGACATGATCATCTTGTTCAAACCGTAGAAAGGGCTTGGTGGCCCTTCTTACTTTCTAGTATTGGTGATGCGGTCATCCCTCATGAATCTCCAGTGCAAGAGAGGGAGTGTGAGCGGGTGGCAAGATGGGGCAAGTATGCCTCATCTATATATGTATATAGGCGTATAGGTTCCAAAGAGGGACATCCTTAACACATCAACTAAATTCTGATAGGTTTTGAAATCTTGGAGTTAGGATTGACATTTAGGTTCATGATGTCAAGATTGTGGGAGAGAAGGAAGGAGTCTCACTTGTAGCTTTCTTGCTTGCACAATGGGGGAATACACACAAGGGTGGAGGCTGAAAACAGTTTTCCTCTTCTTAGTTGTGTAAGCCAAAAAGAACTCAAGTACAAAGAAATAGAAGAACCCTATATATGGGTCTCAAACCAAACTCAACTAACTAAGGTGGCATACTAACTGAGCCACGAACTAGAGTAGATAAGGATAGCTATCATGTAGCTATTATTCATGGGCGGTGTACCAACCGCGTCTGCAACTGACAAGTCGGTGACATAAATACACAACGATCACCCTGGCATATCACGAGTGGAGCTCGATATCTCAACACTCCCCCTCGAGCTCAATCCCAATTCCTACACACCAAGCAGGTCTCTAAACTTGCGCAGCTTCTTTGCGCCCAATGTCTTCGTGAATATGTCAGCTACCTGATCCTCTGTGCTGACATAAACTAGATCAATAAGACCTAGTAAAACCCTCTCTCGCACATATTGATAATCCACCTCAATGTGCTTTGTTCTAGCATGATAGACTCGGTTATTTGCCAAGTGTATACTACTCATGTTGTCACAATAAATGACAACTGGCCCATCTGTAGACTGATGCATATCATAAAGTAGCTTATGCAACCAAGCTACCTCACATGCAGCCATTGCTGCACCCCTGTACTCAGCCTCTGTGCTCGACAAGGCAACTGTAGGCTGTTTCTTGCTGCTCCAAGTGACTGCAGCACTCCCAAAAGAGAACACATATCCACTGGTAGATCGTCTATCAGAAATACTACCAGCCCAATCAGCATCAGTGTATACATGCAACTGTATCTGAACCCCAGTCTCATAAAATAGTCCATACTGCAATGTGGACTTCACATACTTGAGTATGCGTCTAGCCGCATCCAAATGTGGTTTCCTTGGAGCCTGCATAAACTGACTTACCAATCCAACAGCATAGCTCAAATCTGGCCTGGTAATAGTCATATAAATCAAACTTCCTAGTATGCGTCTGTACATAGTAGGGTCTTCTAGAAGCTCACCTGCATCTGTGCTCAGCTTCACATTCTGCTCCAAAGGAACTGAAATAGGCTAACAACCTGTCATCCCATATTTGGACAGCATGTCCAATCCATACTGTCTCTGCAAGAGATGTATCCCACTTGGTGATCTAATCACCTCAATGCCCAAGAAATAATGCAGCTCTCCCAAATCCTTCATCTCAAACTTCTACTTCAATAGCATTTTCACATGAAGGATATCTTCATCACTGTCACCTGTCATAATCAAATCATCAACATAAATGACAAGTAGCATAATACATTTCTCTGTTTTTCTCACATAAAGTGAGAAATCTGCCTTGGAAATCTGAAAGCCAATAGTGACAAGATACTATCCTATCTTGTTAGACCATGCTCTAGGTGCTTGCTTCAAGCCATACAAGGCTTTCTTCAACCTGCAAACAAACTCAGGATGAACAGCATGCACATAACCTGGTGGCTGCTCCATATAGACCTCTTCTTGCAAATCACCATGCAAGAAGGCATTCTTTACATCCATCTGATGTAAAGACCATCCCTTTGATGCAGCCATAGCAATGATTGCTCTTACGGTTGCCATCCTTGCAACCGGACTGAATGTTTCTTCATAGTCAATGCCATATGTTTGTGCATACCCCTTGACTACCAATCTTTCCTTGTATCTGTTCACAGAACCATCTGCATTGTGCTTCACCTTATAAACCCACTTACAGCCAATTGCATTTTTACATTTAGGCAAAGGTACCAATTCCCATGTAGCATTTTCTTCCAAGGCATCCATTTCTTCATCCATGGCTTTCTCCCATTTTTCTTTTCCCATGGCTTGCTCAAAAGAAGTGGGTTCTGGTTCCTGTATCACTTTGACCATATATGCATAGTGAATGGCTGTAAATCCATCATATTTCAGCCTATCCACAGGATACCTAGCTCTGGTAGACCTGCGCAAAGTAGGTTCACTCCTAGGTGCTCTCAAAACATCCCTGGTCTTCCTTACTCCAGGTGTAACAATAGAAAGAATACCCAACTCATCATCAATGCTCTGTTCTGAGCCACTGGATTCACCATCCACATAAGAGTGACCTGCATTAACATCAAACATGGGCTGATCAACCTTCTCTTTTCCTTTTCGTGATACCTGCATACCACTATCTGCATTACTTTGAGAAGATTCTCCTGATCTCAATCTGCCTGTCCATGGCGAAGAATGTGAACCACTGCTAGAGGACGCTCCAGGTCCACTAATATTTTGTGACTGCTGCTGTGAATTCTGTGCAGCATTACCATTTTGTGAATCTACATCATCAATCACATTTACTGGTTTATACCAGCTACTCATCTCATCAAAAACAACATCTCTGCTCACTGTAAACTTACGAGTAGAAGGGCATCTATACCCTTTTTGCTGTGCAGAGAGTAACCAATAAAGATGCACTTCTCAGCTTTTGGATCCAACTTGGATCTCAACTCATCTGGCACATGTACATAGGCAATGCAACCAAAAATTTTCAAATGAGAAATATCTGGTTTCCTACCAGTATACCTCTCCTCTGGAGTCATTCCATGTATTGCTGCAGTGGGAGTCCTGTTCATTATGTAGACTGCTGTAGCAACTGCTTCAGCCCAATAAAAATCTGGCAAGTCTTTTTCATTGAGCATGGCACGAGATACCTCTCCAATATGCCTGTTTTTTCTTTCTGCAATTCCATTTTGTTGTGGGGTATGACTGCATGAATATTGCTGCTTTATGCCATGCTCCTGCAGGAACCTTGCAAACTCATTTGAGAGGTACTCTCCCCCTCCATCTGACCTTAGGCATTTTATTTGCAGGCCTGTTTCTTTTTCAACCATAGCTTTAAGAGTTTTGAAATGCCCAAAAACTTCACTTTTCTTTTTCATAAAATACACCCAAACTTTTCTGCTATAGTCATCAATAAAAGTGACAAAATAATGAAGCCTCCAAGAGATGCAGCTTTAGTTGTCCACACATCAGAGTGGATTAATTCCAATGGCTTCTTACTCTCTTGAACATGTCTAGGAAATGGTTTCCTTGCCTGTTTTCCAAACTGACAGGCTTCACATACCTTATGCATTTCTGCAACCTTAAATTTTGGCAAACCTGCAACAATATTTTGGGCCTGCATTGATTTAAGTCGTTGTACATTAACATGACCAATGCATTTATGCCAGATATCAATATCTGCAACTACACCGGTCCCATGTGCAAACATTGCTGCACTCAATTCAGACATGTCTGCATCCAATGTAAACATTCTGCCCTTCTTCTTTCCTTTTGCTATCAAGCGACCTTTATTTTTCATATCCTCAACAAAGCATCCATGAGGATTAAATCTGACCTGCAAGCCCTGCTCAACCATTTGACCAACAGAAACCAAATTCTTGGTGATATTCGGGACATGAAATACATCGGACAGGTATTTCTTTTTCCCATCCTTCATAGACAAGGGAATTTTTCCAATCTGCACAATAGGATGTGCAGTATCATCACCAGTCTCCACAAATCCTGGTTTTTCCATTTTTCTTGCATCCTCCATCCATTCTGCATGACCTGTCATGTGGTTTGATGCACCTGAGTCAACATACCATACATCATTGCTTTCTTCTGCACTTGTCACAGAATTGTTCATGTGCTGCACCATAAACAAGTGCTCATTTCTGTCATCACCCTGTCTACTAGAAGATGCATAATTCCCTTGTTGCAGTTTTCCATTCATGATGTCATTCTGCTTTTTATAGCAGTCTTTAGCCATATGACCCATTTTACCACAGTAGTAGCATTCAACATTACTGTTTGCATTTTGGCCTCTTTGCCATCCACCACGACCTCTTTGGCTCCCCCTGCCTCTAGAGTTACCACGTCCTCCTCCATAGGACTGGTTTTCTTGAGTTTGCTGCATATTCTGATTTCTGCCACGGCCTCCAAATCGGCCTCCTCTACCTCTGCCTCTACCTCTTCCAGCATTTGAGTAGAAGACAACTTCTTTTGAAGTTCCTCCTGAAGAAGATGCACCACCATTTCTCTGCTCCTCAGAAATTAGAAGAGCAATCAACTCCTCAAAATCAGGAAATCTTTCACGGACGAAAATGGATGTTCGGAACTGTGCATAATCCTTGATAAGATGGTTCTTGTCAAGACACTAATGGAAAATTTATTCTTGTCTTTTGTATGACCATTCAATTGGGAATAGTAAGGTCTAAAATTTCTATGGATGTCCAGGAATGTAAATAGCAAGTGTTCAATCACTTCCTTAAGAAAGTGTGTCCCTTGGTCATTGACAATTTCAATAGGGCAACCAAAATGTGAGATGACTTTCTTACAGAGAAAGCATGTGGTGGTTTTGCATCATTTTTATGGGTTTCGTTGACCTCAGTCTATGAAGTCTATCAAAAGCCTAGAAATACTATGTGGGTAGGCTAATGGATCCCATGAACTCTATACACCACTTAAGCAAAAAAAAAAAGGACTCTTGGCTACCTAATGGATGTATGTGTGAAGTTTCATCGCATTTTGATATAGTTTGGTAAATTTAAAATTATTATATACAAAATTATGGATGGATCGATAATCGAGAATGTTACATTTATTAGCCCTTAGAAACTTTACACCACATGGACTATACAGAGGCATAAGGAGCCTAACGGGTGCACGTGTGAAGTTTTATCGCATTCCCATATAGTTTTATTTTTAAAATTATCCTACACCAAAATTATGGATGAATTGATAATCAAGAAATGAACATTGTGATTACTAGCCCTTAGAAACTTCACACCACATAATCTACACAAAAGTATCAAGAGTAAAGTCTATAATGAGAAATGGTAAATTTTCAAATGTTTTTCCTATTGAAACTGACAATGCTAGCAAAAATTGCTGTGAAAATCCACATTGAAGTTGAGAGTGAAGGATGAGAGTCAAAAATTAATTCATATTTTTAGGTGAGTAAAATAGTTTTGCATTAGAGTATAGTCATATGTGTAGTGTATAAGGAGAACACTATTCCAAAAAATATAACATTACAAACAAACGTATCCTTTATTGCTTGAAGATTTCTTATAAGTTGGAAGTCCTTGTGAGTTACAGTGATATGCTTTGTATATATTGAATAACGCTAAGTATCAATCATCAAGTCTATAAAAAAAAGGCTCTACAGCACATTGCAAAGCATGAAAACATTCTTTTGTGAAGCGATTAGGTCTATCATGTCCCTATGCCAAAAAGCATCTCCTACTTTCTATGTGGTAGAGATATTGTACAATCTTGCAAACAAGTCTTGAGAAACTTTCCTTCGAATGATGAAATCAAAAGAGCACTGTTATTTTTTTATTTCTCTTAGGGCCACTATACATGGCTTTCACTTGCATTTCTCATGGGGATTTTAAGGAGGACCCTTCAAGGTGGCTTAAGGAAGTTGAGTTAGGTTGAGAAGGAGGGAGGGGAGGGGTGATCAATTCGTAAGCTGTAAAGTGTCATTGTACAAGACTACATCTAAGGTAGTAGATATCCCATGAAGTTAAATATGATATCAGGCTCTAAGGGGAAGCTTCTTTGTGGCCATCGTAGACCTAGATATCTTTCCTATACAATAAGAGATTTAAAATTCAATGAATAATATAGAAATAAAAACCCTCTTATATAGTGATTAAACTTTAAGAATCATTCACATTAATGCACTCTCACTTTTTCTCTTAAACAATGAAGAGCGTTCACATTGAACACATTCCTCATCTTACTATCTTAGTTTTTTTCAAATCCATTTGCTACCTTCTCGAAGCCTTATTTTGTTTCTAAACACTTTGCATGATTTTCTTTGGCACTTGAGGCATCATAATGCACTCTTTTAGTGATTGACAAGAAGTGATTCGATCATGTTTGCAACCGATTCATCAATACCTTTTTTTGCTCTCTTCTATGAGAGTTGAGCTTCATCTACCTACTATGATCTTATATCACCAAGATAGCAATTGGATCAGTGGATTGTTGCCATTCACCCCTCCATCATGATTAGTTTTTCTTTGGTATGCATCTCATGCTATCCAATGTGAATTTTCCATCCCTTGCATGGACAAAACTATGATGCTTTCCTTTTCTACAAACTATGGCCAATACGTCTCATGGATATGCTACAAAGGCACATATTACACATAAGTAAAAGTATACTCAATATTTACATAATTCATACGCTTTAAATATATTGACTTAGTACACACCATGTAATGTGCAATAGAACTTTTGCTCCATGTTTCCAGCGTGTTTTTGTAGAAGCTATGCACAACGTCAATAAACTCTTGCTTATCTTCATTGTCAAACACCTTCTTTAGAAGCAAGGGAGCCAATTTATTGAGACTAATCCAAACCTTGATTTGGCCAATATTTTTTTACCTCTATTACTTTGATCAAAAACCAAATGAAGAAAAATTGTGCATAGACTGTGCATGATAAAGTGTTGAATCATTTAGGGAAACAGCTTGCAATGTAAAGAAAAGGCTAGAGACTTATGATCTTTTTACATATGACTTAAGTACAAGAAGAATGACATATATCATTTTTTAATTGCACTCCAAGGGAAAATAAGTTGTTGTGGATTTTATCTTCTTGTGATGTATCCAAAGGACGTTGTTGGGTTGTTAAATTGATCTTTAAGATAAGGTTTATTGAGTTGGGAAAATGATGGGTTTTCATAGCCAAAGATAAATTGGTTGACACTTATGGGATGATCAAAGTAACCATTGGTTGATATGATGGAAAAGAAATGTTTTCCTAGTTTTTGATCATAGGTTGATTGCTTGGTTGTGTATTTGCAAAACATTATTTATTCCCTCATGGGTGGATTTCTAATTATGCACAAAACCTTCTCTAAGGTTAGTGGTAGGAACCCTTCACCATGGGGTTAATCAAGATCAGAGAGAGAGAGAGAGAGAGAGAGAGAGAGAGAGAGGGGGGGGGGGATTTCTATTATGTAATTTTAAAGAGGATTCTCGCAAGGCATAGGATTAGATTGAACTTACTGAAAATTTTCAATTCTACGTTAGTGTAGATTTGCCATTCTGCAATAAAGACCTAGAAAGGAGGAAAAGGGGATAGTTTATTAATGTGGAAAAATCATCATAGAGTTGTTAAAAAAGGCTAAACACAAAATTAATTTTGGGGCAAATGGGAAATCTATCAAGGTAGAAATTCATCACAAAAGCATTGTGTTACTTTTGAATTATGATGTGTTAATTAAGTTTGATAGCTTTATTAGTTGTTTTGTTTTTTGTGCTAGTGGTGTCAAGGTTATGTTTGCCAAGCTAGCACAGAATAGTTCCCACTGTAAACTTCAATGCATCAATGTGTACATGGAATGTTATATTCCAATTGAGGGCTCGTATGATTGGTGCCATGGTAAGAGCCTTTCTTAATTCCTCATAAGGGCATTGGCACTCCTCGGTCCACTTGAATACAATCGGCAACCTACATAGTGATCTATCGATCAATGCATAATTTAAGATGAAGCACTGATAGTACCCTATGTGTCCGAAGAAGCACTGAAATCCTTTATAGTTTGTTGGGGGGTGGCAAGTTGGCAATGAGCCTAATCATGGAGAAATCAATGGCAATGATGTTCTTGGACTCCACATTCCCTAAGATACATTTGTGTTTCACCCAAATTTGGCAATTTAAGGGATTCAAGGAGAGAATATACAATCTACACCATTCAAAGATTGTGTAAAGCTTATCTAGGTGTTCCTTCCAACTAGAGTGTAGATCATCAACAAATACCTCTAGCTCTTGTCTGAGCATGTCCATGAAAATGGTGCACATTAGACATTGAAAGGTAGCAAGCACATTCATCAGCCCAAATGGCATGACTATGTAAACGACCACACCCCACTCTGGAGAGAATGTTGTTTTATGTCTATCATCAGGGTGCACCTGAACTTGGTTGTAACCTGAGAAGCCACCCAAGAAACTATAGGCTTATTTTCCTATTACTCTCTCTGGTATGTGCTTTGTGTAGGGAAATGGGTAATTTCCTCTCTTAATCACTACATTGACATTATTATAGTTCACACACACACTCAGATTTTACCATTCTTTTTCAGGACAATCACAATGGTTGACACCTAGTCCATGTGCTCAATCTCATACATGAATTTTGCCTTTAATAGTTTATCAATCTCTTTCTTAAGGGCATGAGCATGCTTTGGATTCTTTGGGTAAGGTCACTATCTCACTGGGGTTGTATCAAGAGTCATTGGGATGTTATGCATTACGACTCTTGGATCGACTCCCTTGAGTTCATCTAAGGACCAAGCAAATACATCCAAGTACTCTTGCAAGAGGGCAATGAGATCAACATCCTCTTGCTCAGTCAAGTCATCAGCTATAAACACAAGTCAAGGCTTTTTCCTTTTCCCCACTGAGTTGACCTCCTTCACCTTGGCAAGCCCTTCATTGGTTAACTTGCATGTTCTTGTCTCTTCGTGCCTAACAAGATCACTACTCTCTCTTCTTTTTTGAATTTCATGAAGCACCTTAGTAGGTATTGGGGTTTCTTTTGTTGTTTAGCTTTCGACCCCTTTGGATGTCCTCTCATTTCCTCCTTCAATTGTCTGCATTGTAGATGGACCGGTAGGTCCCCTTTGGTGCATTTGGACTTAGGTAGTTGGGGTACCTTTGGGTTGCTCTCGGAGCTCACTTCCAAATTTGAGTTGAACTCACAACCTTCACTAGAGGAAGGAGTTTCCCATGGTGGTCGTAGCTTTAAAGTTGATTTTGTTCTAAGGAGAGGTTCGGTCAATCCTACTTGCTCATAGTCCATCACTCCTAAGTGATCCAACCAAGTGCAATTGCATATTGTTCTGAAGACTCCCTTCTTGATTTTAAAGATGTTGACTTTCTATGGCTTGGAGTCCACACTTATTTGTTCGATCACTCTGTCGTCTGTGTCGTACTCTACTGTCTCGGCCTCTTTTCACTTTCCTCATTTGTGGAGTAGTAGTCTTCATACTCATCATCTAAATTACTACATTCTGACTTCCCATTGTTGTCTATGTCTCTATTTTAATCTATGACTAATGCCCAATTGTACATCACGTTTAGGTCATGCACTTTTTTCCATTGCCATTTTGGTTTGTTCATGAGGTCTTGGAGTGGCTTAAGATTGGCAATTGAGTGACCAACTAGCTCCCTTGTCAAATACTCAAGGATCCCTTGGAGCTCAAGTCTGTTGGATGGGCTATGGAAAGGAGTAGGTGTTGGTTGTCTACTAGGGCCTTTGGCCATCATACAAAGTGGCATTGATGGTAGGTTCTTTTCCTTTGGTAACTGAGATGTTGTGGCTCTATGGGACTCATCGGCTGTCTTTGCAACCCACTTATAATCCTCTTCATTGTCTGAGAATGGCAAGTCGATGGTGGCTACCATATGCATCCTATAGCGCTCATCCTCAAGGTAGGGGATATACTTCCTTAGTGGTCCGTGTAAGAGTTCATGGCTTATGAGTCTCCCTTCAAGATAGAGGAGATGGATCTAAGTTGATAGGCATGGTCTTCCACGTATCCATCTTGACTCATACTGCCTTTGAACTGTTACCTAGGACCATTACCCCAGTCTTTGATTCCTTATGCATTCCACATCCAGGGTCGAGCTTGCAATATATCGTAGTCTACTCCCTTCATAACTATGAAGTTCATGGAGAATTGGACACCTTCTATTTTCAAGGGCTAGTCCTTCAATACTCCGAATGGTTTAACTTTCATGCCATTAGCTAGTGTGATGTTAAACCTTGCTGTCTTCACTAGCAGATTACCCCAAGACTATAAGATTGCATGGCTAAGCACAATGACTCTCATTCCTATGTCTACGACCCCCTTCCTTGTGACATCTCCTAATGCTACCACTAGTAGGACTGCATGCATCTATGTGCTCTCCCAAAAAGCATTTACATGCAAGGATTTAGGCACTGAGTTTAGCATTAGGCTAGGTATCTGAGTGGTTGTGTCATTTTCATGCAGTTGACTGCTCTCAACTCATTAGATCCCTCTACCCACCACTACAACTCTTGCCATAATGAAGGATTTTGCCTAAGAAGATCCCCCATTAGTAAAGTTACAAGGGTGGATATCAAGGTTGTAAGCAAACTGCTAGCCGCTTGCCTTTTTTCATGCCCTACACTCTTTTGCCATTGACCTTGGGTAGCTTCCTTACCCATGGCATCTAGTCTTTGTCTTCGTGGTGGTGCATAAGGTGTGGATGCATCTCTTGATTTTATGCATGTCGGTGAGACAGGTGTGCTGACATTGAAGAGTTCGTCAATCTCATCTTCTAGAATGGGCTTGGTACCCTTTAGATACACTTGGGCTTCTCTCGTCCACTCCTTAACCTTGTCAACCACTTCTAATTGGTACTTGGATCGAGATATTCTCCAATCTTGGCACTCCCCTTTGCTGACCTAATGCCATTACTAGCACCGATCTAAAATCCATTAGAATGGGGTTTCCCTCTTCATCATAGGAGAAATTAAGGACTTACGTACATGTCATCCTCGTTTGGCTCCTCTATATAGTGTATTGCAGTGTCACTTGATGGATGGATCACAAAGGGTCCCAGTGGTCTAGGTATGCCTATGGGGTTAATGTCCTTGGGGACAGCTGGCTTGGCATCGTTAGGTGCTTGGAGGGTTAATGGAGCCCCCCTTCTGAAGTGCGGCGATCTATTTCCCAAGTAGTATGGCTGGCTATATGGTTGTGAGTATGGTAATCTCCTCAGTAAATGGAAATGCATAGCATCATGGCCAAACCTACTAGAGTTGGCACAATGTCTGGATCTAGGATCCATGCACTCAGTTGGGAGGTGGTTCCCTTCGCAATGCATGCATTGCATGTGAGGTCAAGTAGGTTTTCTTATCATCTCTTAGAACTTGGCTAACTCTAGCTTTACATCTGCCAAGTCTTGGCAAGGGTCAACACTCTTTCCTTTCTCTTGGTTACTCTACCTAGATCTCTCACTAATGGTCATAGCTCTCTCTAAGGTTCTAAAGGCTGCACTATCTCGACTTGTGGCCCTCAAGCCTCTCTCTTTGAGCAAGTAATCCACATGTATGGCTTCTTTGAAAACCCTAGCTAGCACATCCCTTTGCAGGTTTAGGTTGCTCACCAAGGCCCTCTAAAGCTTTACTCCTAGTTCCGCTTATGAACAAGGTAGAGAATGCATGCTCACTAGGTCACTCAGTGGTGGCTAGGATTCTCTTAAAGTGACTTTGCACATGGGTGACATAATCTCGAATATCCTCCTTCTCTTTTTGACTAATGTTCATTAGTCATACAATAAGGTTATTCGAGTACCCTACCTTAGAGAATCTCTTGATGAAGAGAGTCTTGAGATTGTTGAAGTTGCTATGTTTGGCATTATCTAGACTAGTGTATCATGTCCATCCTTTATCCCCAAGGAAAAGACCAAAAGCCTACACATGTTGAGCAAGATCCATCAAGCCCTTCACCTTGCATACCTACTCGAATTTCTCTACAAATCTATATGGGTCATTATCAGGCTGATACTTATCAAGTTTCTTAGTAACTACGAGTATTTTTGTTTGGCTTTTCAAATTCGGAGTGATTCCTAGTCCCGCTAGTAGCAAAGTTGCTAGGGTCGCACCTCTCTACTCTATAGTTGTGTTATCTAAGAGTCACTTCGTGAGAAGATCACTCAGTGTAAGGTTATCTTCTAGTGCTGCTCTCTCCCTCTCCGCAGCACTGGGTCCTGCCCGGAGCTATGTGATGGAGAGGGGTAGTAGATTGGACAACATTTGAGTACCTTGATGAGGAGAAATGTGATGGGACTTTAAGACGATCAAGAAAAGGAGTATGGATATTTTGTAAAGAATATCTTTCTTTGGAAACACCCAAAGAACGAAAGAGATACCTCACTATGACTAGTGTATGATAGGGATACTTAGCTATGAAAATTATGCAAGATGTTCATGAGAGCTTATGGGTTGTTGGTCACAGTTGAGTATCTACTACCTTTAAGAAGATCAAAGAGAAATACTAGTGGAAAGCCATGTACAAGGATGTTTCACAGTTGAGACTTACAACCCATGTAAGATATATTCTTCTATAAGACATAGGGATGGTTTCCATCCTATGTAATGTCTTTTGATGCAAATGGGTTGTAGATCTGGTGATTATGCCTATGTGACTATAGCAAATGTGATCTATTGTTATTACATGTGAGGACCTTACAAATCAATTTGAAGGCCAATATTTGAGGAATAAAGCTACAAGTGTTGTATGCAAGTTTCTATTGGAAGATGTGTTTTGTCGTTATAATGGATGTGTAGGCAAGGTTATGGTTGATAGAGGATACCTTGATGCTGATGAGGCTAAAAATGTCTTCTCTAGATTGCGAATCAATATTCCACTTGTATTGGCATATAATTGAGAGGGCAACAGGAAGTTTGAAAGAGGGCATCATCTAATTTCAAGGCCTTAACAAAGATATTAGAAATGAAAATTTTGAGGCTAGCCATGATTACTTCCATATGCTTACCTATTGAAGAGCAAGATAGATGGCACATGCCAGAGGATGTGTAGGTTTAGAGGGGTAGGATGCCACATCGTTCTTTATCCACATGTTTAAAACTTACAGGGTGTCTATCTTAGTGTCAGGATCTCATCTCTATGCTTATGGAACCTGTCAATCATTGTTTATGTTGAATTCATACGAGCTATCAATATTTGTTATGAAGTTGGAAGTGGACTTTATGTCCAATGTGAATGCAAATGTCAAGATTTTTTCCTAGACATCTAAGTGGTCAACAAATGACCATGGATAAGAATTGGAAGAAGAAATCGAGTGTGAAAGTTTTGGAGGTAGCCTCACTTTTTGTGGTAAAGTTTACGAGCTAGGATAAGGTGCCTTCAACCTAATTTGGAACAACAAGGAGAGGGAGAAAACACTCATAATTTTTGGGCTAAAACATAAAAACAAAATAGGATAAAGATAAAAAAAGACTAATTGATTCTAGTGTATGCATTTACAAGAAAATATCTCGGTATCTTTGGACCACTATGGGGACCAATCTAAACAAATTTTATAGGATTGCATGGGGAGTTCTACCTTGATTTGGGTGCAATCTATTGCCCTTAGTTGTCCCAACTAGAGGCATATTGTGGATAGATTTGAGATTACCTATTGTTCTGCATGTAGGTGAATCACTATAGGGATTTTGGGTTGAGAAAAGCTTCCTTTTTTGAAACCTTAGGATAGAATATTTTGAAATATACAGGTTGTTTTGGATTCAAATTATTCTATGCATGTTTGGGGCTTGAATTTGGGAAATATATTTAAAAAAATGTGCTTGAAATCTTGTATATCAATCATTGCATCTTTTGGGCTAAATTAATTTGGATTTCTCTAAGCCATGGCCTCAAAATTATTATCTACAAGTATTTGTACAAAGTCTAAGCTAAAGCTCTTATGTTAGATACAAATTAAAACTGGATTTCTTCTATTTCTTATGCTCCTTTTGTCATATATCTTCAACTTTTGCAAAATTTCTTGTCTCTCTACTGTAAGCTCTTCTTTCTAGAACCCTAGTGGTTTTAGGCTAGTTTTGTGAGGGACTTGGCCCATTCTTTTAGATCATTAACTTCCCAAAACAATGGCTCTTCTTGCTTAAGCTCCACAAAAAAAAGGGATACATTCTTGAGAGATATTTGGTTGCAACCATCACCCCCTCCCTCACTAGTAATCAACTATCACTAGCTTGTTTTGGACCTAGAGGAAAGGGGATACCCACATTGGGGATTCTATGAACCCATCTTGGGTGGTTGTGAATGAAATTTTCTCCAAAGAAGTTACTCAAACTAGGCATGTACATTCCAATTTGCTAAGTGGCCTCACCCCTTGATCATGATCCCATCAATGCTCATGAACTCTAGAATTAGGACCTACTATTGAGCTACCTTTCCACATTGTAATATAGGAGAGGATTTCATGTTCCATGTATTCCATGGATAGTTTCTTATCTCTCTTGTGTGATAGTTCATTTTGTTCTTCATCTATTTAATTGTATATTCCATGATGAGATTTTATTGTATCACTTTGGTCCAATCCCATAACCCCATTGGGTGTTTAGTAGATACTTAGTAAACATACACACACACACACACACACAATCAATCTCTCTCTCACTCTCTCTCTCTCTCTCTCTCTCTCTCTCTCTCTCTCTCTCTCTCTCTCTCTCTCTCTCTCTCTCTCTCTCTCTCTCTCTCTCTCTCTCTCTCTCTCTCTCTCTCTCTCTCTCTCTCTCTCTCTCTCTCTCTCTCTCTCTCTCTCTCTCTTCAAAATCCCTTTAGTCTCTTGATGCCTTTATTTTAAATCTATACCTAATTAGATACGATATAGACAACATTCAACATCTAAACTATGACATGAAATGCCATATCTTAACAAACTTGTTGTTTAGATTTTGAATGTTATAAGCATTTAGATCATTTGTGCATAGTGACATTTATGTATATATGAAATGTGTTAAATGTTCTTTTTATGTACATTAAAGTCTCTTATATTCTAAAAATGATTCATGCTTTAATATCATTTATAATCTAAATATATTTTGTGTTCAAGTATCATTTACACTTGAATAGTGCCACAAACACAGTAGAAGAATCTTGGTTTTTGGTATCCATTAAATATGTAAGTATTGTTTGTATATTAAAAATATAATTACCTCCTTTTTTGTCTATATATAACTCCATTTTCCAAATAAACAATGTGAAAATCCACTAAGGCTTGCTTTTGGGAAGGAAGAAAGGGCATTTTAATATTAAATTTTTGAGGTAATTAATCACAACCCTTTCATAAAGTATATTAAAATATCAGGAGATAGCTCATAAATGTGTGAACCAACTCATTATCACTCATATTTATAAGAGCTACTCCTTTTCAAACAACCTAGTGAAATATTTCTCCTTCTCAAAAATTTGGTTTGATTTTTAGCCAACTCTAGCTCTCAAGTTATTATTAAATCCTTCCTATGGCATATTTAAAAACATGGAGTACTAAATAATTGATAGGGTCAATGAAATACTAAATAATCATATGCTATAGGAGAGCATAGAATATAGGTGGTTCATGAGTGAGCCAACAAAATTTTAGGAAAGCAGAATATGACTTAAGGACAATGTCATGCTCATGATTTATTGCGATGCTTGCTTTTCTATGCATTACTCTTGAATCCACTTTATTTTGTGGAGTAAGAGGAGGGATGACATTTGAACCCACACAATCTTGGGCTAGAGTGTTTGCCCAATAGCCAAGATGGTTTTCATTGCACTGATTCTTTTGAGTTTACATTACATGAGCTTTCCCAATGTAAAGAACTCAAATTTAAGGATGGACCTTGATTTTAAGTAATGTGTATCTTAATAATAAACATCATGCTTCTTTTTATTCTTATTGCAAGTTTTTGGATATGGAAATTACATGCTATTAGGGTAGATTCAAATCCGTACCTCCACTTTGAGAGGAAGATATGCTTGTTTTGTAATAAATGAGGGGCTTTTCATTGTTTTTCATGCCACTTCACATCATGCTTGCATTTTCTGAAAGGATGATAAATACTGTAAAATGATTAATGATGACAATGTGGATAAATATACTCATAAAATAGGATGATTATGCACATTGACTTTTGTTAACATTGAAAACTAAGGTAAACTTTCCATTAGCATATATTCCTAAGTGCTCTTTTATTGTTGTGACAAATTCAAAAAATATCATGATTACGCACATTCCTTTTGGTAACTTTGAAAAAAAAAAGTGAACTTTTCATTGGCATATATTCCTACTCATCATGACATATTAGAATTTTTGTGTTTGTCACATGCAAGAAAATCCTATTAGCTAAGAATAATTCTAGAAATATTGATCTCTTTAAGCCCCATCGTTTCTTTTTTGTTTACAAAGTGGGTGTTGACATGATATTCTATGACTTTCCACCATAAGACTGGGTAGATTTGAGCCCACCACTTTCACTTTGGAAGATATAGGCACTACAACTAGGCTACAACCCATTAACATCAATGAAAACATGATTCCTTATCATTGGAACTTGATCAATATAAATCAAAAGGCTATCAAGTAAGACTCAATAGATGAGTTTGCAAAAGAGTGAGATAGAAAACCTGATCTCCTCACTCAACTTTTTGAAAGTAGAGGCATATTACTCAAATATTTGGTAGAAACATATTAGTGCCACAAAAAGAGATTGTGTCAAGTCCATACATTTACAATGGTCCAACTATCAAATTCAAGAAAAATAGTTTTCAACTATCATACATTATTAATTTTACCTTCTTTTTATCACTTTAAATAAAAGCTACCATAGTGATGTTTGCTACAAGGGACTCCAACTCTACAACAAGATATAATCAAAATGGAAATAACCAAAAAGTACCATTTCATACACTATAAATGACACTTTTAGGTTGAATTTCCTACTCCTATGAATCCTTTATTGCTATTATTTATGGTTGCCTACATCTACCATTTTCTTTTATGTTCTTTATGAAATTAGTTTTCTTGTTGATTTTCTCCATTGTACCATTTTTATGACATTCTTATAATCATTTCTTTGACCTTCTTTTGTGTCATTTTGCGTGAGATACCCGTTACCATTTTTTTATATTAAAGTTGCCACTCTATGTGATGTCTATTAGTTTTGACAAAATATGATGAAAATGGCATCTCAAAAGAATCATAAAATACTTACAAAATTACACTTTCATGGTGCTATTTTGATCGTTGCTACTCTTTGGGCAGAGTCATATAGAATATTCCATTCTATTACATGTGAAATAGTGTAAAATGTTGTAAGAAATAGCAAAGAGGAACCTATTGTGAAATGGCTTTATATATATGATCTGTATTTACAGAAATGAAAATGGCATCCAATCAACATGAAATAAACCATTTTCATTAATAGCATAACATAAAGTCTTTTATAAAAAATAGCAAACAAATCTATTCAATATCATAAAAGAATGAGATAAACTTTCAATGTCTTATATGAAACTTTGCACAGGACTTAAAGAAAAACATAAAATGTTAAATAAAAATATTACAATTAATTATTAATTTGAAAGTATGTTCCATGGAAAAAGTACATAATTTAAAGTTTGCAAAAAATAAGACCTATCATTAAATTTACCAAAAGAAATAAACAAGTGATCTATGTGAGAAAAAAGTCTCCTCAATACTATAAAATTATATTTATCATCAAATAAAGATATATTTATTATGAAATACTAAATATCCCATCTCTTAGTTTAATAATCTCTTTTGAGATTTTTATTAAAACACTTTCTACATCCACGCATGTCTATATGGCTAGAATATATTACTATGAAATATACTTTTCTTTCTCAAACTAGCTATTTTTAAATGTCCTAATCCATTAATTTTTATGAAAGATCCTCATACTCTTTTTGTTTTGAAAATTTCCAATCTATCAAAGGGCATGCAAGCTAAAAATACTTCTTGGACCTTTAAGTTATCAAATTTCTTAATGAGATATAGAGAGAGGATCCTAAGGAGATTGTCTCATCCTATGTCTATATTGGTGTTAGTTTCAAGAGCCTATGCTTCACTATGGTTCTAGTAGCACATAGAAGAGTCACACAAATGTAAGAAAGTGGGTAAGGGCATATAAAAAGGGCAAAGGACATACATACAACATCCTTTTTTTTTAATAATAATACAACTATGTTCTTCACCTCTCAAGCTTCAACATGTCCTTTCATGGTTGCCAGCCATCTCTCTCCTTCTTTCCTATCTTTCTCTTTCTAATTCTAGTCTTTCTCTCTCCTTGTCTAAACTTTTTCTCTCCTCTGTACTCTTATTCTCTCTTTCCTACAGTCTTCTCTCTCTCATTTTTCTCTCCTCTTAGGTCTTGCCATGACAAGTGGTATCAAAGTATGGTTCTTTGATCCCTATTTGGTTACATTTCAACTAAATATTTCTATTTCTTGAGTATGTCATCTATGACAGCTAACTTGTACATATGGTATAGACTTTACAAGGAATTGTGCATTAACTAGTGGACCTTGAAGACAAGAAGACATGCTTCATTAATGAAGTCTTGGACAATTAGAGCTAGATCACCAAAGCTAGCAGATCATGGTTGAATTTCAACCATTTTGGAGGCATTTTGGGGTAAAGTGGAGTATTCAAAGTTAGGGAAGGTTGAAATCTTCTCTACATTTTTACAGAATGACTTCTCCCTCTTCTTCTCCATGCTCTCGGTCAAGCTCCCACAGTGGATTTTGCTTCTATCTTCCTTCTCTAGGGCTTTTTTCTCTTCAAGAGCCATTCTATCTTGCTTGCATACACCATTTAGATGAAGCAAAGCACTATGGTGCTAGGTATTTAGTCCATTAATGGATCTTGAGATCTGAGCATGCTACTTCCATATTGCACTTTGATATTCTGATATTCTAGTTCTAGCACCTTAGTACAAAGCTTTGTAGCTTCCCCATGGTCTTTCAACTTCAGCTTGCATGTAGTATTGTTGAGATAACATAACACTTTTAGGGCATTATCCTATCTTTTCTACTCTTCTAAAAAATGTATTGTCATACTCAATATACTTGGCTACCTTCTCATACTTCTTAGCAGCACAAACATCTTAACCAACCTTGTAAAGAACTTGTGCAGCAAGTGTTCATATATCTGTTAAATCTCTCGCAAGATTGATTTGGAATAGAAGAAAAGTTGAGCCCCAAAGCTTGCAAAGGTATTAGCTCTTTGCAAGACTTCCATCCTCTCTATTATTGAAGCTCAATGCACTATTAGGAGGCAAATTCTTCTTTGAGGAGGCCTACATCCAAGCTATTCAATTAAGATAAGCAAAATTTTCACAACATTTTGAATGCATGAACTCTTTGGGAAATTTGTTCAATAAGTAGGCATTCGATATATTTGAGGGGGGAAAGCAAATTTTTGTGAAGTTGTGGCTACAAAAGTCAGAGCCACTTAGACTTCTTCACAATCTCCAAATGAGTCTTGTTCCATTTCCTCCCCCTTCTTAACTGATGATGGTTTCACTGAAACCTTTTTATCTTGAAAGTGCATCAGTGGTCCACGAGGTGTTCTTTTCCCAAATAATCTAGGTGTTGGGTGCTAGATAGCTCATTTGACATGCTGATTGTGACTATGTTAGACAAGGGAGTAGCTTTTGTGAAGGATTTCATATATCATAGAGTAAAGGTTAAGGAGATTGGTTGATGAATTTGTATGGCACTGTTGACCCCTCCAGATTCTCCTCCATGCTATAGGAATACTGAACTATAGTTGCATTTAGTGCAATGTCAATAACCAAGATAACCATAGATGCATCCATTTGTAGGTCTGATTGTTCAGAAAGTTATGCTGATTCAAATCATGTTGAGAGGGACCTTGCCACATGAAGATCAAGATATACTTTCAAATCATCCTAATCCTCCAAAGTATAGTTTCCTACCAAGAGCTCATTTCTATCACAAGCTAGGAGTGACATTGATTGTTTGAGGCATTACTTTAACAAGCTTACCAAGGATGTTACCAGCAAGCCAATAGCTACTCTGTAGAAATTTTTATGATCCATGTTATAGTCTTTTTGCATAGCAATGATATTTCTTGGATTTATAGTAGTGAGCTTGGAGACTCAGGTGAAGTTTGATTTTTTTATGGTACGAGCAAGTGTCATTTTGAAAGTAGTGAATGAGCAGCACTACATCCATAAATTGCACTAGACTTAGCTATTGTTTGGGGCTTGCACTGATCTATCGACTAATGCAAGGTGCCTTTCTTTGACCTAGGATTTAGCAACAAAGAAAGATAAATTTTTTATGTATCCTGACAATGGATATAACCATCTGCTAAGATTTGTGTCCACTTCAATAGTAGCAACATCAATCCCCTGATCGATGACTACAAATTTAACAAGAGTTTCCAAGATTACACATGCTAATTTTAAACCCTACTACAAAGTAACACTAAAAATCTGAGACCAACATGTTGTATCTAATTCTGTGGCATAAAGAAGAGATCTTGCAATAATGCTATTTGACTAAATGGAATGAGGATCAATCATTGAAGGAAGATACAAGCAATAGAATGATAGACTCTTGTTGGTTGAAGCAAAGATATGTGCATCAATTACAACTTAAATTTGAACATTATTTCCTGTAGTGATATTTTATACAATCCAACAAGCTTCTTTCCTAATGCTTTTTGTGGTTAAGCACAAGTAGATTCAAAAGGCAATTGATATTCCAAATCTACGTTGATGATGTAGATAAAATTGTTTTACCAACAATGCATGGAGGTTTCTTAGCATACATCAACATGCATTGCCAAGAAAGTTGAGTATCTCGGCAGTTTAGTTTACAAAAGGTAGCCTTGGACAGTGATCTTAGCTTATGTGTGTTTGAGAGATTGCATGTTTTGGACTGATTTATTGCAAGTTTTTCAAAAGTGGTTTCCACGGGAAAGAACAAGAACAAAATTGGCTCTGTCAAAGTAATTTTTGTTACAATCCACATCAATGATGGTTTTGAAACTATAAGCTCTAAGCTCTTGATGTGAAGAAAACTGAATATACACAATTGCAGATTATTTGACATTGGTTCTCAATAGTAGATTGACTCAAGTAGCACCAAGGATCAATGGTGCATCTAATGTTTTCAATGTTACTACAATATGACCATTAGAGCCTAGATATTCTAGAGTTGATCCTTCAACAAATGGGGAATCATTGCTGTGAGACATCTACTTTTGGAAGGCACAAGAGATGTTGATAAAATCCCCGTGGGGGGGTCCATCAATGGTGCATCTAATGTTTTCAATGTTACTACAATATGACCATTAAAGCCTAGATATTTTGGATCTTATCCTTCAACAAATGGGGAATCATTGGAGACATTGGCGTGACACTGCACATCTACCACTGTAAACTTGAGGGCAGAGTTTTTTGCCAGGAAATTGATCTCATTAGTCAGTTTCATTAGGAATTTGTTTTCCATTGTGTGTGTCTTTTTGTTTGCCATTCACTTTGAACTGTCGGTTTGAAATTTTGATTATTTGGTTCCTTCCTAAATTTTTTGTATTTACTGAGTAGTATTCATGTGCAAATAACCCATGTGTCTGTTCGTGTGTGTGAAAGCTCATATGAGTGCTTGTTCTAGTGTGGAAGATCTTGTAGCTGAGCTCGGGTCGATTGGAAGGAGAGTTCATATTTTGATAAAGTCAACTCATGATCTTGCCAAGTACCTCAATGCTTCTTTTTGAAAGCAAGATAAAAGGAATTTCTTGGAGGTTTCAAGGATGAAGGGGGCTATATAGAAGGCCTGAAAATGATAGAGACAAAGACAAGGAGAGACTGCAGCATTGCAAGCATGGCTTTGTGTAAATCTCACGATTTTCCCATAGTAAGGCTTTAAGACAATTCAACTTTGGCAACTGAGCCTATCACCCATAATAGTGGAGTTGAACAAAAGGACAAAGCATGCAACGACAATGGTGATGATTACTAGAGACTATGGAGGGTGAGGGTGCTATTATCACCTATTGTCTTGGACTTGGACAAGCGATAGATCAAAGTTGCAAGAGGTAGAGATTCGGCTTGAATGGCAACCACTGAGCATTAATTATAAGGCAACATAGGGTGTGAAGCTACCATTGATAATGAAAAAAAGTGACGTTTTAAGGGTAGCAACAAAGAATTTCTTGATGACGATTTTTACGAAGACAACATTCAAAAACATGGCTAGATGGCACATGCATTAATGAAGATGGCGACAGCAGAAACAGCCTTAAGCTTTTATAAGAAAAAGCTATGTGATTTTTGACACCGGATGGTGGAGGAGGAGAAGATCAATGTACAAGAGTAATAACCATGGTTAGGCTAGAGGACTGGGCCTTCCTCGACATGGCAAAGGAGGAGGAGAGGCTTAGTAGGAAGAGTGATCGCCGCAGAATTGGAGGGCCTCCAATTTCCCAACAACTACAGCGCGTGGCGATTAGTATGGATTGGCCCTTCCCAAACATACTGGTCGTTGCTTCCTGCGTGATGCCACAGGCTCCGATTGAATGAAATAAAGATGTCACAAGCATGAACACGCATCTCACACCCAATGCCTTCACATGGTTCACGTGCCTTGTCCTCTTGCCCTCCTTATCCTACTTGGATATAGAGACATACTCGTCCCCTTGTGATCGATGTCTCTTATGGATTTTGAGGGTACCTATGACTATCCAAAGGAGTCCACAAAAATTGAACAACAAGAAGAAGAAGAATATAATTGTAGAAATTCAGCTTGAAAATAAGTTTCCACTGGCTGAAGATATGAAGGATGTAGCCAAAGTACAGTAAAAGTCTAAGCCTATAAGAAGGAAAACATCTTCGATGCACTTTGCACTTGGTTATAACTGTTGGGAGATCTAGGCATGCCTTCAACACCCCTGGGAAAAGCCAATAGTAGTCATCCTTTTGTCACACCATAATCCTTCTTCTTTAGCTTGTGAGCTTTAAATCTTTCAAGAACAAACTGATGTCAGATAGACAATGCTTTAGGGAAAAGAAAGCTTTGAATAATTGAATTCTATCTCAAGTTTAAAAAATTGCCACCTTTAATCAATGAGCTTGTTTTCACATATGCCTTGTTCTAGCTTCTTCTTCCTTGCTTGAGTTGAGTACTCTTCATCGTCCTTTTCTCCCATCCTGCAAAGCGTCCCTACGACAAGTGACTTTCGGCAACTCTCACACATATTTTGTGCGACATCGAGTGAACCCAATGTGAAAGCATCACTTCTGATCATTGAGATTGGAGATCCATCTTCATCATCGACTGCTTCTTCCGTTTTGACCGATGAGATGAAGACTTTGCTACAAACTCTTTCTTCAGCCATTATGAAACAAAAACAGTAGATGTAATTATCTATGCAATAGCAGCAACAATTGCATCAACAACAGTTGGATCAACAACGACTGTTGCATCAAGAATAGGAGCATACGCATGGTCCGACAAGGCAATCGAGGCTGTGGTTAGTGAGAAAAATTTATTTGATGGCCAAAATGTTTCAGTATACATTAAGGCCTTTGAAAGCTAGATGGGCTTCTTCAAAATTCCGACCAATTGGAGCAACTATTTCTTATGACTCGTCATGCCTGCTTTGCAGGTTAGAGTGACAGATTTGTTTATATAGGACTCTAGTTGGGATGATTTCAAGAAAGTGCTCAAAGATGAATATTTTTTGGAGGATTATGGTATTGCTATGCCAAAGACATTCAGAGAGTGGGTTTATCAGCCCAACAAAGTACTTGTTGCTTCTGAATTATTGCGGAGTTTGAAGAACGATACAACCTGTAATGTACCCGCCTTGATTATGTGACGAGTAATATTTTAGTAGTTGCCCAGAGTTTACCTTCCAGTCAATGCCATCCGTAATCTAACCAGAATTATCAAATTTTGTCAGTGGCTAGTTAACCCTAAGTCTACCCCGCAGGGGAAGCGTCCTATCATTACCCATGGAGGACCAACCTGAAGGTTCCTAATTGACCTAAGAGTCATCTATCAACAACTAGCTCACATCCGGAGGTGTCCTTCAAGAGGCTTCTTGTCCGGAAGGAGCAATTGCCATTACCCTTGGTTCATGGAGTACAACACTTTTTTCCAGTAGTAAACTAAGGATCTATGAAATCCCTCGCAATGCTCTGGCACAACCACTGTACCTTTCTCCTAAGATAATTTATAGTTTGGGTTCTAAGACCAAACCCTAGGTAAGCCAGCAAATCCGCCCCTCCTAGAGTTTCTTCCTAGCATTTGTTTTTGGAGAAACCTCTCGGCTAACCGAGACCACCCTGCCATAGGACTGGATTCATTGGGAATCCATCCACCCACTTCCCTCTATGGAAGTTCTTAGTTATCTAATTACCTACCACATTACGTGAAATATATAAAAACAACTTCATTAAGTAAAAAGAATCCTTTTATGCATAGTTGTTCATTTGTGTAATTTACTCACGAACATACAATCAGAGTAAAACAAATTCATTGATTATGTTCCATAATGTGTGTTCTCTTGCCCATACAGGAAAAAAATCACAATTTCACGTGCTACCTCATCCGGCACATCTACACGTCACTAAGATCAAATCCACCTATTGCTAGCGCTTTTAGGTGTCCCAAGTAGACCTTGGGCCATAGAGGGGACCAAGTAGTTCCTAGGTGTGTAAAGGATTTACTAGCCAAAGCCCCCCTAGCACCCTATCCACCTCCTACTTAATACAATCCCTACTGGGAGACCTCTTGCTATCAGAGCCATCCATGCTTCCGTGGTGGTAAAAACATCCCCTCTTGGTATGGGGATTCAACACCTATCCCTGGGGGAGGTATAGGGTTCCTCAATTTATATTTTTTCCAATACTTAATTCAATCAAGATCTAATCTAGAAAATCACAAACAAGATTGATGCCTTCAAGCAGTTTATGACTTAATCTAGAAAATCACAAACAAGATTGATGTCTTCAAGCAGTTATGACTTCAATCAATCATGCAACTTTCAAGTGATAATTAATCTAGTAGCAATTGACACTTGAATTTCACATAATGAACTCTTTCCCTTGGAATTTAACTAAGGATATCTAGATTTTGGGGTCTCTAACTTCCCAGTTTAAGGTTTATTCTTGTAACTAAGTTTCTTGGCCTCAAGTCAGTTTCTTCAACTTAGAGTTATTTTTTATTTTTTAAAATCTTCTATCAAAAATTCTAAATTAAAGCTATATCCTTGGCTAGTTTCTTCAGGGTTTCGTTCTTAGTAAATTCATCTTGAATTCACTAGTCTTCTTTTCTATGGGGTAAACATTAAAATTCCTCATGATTTCTCTTGAGTTCTAGGTTTTTATAGTTCCCCTAACAGTTTCTAGCCTATAAGATGTTCTAATAATTTACTAAGTGAATGCTCTAAGATTGCAATATTTCTTAAGAAACTTATCTTATTCCTATTGAATTTAAATAGTTTTTTTATAAAAAACCTATGATAGGGTGATTGGTAAAGGGTTGTTATCTGTGCTCGTGACTCCGTTAGTAACTCCCGTGGCTCGCAACTCCAACTGTTGCTTCCATGTTAGTAGGGTCATTTGTGATTCTCAATTTTGAATTCTTTTTCTTCGGGGCCATGAGAGAGATATGATTCGTAGAAGAAGAAGAACACGATAGTAATACCAGTTATTAGCAAGGGTGTAAGATTCTGGATGATGATGATTGTTATTACAGGATTCAATGATGTAGACCTCACGGATGGTTCTTCTTGCCTTATGGAGAGTAATAATTCTCTCTCTCTCTCACCTTGTCAAGTAAGGTTAAGAACAAGAGTAGTTGTTTCTCTAGTATAGAGAAAGAGCGAGAAAATAGGTATGATCTCTATCTCTCTAGTAGACGAAATAGGAACAAGAGTAGAGGTATGACTTCTAACTAGATTGATAGAATATGATAGAGCTCTTTAGTGTCTCCTCTCCTCAGATTAGAGTAGAAGAGGATGATAGACCTTTAGTGTATTCTCTCCTTGGGCTGAATGGAATGATGTCTCCTCATCTCATCGAATAGAGTCACCTCCTTCTTGATCGACATCTCGTCCTCGTCAAGATTGCTCTTGTCTATTTCCTTGATCATCCCCATGCCCTCAATTTATAGTTTTGAAAAAGTTTGGGGGAGAGGGGGGAGGGGGGGGGGGGGGGAGGATAAAAGAGAGAATGCTTGCTTTTTAGCGTTTTTCAATGACATCATTGATGACAAAGAGAGAATGCTTTCTTTCAGCGCTTCTGATAACATCATTGATGACGTCTGAGACGGAGCTCCATTTTTGTAGCGTGAAGATAAAAATTTACGAATATATGGGCGAGCACCGCATGGCGCATCATTGGGCAGCCGTCACTCCAAGATTTACGACCAAGGCAGCAACCAAGGTAGTGACCAAGGCATAGACCTTGGCATCTTGGCCTTGGCATACTTGGCAATGGGCTACGAAGGCTTCATCGGCACTCTTGGCTATATGCAAGAAGCTCCCACTAGCTTGTAGGAAAATCTTCTCGGGAGGCCACCCATCCCCGACAGTGTCGTCACCTGTCTCGGGAGGTCACCCATCCCAGCAGTGTTCTCACCCAAGTGCACTTAACTGCCAAGTGACTATTTACTAGGCTACTTCTTTTTGTTGTTCTATACTACAAACATAGTTTTAATGAGCTAGTCTTGGGAGGGTCTCCCAAGTCTTTCTTCCATGAATTGGCATATAATACCTCATTAATAATAATAATTATCTTCATAATGAGAGTCAGTTTCATAATTAGAGCTAGTTTTTTTTAAATAAAATGTGCAACATAAATCAATTTTCTTTGGAATATATATGCATACTAAAATAAACTAAGTAATAGGGACATTACACAACCAGTTGGATGCACTAGAGCAAAGAGCTTTGAAATCGAAAAAAGTGGAGTTATTCTTGCAAGCCACTGATCATGCACTTCAGGATGAGTTGGGAGAGCTTCTAGAGGACCATATGCAGCCTATGGGATTGAAGATGGATTGGCGTGACACTGTCGATGTAGTTTCTACACTAGTAAAGAGGCAAAGATGTGGAAGGCTCACTTCCAAAATGAGATGTCACCACT
Source organism: Lygodium microphyllum (assembly GCF_053477565.2). NCBI lineage: Eukaryota > Viridiplantae > Streptophyta > Polypodiopsida > Schizaeales > Lygodiaceae > Lygodium > Lygodium microphyllum. The sequence goes on from NC_141145.1 coordinate 69,184,337, forward strand.
AGCGATGTCTCCTCCTACTTCTTTTGTTGCACCATCCACTATTTCTCCTATTTCACATCTTGTATCTATGCTTATGCCTATTCTTGCTGCGGTTCTCAGACCAACTACACAACCAACTATCGAAGATATGGTGGCGGAGATATCAAAGAACTTAAAAGACCTACAAAGCAAGATGACTAGAATGGAGCAACAGCTGCTTAGTCCAGCTCCAATTCGAGCCCCATCTTCATCTAGTGTTGTAAATTCTTCTAGGAGTGATCGTGTCCGTCATTGCATGTGGTGTGAGTCCAAGAAAATTGCATGTGGGCTGTCAAGATTTTGAAGATGCAAGAAGGCTAAAGTTGGTAGTCTGGAAAGATCAAATGATATGTTTTGGAGATACAATGTAGCAAATCAAACCAAATTTCGGTAAGGGTGGTATGAAGAAATTATTAGAGGAGTCTATTTTGCACTCATCTTATGTGATGCGAGAGGTGGTAAGAGAAGCTATTTTCTATGGCCTTCACTTAGAGCAATTGCCGAAGGACAAATCTCCTTTATGGTCTTATGCATTGCATGAAGAGAAAAAGGGGAAAGCTTCAACATCCGAACTTTCAGCCAAAGGCGATAAGATCAAGAAAGGGACTGGATGGAATAATCGAGTTGATGTATTTTCTATCTATGCCTACATGGCAAAATCTCAGGGATTCGAAGTTCTTGTTGAGGAGAAGTGAAAAAGAGATGATGACCAGATATTGAGGAGATTGATTCTAATGATGAGATTACTGAGGTCTCTACAAATGGAGCTTTATGTATGCAGTCCAAGAAGACTCTCCAGCCTTTAATTCAGCCTGTACAGTATGCGGAGAGTGATGATGTGCCCAGATTGGTGCCTCATTGCTATTTTTCTCGCAATCACTAGGCTCGTGCGACTACGGAGATGGTAGTCAAGCTTGGTGAGATGGAGACCCCTTGTGTTGCTCTTTTGGATCACGGCTCCGAGATTAATGTCATAGTACATGGATTGTATGATACTAGTAGATGGCCAGTTGATGTGGATCATGGTTGGTGCATGTGAGCAGCCAACAATGCTATAGGAGATTTGTATGTTGCTTGTCCAAACTTGAAGATTTCTATTGGAGATGTGGATTAGACTTATCATTTCTTTGTGTAGAACTCTTATTCCTATCCTATTATTTTGGGGCAGCCATTCATTGCTAAGTCTTGGATGGAGACTAAGGTTCTAGACGATGGGTTTTCCTATGCGTGAATCCAAAGCATGGAAAGAGGGCTATCCAGTTCGTGACAGCTTGTGTCAACCATCAATGAAATAAGGATTCTTTGAGGGATTCCCCTCTTCCATCAGGAGAGCCAAATTTTTGTTAGGTACCAATATCTTGCGAGACGACAGTGGTATGAGATGGGAAAAGCTCTCATCTCTTGGCAACAACAATTTTTCCTCAGAAGTTTATGGTGTGTCTGCTGAAAGTACTTTATGTTTTTAGCATGCCTTGTCCAGATGTGTATGTTTCTGCACGGAGCTACTAGTTTGGTTGCCCACATGATGAATGGGATGTCTTACGAGATTTTATTCCAAATCTTACCATGCCTTTCATTGATGATTTTCCTATCAATGGATGTTTGGAGAAAGACAAGGATGAGACTTTAGATGATTATGGATGCAAGTACTTTATGGCCATGCATATCAAAGATGTCGAGAGGATTCTTTGCAGGCTAGAGGAAGTGAATTTGACCTTGTTGAGGCTGAAATCTATTATTGGTGCCAAAGAGGTTTTGATTGTTGGACATATGTGTGGTTATTATGGCAGGAGCCCTTCCCATGCGAAGATTAAGGCCATAGAGAAGATTGCGGAGACTTTCTCTTCTACTACTTCGGAGGTTCTTAGGTTTCTTGGAGCTTGTGTATTTTATCTTATTTGGATTCCTCATTTCGCTCATATTGCAAATGATCTCTACTAGCTCTTGAGGAAAGGGCGGTGTTTTTCTTGGCATACTAGAGCTATGTAGAAACTAAAGAGATTATTGAGAGTTGCTTCGACTCTTCGAAAGCAGATTATGAGTGTGGGAGACCTATTGTACTCACTATTGATACTAGTCCTATCAGCATTAGATGTGCTATTGGCCAAGAAGATGCAAATGGGAATAGGTATGCCATTCAGTTTGGGGCGAAAGTCCTAAACGAGCAGCAGCGCATGTATCCACAGATTAAGAGGGAGCTCTTGAGAGTTATCATAGCTCTCAAGAATGATAAAGAGTACTTCATTGGTGGTGCTCTAGTGGTCGAGGCTGATTGCTTTCCTCTTCTAGATATGAAAACGAGTTGTTCTACTCCTAACATTGCCATGCTTAGGTGGATTGGGTACATAAAATCCATGAATCTTGAGTTCAAGCACATAGTAGGTAAAGACAACCCAATAGCTGAGCAAGGTATGATGCTATGGATTCTTCTTGCATTGATGATGTTAGTGATGAGGATGATCTTTCAGCCATGCATGCTGATCATACTTATCATGAATCTTCTTTGGAGAGCTTTGATGAGTCTTTCTATACAAGAGAGTATTTGCAAATTAGCCATTATTTGAGTACCATGTCTAGACAGGATGATGGGCTGATGCAGACTTCAAGAAGATCAGGAGGAAATCTTATGGTTTCTTCTTACAGAGTGGGCTGCTTTTGAAGCATCCATTGAAGTAAGAAGGAAGGAGAGTCATTGAGAGTTGTATGTGAGAGAGTTTCACATGTGTGAATCATGAGAGAGTTTCATGAAAGTCTTTGGGTAGGACATAGAGCTATTTGGGCACTCTATGAGAATATTAGAGAGCGCTACTGGTGGAGAGGCATGTACAAAGATATCTCATAGTTTGTTGAGACATGCACTGATTGTCAGTTGTTTTCTTCAGTGAGGCATAGAGATGAGCCTCACCCTACTTACCCACTATGTATTTACCACAAGTGGGTTCTTGATTTGATTACTATGCCTATTGGATTGTGGTAGATGCGTTACATTGTTTTGGCATGAGAGGATCTCACAAATCAGGTGGAAGGAAGAGCATTGAGGACAAATACTACTTTTGTGGTTTGTAAGTTTCTATTGGAGGATGTTATTTGCAAGTATGGTTGCATTGGAAAAATTACAGCAGATAGAGGTGAGTTGGATGTTGATGAGGCTAAGAGTTTTTCTCTCGCCTTAGCATTAAACTTGCTTTAACTTTAGCATATAATGGAGAAGGCAATGGGAAGAGAAAAAGAGGTCATCCGCCAATTGTGAAAGCCTTGGCCAAAGCATGCGGTGGATGGGTGAAGGAGTGGCCTAGATTGTTGCCTTACGCCTTATGGGCTAATTGCACTACTCACAGTGTGACCACAAGTTATTTGCCAGCTAAGTTGATGTATGGATAGAAACCAGGCATGCCTACAGAGACTTGCACACTCACTTGGAGTGCTTTACCGTGGTAGCACGATGAGATGACTTGAGAAGATCTTTTGGCAGAAAATAGTGAAATATCAAAATCACTACACTTTAGACTTTGGCTAAGTAGCTTGCTTGCTTTTTGTTGTATGCTTTGCAATCTACTCGTCATCACTAAAATGTTTCAACCTCTAGGACAAGTTTCGGATCAAATCATATTAGTTTCCAAAACTTATTGAGTGTTCTTCATCTCATGAATAGTTTGAAAAAAATCAATTCACAATTCCTATATGGTTAAAAGCATGTTTAATTCAACAAGATTAATATGATTTATTATGTAAATAGTTAGACTTAATTAAGTTATTACATTCATTGACATTGTAGTCAAAGTATGTACTATTATGGAACTCTACAAAAACATTCTAAACCAAGTGCCTTTAAACATATAGATAAAGATTTGAAACAATATTTAATCATAAAATCAAAGCATTACTAAAACCATGCACCACAAGCTTGTATGATATATATAAACTGGAATCATCTTGGGCAAGCAAGTGTGCAAGCATCATCGGTGCACTAACAGTATGCAGCACTATAGTCACAATGCAACATCAAACATGTCTCTTAAAAAGAGTACTACATGTATGGAACAAATGAAAGTTTCGACAACTCTCTTGAGCGCATTCCTTATTCTTTATTGCCAACAGCATAGAGTGGACACCATGATGAGGAAATGGGGCTTGTGTGTGCAAAAGAAGATCAAAACAAGCATGTAGCTCTACATGAAAGAGATTCTTTGCACTGATCCATTGGAGTGATAACTTCAGAGCATCATCAACATGTTGATTTTAGATTTTAGTGTCCAAAACAACAAGAGAAATAACAACTGGAACATTGGACTGATAATCAGTTCTTGGAAATCCTTTGATGTCTTGGAATCATGCATCATCTGCTCAACCATCAACTAGACTTTACTTGATGACATCCAGCATTGCTAACATGTTTGCATTGAATTTGTGCATAATCTAATAATGCAAAAGTACATTTCAATAGCGAAACATCTACATCCAAAGATAGGACTTGATGTCCTTAACAAAAGTAATCAATCTAAAGGATTTAAAAGTACAACATGAAGACATCTCATTCGACACAATGCTTACAAGTAAAAATTACATAGATTATATTTTGTTGTCAACATAATTGAGACTAGTCGACGATGAATAACCATTTCAAAGAGTCAAACAACATGATTTTGTATACATCATCTTGGTGAACAATAACCGGCTTCTAAAAAGAACAAATGGTTTGCTTGAAATGGGCTCATCCTACCCAAATATCACAATGGAGAAGTCATTATTCTTGTTTTTGCTCCTCTTCCCATTTGATTGTGGCACATATGTATCTAATACATCAAGATGCGCACATCAACCATGTTCTCCATCTACACCATATACAAGCTTTACATTCTAATTCTATACCAATTAAAACAAGCTATCATGTCAATTGACAATAGTATAACCATAACATGCTCGCAAAGAGACATTGATAACTATAGGCAAGCAAATAAGAACACTTTCAATGAGCACATGATTAAGTATATACTCTACTTCAAACACTTGCAATATCAATACCACGCTACCCATCATGGCAATGGCATAACTTGAAGGGCCTTATCACAATGGTCGATGCGTGCGGTATATTAGGCACCAATACCAGGCTACCCATCAAGACAATGGCATAACTTGAAGGGCCTTATCACAATGGTTGATGTGTGGGGTATACCTCACTTCTTTCTTATATTCATTTCACAAATGAAGTGATGAGAACAAGGTGGACTAAAATCAATACATTGCAATCCATAGCAAAGGAGTTCAATCCATACATCTTATGAAAAGACTTCCTAATTAGGTTTGTTCTCCTCTTTCACACAATTTTTTAGCTTTTCATCAATCAATATATCCTAGGACAAGTTTCTTTCATTGGATATGTCTAGCCCCAATCATCATGGATGAGATGGATGCACACATTATCTTATGGTTGCATGGGGTGGACATTGATAACAGTCCAATGTTGACACAAATAACATTCAACATATTAGTCCACCTAATAGTCAGCATCTACTAAGGCTCGGTAGTCAAACCATTCAATAACAAGCTTGTGATATCCTTCAAAAACCTAATAGAGGTCCCATCAATTTACAACTATTGAACCAAGAGGTGCCAACAATGTCACATTACATCATTAGCATATTGGACACATGGATAATACCACCCCTTGTATATTTCAATGCCACACATATGGTGACTAGCCATTTCTCTAATTCCTACAAGTAATTAGGCACCAATGTCTAACAAAGGAAGAAATGTAGGAATTCTTACACTAATTCATCATCGATTAGAAGGACATCTTAGATTTCATAGGACCAAAAACAACAATAATGCAAACACAAACAAAATGTTTACAACTACAACAAACAACTTTTGCATAATTACTACACACAGAAGGAGAAATCCATACAAATCAAAATCAAACCAACATAGTACCAACTAGTAGCTAGCATTGCAATGAGGTAAACATCAATGCAAGGCACTAAATAGTGAGAGTGATTCCACAAGTCCACGTTCTCACACACTTCACCGATCACAAAGCACAAGAAGTTGCAATCACTTTCAAAGCTCTTCTACACATAAGAGAAACATTTGCTTCGGGATTGGTATATGTGATGCTCCCCTAAGTAACTAAAAAAGCAAACATGTGGAAAGTAAAGTTTTCGGATCCATCAGCCTTCATTCCAAATGCCCAATTGGCACACACCAACAAGACCAACACAAATCAAACAACAATAATGTGTGCCATAGAAAAACCTTATATGCTTCTTATAAGAAAATAAAACCTATCGATTTCTCTTCCAGAGACAGTTACTTGTATCAAAGTCCATACTTATGTGATTTCTTTTTCTTTTGTATACAGATAAGCAAGACCTAAAAAGGCAAAGATGAATCCAAGAGAAGTACACACATAAGAAATAATAGGTGATATTTATAGATTCACAACAATATAAGGAAATTTGACCACATCGGACTCTACATATAGCCTTCAAGATGTATGCAGCAAGAGCGAGTGGACATATGATGCCACAAGTACCTAACAACGCCCCAAATGACAATGGCAAATATCATTGGGCAAGAACCATTGGTATATGTTGAAGGCTATAAAAACTATGATGAGTTCCAAATATTGATGGATATGGCCAAGTGGATACTCGAAAACAATTTGCTTAGAGAATAGAATAGAATCATTAACGATACAAATCATGTTGTAAACCTCAAAAAGGTGATTGATAATGACAACTACTTTTTTATCATCTTCTATCAATGCCTAGAGGGAGATGTATTGATAATGTGGTGACTTAATTGTGTATGTGGAGATCATGTTCATTTTGGTATCTAGTAGTACATGTGTTGTGGTTGCTTGTAGTGGATGCTCTACATGTCTTCCTACTTGAGTTTGAATTTGTTGATTCTCTTGCATATCAAATGAGATTGTGCTAATTATCAATGCTTGCCACCTCATATAGCCAAACAATGACATGTATGTAATGGACCCCTATATTGAATCTCGTACCTAATGACATGGTGTATATTTGATTGAATCTTATACCTGATGGCTTCTTTCAGCACATTTAGATTGAAGAAAAGGTGAAACCTACTATAAATTGAACTCCTTTGCTATGAGTTTCAATGTATCGATATTAGTCCACTTTGTACTAGTCACCTCATCTGCAATGAATGCCCCACACATCAACTATTGTAATAATATCCTTCAAGTTACAAGGGTGTTTTGATGTGGAGCTTCATATTAATGGAGGAATGCTTGAGAGTATGTGCATGACTTCCTCCTTGTTGCATTGTTATTGTTTGATCACTTATAATTGTCAACGACTCTTTGCAACATATTGTGGTTGTGCTATTTGCAATCATGAATGGCTTTTTTTATTATGCAGATTTAGTATAAGGCTTGTGCATAATATAGCTGGAGAATGAGATTGGCATGTGCATCTTGATATATTAACTAAGGTATGTGTTACTATCATATGTGCCAAAACCAAATGGGAAGAGGAACATCAACAATGTATTCTCCAAGGTGATATCCAGGAAGGATAGGTCCATTACAAGCAAACCATGTAATTTGAATATTTTTGTTCTTTTTAGAAGCCAATTGTTGTTTTGCAAGATGATGCATACAAACTTTGATCAGCTCTTTGGAATAAATGTTGTAAACTACCCTGACTATGTTGTTAAGCAAATTATAACATGTTGCATTCTCTACCTCTAGCATTTCATCCAATGGGGTTTTCAAGGTATACTTCTAGAATATGTTTTTACATCACTAGATTCTATAGCATTTTGAATGTAAGCACATCAACATTGCTAGATTTCAATAAGCTAAGTTTGGTTCGTATTTTTTTTAATGTAGATATTCTACTATTGTCATGTTTTTACATCACTAGATCATATAGCATTTTGAATGTGAGCACATCAACATTGCTAGATTTCAACAAGGTAAGTCTGGTTTGTAGCTAAGAAGATAGTGCATTATTCCAAACATCAAATGATTGTTGAGAATAAATTGTGGTCCATGGTTCTATTAGCAATTACTCTTGTTCGATATATTGAAATTGACACATCAATGATACTCAAAAGGTGTAGTTGCAGTGGATCAATAGAGAGAATCCTTTTTGTAAAGTCTAGGACTAGACTTTTGCCTCGTTCTCTTCCTCCTCTACAACCTCAACTTATTCTTTCTCTTCTCTTCCTCTTCTTGGCACTTCTCAGTCTTGAACATGGAAATAGAGAAGAGGGGAGAGAGATGAAGCACCCAAGAGGGGCACACACACAAACGCAATGGAGACTTGAGAACACAGAGAGATAAGGATGAAATCTTCCTCTTCCACACAAAAGAACTAAGTTTACAACATGATAAAATACTAATATGAAATTACCACAATGTATGTACATGCAATTACTAAGTATGAACCCGCTAGAAAAGAAGAGGTGACACAACGAATGTGCCAATACCAAGGATGGACTATGTGGGTGTATTCCAGCTGTAGAATCATTATCGTATCCATATGTCAATCACCTAACATGCTATTGAATAATATTGTGCCAGATTACCAAGGCACATATAGTGGATGATGCCAGCTCATGTAGAGCTCAACATCTCAACATTTCCCCTCAAGCTCAATATGAGCTCATAGACTCCAAGCATAGTCCTGAAGCATTGAAGCTTCTCATCTCCCGAGGCCTTGGTGAAAATGTCAACATCTTGATCCTCTGTGTGGTGCTAATATAAACCAAGTCAATATCACCTACTATAACCTGCTCCCAAATGAAATGGTAATCGATCTCTTTGTGCATGATGGGATAGGTTCCTAGCCAATTGAATGCTATTAAGGTTATCACAATAGATGATAATCTTCTTATCCACGTATATCCCCAAATCACCAAGTAGCTTGCATAACCAAGCTACCTCACATGTGGCAATTGCAGCACCTCTATACTCTACCTCTGTACAAGACATACAATTATCGATTGTTTCTTGCTACTCCAAGTAACATCAACACTCCCAAAGGAAAACATAAACCACAGGTAGATCTCTTGTTTGAAGTACTACGAGTTCAATCTGCATTTGTGTAACCATGCAAATCCAATGGTACACCTACATCATAAAATAAGGCATAGTCCAATGTGGACTTGACATAGCATAATGTGCACCACATTGCAAATGTGGCTTCCATGGAAACTGCATAAACTAACTCTCCAAACCAACTGTGTAGTAAAGGAAAGGCCTAGTGATCGTCAAATAGATAACGATGTCCACAATCTTCCGATACATAGTGACATCCTCAATCAAGTCACTCTCATGTGCACTATGCTTAGCATTAACATCCAAAGGTATAGAAATAAGCTTTCAATCATCCATACCATACTTTTTCAACATATCCAATGCTTACTGTAGACTCTATGACAACCATATACCCTTCGAAGTCCTGATTATCTCTATGCTAAGAAAATGGTGTAGCTCTTTCAAATCCTTCATCTCAATTTGAGCCTTGAGAAGACCCTTCACATTGTCAATCTTTGTCTCACTATCACCCACAATAATCAAATCATCCACATATATAGTAATGACTACAATACTTGCATCACTCTCACATTCATAGAGTGAGTGATCAACCTATGCTCTACAAAATCCAATGCTAAGAAGGTATTCCCTAATCTAGTAGTGGCATGCCCTAGATGCTTAATTCAACCCATACAAGGCCTTACGAAGTTGGTATACATAATCTAGATGATTCTTGTTCACATAACCAGGTGGGTACTCCACATAAACTTCCTCTTGCAACTCCCCCTACAAGAAGGAATTCTTAACATCCATTTAATGCATGATCCAAGCTTTTGAAGCAACCATTGCTATGACAGCTCTTATAGTGGTCATTTTAGCTATTGGAGCAAAGGTCTCCTTATAATCAATATCATGAGTCTACACATATCCTTTAGCAACCAATCATGCATTATAGCGCTCAATAGATCCATCTAACTCATGCTTGACCTTGTAAACCCATTTACAACTAATAACTTTCTTGCCTTCAGGTAAGGGCACTAACTCCTAGTGTCATTATCCATAAGTGCTATCATTTCTTCATCCATAGGACAATCCCAATATTCATTACACATTGCATCCTCGAAACAAGTGGTTCCACATCCTACACAACCTTAGTTATATATGCATATCAATGAGCTACATAGCTATCATATATCAATCACTACGTTGGCTTTTTCACTCTACTTAGCTTGCGTGGACTTGGATCACTACCAAGTGATTTAGCATCCTCTTATGCCTTCCGCACACCAAGTGTTTTAATAGACAAAATCCTAAACTCGTCCAAGCTCTACTCAAAGCCATCTATTAGCGTCAACATGAGAGAACCATGATGATACATCTACACAATAGGTGAGTCACGAACTTTCTCTTTACATTTTCTTGATATCAATGATATACTTGGTGGAGTAACATGTGATCTCAATCTACCACTCCAAGATCTTGGCAATAGAACCATGACTAAGAGACTCTTGTGGTCCACTCCATATCTCTGACTGCTGCTGACATGTTATTTGCACAGCCACACTCTAATGCTCATCAACCCAAAATGTATTCTACATATTACTATGCTTGCCACTCATTTCATCAAAAACACCATCCTTGCTAACTCTCAACTCAAATGTAATGGGGCTATAACATCTATATCCCTTTTTCTTAAGAGAATATCCAACAAATAATAATTTTTTTGCTTTTGGATTTACCGCATAACTAATCAAGAATATGCACATAATCAATACATCCAAATAATTTCAAATGGGATAGATTTGGCTTTCTACCCATAAACTTCTCTTTGGATATCATACCATGTATAATAGTAGTGGATGTCATATTCATAATGTATATAGCAATAGCAACTTTTTCAACCCAATAGTAATGAGGTAAGTCTCTTTGTGACATCAGTGCACAAGCCACCTCTGCAATATGCATGTTTTTTCACTCAGCAACTCCATTTTGCTACGAAGTGTATCTACATGTATATTGGCTTTGTATACCATTCTTTTGTAAAGAATCAAAAAAATCATTGGAGAGATATTCTCCCCTTCCATCTAACCTTAGGCATTTAATATACATCCATGTCCCCTTCTCAACTAAAGCCTTAAAGATTTTAAAGTGAGTGAACACCTCACTTTTATCACGCATAAAGTAAGCCCATACTTTGCGAGTATGATGATCAATGAAGTAAACATAATACCTACAGCCAGTCAAAGTTACAGTCTTTGTAGGATCCCACACATCAGAATGTATCAATTCAAGTGGCTTCTTGTATAAATGTTTTTCATGTGGAAATGCATATCTTGCTTGCTTTCCAAATTGACATGCTTTACATACTTTATGTGTCCCATCAATCCTAAACTTAGGCAAGTCATACACAATCTGTTTTGGCTGCATGTCTTTCAACTACTACACAGTCACATGACCAACTCTTATGCCAAGTTTAAATATCAACCACAACACATGAACCTTGTGCAAACATGGTAGCATCCATTTTAGGCAAACTTACATCAAGAGTAAACAATTTGCCAATATGTTTTTGTTTGCAATCACCCTGGAATCATTTTTGAGATCTTCTATATAACAACCATAAGATGTGAACTGGACCTACGATCCCTATTCTACCATCTAACCAATAGAAACCAAGCTTTTTGTAATATTTGATATATACAACACATCAACCAAGTACTTAGTTTTGCCATCCTGCATATTCAAATGAACATTTCCAACAAGTAATGGGGTGAGTTGTATCATCCCATGTCTCTACATAGCCCGGAGACTTTGGACTGCGCATCTCTCTAAACCTCTCCATAAGAAGTCATGCAGCTAGAGACACCTAAATCTACATACCATACGTCATTCTTTGATGAACCATCAGTGGTCATAATATTCATAAAGTGCTGCATAACAAACATTTGTTTACTTCTATCGTTATTGTTTCTATAATTAGATAAATAATTACTTTGCTACTTTTTTCCATTTCTAATTTGTGCCTTCTTTTTGAAGCAATTTTTAGAAATATGGCATTTTTTTACCACAATGCTAACACTCTGCTATCACGAAAATTCTATTACTTATTAGGATCTGCAGCTTGCCCTCTTTGACTCTTCCTACCTCGAGACTATTCTCCTCTATTTTGTTGTGCATCATAACCTTAACCACAACTGTCACCTTGGCCTCTGACACGACCTCTGCCTCTCGTAGTAGAGTAATATACTTGTTCAAACTTGTTTTTGCTTTGAGAAGAAGAGGAATCTAAGCCAAGGTTCTTCACCTCAAGTATCACCACATAAATCAAGTCTGCAAAATTAGGGATATCATCCCTTGTATTCATAGATGACCTAAAGCTCTTGTATTCATCTCCAAGTCCATCTAAGCATGCACACACAGCATCATCATCATCAAATACCACATTGATGGATCCAAGAGCTTTAACAATGCTATTAATCTTCAAGGCATAATCATTAATGGACAGGTTTCCTCTTTTCACTTGGTTTAGCTCTAACTTGAGCTACAACAATCTGGCCTTTAATTTACTTCGAATAGCCTTGCCGAATTCTTCTATGGAATAGTGGGGGTTTCAGATTCTTGTAAATAGCCCATCATGCTATCTATGATACTAAGAAACAGCCAATATATGACTTTGTTGTGTTTGCTCCCAATCTTTCATAGCCTTTATATGTTCTACAATAGCATTTTGTGCGAAAACTTCAGGTGCTACTACAATGTCTCCTTCAATTCCTTTGCTCTTCAAGAAATTTGTCATCCTCGGTTTCCATGCAAGATAATTATTCTTATCAAGCTTCTCATTAACAAATAAATTGAAGTTATCTGACATTTTGACAAAATCAAAAATCTTGTAAAAATTTTGTAATCTACAAGCAAGTTGATACCAAGTACACTACAACTAAACACACTATCTTTTTCATTAATTGCACAACAATAACTACAATAATTTGTAATCTATATGCAAATGTCTTTTGTGTTTGTAACCCAAAACACTTGAAACCTTATAGATTTGAAATCTATAAGATATATACATGTAAGCAGTAGACAATTGAAATTGTTATATACCCCAAAAATACTATTGGAACCACTTGGAGGTCCAGAACGAAGTTCAAAATGACCTCAGATGCCAAAAATCATGGCAGACAAGCCCTAAGTTCTTATTTGCAATATATACACTGTTTTTTCTACTCATCAAGTTTCACTACAATCAAAAACTACAACTTTGCCAACCTCACAAGTCTCCTATAGCTATAATCTAAGGCAAATCAAGCAAGATAAAAGAGATTCTTACTCGTTGCTTGCTTACTTTCTTTTATGTTCCAACACCTTCATCTTACCCTTCAGACAAGCTCCATGTAGCCGTGGAACGGTTTTGATACCATGAAAACATACGAGAGGAGAGAGAGGTAAAGCACCCAAGAGCACACACACAAAAGTAATGGAGACTTTAGAAGACACAAAGATAGGGCTAAAATCTTCTTTTTCTTCTTTATTCTTCTTCCACACAAAAAAACTAAGTCTACAACATGATTAAAAAACTAATATGAAAGTACCACAACATATGTACATGCAATCACTAAGTGTGAATCCGCATGAAAAAAAAGGTGACAATGAATGTGTCATAACCAAGGATAGACTACATGGATGTAGTCCAACCGTAGAATCACACGTGTAACCTCATGTCGATCACCTAACATGCTAGTAAATAATATTGTGCCACATCACCAAGGCACATAATGGATGCTAGCTCATGTAGAGCTCAATATCTCAACAAAACAATATGCATGTTTCGATCTTTATTCATACAACGTGATCTACACTTCCTTATTATGATGTACACTCTACATTGTTAATAAGCATGAAGACAAATAATGCTAGAGAGAGCTGTTAAAACTTCAATTTTGTTCTATAGATACAACACTCTTGTGAGATAGTGGTTTGATCTTGCATTGTGACCACACAAGAATGAGGATCGTGCTTGAGAAAGTTGTCAAAACTTCTATTTGTTTTGTAGATATATCACTCTTTTGTGAGATAGTAATGTGATGTAGCATTGCGATCACACAAGTTGTGCATATTGTTAGTGTGGAAATTATGCTTGCATGTTTAGTTGGCCAAGATGATTTCAATATGCATATATCATACCAACCTTCTATATGTGATTTTAGCAATGTTTTTTAAAAAGCCATAGTTATTTTTTTTCTTAGAAGGTTTTAATGAGACTCAACAATGGAGCAATTGTATAAAACTTATCAGTATGATATATTTTGCTAGCATAACAAGGTGCATTTATTCATGTATGATTCCATGATTAAATATGATTTTAAAATCTCTCTATATATATCTAAAGCTACTTGGCTTAGAATATTTTCATCAAGTTTAACTGATGTTTCTTTGCTCAAAGATTATAAGTACACATATTACTTGTGATACTAATGCATGATTAACTAACTATAACTATTTACATTATGAATCATATTAATCTTGTTGAATTGGTCGTGCTTTTAACCATATCTAGGAAAATTGAATGTATGTTTATCAATGATTCATATTGAATGTGCTTTTACCCATATCTAGGAGAATGGAATATGTTTTTTAAAAGTATGCATGAGATGAAAAACACTCAGAAGTTTCTGAAGCTAACAAGACTTGATCAAAAACTTGTATTTCTCTTAACAGAGTATCTACAAAACACAAAACACAAACCAAGTAAGTTTATAGTGGCTTTGACATCTTTACTATTTTTCTTGATAAGGATTAACTTGTATCTTTGTAAAATCCAAAACAACACATGAATGTGCTATACAAGTAGCATGCTGAAGAGCTAGTATAAGTCTCTTTGTTGTTTTATAATTATCTTTGTTGTTTTCTAATTATGGGTGAAGTTGACATTTTGCCATATGCTTTCAATAAGGATACGAATTTTTCTTCACCATTTAATATCGCTAAGATAGATTCTAGTGAAAACATACTTTTTAAAGTAAATTCTAACCTTAGCAACGATCACACTTATGAAGATCACACACTTGAATTTACAATAGTTAAGCTTGTAACCATGAGAATGAACTAAATGGGCCAACTACATCATTTCTAAATATATAATTCATCTTTTACCAAAGCTTAAATCATATTCTTATGCTTTTACATCATATTCCTCTGCTTAAAAGTATTACTATAACTCAATAACTATAGCTTAACTAATTTAAGTACTATGTTGCAAATGCATTAAACCATATCCTAATAACTATAATAAAACTACACTTAACTAAAGTTAACTGACTAATCTAAGTAGAACTTCTTAATATCTGATAACTAACTAACCAACAAACTAATAACTAATATTTTAACGAGAAATAACTAAGATTATACCTAATACTACTTAGTAAGCTTATATCTAATACTAATAACTACGCCTAAGCTTGTAGCTAATACTAGTAAGTAATCTTATAGCCAAAAATAATTGATTTATTAATAACAAAATTAAATACATTTTAAGAACCAAGCTTACAAGGAATCATTGATATTATAATAACTAAAAAATATACCTAATATTATTTATATTATTAACTTTGATTGTATTAGCTTAACGTATAATCACTATAATATTAATGAGAAAGAACATAAAGATTAGAAAATTGACGACGCCATACACTAAGACGGCGGGCATGTACATTAAGATTACATGAGCAAGCTTGCTTTTGCTTTTTACATTGCTGTTTCATTTGTATGCTTTTTATTTTCCTGTAAATGTCATTATGCAATTTTGTGTGAAAAACATACAAAAACAAAGGAAATGTAATCAAGTGCTTTCTCAACTTAGAACTAATGTGCGTGTAAATGCAATCAAGAATCTGTCTGGCAGCCCAAAACTCAAAAACTAGCCTCCAAATCCCTCTATTTGGTGTTACTATCGTGTCGTCAACCAAGCATAGTTAAACAAGCGTAAGTAACTATGACTCTCTTAAGGAGGCATTTTATAACTCTCTTAAGGTAGCCAAATACCTCATCATGTAATTTGTGGCACGCATGAATAGACTAACTATGATTCTCTTAAAGGTAGCCGAATGCCTAGTTATCTCATGAGTGACATGCATGAATGGATTAATGAGATTCCCACTACATAGTTCCATGTCTCAAAGAGTTCTTATTAAGAAAACGTATTAGATTTCCTATATTTTCTATCCTATCATAAGGGGAATCACTCTGTACGACGGATGGTTCTCTTTCTGTATGTCCCTGTTCTCTCACGAAACAATTGATGAGAAATTCTACGACCAAATGTGATTCTCACTCATGTATGGTTGAAAGACTCGGAGCTTCAAATCAAGACTGATGATTCAACGAGTTTAAAGACTTGCAGATGATACCTTGTGTGTGAGATTACTGCCTCCTTTTCATACTGAAGTCTCTTGCTCGTAAGAAAGTACAGAATGCATATATCCCTGTACCGAAAGCACAAAGAGTACTTGCTTGCATTAGTAGCAGCATCCCAGATCCTTCAGAAAAAAATGTGAACAAAGAAATGGACTCCCAGCAAAATTTTTATACAAGATCAGAAAATTTACATTTCTCAGCTGTTTCAGCTGAAACATCTCCTGAAAGACTCGCCCTAAATCAACAGTGCCTAATCAAGCTACAAAAGAATGGACCAATTTGACTGTGTTGAAATCGCTCTGTTTTCCTGATTCAGGTGTGCCAAAGGGGCTTCTTGCAGAGAAGTAGCCTGTCTTTTCCAAACGGCCCACTTTCTGTCTCAAGAACTTTGGTTGTCCATCTTGCTGCTCTTGCCAACACTTCCACTTCATTGATGATGTCCACTGAGTCACGAACCAAGACCCATCCAGCAGGACGTAAGATGCGGTCCATTTCAACAATAATCTGACTCTTAGCGCATCTGCAAAAGGCACAAGCACTCAGGTGTTGAAACATAGAACAACAATCAGCTTAATGTCAACCCACAGCATTGAGACTAGTAGACCAAATTGACTACCAGTCAGAGCTAACCTCTATTGGAAGATGCATTTGATGTTTAACGTAAGGAATATCGTGGAGTAGTCAGGCCTATTCCTACTGTAACTGCAAAATTTTAGAAGCCTTAATAGATGCTGATGGGCTTTTTGGAGTTGTTGGAGCCAGAACAAGTGTTGCTTTACAGGTAGAAGAAGGTGCACGGTGGAAGGAGCTTCAATATTTGCTTTAGTTTAGGGTTACCCCATGCATGGGGGAGTGTGGTTAGCTGAGTCTCAGTTTGGCGATGACTTGTTGCCTTTGCTCCAAATCTACTAGGAGGCCTCACAACTTGGAGAAGTTCTAGTGGGGGAGAATGTAATCACATGGGCATCACTCACATCCTTGTGCTCATACATTGGACGGGCAATGGGATGACATAGTTGGAGTGCCTTGAGACAAGTGATGGCTGATGTGTGCAGGGGGTCATGGCATCAATCGTGTGTGTACTTGGACTGTCTTGAGGACAGCTGATCATTGTTTTTCCTCTAGTCATTAACTTTTATCTGATGTGGCACATAATATTTGGGTCCAAAAAAAATCAATAGTCAGAAATTTTCAAGAAGTGCTGCAAAATTAAAGATGACATGTTATTTAAAATCATGCTAGTATGCATTGGATCGTCATGGAAATGTTCATGATGGGTGTCATCATCTTGGCTGGAGGCCGTGATCAGCAAATCAGCAAGTACATCTTCTAAAGAGATTGTGCTTTGTTGTAGAGCAATCAAGTGTCCTACTAGCAAGCTGGAGTGTTCGTAGATTGAAGCCGACTGCAGTGTTTGTGGCTTAATCGTGGTTGAAGGCTGTTTGAGGCTGGTTTATGGTAGATAGTGGCAGGTATAGAAGATCTGTCTTAGATAGTATAGTGAGGTGGTTTTGAAAATTCGAAGTGAAGAATGTTGGTTTGAGTTTGAACTGTCGGAGCCTATACCCTGTACAAATCTTTATTTACTGTAATATCATTTTGGGGGATCTCTTCCACCTTTTGGATTTTCTTTTCGTTTCCTTGAGTTGTGCATTTATGACCTAGCCTTACAACAGTGCAGTTTTCCATGGCCTGATTTATGAATAACCTTGCGCATAAAAACATGAAAATTTGAGACACTCCATGTCACTTTGATGTTTGCATTTCCAGCAAAAGGCTGTAATCTTGGGGGATTTTGTGTATCTTAGGGTTTGTGCTAACTCAAGCGTTGCTCTTGTTGGGTATGACTCACCCTCGCGCTCATAGAGGAGTGTCAGTGACTTGCATTAGGACACTGGGGCACTTTTTACTCTCCTTATGAGAGGTTGCCCCCCCACACAGTTATATTATCTTTTATTTTATGTGCTTATGCTACACAGTCCAGGCACTCATCGTGTTTTACACCTTTCGGGTGTGAACGCACATTAACAACCCTAAGGTTTAAGGCTCATACTCTGTACTTGCATTACACTCTTTGGTAATTGCATCGGGAGTCATGTCTTCACTCTCTCACTCTCTTCAATGTTAACTGTGTACTCTCAGCTGAGCTTCGATCCTCCCCATCTCACATTTGGTATCAAAGCAGGGATTCAGCTCAGCTTCAGCTTAGGCTCTATCCAGCCCAAAGCTCGTCAGCTCCTGCACCTCGTCTTGTTACAGCCCAACTGCCCCCGACAGCAGCTATCACCACCTCGTTCAGCTCAGCCCTGCTGTCTACAGACTGCAGCCCGCACCCTGGTCAGTAGAGCAGCAATGCTAGTTCCGCCACTTGCCTCTTGAGCGCCGCCTCTAGCTACTGCCTGCAGTGCTGTCTCCGCAGTCATCTGCAGCCCCCAATGCACCACTGCTTGCTCCCTCTCCAGCACCACCTGCCCCAGCACGTCAGCAAGCTGTGCCTTCTACTTCAGCTCATCCACCTAGCCACCTGTCGCATGCCCACCAACGCCGCCTGCTCCAGCTCTTACAGCGCCTGCAGATCTGCCCCCAGCTGCCAACTGCGCCATCGGTGCCAGGCCCACCAGCGTCTCCTCCTGCAGGTTGCTACTGCACTAGCATCCTCAGCTCACAAAAAAGGTAACATAGACACTTTTTTTAAAAAATGTTCAAATTTTTGAATTTCAGCAAGGGGCCTCTTCTTGCTCGGGCAGTCTCATGTCTCGGACACACTTCTCGCAGTAATTTCTTGGGAAGCAAGCCAAAAATTTTGGGCTTTTTGGTTGACTGCAGGCATTGGCACATGCACTACAAGTTCAGTCTGAAATAGACTAAAATTGTGCATTTTGGACAACAAAAGTTTGGGGCTTTTGCATTGATTGTGTTGATGAGCACTGTTTGTGCATTGGACAACGGCCAGTTTGGACAGTGTGACACAATTTTGTCAATTACAACATGGTGCATGCTGTGATTTCTGGAAATTTCTAGATTTCCAAGTTGTTCCAGCTTTAGCTCTTGCTCTTGTGCTCTTTGAAATAGTGACATTTGCTATGGCCAATCAGGGACAGAGTGATATATTCACATATGTATCCAAGGAGGATAGATTGGATGGCAATATTTATTCTCTATGGTCTTTCATGATGAAGAATGTACTGATTGCAAAGAATCTTTGGAATTATGTTAGTGGTGAGGAAGTCCATCCTAGAGTTGTGGCTCTTGCAACACCTCCTATAGGAGTATGTAGTCAAAGGCCCACTCCAGCTCAACCACTTCCCCAGAGATCAGCAACACAAAAGGCTTGAGACACACAAGATGCTTCAGCATTCTCACTGATTGCATTGGAAGTTTAGCGGTCTATAATCCCGCATATACGGTTTGCAGCTTCTTCACGTGAAGCATGGCTTACACTTGAGCAAATGTTTGTTGGAACAAATGAGACATGTATCTCTTTCTTGAAGAAAGAGCTTGAGAATGTGAAGATGGATGAAAGCGATTCCATGCAGGATCATCTTAACAAAATTCAAGACTTGCATGAGCAATTAATGAATGTAGGTAAGTATTATTCGAATACACAATTGATCTCTACTACTCTAAACTCTTTGCCGCACTCTTATTTGGCCTTTCATACGGTCCTAAATCTCACGATGAGAATTTCTGCAAGCCGCTTACCTTTCTTCACTTGGTTAGTTTGCTTCTAGAAGAAGAGCAAACAAGAAAGAACATTGGGGTGGATGTAATAGCCTCTGAACAAGCTTTTATCGCAAGACAAAAAGGCAAGGACAGCTTGTCTAAAATGCTCCGCAGAGTTCTAAAAGTTTAGGTACTTCACAGAGCAACAAGAAATAGGGGGGCACGTAAGCCAAGAAGGGCAAGTATCACTATTGTAAGAAGCCAGGTCATTACATCAAGGAATGTAAAAAGGGCATTGCCAAGGAGTCAGGGATCTCTATTTCCGATACACTTCTACTGCTACAAAGTCTGCGTCTTTTGTTGTAGGCCGTGACTAGTATTTCTGCACTTGCAGTCATGAATCTTTTTGGGCTGATAGAGCATTTAGCTCTACTGAGGATGCTAACCCTTGGTTCTCTAATAATGGTGCTTCTAAGCACATTACATGCCACAGGGATTTATCTTCCTCTGTCATTGGAGCTCCTCTTGGCAAGTTTATGCAGTGTACTAACAATGCATCTTACCCTGTTAGAGGTATTGAGGAGATTGTCTTGACGGCCATTAATGGCTCTACTCTCCGTTTACAAGATGCATTATATATGCCAAACATAAAGAAAATTTTGTTATCGATTTCTTCTTTAGTAAAGTGTGGTATACAGGTCACATTTGATTATGACAAATGTATAGTCAAGGATAAAGAATTCTTGACTTCAGTTTTGACTGGCACATTATATCATAGACTCTATGAGTTAGATGCTTATTTGATTGATCAATCGGTCTATTTTATATCTACTCTTACTCGTGCTCTGTCACAGGCAAAGTTATAGCATGCTTGCATGGGGTATGTCAACTATGGCAATTTGATGCTTATGCAGCGTACTAAGATGCTAGATGGCTTGCCTCTCTTAGAGAGACCTCCTGAGCATATTTGTGAGGAATGCATTTTGGTGAAAATGCATCATCTCATTTCCTCGTAATGTTGATTTTAAGACAACCGCCAAATTTTAGATTGTGCATTTGGATGTGTGTGGACCCATGTAGACAAAGTCATTGAGTGAATGTTATTATTTCGTCACCTTCATTGATGACTTTGTGAGAGGAAGAAGAGATCAAAGCTCAACTGAGAGTACAATAGAAAGTGTAGAGTGTGAGAGCACGACAACCGATACAATAATCTAAAGTGTAAGATGTAAGTACAAAGTACAACCCTTAAACCTTAGGGTTGTAAGAGGGTGTTTACCCGAAGAGTGTAAAACACAATAAGTGCCTAAAAGTGTGTAATATAGGCACATAAAATAAAAGAAATAAATCTGGGGAAAAAAACCTCTCGTGCGGAGAATAAAAAGTGTCCCAATATCCTACTGAAGATCACTGACACTCCTCTCTGAGA
Source organism: Lygodium microphyllum (assembly GCF_053477565.2). Lineage (NCBI taxonomy): Eukaryota > Viridiplantae > Streptophyta > Polypodiopsida > Schizaeales > Lygodiaceae > Lygodium > Lygodium microphyllum. The sequence continues at coordinate 69,205,879 of NC_141145.1, forward strand.
GTAAAGATGAGTCAAACCCAACAAACCCCCTTGGAGTGAAGAGTGATCAAGATACAAGGGTCACCCACCAAAGGAGATCAAATTTAAAGCATTGCAAAATTTTTCAAATTTGTCACAAGGAAGAGCTTTACTAAAGATGTCTGCCACATTACTAATAGTAGGACAGTAGACAAGGCTGATATCACCTGCATGTAGCCTCTCTCTGACAAAGTGATAGTGGATCTCAATGTGTTTCATGCGTGCATGAAACACTGGGTTCCGTGCCATTGCAATGGTACTCTGACTGTCAGTAAACAAAGGAGTAGGCTCCGTGACAAGTACATCTGAATTGGCTAACAAGCATCTAAGCCATACACATTTTACTGTGGTAATGAAAGCTGCCTTGTATTCAGCTTCACATGACGATGTGGCAACAACGGATTGTTTCTTGCTAAGCCAAGAGATGCAAGATGACCCAAGAAAGAAACAAGTGCCACTAGTGGAGTAACGAGAATCATAATCACTAGCCCAATCAAAATCGTTGTAAGCATGTAAGTGCAGTGGTCTCCCCTTGGCACGAAAGCAATCCAAGAGTCTTGGTATCCTGCAAGTAACGGAAAATACACTTGACAGCTTGCCAATAGGACATGCATGGCTAATGCATATATCTGCTCAAAGCTAAAATTGCAAACTGTATATCCGGCCTTGTGTTGCACAGGTAGATAAGACATCCAACTACTGGAGCATATGTATGGATATCAAACAAGTCACTGTCATCATGCAATGACAACTTCAATCCAGGTTCCATTGGTGTACAAACTGACTTGCAATCCTGTAGGCCAAACCTCTCAAGAAGTTTACCAATATATCTCAACTGTGACAATCCAATGTCTCTAGCATCATAAATGAACTCAATGCCCAAGTAATAGTACAAAGGTCCCAAATCCGACATCTCAAAAATTTGTTGCAAATTTTGTTTGAATCCTGAAATCTAATCATGTGTCCCTGTAAGCAAAAGATCATCAACATATAGACATATGACCAATAAGGATCCGCCCTCATTACATACGTAAAGAGTAGACTCTGATGAGTTGTTTATAAGTCCTTGGCTGAGTAAAAAAGCACCAATCTTTGCATACCAAGCTCGAGGAGCTTGTTTCAAACCATATAAAGTCTTTTTCAGCTTACAAACCAAGTGTTCGGATCCCTCAACTTCAAAACCAATGGGCTGTTGTACATACACTTCTTCTTGAAGTTCCCCATGTAAAAATGCAATCTTTATATCAAGTTGATACACAGTTCATCCATAATGGGCAGCCAAAGCAACCATAGACCTAATGGTAGTCATACGGGAGGTAGGAGCAAATGTCTCCTCATAGTCAATGCCTTTCTTTTGTGCGTAGCCCTTGGCCACAAGCCTAGCCTTATATTTGTCATAGGAGCATCCAAATGACTATCTTTCATAGTCTACAAATACTATCAAGGCATCTGTCCAGCCTCCTAACTGTGTACAAGCTCTTGTTGAACTTCAAATTCAGCATTTTGCTGAATATTCAGATCAGCCATGGGCTGATTTTCTGCATTACCCACCACTGAAGCAATTGGCTAAACATTAAATTCACTTGCTGAAGCTCCAACTGTATCACCGAAAGAAATGGGCAACAACCCTTCAAATACATCATTGGCAGCCTGATATGTGTCAAAACCAACAAGGGATAATTCTGTTTTGTCATCAAAAAGCATATCCCTATTGACAAATACCTTTTTAGAGACAAGATCATATAATCTATATCCTTTGCTCTCATTGTTGTATATCACAAAAATGCATTTAACAGTCTTGATATCCAACTTCTTCCTAATTACCTTGGGAATGTGTGCATATGCAAGACACCCAAAACTACAAAAATACCCAACAGAAGGTTTCTGGTTGTTCCAAGCCTCAAAAGGCATGACATTCTTTAATACCTTGGTGAGACACCTATTCAAGACATGGCATCCAAAAATTGTGTGGCAAGCTCTTTCCTTTCAACATACATCTAACCATCTCCATGAGTGACCGATTCTTCCTTTCTACAACCCCGTTCTACTCTAGAGTATAAATGAACAATGTCCTACTTCAAAAAAGAATTCAGCAAAGAGGACATATATTCCCCCCCTCGGTCCAAACGGAGAGTCTTTACCTTGCAGCCAAATTGATTTTCAGCGAGTGCTACAAAAGCCAAAAATGCATCATACACTTTTGACTTTTTCACCAAAGAGTAGACCCAACAAAAACAAGTAAAGTCATCAATGAAAGTGACAAAATAGTAACAGCCATCCAATGACTTTGTCTGCATAGGACCACATACATCTAAGTGCACAATCTATAACCTTGTAATTGCTCTAAGAGCAACATCACGGGGAAACAAAAAATGATGCATTTTTCCCAAAATACATCCCTCGCATATGTGCTCAAAAGGTCTCTCCAAGAGAGGTAAACCATCAAGCATCTGTGTACGTTGCATAAGCATCAAGCTACCATAGTTTACATGCCCCATACAAGCATGCCATAACTCCACCTGTGATATAGCAAGAGTATGCGTGGACACTAGATAAACTGACTAATCAACTGAAAAAGCATTCGACTTATATAACCAATGACATAGAGTGCAAGTCAAAACCAAAGTCATGTGATCCTTATCTCTCACCATACATCTGTCATCATCAAAGGTGACCTACAAACCACACCTTGCCAAAGAAGAAGTAGATAACAAATTCTTATTTATACCTGGCACAAACAAGATATCTTGCAAGTGAAGAATAGAGTCATCAATGACTATCAACTCAATCTCCCCAATACCTCTAACAAGGTATGATGCATTGTTGACACGCTCTACAGACTTGCCAACCAAGGCTGCAATAACAAAAGCAAACAAAACTTTGCAAGATGTGATGTGCTTGGAAGCACCATTGTCAAAAAACCATGTGCTCACATCCTCAGTAGAGCTAAATACTCTATCAGCGCAGAAGAGTCATAACTGCATGTGTAAAAATAATAGACCCTATCTACAACAAAGGAAGCAGACTCAATAACAATAGAAGGTGCATCAAAAACAGACATTCCTAACTCCTCCTTGGTTATGTACTTTCTACATTCAATGATGTAGTGTCCTGGCTTCTTGCAATAGTGGCACTTGCCCTTCTTGGCTTACGTGCCCGCCTGTTTCTTGCTACCCAGTGAAGTGCTTGAAGTCCCAGAGCTCTATGGAGCATTCTTTGCTTGGCTGCCCTTACCCTTCTGCCTTGCCATAAAAGCTTGCTCAGAGGCTATAACATCCACACCACTGTTCTTTCGTGTCTGCTCCTCCTTTAAGAGCAAACTAACCAACTAAAGATAAAGAAAAGTAAGTGGCTGTGGGAAAATCCTCATGGTGAGGTTCAAGGCCATATGAAAGGTCAAGTACGAGGGCGGCAATGAATTCAAGGTAGTAGATATCAACTGCACATATGAGTAATACTCATCTACATTCATAAGCTGCTCACGCAAGTCCTAAATTTTATTTAGATGATCCCGCATAGAATCACTCTCATTCATCTTCACATTCTCAAGCTCTTTCTTCAAGAAAGAGATGCATGTCTCGTTCTTTTCAATAAACATCTACTCTAAGATCAACCATGCTTCTCACGAAGAACCTGCAGACCAAATGTGAGGGATGATAGACCGCTGAACTACCAATGCAATCAGTGACAAAGCCTGTGCATCCCAAGTATCCCATGCCTTTTGTGTTGCTAATCTTTAAGGAACTGGCTGAACAGGCTGAGTTGCCCGTTGTGCACATCCTCTTGGAGGAAGAGTAGCAAGAGCCACAACTCTAGGCCTAACTTCTTCACCGCTGACATAATCCCAAAGATTCTTTCCAATCAGCACATTCTTCATCATGAAGGACCAGAGGGAATAGTTGTTACCATCCAACCTATCCTCCTTGGATACGTATATAAATACATCACCTCCCTAATTTGCCATGATAAATGTTGCTAATCGGAGAGCAAAAGAGTAATATCTCAAGCTGGAACAACCTGGAAATCTTAGAATTTCCAAAAATTACAGCAAGTGCTTTGTTGTAATTAGCAAATTTAATCACACTTCGTCAAAACTATTTGAAATGCATGCTGTCCAAGGTGCAAAAAGTGCTCAGCAGCATTGAAAATGTAAAAGCCCCAAAATTTCTTGTCCCAAAATGCACGCAATTAGTCTATTTCAGATTGTCATAGATGTACATGTGTCAATCACTGAGCTGACTGCAAAAGCCCCAAATGTCTAGCCCAAAATCCACAAAATTTCTGCGATACTTGTGTCCTAGACACGTACTGGAACTGCAAATGCTTGCCCAAGCAACAAGCCTCTTGGAGAGAAATACAATTAAAACTCATTTTTAAACAAATTTACCTCTACAGCTGAATCTGACGGGCGGACTTGGAAAGCCTGTCGAAGTAGGTGGTGTCCTAGTAGCAAAGTTGGCTGAGTGGGCAGCTCAATTGGAGGCACAAGCAAGTGGAATGGACAGGTCAAGCAAGCAGCCTCTACTCAGGCATGCTGGCAGCAGGCGGACGGTGTCTAGAGTAGGGGGCGGACAAAAGCAAGAGATCGTAACACAGGTAGCTGGTCAGGACAAGGCGCACCACAGAAGTGCTACCTTGAGCGCAAGGAGCTTGGCGATGACTGTAGCTACAGGCGGTGGAGCTGCTGACAATGGCAGAGGAACCGGAGATAATGGCTGTGAGATCAGCTAAGCTGAGGCTCAACTCTAATACCAAATGTGAGAGGAAGAACACATCGAAGCTTAGCTAAGAAGACACTAGACAGTGTAGAGTGTGAGAGCACGACACCTGATACAATAATCTAAAGTGTAAGATGCAAGTATAAAGTACAATCCTTAAACCTTAGGGTTCTAAGAGGGTGTTCACACTCGAAGAGTGTGAAACACGATAAGTGTCTAAAACTGTGTAATATAGGCACATAAAATAAAATAAATAAATCTAGGGGAAAAAACCTCTCATACGGAGAGTAAAAAGTGCCCCAATGTCCTACTAAAGATCACTGACACTCCTTTGTGAGCGTAGGCATGAATCGAACCCAGCAGACTTTACTCATTTTTGTTGGGTCTACTCATTGGTGAAAAAGTCAGAGGTGTATGATGCATTTTTGGCTTTTATTGCACTTGCTAAAAATCAATCTGGCTGCAAGATTAAGACTCTTCATTCAGACCAAGAGGGGGAATACATCTCTTCCATGATGCTGAATAATTTTTTGAAGCAGAAAAGCATTGTCTATCAGTATACTACTGCATATACTCCACAACAGAATGTGATCGCAAAAAGAAAGAATCGAACACTCGTGGAGATGGTCAAATGTATGCTAAAAGCTAAGAGTTTGTCACATGGCTTTTGGATGGAAACAGTTATGTGTGCTTGTCATGTTTTGAATAGGTGCTCTACCAAGGCATTAAAAAATATTACGCCTTTTGAGACTTGGTACGGCCAAAAACCTTCAGTTGGCCATTTTCGTACTTTTGGGTATCTTGTGTATGCTCATATTCCCAAAGTACTAAGAAAGAAGTTGGACAACAAGGCTGTTAAATGCATTTTTGTAGGTTACAACAATGAGAGAAAAGGATATAGACGGTATGATCTTGTTTCCAAGAAAGTCTTTGTCAGTAGAGATGTGGTTTTTGATGAAAAATCAGAATTATCCCTTGCTAGTTTTAATACATGTCACGCTACAAATGATGTGTTTAAAGGGCTACTACCCATTTCTTTTGATGATACACCTAGAGCTTCAATAAATGGACACAATGTTCAGCCAGTTGCTCCATTGAGCAACGCAAAAATTCAACCTATGGCTGATCTGAATATTTAGCAAGATACTAAATTTGAGATTCAGCAGGAGCTTGTACACAATCAGGAAGCCAGGCAGATGCCTAGATGGTACTTGTAGACTATGAGGGATAGTCATTTGGATGCTCCTATTGCTGGTTGTACTAGAAGATAAGCTCATCTGCATGATCATGCTAATACAATGGAGTTTGCTATGGCAGCACACACACTTGACGATGAGGAGCCTGAATGTTTTGAGGATGCACAACAAAGTGTGCATTGGATGGCAGCAATGCAAATTGAATTTGATTTTATCATAAAGAATCAAATATGGATTAGTGAAATTGCCTATTGGAAAGAAAGCCATTAATACAAAGTGAATCTAGAAAAGAAATGAGGATGGATCCATCAATAAGTATAAAGCCAAGCTTGTGGCCAAAGGCTACACACAAAAGAAAGGCATTGACTATGAGGAGACATTTGCTCCTATATCCCGTATGACTACCCTTCGATCTATGGTTGCTTTGGCTGCTCATCGTGGTTGGACTAAGCACCAGCTTGATATTAAGGCTACATTTTTACATGGGAAAATTCAAGAAGAAGTGTATGTACAGCAGTCTATTGGTTTTGCAATTGAAAGATCCAAACACTTGGTATGTAAGCTGAAAAAATCTTTATATGGTTTGAAGCAATTTCCCCGAGCTTGATATGCAAAAATTGATGCCTTTTTACTCAGCCAAGGGTTCATTAACAACTCATCAAAGTCTACTCTTTATGTATGTAAAGAGGGGGAATCCTTGTTGGTCATATGTCTTTATGTAGATGATCTTCTACTCATAGGGACACATGCTGATCAAATTTCAGCATTCAAGAAAAATTTGCAGCAAACTTTTAAGATGTCAAACTTAAGGCCTTTGCACTACTATTTGGCCATTCAGTTCATACATGATGCTGGAGGCATTGGATTGTCACAATCTAGATATATTGATAGACTCCTTGAGAGGTTTGGCTTACAGGATTGCAAGCCAGTTTGCACACCAATGGAGACGCAACTCAAGTTGTCCTTGCATGACGACAGTGATTCGTTTGACATCCATACATATGCTCCAACAATTGGATGTCTCATTTATTTATGCAACACAAGGCCAGATATTTAGTTTGCAGTTTCAGCCCTGAGCAAACATATGCACATCCCACGCATGTCACATTGGCAAGCTGTGAAGCATATTTTTTGTTACTTGCAGAGTAATAGGACTCTTGGATTGCTTTATGCTAAATAGGAGCCACTGCAACTACATGCTTATAGTGATTCAGATTGGGCTGGTGATTTTGATTCACGTCACTCTACGAGTGAAAATTGTTTCTATCTTGACTCATCTTGCATCTTTTGGGTTAGCAAGAAACAATCCAATGTTGCTACATCGTCTTTGTTTTTGTTTAGTGAGTCGGGTGCCTAATCAAGCTCAAAGGCGGAACTGTTAGCAGATCAGATCCTGCGCAGTCGGACTGCCACGTGGCACTCCGACCTGGCACAGCACAGTCGGCTGCATTTAATGCTTTAAATGCAGCCGACAGGCCTATTTTTGGCACCTGTTTCCTGGCTATTTATAGCCAAGATTTCTGCAGTCTACACACACTTTTCTGCTCGCAGATTACAGACTGGTGACTCGCGCAGATTCCGTCTCTGTTCGCAGATTTCTAACAGGAGATAGTGCAGACTGCAGCGGACTTCAAGGTGAACAGCAGGTTGCATTGTCGAGGTGGAGACACGCAGTCCAGCGCACTGCGCCCGTGTACATATCTGCATATCTTTGTATACAGCACACTTTATACAGCAGATCTTCATCTTCCACTGTCTCTTTCTCTCTCTTCTCTCTCTCTCTGCGTTCTCTCTCTCTCAATCCTACCCTTCTGCACCGCTGCACCTTGATATGGTATCAGAGCAGTGTAGAAGGGCTGACTGAGTGCAAAACCCACCTGAAGAGGAGTTTCTATCGCGACACAAGGCTGCGTTTTCAGTGTTTGAGGGCAGGCAGGAACAAGGCTGAAGCGATCGTGGACGCGCGGGAAAGGAGTCCAGGTGGTGGATTTGCTTCTGTTTACTGCTATTTGAGGAGGAGAAAGTTTGAGTTTTCAGCTTTCAAGTGCAGGTTTTGCTTTTTTTTTCATCGCCTCCGGTCGATGAAGAAGTTTCAGGACGAGGAAGAGCCCTAGCAGGCTGAGTTATCACAGCGAGAGGGGGCTGCTTTTGCATTTGTGAAGGCATTACACGTGAAGATGTCTACCGAGATTGACTTGGAGTTCCAGACGATTATGGACCGGAAGTTGCCTGTCTTATCGGCTCTTCCCGCAGATCAGAAGCTTGATGGCAACAACTACTGCATCTGGCGCATCATCATGTTGGCAATCCTTGAGTCCTATGATTTGGCGGAGCTTGTACAGGAGGAAATCGACCGGCCCTCGGTGAGAGATGAGTCCAAACTCTCTTCCGATGCTCATGCGGAGTTGGCCAGGGCACAGTCTCACTGGAACAAACTGAATGCCAGGATTCGTTCCTTTCTTTTTCTGTCTTGTACTACAGCCGTGATAGCTCACATCGAGCACTTGACGGTGGCTCGGGAGATATGGCTGAAGCTTGATCAGATGTATAACCGGATGACCCTTATGAAGCGGCTTTCTTTGGAGGTTCAGAAGCGGACCTTGTCCGTGAACAAGTCTTCTTCGTTGCGGGAGCACATCAACAAGCTTAGACAGCTTCAGATGCAGGTTCAGAATGCGGGGAAGCCGATTTCCGAAGACATGGCGATCACACTCTTGTCCTAGTTGCCGCCACGATTCGGTGCTTTCTACTCCGCCCTTATTGCTTCGGGGCGAGAGTCCACTCTTCGGTGGGAAGAGTTGGTTCCTATGGTCTTGGACCAAGAGGAACAACTAAAGGGACAGAATGCTTCCAAGTCAGAGGCACTGACAAGTCAAGCCTCTCAGAAGAAGGGGAAGGACCAAAAGAAGAAGAAGGGGGATAACAAGTCAAAGAAGGACAAGGACAAGGACAAAGATTCCACATGCCATATTTGTGGAAAGACTAGCCATTGGAAGAAGGATTGCCCTGACAAAGACAAGAAGGACACGAAGGATTCTGGAGCGGTGGTTGCCCCCTCATCAGCTGCATTTCTTCATCTAGCTATCATTGAGGACTCTACACCGAATGCTTCTGATGATGCGATGACGGCTCCCCAGGCTCGAGAGTGGATCGTTGACAGTGGTGCCTCCCGGCACATGACTCCTTCATCAGATGGTGTTGCCCAGTTGCGACCCTTGCGTGGGCACATTCTCATTGGAGATAGCTCTTCAGTATCTATTGCAAGACAGGGTGAGATGCAGCTTATTCCAGATGGACGTGGTAGTACCCATACCTCCGAGGTCTTGCATGTACCAGGTTTAGGATATCATCTACTGCCAGTTCATAAGATTTGCTCCCTTGGACTTTTGGTGGAGTTTGACAGTGATTCGGTGCGAGTCCTTGATCGTGGGTCAAGGAAGGTTCTATCATCCGGATATGAGGAGAACGGCATCTATAAATTGAAGTCTTCCACCACCCTCTGTACTCTTCTTTTTACCTCTCAGACACAGTCAGAGTTATGGCATGCTCAGTTTGGTCACCTCAACTATGATTATCTTCGGAGGGCATCACGTGGACAGCTTGTTCGAGGGTTGCCGGACATAGTGGTGAGCCAGCAGCCATGTGTCTCCTGCATTCGTGGAAAACAGCATAGGGATGCCATTCCCCACAAAGCTTCGCGGCAGTCTACTTCATCGATGGAGCTTGTATCTACGGATCTTTGTGGCCCTATGAGGAACGAGTCCTTGCGATGGAGCTCATACTTCATGTTGATCGTAGATGACTACAACAGGATGACATGGGCCTATTTCTTGGCATTGAAGTCAGAAGCTTTCTCCCACTTCAAGGATTGGCTTCTCTTTGAGGAGAAACGATCAGGCCGGAGATTGAAGACCTTGCGATCCGACAAGGGTGGTGAATTTGTTTCTAATGAGTTTGCTCGTTTTTGTGCAGATAAAGGTATTCACCAGGAGTTTGCTAATACCAACACTCCTCAAGAAAATGGCATTCTTGAACGGAAAAACCGTAGTGTGATCAAGATGGCACGCACCATGATGGAGCACCGACAGACGCCTCAGTTTCTATGGGCCGAGGCTGTGGCTACTGCAGTCCACATCCTTAACCGATCCCCCACTTCGGCCGTTGATGGGATGACACCTTTTGAGGCTTACTTTGGGACTAAGCCCGATGTTTGTTATTTTAGGGTCTTTGGGTGCGATGCCTATGTTCACATTCCCAAGGCTCATCGTGATAAATTTGAAGCAGCTTCCCGAAGACAGGTTTTTGTTGGCTACAGCTCCCAGTCCCAAGGCTATCGTTTGTATGATCCCGTCAAGAGGAATGTGTACACCAGTCGAGATATGCGGTTCGTGGAGATTCCGGCCATAGCAACTGGTGACGAGCATCCCATTCTTGGAGATCCAGGGGAGAGCTGGGCTCCCGCAACAATTCCTTTGGAGCCCGCGTCTTTTGATTCTGATTCTGTTTCTGATACAGAGTCTACTGTTCCACCGGTCACCCCCGAGGAGTTACCACCGGTGGATATCCCAGAGTCTTCAGCTGATGGAGAGAGACGAGGAGAGGTCCGCCTCCTCCTCGTTGGGCCCGTGACACACTCCGTGATTCAGGTCGAGGGGGTCCCTGAGGAGTGGGGACCGCAGGATGGTCCGCAGCGGTCACGGAGGCACCGGGCACATTCTACGGAGCTTGTTTGCTCTAACTATTGTTTGATGACCCGTGTTATGCAGGATTGAGATCCCACCTCCGTAAAGGAGGCCTTACAGACCGCACCATGGAAGAAAGCTATGGAAGCCGAGTTGGAGACTATTGAGAGGAATGGCACGTGGTCACTCGTGCCACGCCCCCCGAATAAGAAGGTGATTGGCGTCAAATGGATCTTCAAGACCAAGTACCTTAGCGATGGTTCTTTGGACAAACACAAGGCTCGCCTTGTTGCTAAAGGTTTTGCATAGCGCCCAGGGATTGATTGTCATGACACTTTTGCCCCCACTGCTCGTATGGCGACTATTCAAGCTGTTCTTGCCTTGGCTGGCCATAGGAGATGGCCTGTCTACCAGTTGGATGTGAAGTCGGCATTCCTCAATGGTGATTTGAAGGAGGAGATCTATGTCGAGCAGCCTCCTGGCTTTGGATCTTCAGATGGGAAAGTCTACAGGTTGAAGAAGGCCTTGTATGGCCTCAAGCAGGCTCCGCGTGCATGGAACGAGAAGATTGATTCGTTCCTTCAGTCATAGTTGGAATATCGGCGTTCTAAGGCCGATCCGCAGCTTTATGTACACACTTCCGAAGATGGTTGTGTGCTTTTTGTGTTGTATGTTGATGATTTGATTGTCACAGGTGATCATGCACAGAAGGTCCAAGAGATGAAGGCAGCTTTACATCGGACGTTCGAGATGACGGACTTGGGTCTACTCCATTTCTTTCTGAGCCATGAGATTTATCAGTCTCCGAGGGGGATTTTCATCTCTCAGCAGAGATATGTACAGGAGCTCTTGGTTTCTTTTGCGATGGAGGATTGTCGGACCCTTTCTACTCCTATGGATCCGAACTGGAAGGCCACTTCCCATTCAGCTTCTCCCATGGCGAATGCTTCCCGCTACCGTCAGTTGATTGGATCATTGATTTGGCTCCTCAACACTCGTGTTGATCTTTGTTTTGCTGTTGGGCTCTTGGTAGGGTTCATGAGTGACCCTCAGACGGTGCATTGGCAAGCTGCTCAGAGGATACTTCGGTATTTGAGGGGGACGTCTGATTTAGGGATTCATTATCCCGCAGGCACAGGTGGTTTCGATCTTGTTCTTGCAGGTTGGAGCGACTCGGATTGGGCCGGTGATGTGGACCACAGGCGGTCTACTACAGGTTACTGTTTTAACTTAGGTGCAGATGTTATCTCATGGAGTAGCAAGAAGCAGCCCACGGTAGCCCTTTCGTCTACTACTGAGGCGGAGTATCGGGCCGCATCTTCCACCACGTGTGAGGCTGTGTGGCTTCGGAGATTGTTGGAGGAGCTTGGCTGCCCCTAGACTCGTCCTACTTTGCTGCAATGCGACAATGAGAGTTGCATTGCCTTGGCACGGAATCTTGTTTTCCATGCCCGGACGAAGCACATTGAGATCCAGTACCACTTCATCAGAGAGAAGCTTCTGGATGAGACCATCACTGTGGAGTATTGCAAGACGGAGGACAATCTTGCAGATTTGTTTACCAAGGCCCTTCCCCAGACTCTACTTCGGAGACATTCCAGATCCCTCAGGCTTTTGCCCCGCCCACGCTTTGAGAGGGGGTGTTAGCAGATCAGATCTTGCGCAGTCGGACTGTGCAATCGGACTGCCACGTGGCACCTGGCACAGCACAGTCAGCTGCAGCCGACAGGCCTATTTTTGGCGCCTGTTTCCTGGCTATTTATAGCCGAGATTTCTGCAATCTACACATACTTTTCTGCTCGCAGATTACAGACTGGTGGCTCGCGCAGATTCCGTCTCTGTTCGCAGATTTCTGACAGGAGACTGTGCAGACTGCAGCGGACTTCAAGGTGAACAGCAGGTTGCATCGTCGAGGTGGAGACACGCAGTCCAGCGCACTGCACCCGTGTACATATCTGCATATCTTTGTATACATCACACTTTATACAGCAGATCTTCATCTTCCACTGTCTCTTTCTCTCTCTTCTCTCTCTCTGCGTTCTCTCTCTCTCTCAGTCCTACGCTTCCGCACCGCTGCACTCTGACAGGAACCTTGTGCCACTAGCTTATGATTTCGCTACTATTGCCACATTGTCTTGTGAAGCTGAATAGAAGACAGCTTTCACTACCACAATTGAATGTGTATGGCTGATACACTTGTTGGCTGATCTTGATATATTTGTCACGAAGTCTATTCCTTTCTTTACTGACATTGCAGTGGCACACAACCCAGTGTTTCATACATGCACAAAACACATAGAGATCCACTCACTTTGTCAAAGAGAGGCTACATGCAGGAGGCATCAGCCTTGTCTATTGACCTACTACCAATAATGTGGCAAACATCTTCATCAAAGCTCTTCCTCGTGACAAATTTGAAGCATTTCACAATGCTTTAAATTCGATCCCCTTTGATGGTGAATGATCCATGTATGCTTATCACTTTTCACTCCAAGGAAATTTGTTGGATATGACTCATGCCTACGCTCATAAAGGAGTGTCGATAATCCGCGGTAGGACACTAGAGCACTTTTTACTCTCCTTATGAGCGGTTTTATTCCCAATTATATTATCTTTTATTTTATATGCTTATGCTACACAGTTCAAGCACTTATCGTGTTTTATGCCTTTCGGGTGTGAATGTACATTAACAACCCCAAGGTTTAAGGATTGTACTTTGTATTTTCATTACGCTCTTTGGTAATTGCATTGGGAGTAATGTCTTCACTCTCTCACTCTCTTCACTATCAACTGTGTACTCTCACTTGAGCTTCGATCTTTCCTATCTCACAACTCTTTTGATCATGTTGTTGCATGTCAACTTCATTTTGTTCTTGTTGTGCCCATTTGATATTTTCACATATCCACTTCAACAGTTGATCCATGTCCATAATTAGTTGATCCAAGATGTAGTTCTTGGTAGAGATCTTCAAGATCAAGTTGAGGTATTGCTAATCATCCACCTATAAGCTATCTAAAATGGTAAACGCTTGATTGAAGTGGAGCCATATCATTGATCACATGATCAACCACTAGTAAATACTCTTCCCATGCAACATAATGATTCTAACAATGGCAAAAAAGCATAGTAATCATGATGGGATTGAAATTCTCCATTTGCCCAATGGTTTGTAGTGAAAGGGGGTGGAGCATGGTACCTCCATGCCAAGGTCATAGAACAAAGCCTATCAAAATCCACTAGTAAACTAAGATTCGCAATCAAAATTTGATGAAAAGCTGCAAAAACTCCATCACATCCATAGTTGTGATTTTAAACTTCCACAAAGTATAGTTTGTATCATCTAACTTACCTTCGCTGAAGGTTGGTGGACGAATCCTCAGTGTCTGAATTGCCAATACAGCATCACGACCACTTGATGCAACAAACAACGTTTCTCCTCTTCGTTATTGAAACCCTTGCCTCTCCCATACTCTTCACTTTTCAAAGCCCCCTAGGCTCTAATACCATGTAGAAATTACACGGCACAGTCGACAAAATCTAAGTAAAGAGTAGAGAATACACACTAAATATAAGAAGAATAGAGATTGCTTTGATTTCAAACAAACCGATACAAAGATGGCTCTATCCACCCGTGCACTTCCAATGTGAAGCTTAGATGGCGATCTAGACAAATAATAGATGAAAAGCTTAGGATAGCTAGAAGAACTCTAATTGGGCGAGAGATGGATTGACGATGGCTTTAGAGGGGTCTTCCATTTATAGCCCGAGAAGGTAGTCTGGTCCGCAAGTCCAACCATATTATGAACCTTCCCTAGTCGGCCAAGGAATATTTCCTTTATCGTCACAACACTCGGACCCCAAAATAAGAGCCCTTGATAACTCCTACACCCTGCAACTCCATGCATTGTGCCTCGAGTTGCTACCAGCATAACTACTCTATCAAACCCAAAGGCTAGATCCACAAAAGCCACCTATTTGCCATCCAATCACATAGACCTCATCTGGCATACAAGTAAGGACCCACCCAATGTCTGTGCTTACACATGGCTTCTTCTCATAATGGGGGCCTTACAACTTAGAGCACCATGGATCATTGGTGGCACCTTATGAGAGTGAGGTATTGAGCATATCTAACATAATCTGTAATTTTTATTCTACTTACTGCTAGTCTAGCAACAAGTCTGTGTTGATGTGCAATTGGAAGATGCATTGTCATACAAGAGATCTGAGATCCGACTAAGATACGCCAATCAGCTCTCTAAAAGGAGACCACATAAACTAGGGACAATGAAGGTGTATGTTCGCGCTGTTGGTCAGGTCCACCCAAGATGGACAGTTGACCTCCCAAGCAATTAACACGCTGAAAGCAACACTGTTCCAACGAAAAATATCCTAGAAGGAGACATGAGATTGATAACAATAAAAGCCTTGGAAAAGTAAATACTTTAACCTACCAAACAGTAACACACCACTCGTTTAAGCCTAACAAACCTTTTCCCTTTCTGTGTGTATATACAAACAGAAAATTTACTCGCATTTATCCCAATGTGTGTTTATAAACCCATCTACCTACCTACATATGCTGTATTGAAATTTTAAAATTTGCCATAGTTTGATCATGGTACTTATTCAAACAAACCAATTTGTACCTGTTCTTTTCCAAAGTAAATAAGCCAGATGCATGAAGAAGATCGTATGTTCGAGGATAGGTATCAAAAGATTCACACCTGCAAAAGTCCTGGGTTCGTCTGTAAAATGGAAGAATACCAAATGCATAGGGTGCAAGAAAAACAAAGTACATGAATTTTTCGAAGTAGATATAATAAATTTTAACAGAAGAAAGTTACATGAGAAAGGTCGATCTTCCAAACTCAAATCAACCATGTAGCACCTGTACTGCAATACTTGTTTCTTTTTCAAAAGTGTTCGGAAGATTGCTTTTCTCAGGTGTAAGCATGTTTGTGTGTGTCTGCACGTGCATGCATGTATACGCTGTATTCTTTATATACACTACATATGTATATATAACTGTGTGCATGTGTGACTGCATGGATGCATCATAGGCATTACCAAAAAGAAAAGCAAGTGCCTACTACACTCTTTGTAATGCTGTTCACACTTGTACAGTAACTCTATCAGATCAATGGAATCGCAAACAACTTGTGTGCATGCACGAGTGTTACTGGCACTGGTTAAATTCCACCAAGAAAGCTTTTACCTGCCTACTCTTATAAGCAAGAGCAGGTTTTTGTACTCTCTCCTTTTACCATTAATCCTTTCCCTATGAATTGAGCAGGGCATTATCATCTGTTTATCTTTGGACTTCGTGATGGGGTGAACCCACACTCTAATAAAAAATGGTGGAGACATGCGTGCACAGGCGCACACAGAAAATGATTTAGATGAGGGGCAACATGAACCACATACCAATCATGAGCCACACCTATAAGCCCTCGGTCATAGATGACAGGTAATGTGTTTGGGCCATTCACAGGAACAATATTCATGACCCACCAATCAGCTTTTGAAACCACAATTGCTGCTGCAAACCTGCATAAGGAGTAAGATATTGTCACCATGCAAGAATCCATATACGATACATTCAAACATTTTCTTATTCTAGGTCTGCAGAGTTAAAAATCTCATGCAGCTCCTATTATTTTCAACTAAAAAAAAGGCCATGAACAATCGTGCAGTTCAGGGAATAAAACCATTTGGTTCACCAATGGCAGGCATACATTCCTGACAATCTATTTAGTAAATTTTCTCCAAAGAACATTTCAAGGCATTATCCAAGATAAGGAGAGGCTCGTAAAATCAGGTTGAAAGGCAGGCAGATAGCATCCGAAGGCAGAATTGAGGCAACCTTTTACCAAATGTCAGATAACGACATATATTCCTAATTTCCAGTCTAATTTCCAGATCATATGCTATAGTGTGTTCTTTGTGCAGCCACAGGCATGTAGTGGACAAATGAGACGCTACTTTCCAAAAAAAAAAAAGCGTCTGCAATAGAGTGTGCTAGCTTCAGAGACAGCTCTGACCACACTCATAAAGGGAAAAACCCCACACAGGCAGGAGTTCAGTTTCTGGCTGTTTCTGAAAGGTTTGCCAATGAATGCAGTAAAAAAGAAAAGGAAATACCCGCCATAACCAGCATTCATGTCCATAACATTCCGAACTTCCTCCAACTTCAAGCCAAGACCACGCAGATAGCCTTCCACTACCACTTTCCAATAGCGCTGGTCAGCAAGAAAAGCCTCTTCTTTAGCTGTCATTGCATCCAACTCTAAGTCCTGCAACCGGTCTGGTGGAACATGCAATCTAGCTGGCCAATCAGGCAGACTATGATAGGGTTTCTCGTCAGTTGGTTGCATCAGACATGATGTCAAAGGAACATACCTGGCAAAGCAAATAACTTCAATACACTCATACAATCATAGAGCACTTATTAGATAAGATAATACTACGAAAATGCAGGTTAAGTCCCCAAAAATAAAAGTTGAAATTAGTTACAAGGAACCTCTGTGGTACCAATCATCATACGCCCCCCCCCCCAAAAAAAAAAACCCGGGGGGCCCACAGACAGAAAATCACAAAAATCCATCTTTCATATTGGAAAAGCGTTGTTTTCTTACACAGGAACTTTGGAAAATAATTGTTTTCTTTCATAGGACTTTTGACCTTTTTTGTAGAAGCACAACAGTTTGTACCAGGCCTGGCATTTTATCCTCAGCCATTTCTGCAAATCTCTAATTGAGATGAAAATTGCCTACCCACTTGCAAGAGTGAAATCTAACAACCCAATCCTGTGTCTCTCTTCAATCTTTGAAGTTTGGCTGGCAGCATCTTTACTTGGTATTTAACAGCTGAACTCAAGTATCATACCTTCCCTTGTGCTGCCACATCTATGGAGGTCATGCCTACGTGGAACGATTTCCATGCCCTTTCCCAGGAAATCAGCACCAACTGTTGGTTGTATGAGCACGCGAAGTGCTCTTTGAGAGCAAGGATCCTCAAGGGCTTTGGCTTCAACAAAACAATGAACCCAGCAGAGATATTTGGCACCCCTCATGACAGCAGCCAGGACTACAGGAACATCTGGAGAAATGTGAACAGAATGCACGGCATGTTGATCACTTGGATAAACCATCAGCACCGGCAACATAATACATGTAATTTTGGAGCATCTTTATCAAAGATTGATGCATTGTTCTAACAAGTCTAGATACTGTGGCATTTGATACACAATCGATTGTTTGCCCAAGAGCACTGGCATCCTCCAAACAATGACCTTAAGCAAGGCACACAGACAACTAGTATGCTAAATGGTAATTGTTTTCACAGTATGGGCCAGACATATTTGGCCTGCTGGAATGGTCCAGCCTCTTTCAAAAAGACCAAAGTGGCTACACCTCAAGTGCGCACACTATGTGTGATGTAAAAACATGCAAGTCCCAAGGGACTCAGATGGGAGAAAAAAGAGCCTTGAAGATGCGCTGCTTACATGATAGACCCAGCATGAGCAAATCATATTACTTTCCCATAACCTTAAAGGCTACAAAAATCGATATCAATGGTAAGCTAACTGCATTGAAACTCTGATGAAACCACATGCTCCTCTATGCAAATATCCCAGAGAGTGTGTTGCATAACAAAATATTCTTCCAAAACTGCTGTGGAAACTAGTGCCATATTGTAGGAGTAAATCTCACGCAAAAACAGATCATCCAACCAGGTGTAGAAGACTGATATCGTACATAAATTTAAATGACTTGTATTTATGGCAGTGCATTCCACTTTCAGCCCACCACTTTTTGGGCTCTACTTTCCCGTCACCAATTCTCCCAGCAAAGACAACTTGAAAACTCCACAAAAGAGGACAAATGCATCCAATAGGACAAATAAAATGTTGTGAACTCCAATTTAGCTTACCAGATGTTGTCAGGATCATCATCTTCATTGCATACGGGTGGTTGACTTCCAACAGGCCTGTTTTCATAGCAAGAGTTGTTGGTTGGCTTTTGCCAAATTGCAAGGTACCCTTCCTTGGCAACCAATGTCCAGCAGAGATGTTTAGTAAGATTGTGCATGGCTGCAATTGGTATAAGACAATAAAACACTTAGTAACATAAAAGTATATACCACACACTTTCTGCCTATTCACATCAATAATTGTGATTGCATTTTACCCTGCCATTCTTCTGGAAGGTTTCCCTCATGCTTGTAAACTGGTTGAGCAGCCCACGCAAAGAACCCCCCTGCTCTCAGAAGTCGGTCCACTTCAAGCAGAAGAATTCCCCCTGCAGGCAATACGATATATAAAAACATAGCCACTAACAATACAATAATTAGGCACAAAGAGCTCTAAATAAGGCATATGCCACAACACTCTCATTCAAGTAAACCAAGTTGAAATTATGGTTCCACATCCTATTTACTTATACTAAGTAGCATGCATGATGCACTGCTAAATTCATGCATAGCATACACTAAAATTCAAGATTGACAAAACTACTTTTCTTTGGGGTGGTGCTGAAAAGGGTTTTTCTGTTAAAATTTGTTAAATGTGCTTCTGTTTTCTGTGCTACATGCCAGTTCATTCAAGAGCTCAGTTATACAACTGATGCTTTTTAAACTGATCCAACAAAATGTAGCATGTGTGCAGTTCTAGAGTGCTAGTGATCCCTCCTCCCTACTCCCTCCCATTACAAGAGTTGCAGAATTGAGATGGATCAACTGGGCGCGCAAAAAGCTGCTCACAAGATTCAAAAAAGCTGTGAGGACAGGGAGTCAATCCTTCCAAAGAAGTTCAATTGACTACCTTGAAATGGGCATGTGGGTGCATAAATCATGACAAGGAGCTACCAATCAAAGACTATTAACAAAGAAGGGGTGAAAGTATGACGAATGGTTGTTTGTTCATGTATTGAGGTCAAGCCTCCCTAGATTATTTGCCTCCACAGGAAACACAAATTTCACAAAAGTCCCCTTTAGAGTCATGGTATCAAAGAGGAAACTTCATGTCTAGATGGTTCACCTGAAGGTAGACTATCGTACACACTACTTTCTGCTTGATTGAATTGCAAGTGCCCTCACTTTTCTTACTGAGAGACTCTTAAAAACACCACTTTTCTTACTGCAAGACTCTGAAAAACGCCACTCATCAAATCACCCGCAAGCTTTGAAATACTCGGCACAATACTACTTTACAGCCTCAGTGTTGGTCCATATCTACTGGCCCTAAGTGTCGATGCACTAATAAACTAGTGGCTGCTTGAACACTGAACAGGTCTGATCATGCTCCATATTTCATTACACAAAAGAGCGAATACCTTTTGCAGACAAAACATTGTTGTGAGTGTCTGCGAACTTGTGATGCTGAAAGAAACGTGCTATAGTAAGATACCAGGTGCTGCCGAAACTTAATCTAAAATGCAGCTATTAAAGGTCTCACAATTTTGAAAAACGTTTTCTTGAGAACTCCACAATTCACAAGAGTAAACCTGCTTAGCAATGTACCATCACGAGTCCATTCGATACGGCACCGTGAACAATGTATGATGTCAAAGGCCTGACTTGGATACAAAAGCCTTCGAGTGGCTAGTCCAGCAACCATTGCAGGGACCCCACGCTCAAGTGCAAACTGGATTTGATTTTCATGCACGTCTTTGGGGGCAATAGAAAGCGTAAGCACATCACGAGACATCAAATATGCTCCCCAGCTAGCCACTCCACATCCTACATCCAAAGCAACACGCGTACGAACTCCAAATGCAATTTCAGGGACCATCTGGCACACACGAGAGAAGTTTATCAGACAACTCAAAATAACAGATGACAATATGACATGAAAGTCGCCCATACCTTGGCCATTTGATCAAGATACTGGTCTGCACCATGAGCAAACTGTGTCCCACCTCCAGGAAATATAAATTTGTCGCCCTTGATAGCAATCCAATTCTGTCCTCCCTTGTCTTCTACTAATCTTGTGTGCGGAACATTACTGTACCAAACCTGAGAGCATTCATGTTAAAAAACAATTTAAGATAGTGGGGGTACACTTTCAGATGAAAGAAAAGGTAAAGTATTAGCACAAATTTCAAAGAGCTTGGCATACGCAAAAACTGTTCTTTACTATTCCGAAGCATAAGGTACCTACTTAGAGCTTTACCTACAAAAAAGTTGAAAACAAGCTTACCAAGCTCTAGACTGTTAGCTCCCTTCAAGCATCTTTCCTATTGTGTGTAGGCCATCTTGTGGGCTATGCATTGATGCCCTTTGATCCATAATCCGGGCACCCTAAGCATTTAAACTATCATTAAATGCAATTGTTGCCCCTAGTGTCCTAGGCACAAAGTGACACTAGGCACTAAGCGACACTAGGGTTAGGGTTTATTTTCGGGTTCCCTATGATGGTTAAGCCATCTGGGTTTTATTTTTATTATTTAATGACCCTTCATGCCTCATTAGCACATAAATGTGGCATTATTCAATGTGATCACTCATTAATACACTGCCTTTCATGTGTAATCAAGTATCATTGTGCATTGATTAATTCTTTCATTCTCATTCAATTTCCATTAAATTAACCTCACAATTGCTCTTGGACCAGCAATGATATTACAACAGCTTTCTTTCATCACCCTCACCATCGCTCCAGATCGCATCAACACCAGCCATTGCCATTGAGCTCTTCCCGCTCAACCCACTGACCCATGAGCCATTGCTCTTGCATCGGCTCCATTTTTGTCATTGGTGACTGCACTTCATCCCACTATCATCATTGCCCGTCTACACCAATCATCCCGCAATGACTTGCTGGACCTATCGCCAACCTACCGACATGCGTTGAAGTGCCACCTGCCAATCGACAAGAAGAATAACCTGCTGCCCAGTCTGTCACATTTGCTGGTCACTAAGCTGTCTGCCTTTGTCACCGCTAGGTGAACGACGAACAAACCTGCTGCTTGATTTGCCTCCCCCAACCAATCATATGTGTCCCACCTAGCTCAACCAGACCTGCTGCCTGTCGCCAAGCCACCTATCTGACCAACCGCAGCCAATCGCGACCAATTCCACTTTCTTGCCAACACATCCCTACTGCGTGGACCTACCGCCTCACGACCCATCATCATGCTCCACCTCCATGCGTTGCAATCGCCACCTTCCTGTCAAGCACAAAAACTGCTGATCGCCTATCTGTGTCCTCCTCATTGACCAACCGCATCATCTGTCAAACATCCCCTCCTCATTGACTAGCCGCATCATCTATCAGTTGTCGCTGCCGACTTGCCACGTCAGATTCGTCAAATTTGTTGCCTGTCTCTTTTCAATCAACACAAGCTCCCTTCCTATTTTTTAATTTAAATTTTTGAAAGGCTTTAGGTACCAAAAGGTTTTATAAAATTAAAAGAAAATCATATGGTTCTATTGACAAGTACAAAGCCCACCTTGCTCTCAAGGGTTATGCCCAAGAGCAAGGAATTGACTTTCAGGATACTTTTGCCCCTACCTCTCACATCACCACCATCGGGAGTATTATTGCCCTTGTTACCCACTTTCAATGGGAGGTACATCAACTACACATCAAGACCACATTTCTCCATGGATATTTCGTTGAAAGGGTATATATTCCTCATCCTCCAAGATTTGCAATTAAAGGCTATGAGCACAAAGTCTATCGCCTCAAGAAGGCTTTGTATGGTTTAAATAAAGCTCCACATCCTTGGTACGCCCACATACATTCTCATCTATTGCATCTTGGATTTTAGAATAGCCCTACCAAGGCTACTCTTTACATTTGACATCAAGGATCTAATTTTATTATTCTTGTGCTTTATGACATGCTTGTCACAAGGACCAATGCTAGTCAAATTCCAACATTAAGGCTGATTTACAGCAAACATTTGCCATGACAGATCTTGGTCTACTTCACTATTATCGGGGTATCCAATTTGCCACCATTGAGGGAGGAATCATTATGACACAATCCAAGCATATGGGACAGCTTCTTTAGCACTTTCAGATTGAGGATTACAAGCCTGTGTCTAGTCCCTTGGAGCCTAGTTTCAAATTTACTTCTAAAGACGGTAGCGGATCATTTGATACTACTTTATATCAGCAAGCTGTTGGATGCTTGATTTATCTATGTCATACAAGGCCCGATCTTCAATTCGTTGTCTCCCAGTTGAATAGATATAGGCATAGCCCTTCAGTACTTCATTGACAAGAGGTGAAGCATGTATTTCAATATCTTAAAGGCACATAGGATCTTGGCCTTTTCTATAAGGCCAAGATTCTTTATTCTCTTTATATGGATATTCTAACAGTGATTAGGCTAGATGTTCAGATTCTCGCCTCTCTCATGGTGGCAACTATTTCTTCTTGGGTACATCTCTTGTTTCTTGGTTTAGCAAGAAACAAACTATAGTTGCTACCTCCAATTCTGAAGTTGAGTATAGAGCAATGTTCAAAGCCACAGTGGAGTATGTTTGGCTCCGCAAGTTACTTGCAAATTTTCATGTGCACCAAATGGCTCCGACACTTATCTACACTAATAGCCAGAGAGCTATGGCTATTGCACGGAACCAAGTGTTTCATGCCCACACAAAGCATACAGAAGTTCATTACCACTATGTTCTGAGCGGATATCAACTGGAGAAATAGAGTTATCTTACATATCCACTGAAAACAACTTGGCATATCTTTTCACGAAGGCTCTTCCTCGGCCAAAGTTCTAGGCTTTTTGGCAAGCCTTAAACTTGATTCCATTTGTTCCATGATCTATCATACTCTATATTGTCATAGGTTGCTATATCCACTTGGATAAACTTGTGCAACCATGACCTTATATTTCTTTTTATTATCTAGGATTCTGTCATTTTCCCTAGATCAATCTGCCCATTTCGGGGGGGGGGGGGGGAGGAATTTGTAGGCCATCTTGTGGGCTACGCATTGATCCCCTTTGATCCATTATCCAGGCTCCCTAAGCATTTAAACTGTCATTAAATGCAATTGTTGTCCCTAGAGTCCTAGGCACTAAGAACACTACGGTTAGGGTTTATTTTCAAGTTTCCTATGACAGTTAAGTCGTTAGGGTTTCATTTTTATTATTTAAAGACCCTTCATGCCTCATATGCACATAAGTGTGGCATTATTCAATGTGATCGCCTCGAGCGTTGTACTCTCTCTCACTCATTATTGCACAGTCTTTCATTAGTAATCAAGTATTGTTGTGCATTGATTGATTCTTTCATTCTTTTTCATTTTCCATTAAATTAATAGTACAATTGCTCCACACTTAGGCCAACATTATGAGATCCATAGCTCACACGCTTTGCACTCTAACCCACCCAAATACAATTGTACCTACCTCCAAAACCAAAAAGTCAATACAATCAAGGCAAAATCCTGAAGCCTTGACTACAATGCAATACTACAAACACCCTGTATGATGTCATTTGTGCCCCATCCGATAACCTTAACCTAATTCTATACGCACAAACTACGTCTTGCTATGCATGTAGAATAGAGCAGCGGTTCATTTTGAAACTTAAAACTACCAAATGTACAGCCAGATTTATAGGCCAATGCACCAATTGCATCTGAAATCCCCAAAATTCTACTGCAATTTCTGTTCCAAATGCATTCACGGGCACAAATTTGACGATTGCAGTCAAAAGCCCCAAATTTTCAAAGACAAATCTGCCCAAATTGCATCAATACATGTACCCAAGTGTATATACCGGGTAATTTTATGAAATTGAAAAAATTTCACTAAAATGTGAAAATCCCCAAATTTCCCAAGCAAATGTGCACCAAATTTGCAATTTCTGAATCAAATTGTCCTGTTCTATATCAAAACCCCCAAATCTGAGAAAAGCCCCAATTTTTCAGCTCAAAATTTCACATTGTGATTAGCATCCGAATGCTCGTTAGTGGACCAAAGGTTTAATTCAAAAAACCTTTGAAATTCTGAAAAATAATGAAAAATCTGTCCCGTTACCTTGATTGCACTGCCGCTTGCAATCTGAGCTGTCTAATGAACTAATGCAGTCTGACAGATTGTTTGACACAACCTAACGGACTGACACAATCTGACAGACTGTCCGATGCAACCTGACGATTGTCCTAATGCAATCCTGGCAACTATCTTGATGCAGCTCTAACCACTCTCCTGACGTAGCTCCAGCAACCTAAGCTCTAATACCAATTTGTCAACAGAGTGCACGAGGATCAAGACACACGATGCTATGGTTTGCATAGTGTGAGAGAGAGAGTGCAAAGTAGAGAGTGAGAGAGAGAGAGAGAGAGCACAAGACTCAATGTGGGTATAATCTCAAAGTACCACTTTAGGTTTTTGATAATATATATACAGTACATGTGTAAGGGTGCATGCACACCCAAACACCGTAAAAGGCATGGTGAACCCTTTATTCCGAACAAAGGACCAAGTCAAAAAATATGAGGTAGAGAGTATGTTGTGCTCTAACGGATCCCAAATGCAACAAACACACACGAGAGATGTCTACTAGCAGAAAATGCAGCAATGTGAGGCTGAAGCAATGTTAGATGAACAGCCGAACAATGAGAAATAGCCCAGAACAGACAAGGAATAGTTGTTGCAGCAAAATGCAGCTCTAGAGATGACGTGGCAAGCTGTATGACCAGGCTGGACAATAAATGCAACAGTAGAATATGAGATCAGCATTAAGCGGCAGCAAAACTGAGTCAAACACAGGCTGGTACATGATCTGCAGCAATAAACACAGCCAGCTACCTAATGTAGACAGGCTGACAACAGTCGCCTACAAGTGGAGAGGCCTAGACAGTAGACACCAAGTGTACATCAACAGTGGCTAGTAGCCCACACTAAGATATCCTCCGCAAATGGGGTGTGGATAGCACACATAGGTGCCAACAATTTGCAAAAAAGGATTAAGACTGAGTGGTGGGTAGCCTATCTATTTATAGATGGATGAGTCCACACAAATTAGGGTTTGGCTTATGGGACAGACAATCTCTAGGAACGCATTTCTTTGTTAATGAAAGTTTGCGGCAATGTAACTGCCTAAAGATGATGGCAGCTCATCACTAGAAGCTATAAGCAGCTCGATGACAGCAAAAGAAGGTGAAGGCAATGCTGGCTAGGCCAACACTGCAATAAACGTAAGCTACAATATGCACTCGAAGTGGTTGGATAGCAAGGCGGCCAGCTCAAACTGTAAATGCAGCTGTTAAGAGGAGCAAAAACTAGTCATCAGTAGTTAGAGTCACTAGGCAACAACAACAATGGACAAGGCACCATGGGTTGTTGATGACATTGCTGGGAGTTGTGTCCAACCACTAACCACAGGGGATAATGAGTTCAAACAAGATGGAAGATAAAATGTGATTGAATCCAAGAAGTAACTGTGAGTATTATAATTTATAAGCGCTATACAATCCAAGTAATCCTCAAGAACAATACCCTAATTTAATGAGGAATATTTCAGTCAAAAACCTTGGAAAAACTCAAACAATACCTTAAGGACTCTTTGATGCTCATGTCTCAGATCTTTCCTAGGCCGAAGGAACCCGAGTGTCACAACTCTATAGAAACAGAATTTGTATCCTTTTTCATTAATTTGTCTATATAATGATTTATTTTTCATTAATTTGTCTATATAATGATTTATTAAATTTATTTCCTTTGCACTAATTAGATATAAAGAAAAGTGCATTGGAGCTGGCCACTGATGAGTGGTCACAGGTTATGGTGGACCCACGTGGTGGGTTAGAGAAAAGATAGTTCACACTTCCACCTATATGACCCGATTGGGCGCCTGTGACTAGAACTCACGCATATCAGGGTTAGACTCGCACACAGAAAGGATTGATGCCTTGAAGTGTGGGCTAGATCCACCAGAACAGACAGTTACAATCAATAAGATGGCATGATCATGAAATGCTTGTATAATGTGCATGTGTGGGCTGAAAGCTTGAAATGCACATTTCTTTGCATAGGAAAGTCACATGAAGATTCGGATACCATTTTTGCGATGTATACGGAAAAAGCTTTCATATGATACCCATATTGGGGGAGTCCCTAAATTTTAGGAGATCCCTAAATTTTAGGAGCCTCGAATTAGCCTAAAAATGCTAGTCCTAAAAAATAGGGATGTCATTCTAAAAATAGTAAGTTCTGTACTCTGACTGTGCTTACTAAATTTGGTTGTTTCTATTCTTGACAGTATTCAACCCAAAAAGGAAGGCCATAGAGAAGAGACAAGTGTCAAGACACTTGTCACACAAGTTTCCAAGTGTCCCACCACTTGTCACATCTCATGACATGTGGCTGGACACTTGTCTTGTGCTACTCCACTTTCCCCTTTTGTACTAGCTCTCCCCTCTCCTATAAATAAGAGCTCGTTTTTCTTCATTCATCATCATTTTTCTTTGCTGTAAACTCATGAACAGCACCCACAGATAGCCAGAAACTGGCCCCATCCATCCCCATCATCATTCCCCACTTCTCCATTATCAAATTCCTCCATATTCCCTCTTCTATCACTGTTTTTTTTTACAAGTCAGCAAGCCTGTAAATTCATTACAGCACCTCCTTCTCGAGCTCTTTCTTCCATTTTAGCTACAAGAAGTAAGCCCTATCCATGTACTGCTGATCAACGATGGAGAAAGGCTGAATTCCCCTTTTTCTTCTCTCATACTATAAAGAAATCAGTTCTTATCATTGCATAATAGATAATGCATGTGTGTTTGTACATCTTTGCATGATCTTGTGAGAGTGAGAATTACTTCTTCTCACTCTCAAGTTGATTGTAACTGAGCTCTTCCCTAAGGGACTTGGGTTGAGTAGAAATACATTCCTTCGGGGGGGTTGCCCATCTTCAACCCTCAATCTTGTCTCCATTACTTTTACATTTTCATAGCTGTAATTTTGTGAGTAATTTTCATTTTCAGCTTTAAGTGTTCATTCTCTTTTATATTAAATCTCGAAAACAAGCGAATATCATAATTGTTAAGCAAACTACGTTGTTCGGGGCGTTTACACCGAGGCATAGGTGAACAGTTCAATCTCCAGCTATGATTGTTTATCAACTCTTGAAATTTTGCCTAAGCCTTCGTACATAAAACTATGCATCTTCCATAGAAGTTCATTGCCCTGCTTTTATTTTCAGCTTAACACCCCCTCTTAGATCCAAAACTAGAACCAAAAAGGTATGGAGTTGGTATTTCTAGTTCATAGTTTACTTTGCACCCTAGTACATCATTAGCAACCCTTTAACATTGTGCCTCACACACATCTACAAGTGAGCACACCTACCTACCCTAAGATGTCTATGATGGATATCCCCTCACTCCACTTAGAATCCATAGTTACCAAAAAGCATGTTTCAACGAAACACCAAACCTTGAAACCAACGAAACCTTTTGTTTCGTTCTACAAAATGGGGTCGCCAAATGAAACTTTTAAGGTCAAATTTTTTACTTTTTTAAAACTGTTTCTAGAGAGTATGTTTTGACATGAATCATCCTGGAGGCAATCTAGAGAGTTTCCCTTCAAGTTTAAGTCGTTTTCTTGCTCTCGTCTCATTTAAGGCTATGTTTGTCTTATCTCTCTATCCGGTTTCGACTCCCAACTCCACCCTAACCTATTTCGACTTTAGGGTGGTTTCAGACTTTGACAGCCAACACAATTGGTAATCCTAAGGATTGTTCACTTAAATAATGGAGTGACTTACATCCAAAATGAGTTGATTGGATTAAAGTCATGTTGGCATAAATATCGTTGCAATATTTTATCCAATGGATCGAGAGATAGGTAAAGTAGTAAATTTACTTATTCAATGGTTTTTAAAAATAATTTGCATGCTCCTTGTTCTACTTTTAATTTTTAAATACATGAAGTCGACCATAAGTAGTTATTGATGATAATTACTGTCTCTTAATACTCCCAGAGACGCCAACACATGATTAATATCTTGGTATCATGGTGTGCCAATACCACATTGTTGCATATAGTAGATGCTTCAACCCCTAGCTTAAGCATTACTAGGGAGTGGATTTGCTCCCATATCAAGAGGGCCATACATGAGATCGAGGCACAATATATGATACAAGTCATAATAAATAATGCTCAAAAAGATGGGTAAGTATGTTCAGAGTGACTATTCCACAATCGTGTGGACTCCATGGACCTCACACTCACTCAATCTCATAATAGAGGATATAGCATTACTTCATTGGGTGGAGTTAACCTGGGAGACAACCAAGGTTGCCTCTGTACGTAGTGTCGACTCATCCATACAATACAATCTGTACAGTACAGTACAATATATATTACACCCATGCACTTCAGGGAAACAATAATCAGAGCAACATCCTTGGTGTCTTGACTCAAGAGAACAAGCTTGATGGCTCCACCTACCCATTCTGGAGTTTTATGGTCCATAACCTTCTTGTTGCAAAGGACTTATGGAACTATATTACAGGGCACTTGCATCAACCAAGACGTCTCGCACCTCAAACACCTCAATGTCACATCAAGCACAAGTTGTTGGTGCCACTACTAATGCTCCTCCTATCAGAGTGAAGCAATGCGGAAGTGTATGACCAAGACAAAGAGTAAACAAAGAGAGAGAGAGAGAGAGAGAGAGATGCGAAAAATCTGCAGTGAAGAATGCTATATAAGGATGAATATATGTACACGGGTTCAGAGGGTATATGTGCATATGTCTCCACCTTGAAGATCTCGCACTTTGTGAACCCCGAGGGCAATCTCCACAATCTGTAGCCTCAAAACTTGAGAACTAAACTGAAGAAGAGTGTGGAGATTGGGGCCAATAAATAGCCAAAGAAAAATGACATAAATAAAGGTCAGCTGCATTAAATGCAGCCAACTGGACAGCAACTGTCCAACCTGCCACGTGTCACCTACTCTGCCTGCTGCCTACTGAGGTCAGCTACCTGCCGCATGGACTGCCTGGTACAACTACTGAAAACTGCTCAAATCTAAGCCTGCCTGTCCAAGGAATACCAATCTCTAACACCCCCCTACAACTACTGAAAACTGCTCAAATCTAAGCCTGCCTGTCCAAGGAATACCAATCTCTAACACCCCCCCTCAAATCTTGGAAACGGAAAAAGACTAAGGGGTCTGGAGAGCGGTCGAAGTAAAGCTTGAGAAAGCGCCTTCGTAAATAAGTCTGCAAGATTGTCCTCTATCTTGCAATAGACCAGAACAACAGTCTCATCCAAAATCTTCTCCCAAATGAAATGGTACTAAATCTCAATATGCTTCACCCGAGCATGAAACACAATTCTTGGCCAAGGCAATGCAACTCTCATTGTCGCACTGAAGAATAGTAGGACCTATCTAAGGCAGCCAAGCTCCTCCAAAAGCTTGCAAAGTCACACTGTCTCACATGTAGTAGAAGACACCACCCGATACTCTACCTCAATCGAAGATAAAGCAACCATGGATTGCTTCTTGCCACTCCATGAAACAGTACAAGTACTCAAGGTAAAGCAATAACCTGTCATGGACCTCCGATGATTCACATTGCTAGCCCAATCTGAATCACTCCATCCTATAAGTACCAAGTCTGTAGCACCTATACTTGCTAGGTAACAGATCCTAAGATCAGGTGTCCCCTGGAGAAACCAAAAAATCCTCTAAGCAACCTGCCAATGCACCATCTTGGGTTCACTCATGAACTCGACTAGCACACCTCCAGCATAACATAAGTTAACATGAGTATTGAGAAGCCAGATCAAGGATCCAACCAACTGCCTATAACGGGTAGCATCCACCAAAGGAGAATCGAAATGAGCTGTAGCCTTCCAATTCGGGTCCATAGAATTGTAAGAGACTTGAATCCCTCCATCTCACACGTAGTCAAAAGATCCTGTATATACTGATGTTGGGAAATAAAGATCCCCTTCGGAGTCTGCTAGATCTGTTGACCAAGAAAGAAACGAAGAAGTCTCATATCTGTCATCTCAAACTTCTCATGAAGTGCTACCTTTGTCTGCCCACATTGGACCCAAAAAATTGGGGCTTTTCATGTATTGATGAAGTTTTGCTCAGGTGGGTCAGATTGGCTGACATTTATGCACTGTTGGACCTGGAAATTTGGGATTTTGTGCAGATTTTGGCAAATTTTTGCAATATTTGCCCGTGTGGTGGCTGGTTTATGTAAAAACAGCAGAGATTTATTTCTGGTTGGGTAAGAACAACAGTGTATTTGCTGGTTCAGCTTGTGCTCTTGCAGTTCAGTGCATTTACTCTTGCGTTCGTGATAAAAATGGCTGCAACTTCTTCAAGTTTTGACATTAAGAGTTTGATGGAAATCAAACGGTTTGATGGTCAAGGCATATTGTTCTTAAAGGATTGTGAGGATGCTTTGCAAGAAGATAAATCCGCATAAATATCTGATGCAGATTGGGCTAGAGTCAACAAAAAGGCTGTGGCTTATATAAAGATGGGTGTCACTGATGACATTTTGATAGACATTAAGGACTTAGATACTGGCTATGCAATATGGGAGAAGTTGAAAACTACCCATGAGATCACCACACTTTTTAATCAGGTGCATCTAATGCGCAAGTTTGTGAATATGCGACTGGATGAGTCCAAGCCTGCAACTCAGCACTTGAGTGCATTTACTGGTATTTTAAATCAACTCAAGGATGCCAATTTGGATTTTAATGATAAGTTGAGGGCGATCTTTATGATCATGACACTGCCTGATTCCTGGAAGACCTTGGTGATTTCTCTCAGTGATAACCCCAATCTCTCATATGATGGTGTGAGGGGTCCAATCTTGAATGAAGAAATTAGAGGTAAGTCTAGTGGAGAAGGCAGCAACTCAGCTTACAATGTTAGAGGCAAGGCTGAAAAGAAAAATGCAAATGCTAGATAGAGAAGCACAAGCAAGAGCAAAGGAAAGGAAAAGAGTGATATTACTTGCTATGAGTGTGGTCGGAAGGGCCACAAGAAGCCCGATTGCAGGTATTACAAGAAGGAACAAGAGAGAAAGAAGAATGCAGGAGATCTTTGAAGAGGGTTGATGGAAACGACTCTAAACTTAACTTTTGTAATGATTGTCAGTTTGGAAAGAAAATGAAAAATTCCTTTAAATGTGGTGTCTCTCGTAAGTCCAATGTCTTGGACTTAGTGCATTTTGATGTATGCAGTATGCTCGTGAAATCATTGGGTGGTGCTTCATATTTTTTCTCATTTATTGATGATTGTTCCATGAAGATTTAGGTTTATTTGTTGAAAAAGAAAAGTGAAGTGTTTGTTGTTTTTAAAACTTTTCATGCATTTGTGACCACTTAGATAGATAGAAAGCTTAAATGCTTGAGAACTGATAATGGGGGTGAGTTCACATCTACTGAGTTTAAGTCTTTTTGTGACTTGCATGGAATCAAGAGGGAGCTTACAACTCCTTACAGCCCTTCAAATGGGGTGGTTGAAAGATACAATAGGACTTTATGTGAAAGAGTGCGATGCATGTTGTCCACTGCTAATCTCCCTCATGAATTTTGGGGAGAGACACTTAAAACCGAGGTTCATATTTGCAATCACTCTCCAAATAGGTCCTTAAATCATGGCATCCCTGAGGAGGTTTGGTCAAACTTGACTCAAAATCCATCCAAGGCATTTTTATGGGTTATGGTGATGCCAAGAGGCATATTCCACGGTGGATTCGGTGAGGTTTTGTTGTGGATTCCGTAAAACTATATTTATTTGCTGGGGCTCGTATACAAGGTGGATTCCTTGTGTGAGAAGTTGATGGGGACGCCTGTCCTTTTCGGGCATCATATTAATTTAATGTGTACGTGAGTGACTCCACAGTGGGTGATTCCACAAAATACATATTTAAATGAATGGACATTTATGAGTTTAGAGTACACTCGTATTAAATTAAGGTTAGGAAGGAGTTTTAACCTATTTATTTATTTTGTAGCTGAAGACCGCCAGGTATTCACTTTTGTCGGTTTAATTTTATTATTTTCTAACAATTGTGAATGCTTCAGTTGATGTGTAGAGCAGGCGGCGGTGACGTTGGGAAGCACTGGGCGATAGCGTGTATTTAAATTACCTAGAAGAAATTATCATTTTTTATGGGCGTACATCTTATCATTAAAGGTGTGGCGCTAATATTTATTTAGGCACGCTTATTTATTGAAGCACTTGACAAATATTTATTATTTTGTATGTGCATGGGTGCATGGTTTAAACATTTCATTATTAGACATTGTATTTGGGCATAGCCTGACTCTTGGGCCGCCCAATCGCTTTATTCTTTATTTGAACAAAAGCAAACACAAAAGCTAAAGCATGCTTATTTGTAAAATTGGGCTATTTTTGAGCTTTGAGATAAATACATTTATAAATACATGCCTTGTGGAGCGCTCACAAAAGGCATGGGGGGAGATTGAACCCAATTGGTCTTTTTGTCTCATGTCGTGTAAGTCTATTCTTTTGATTTTTGAGCTTAAAGTAGAGTTCTTTGTTCTTGGGAATCTTCCAGCGCTCGCTACGTACGCATATAGCATCTGATTTGCACACCATATGGTGATGAGGGTGAATTTGGCTATAGAGTGTGGTTACCATATGCCAAGAAAATTGTTCAAAGCCGTAATGTTGTGTTTAATGAGGCAAAGTTGCTGAAAAGTACTTTAGCCTCTGATGAAGACATGAAAAATGTCAAATTTCAAAATTTGCAGCCACGTATTACTTCAAATGATGAGCCTCATGATACTATACCACACGCTGAAACTAATGATCAGCTGGTTATTTTTGACCCAGATGATGATGGACAACAAATAGAAACACAAGGAGGTCATGGACAGCAAGATAGACTTGCTGATTAGGAAAATGCAAGTGTTGGTAATGAAAATGAAGGTACTGTATAGCATGAATAGCATGCTGAAAATAACATACCTCTAGATGTAGATCCAATTCCTAAGAATGTAGGTCATTGGATATGCAGGTCTACACGCTTAAGAAGGTAGCCACATAGATATGACCCCTCTTTGCACTATGTGATGCTTATAGATGAGGGTGAGTCTCTTACATATAAAGAGGCCAAGTCATGTAAATTCAGCAATAACTGGGAGCTAGCTATGCAGGAAGAGATTAAATCTCTGTATGCTAATGATACTTGGGATATTGTGCCTTTGCTCATAGAAAGAAAACCTCTTTCAAACAAATGGGTTTACAAAGTAAAGACATTGATGGGAAACCCAAGTACAAGGCAAGACTGGTTGCCAAAGGATATGCACAGAAGGAAGGGATTGACTTCCAAGAGGTCTTCTCGCTTGTTGTGAAGATGACCACTCTACGTGTGCTTTTTGCTTTCACTGTTGTATTGGACTTAGAGCTGTACCAAATGGATGTGAAAACAACTTTTTTGCATAATCACATTGATGAGGAAATCTACATTAAACAGCCCGAGGGCTTTGTAGTTCCTAGAAAAGAGCAGTTGGTGTGTAAACTAAAGCGCAGCTTGTATGGGCTGAAGCAAGCACCACAGCAGTTGTACAAAAAGTTTGATACTTTTATGCTCTCTCATGGGTTTACACGCAGCCATGCAGATCATTGTTTGTACATGAAATAGGATACAGATGGCAACCCCATCATACTTGTTTTGTATGTGGATGATATGTTGCTAGCTGGGAAAAGAAAGACTAGCTTGGATGCTCTCAAAGATAAGCTGAAATCAGCTTTCTCCATGAAAGATTTAGGGAATGTAGAGCATATATTGGGCATGAAGATTCGTAGGGATAAAACACAGAAATTGCTATTCTTATCTCAAGAGAAGTACATTGAAAAGGTACTGGACAGATTTAACATAGCTGAAGCTGGGCCTCTTGGGGTACCCTTACCTCCATATCTTAAGCTTAGTAAAGCCAACAACCCAAAAGATGACGTGGAAGCCAATGCTATGAAGGGAGTCGCTTATGCATCAGTTTGTGGCTCTCTTATGTATGCTATGGTTGCTACTCGTCCAGACATTGCTCATGTAGTGGGATTTGTTAGCAGGTTTATGTCAAATCTTGGCAAAACACATTAGGAGGTTGTCAAGTGTATTCTTCAATATCTAAAAGGTACACAAAGAAAGTGTATTTGCTATGGGCAAGGTGCACTTAGTTTGCAGGGTCATTGTAATGTAGATATGGTAGGTGACTTGGACACTCGCAGGTCCACTAGCGGGTATGTCTTTATAGCTGGTGGTGGGGCTGTTTCTTGGTGCTTCAGGTTGTAGAACATTGTAGCATTGAGTACTATTGAAGCTGAATACATATCAGCTCTACTGAAGCTTCTAAGGGAACTATATGGTTGAGCAAACTTGCAGAGGATCTCGGCATGTCTATGAGTACTCTAGTGTTGGGATGTGATAGCCAGAGTGCTGTGTATCTGGCTAAGAATGCCATGTATCATTCATGCACAAAGCATATAGATGTGCGATATCACTTTATCAGACAGATTTCGGAAAGTGGTCTAATCACATCGATTAAGATGAAAACACAGGACAACCTTGTAGATGTTCTCACTAAAAGTCTAAGCAAGGCTTGAACATTGCATACGACTAGTAGGAGTTGGTTAGAGGTTCACTTTGGACCTTTAAATGGGAGGTTGTTGAGATGAAGGTTCTTTATTTACCTCCGTGTATTGCACACGTGTATTATTTAGTTGTACATGTAAATGTACCCTTATGTGCCCTAAGTATAAATACATTTTATTCTTTGTGTACCAACACATTCTCTCTCTCTCTCTCTCTCTCTCTCTCTCTCTCTCTCTCTCTCTCTCACTCACCTGCTCACTACTCCAGCTACAGCACACTCTCTATACTTGAGGAGTGGGAGCGGTAGGATGGTCTGTGGCATTCTCAGAGGAACCAGACACACTACACCGAGCTTGTGTACACTAATTATTGCTTGATGGGTCATGCCGTACAAGATCGAGAGCCCACCTTTGTGAAGGGAGGCATTACAACATGATCATTGGCAAAGAGCGATGGAGCAGGAGTTGGAGTCGATTGAGAGAAATGGCACTTGGTTCCTTGTGCCCAAGCCTCCTCATAAGAAGATCATTAGAGTCAAATGGGTCTTCAAGACCAAGTACTATAGTGATGGCACGTTGGACAAACACAAGGTCTGTCTTGTTGCTAAAGGTTTTGTGTAGCGCCTAAGTATTGATTTCCATTATGCTTTTGCCCCTACAGCTCGGATGGCTACTATTCGCATAGTGCTTGCCTTGGCTAGCCATAGGAGATGGTTGGTCTATCAGTTGGATGTGAAGTCTGCCTTTTTGAATGGGGAGTTGAAGGAGGAGATTCATGTTGAGGAGCCTCTAGGGGCTTCAGTTCTTCTAATGGTAAGGTGCATAGGTTGAGGAAGACTCTCTATGGCCTTAAGCAGGCTCCCCGTGCTTGGAATGAGAAGATTGACTCGTTCCTCCAAGAGAAATTGGGGTGTCAGCGTTCCAAGGGCGGATCCCTAACTTTATATTCAAACCTTAGGTGGAGGCCGTGTGTTGTTTGTCCTTTATGTGGGTGACTTTGAAATTTCGACAACTTTGGCAAAATCCCCAATTTAACTGAGGTCAACACGCGCAATTTCTGCAATTTCTAACACAAATGTCACTATCAAGCATAAACAGGATCAAATCTGGAAAAAGCCCCAAATTTTCGGAACCATATTTGCATAGATCCGAAACCTGTGCTTCCACGTGTGAACCCCCGTCAAAGCCCGCTAACCTGGTTTCGTTGGCGCCCGCTGCCCAATTGCAAGCACCTGCCACCTGGTCCACACCTGGTCACTGCCCATCCGCCAGCCTGTCAGCCACATGCTGGTTCCTCCCTCACTTGCAGCCCTATCGCTAGACCGTTCACTCCTTGCTAGTCTCGATCTGGTAACCCCTGACTTGTTGAGCTACAGCTAGCAACTAATGCCTATGGTCTTGGGAAGCATGCACAACTTGTGCTCTGATACCAGTTGTAGAGAGAGTAATGCAATTGGAGAAGTGAGCAAGTGAGTGAGAGCGACAGAGAGAGAGAGAGAGTACGATCTAATTTTTTGAATGTACCAACAATGTGTTGGTACACAAAGAATAAAATGTATTTATACTTAGGGCACATGAGGGTGCATTCACATGTACAACTAAATAATACACGTGTACAATACACGGAGATAAATAAAGGACCTTTATCCAAACATCAAGGACCCCCTCAATCCCTGCACCACGAAGAGTGTCACGAGCCCAACGAGGAGGAGGCTGGATCTCGCCTCGTCGCTCTCCATCGGCTAAAGTTTTTGGAAGGTCCACCAATAGTTGGGGCGCAATTGATGAGTCTGGTGGCGGAGAACTAAGCTCCTCATCCAAGGAAGAGTCCTCAAGAGAGATAGGCTCCAAAGGAACAATCGTTGGTACCCACCTATCACTGGGATCTCCAAGAACAAGGTGTTCCTAACCCCCCTTTGAGGCTAGAACTTCCACGAACCGAATATCATGGCTTGTGTAGACGTCCCGCTTAACAAGATCATACAATCGATAACCTTGAGACTGTGAGTTGTATCCCACAAACACATGTCTCTTGGAAGCCACTTCAAATTTTTCATGCTGTGTTTTCAAGATGTGAACATAGGCATCACACACAAAAACCCGGAAATAAGAAACATATGGCTTAGACCCAAAGTACGCCTCATAAGGGGTCATAACAACAACAGAGAAAGTAGGGGATCAATTAAGAATATGAACTGCAGTAGCCACAACCTCAACCCATAGACACTAAGGTATCTGACGATGCTCCATCATGGTATGGGACATCTCAATCACACTGCGATTCTTCCGCTGCAATATGCCATTCTCTTGTCGGTTGTTTGTGTTGGCTAACTCCTAGTGGATATTGCGATCCGCACAAAAACGAGCAAGCTCATTAGAAACAAATTCTTCGCCCTTATCCAATCGTAAGGTCTTCAATTTGTAGCCCGATCGGTTCTCCTCAAAGAGCAACCAATCCGTAAAGGAAAAAATCTCTCACTTCAGCTTCAAGAAATAAGCCCATGTCATGATGCTGTAATCATCCCAATTAGCATGAAATACAAGCTCCCTATAAGGGACTCCATCTTCATCAATCCACAAAGATTAGTAGAAACAAGCTCCAAGGGTATTGAAGACCGCCTCGAAGCCTTGCTGGGAATAGCATCACGAGTTTGCTTCCCATGGATGCAAGATACACAAGGTTGCTAGCTCACCACAATATCCAACAAACCTTGAACAAGCTGTCCCTTAGACGCCTTCCAAAGGTAATCATAGTTGAGGTGGCCAACCGAGCATACCAAAGCTCAGACTGAGTTTAAGAGGTAAGAAGAAAAAGAAGTCAAGACAAAAGAAGACCGCAATTTATAGACGCCATTCTTCTCATAATTGAAGCAAAGACCTATCTCAATCCACGATCAAGAATCCGAAAAGAATCCACATCAAACTCGACGAAAAAGCTGAGTGCACAAATCTTGTGCACCGGAAGTAGATGGTATCCCAAGGTCAGCACATAAAGCACCTCGAATGTATGGGCACCACCTTGCCCATCTAAAATAAGATGCATGTCACCCCAACCCTGAATAGGAATAGAAGAACTATCACCAATGAGAATTTGGCCATTCGAAGGCCGCAAATAAGTAACACCTGCTAAAAAAGAAGTCATGTGCCGAAAGGCACCACTATCAACAATCCACTCCCAAGTGTAGAGGGCCATCAATGCAACATCAAAGGCCTTCATAGTCAATGCCTCGACCACTTCCAAGTGGAGGAAAGCAACTAATGAGGGAGCAGCCACCACTCTGGAATCCTTTGAAGATTTCTCTTTCTTCTCCTTCTCCTTCTTCTCCTTGTCGAGGCAATCTTTCTTCCAGTGACCTGTCTTGCCACAAATGTGACAAGTGGACTTCTTTTCCTTGTCCTTCTTTGATTTGTCCTCTTCCTCCTTTTGAGCCTTTCCCTTCTTCTAAGAGGACTAACCAACCAAGGCCTCAGATTTAGAAGCATTGGTCCCTTTCAACCGCTCCTCTTTGTCCAAGGCCATAGGAATCAACTCCTCCCACCAAAGAGTCTTAGATCACCCTGAAGCAATCAAGGCAAAATAAAAACCATTGAAACAAGTGGTAACTGTGAAAGAAGAGTTATCGCCATCTCTTCAAAAGTGATCACCTTCCCTGCCTTTTGTACCTGTATCTGAAGCTGCCTCAACTTGTTAATATGCTCCCACATAGAAGATGACTTGTTGACACTCATGCCCCTCATCTTCACTTCCAAAGAAACTCGTTTCATGACGGTCATGCGATTATACATCTAATCAAGCTCCAACCATATCTCTCAAGCCACAGTCAAATGCTCGATATGAGAGATATCAGTTGTAGTGCATGACAAAAATAAAAACGAGCAGATGTAAGCATTTAGTTTATTCCAATGTGCCTGAGCCTTGTTAGCCAGCCATTTCCTAGACAGTCAGTGCCACGTCAACACCGTACGACAAAGGAGGTGCCACGTCAACAGTGCAGTCGGACTGCACAAGCGGCAAGATTTTTGCTGTCGGCTGCATTTAATGCAGCCGACCTGATGCTGTTTTTTATTATTTCTTGGCTATTTATAGTTGGTTCTTGTGGCACACTTTATTATTCACTCTTCAGTGATTTCAAATTCTGATCTTGGAGATCTATTGGCTGAGACAAACTGTGCTCGGGCTGACGGAGATCGAGGTCATCAAGTCGGAGACATACGCAAATATTTCCTTTGCCCCCTTGTGTATTTCAGCACTCTTATACAGCATACTACACCGCAAATTTTCTGCGTTTACACTGTCTCCTTCTCTCTCTCTCTCTCTTCTCTCTGTGTTCACTCTCTCTCAGTCTTAATCCTACGCTTCCACATCGCTGCACTCTGACAAGCCTTTGCCAACTCCAACTTATCACTTGAAGAAAGAGAGTCTGGACTCGTCTCACAAAGAAGGATGATAAATAGCCTTTGTAACAAGCTCCACCAAATCATAGGACTTCAAAATGGCAAGCATCATAACCCTCCAGATACGGTAGTTCTTGCCATCAAGCTTTTGATCTGATGGAAGAGCCGATAACATGAGCACATTCCAATCCATGGTCACCTGAAACTCTATCTCGACCTCAGACGACATCTTCACCTACAATGCCTGCACAAAACACAAAAAGCAGTCCCCCTCTGACTATGTGAAAGTAGCCTGCTAGGGCTCTTTCACGCTCGTCCTGCTCCTTATTCACCTATTGCCGAGGGCAATGAAAAGGTAAAATCTACACTTGAAGGCCCAAAACACATCCTTTTTCCTTCTCTAACAACAAAAATCAGTAGCAGCTTCAGCAAATTCGCTCCTTTCTCGCACGCCCACACTCACCTTAGGCTTGTTCTGCTGCACAACCCTCCTCGCCCTTAAATGCTGAAAATGCAGCCTTGTGTTGCACTGAAATCTCCTCTTCAAGTAGATCCACACTTGGTAGTTCCTACAATGCTTTAATACCATGTCAGAGTGAAGCAATGTGGAAGCGTATGACCAAGACAAAGAGTGAACAGAGAGAGAAAGAGAGTGAAACGCAAAAAATTCGTAGTGAAGAATGTTGTATAAGGATGCAAATATGTACACGTGTCCAGAGAGTATGTTTACCCCTCGAAGATCTCAAACTCCATGAACCTAAGGGCAGTCTCCAGAGTTAACAACCTAGAAACCTAAGAACTGAACTGAAGAAGAGTGTGGAGACTAGGACCAATAAATAGCCCAACAAAAATGACATAAATAATGTAGGTCAGCAGCATTAAATGCAGCCGACTAGACAGCAACTGTCCAACCTGCCACGTCTCACTTGCTCTGCCTGCCACCTACTAACATCAGTTGCCTGCCACATGGACTGCCTCATACAACTACTGAAAACTGCCTAGATCTTGTGAGAGTGCGCAACGGAAGAAACACGAACATAGAGAGAGAGAGAGAGAAAGCAGAAAAATGAAGGAAGAAAATCTGCACTGACTGAAATGAATGCCGAATACAAAAGTGTGGACTGATCAGTCCCTGCACGCAGCCCGGAGAGTCAGTGAGGGCACCAGATCAGGCTGGAAACAGTGGCAGCACCAATGCCGGAGTGGGAAAGGAGGGAGAGTGCTGAAATCTACAAGACAATGAATGGGGCTGATAGGGGGCTGCTATATATAGCCCCCTGGCCTCAAAACTGGCCGACCTGGCCTGAAAGTGGCCGACCTGCCCTAAAAGTGGCCGCCAGCCCATAAAGGGGCTAAAACAGGCGGATAGCCACCTGAGAAGGGAATGCACAACAAAATCAGCAACACATAAACTGACAGAGCTCCTCTATCTCCTGCCAGACTCTGATAGGAGCTCACAACCAGGAGATGACACACTAACAATGAAATAGAGCAGGCTAACACCCCCTCCTCTGAAGACCTAACATCTGCATGTGATGATGCAAAGAAGCCTCTGGTAAGGGCTTCGTGAAGAGATCAGCCGCATTGTCCGCCGTGGGATAGTAGACCACCACCAACTCCGAATCCACGATCTGCTCTCGAACATAGTGATACTGAACCTCAATGTGCTTCATGCGAGCATGAAACAACGGGTTCTTCGCCAAAGCAAGGGCACTCTGATTGTCCACGCGCAGCTCCGTGGGTCCTCTCTGTGGAAAGCCAATCTCTGCCATCGTACGACAGAGCCAAACTGCCTTCATAGAGGTCGAACATAAGGCCCAATACTCAGCCTGTGTAGAAGAAAGTGCCACAGTAGGCTGCTTCTTGCTGCTCCAAGAGATAGTACGGGATCCAAGGGTGAAAGCATAACCTATAGTTGATCGTCTTGAATCCACATCACCTGCCCAATCAGAATCACTCCATCCAAAAAGAGTGGCCCCCTCTCCATACATGATCCCGTAGGATCAAGTCCCCTGCAAATACCGAAGGACACGCAAGGCTGCCCTCCAATGATCCTATGTAGGAGTCTTCATGAAAGAAGACAACAAAGCCACCACAAAAGAAATATCCAGCCGAGTGTGAATAAGCCAGATGAAAGAGCCAACAAGGCACCTGTAAGGGGTAGCATCTGTAAGGAGACCTCCATCTGCCACAAGCTTGGACTCAAGGTCTGTGGGGCATGAAATAGGCCGACACTCGGCCATATGAAACTCCAAAAGAAGCTCGGAGATGTACCTGTGCTACGAGATAAAGATGCCCTATGCCATCTGATAGATCTCCAGACCAAGAAAGAAGTGAAGGATCCCTTGATCCGCCATGTCAAACCCCTATCGATCGAGTGTGATCCACCTCCTGAGTGTCGCTCCCTGTAATGATAAGATCATCCACATACAAGATCAATAAAACACAAAGGTCGCCCGCAACCCGAAAGTAGAGGTTGGGGTCATGATCGAAGCATTGAAAACCACTCTGTAGAAAGAAGCGGTCAATCCGCTGGTACCAAGCACGAGGAGCCTGTTTCAGGCCGTAAAGGGCCTTCCACAACCTGTAGGCATAATCCTCCTTCCCCTGCACAAGAAAACCTAGAGGTTGAGAAACATAAATCTCCTCCTCAAGGACGCCATTTAGAAAGGCTGACTTGACATCCATCTAGTAGATAGGCCAGCCGTGGTGAGCTCCAAGAGCCAAAATAGCTCGAATGGTGGACATCCAAGCTATAGGAGCAAAAGTCTCAAAGAAATCCAATCCTGCCCACTGTGCAAAACCCTTGGCAACAAGCCTAGCTTTATACTTGTCCAAGGAACCATCTGCCAGATACTTGGTCTTAAAGACCCATTTCACACCTATCACCTTCCGCTTCTTGGGACGCGGTATAAGCTCCCAAGTCTGATTTCGCTCGATGGAATCGAGCTCTGCCTACATAGCCTGTCTCCAAACATCCTGGGTAAGAGCCTCCTCAACAGTGGAAGGCTCGGAATCCTGAAGAATCTGTGACATAAGAGCATAGTTCACATAGAGTGAACTATCCCGCTAGGACCTGTAATTGGGCTGTAATTGGGCTGATCTACGTGGACCTATAGAAGGAGCAAGAAAGTGAGAAACACCTGAATCATGCATGAGCTGGCAATACCACAAAGGAATCCTAAGAGAGTCCACCTGCTGCGAGGGAGACTAAGTAGCCTTCGGGACCTGCAAAGCACCTGTAGGGAAAAGGGACTCCTCCTCACCAAG
The DNA here is from genome assembly GCF_053477565.2 of Lygodium microphyllum. Lineage (NCBI taxonomy): Eukaryota > Viridiplantae > Streptophyta > Polypodiopsida > Schizaeales > Lygodiaceae > Lygodium > Lygodium microphyllum. The sequence continues at coordinate 69,248,739 of NC_141145.1, forward strand.
GAAAGGTAGATCCTTCTCATCTGAAGAAGGCTCCCCAACAGATGGCTGTGTATCCCTAGAAGACTCCTGAGAGGAAGCTGAAGGGGTGGAAGTACTCGAAGGAGTCACATCCGCCAAAGGGGGAGGGGAAGCTATAGTAGAGGGTACAGAAGAAGGAGGAGGAATAGGAGGGGGAGGAGCCGAGAAAGGAGGGGTGCTAAGAGGCATCCTGGAAGGAAAAAGAGGGAGAGAAGGTGGAGAGGGGTCAGTCGATGATGAAGTATCACCTGTAAGAGAACCATCAATCAGATCCTTAGAAGCCGTCGCCTCATCGAAGATCACATCTCTGCTCACCTCAATCTTCCGTGTCATCGGGTCGTAGAGTCGATAACCCTTCATGGTCATGCTATAGCCCACGAAGATAGGCCGTCTCGACTTGGAGTCAAGCTTCATCTTCCTCTTCTTGTCCACATGGACAAAAGCATCACATCCGAAGATACGAAAGTGGGACACGGAAGGCTTCTTCCCAAAGAAAGCCTCAAAGGGAGACATGTCCAACAAAGCCGAAGTAGGACAGTGGTTGCGAATATGCACCACCGTAGCCACTGCCTCACCCCAAAGGGTATGAGAAAGACTCCTATGCTCCAGCATGGATCGGGTCATCTCCACCATAGTCCGATTCGCACGCTCCACAACACCATTCTCTGATGGTGTGTTCGGATGGGAATACTCCACCCAAATACCGTGATCCCTACAAAACTGAGAGAAAAGGTGAGAAGTGAACTCACCACCGTGATCAGCTCGAACGCCATGAACTTTGAAAGTAGTCTGTGTCTCCACAAACACCTTCCACTCACAGAAACGAGCGTACGCCTTGCTCTTGTACTCCAAGAAGTAAGGCCACACACAGCAACTGAAGTCGTCCACAATCAATATCAAATACTTGGCCTTCCCAAGGGAGGCCATGCCCATAGGTCCGAAAAGGTCGGTGTAAACCAACTCAAGCAGTGAAGAAGCCCTCCTGGAAGCAACCTGTGGGTGAAGCTGCCTATGTTGCTTGCCCCTCAAGCAACTGGGGCATAAAGTGTGAAGAGGGGGGATATCAGAATGTCCCTCCACCACCTTCCTCCGAGAAGCCCCCCGAATAGCATCAAGATTTAGATGCCCGTACCGAGCATGCCAAAGCAGCCCAAGCTCGTGGGAAGCCCGCGCAGCTAAGGCTCTGAGCTTGTAGAGCCCACCCTCCTGTGTACCTGTCCAAAGAGCATCACCTATAGAAGCATCCTCCAATGTGACTGCATCCTGGGTAAAAATGACTCGAGTACCTAGCTGAGTAAGACCATGCACATACAAAAGATTAAAGCCCAAATGAGGTACATAAAGAACTTTGGCGGAAGAAGATCACTTGTCGGAAAACATAGATAAAGTCCCCATGCCTCGAACAGGATCTGTAGAGTTGTCACCAATGGTGACAGTGCCCCCTCTTGAACGAATGACTTGAAGCCAATCCTTCCTAAAAGTCAAATGAGAAGATGCTCTATTGTCCACGAGCCAAGGCTTCTCCTGAGTGGTAGAAGCTAGGGTTCTATCCTCCTCAACAAAGACATGCACAAAAGCCAACTCTATCGTGGCTGGGACCCCTACGAGTCCTTCTCCTTGGGCTTCAAATGGGGGTACTTTTGCCAACACTTCTCCTCGAAATGAGTGCCCTTCCCACAGTGTGGGCACTTGAGCTTCTTCGCCTTCACATCCTTCTTGTCCTCCTCCTTCTTATCCTTGGCTTTCTCCTTCTGCTACTGCTGCTTCTTTCCTCCACCGCTACTTACAAAAAATGTTGGGAATAAAGGCCTCGTGCCTTTAAATGTGCTCAGGTGTGAACACACCCTTAGCCATAGAAACAGGGAACGCCCGTTCCGGCGTATAGGAACGGATTAATGCGTTCCGAGAGGTACGAGCCCAGGAAACCCTGGCGAAACGTTCCATCCCGTTCCCTGGCCGTTCCCTGTTCGGAACGGCCGTTCCAGCCATGTAATTTTTTATTTATTTTTTTTAAAACTCCTGTTTGACATTTCGCATGTTGCCCGCTCCTGCCTATCGCCTGTCCCCTGTCGCGCTCGCTTGTCGCCTGTCCCCTGTCGCACTCACCTGTTGCCTGTCCCCTGCGCCTGCGGCCTGTCGCTCCACACGCCCCCGCCTGTCGCATGCGGCCTGCCGTTGCGCCCGCCTGTCGCCTGCCATTCCACGCGCCCGCCTGCCCCGCCTGCTCCTGCTCCTCCGCCTGCTCCGTGCACCTCCGCCTGCTCCTGCTCCTCTGCTGCAGGCTGCTCGGCCTGCCACACCTACCTCGCCAAGGCCATGGGCGTGCGCCGTGCCTACTTCTGCGCATCTGACTCTCCCACCTGCCTCTGAGTCTCCCGCCTACGTCGCGTGCGGCACACGGTACACTTTGGTTGAAATTTTTGCAATTTCATTGAACTTTGACGCATGGATGTTGAAATGTTGGCTGCAAATTTCTGTAATTACTAATTTCATTGAAGTTTACAATAAACTGATTATTTGTCACTTCTATATAGATGGCAGCATTGACATCTATGGGATCTTCATCATCCTCAGCAGGTACTTCGTCAACAACTGAACGAAGTCGAAGCACTACTTGGTCATGGTGGGATGAGGTAGATGCAGGGGTGCCATTGAGAGGTGGAGGGGCTCGCCCTTGGAAATGCAAACTTTGCCCTTATGCTCGCACTAGTGGGGCTGATAAAGTGAGAGCCCATCTTCTACATGAGGAGGGGAAAGAGGTGCATTTTTGCACCAATGTATCAATTGAGAAAAGGCAGGAGTTACTTGACCGCATAGCCACTTCTATGGGGAATTCACATGCCAAGAGGACGCCAAATATAGCAGTGGATCCAACAACATGGACTCCAAGGCCAGCAGGGCATGGTGCTTCATGCAGAAGACCACCAGGATTAGTGGCTATGCAGCCTTCTCGTGGGCCATCAATGGCAACAGGTCGTGGTGTTAAACAGAGTTCATTGCACACTTCATGGGAACCAAAGAAAAAAGAGGAAACAGATGCAGCAATGGCACGCTTTTTTTACCATGACCATATTGCATTCAAATCAGCCAGGTCACCTTATTTTTTAAATATGGTGACAAAGATTGCAGAGTATGGACCCACATATAAGCCCCCTTCATCAGAAACTATCAGGACTACATTGCTTCAAAAGGAGAAAGTAGCCATAGAGATTGCAACAGCAAATATTCGCAATCAATGGGCAAGAAATGGAGTGACATTGATAGCAGATGGATGGAGTGACACACGCCATAGGTCCATACATGGTGTTGTTGCATATTCTCGTGGAGATGTATACTTCATTGGTAGTCATGATGCTTCAGAGACTGGAAAGAGTGCAGATGTATTGGCATCCGAGTGGTGCGAGGTAGTGCAGGCTGTTGGGGCAAAAAATGTAGTGCAGTTTGTGGCAGATGGTGAACCTACAAATAGGGCAGCAGGAAACATTTTAATGGCAATGTATCCACATATCACCTTTAGTCCATGCATGGCGCATTGCTTGAATAACTTGTTGAAGGATATTGGAGACTTGCCATGGATTGCATCTCTTGTTGCGAAAGGCAACAAGATTATCACATTTATATGTAATCATCAGTACCTGCATGCTGAGTTTCGCAAGAGAAGTAACAAAGAACTTCTTAAATACTCGGATACACAATTTGCATATAATTTTCTTATGCTTGGTCGATTGCACTATTGCAAAGGTGCAATTTGGGAGCTATTTGCTAGTGATGAGTATGAAAATTGGACTGGGGCTGCCACTGCTACTGCTGTGTTATGTGATGCATATGTTTCTGATAGAGATTTTTGGGATGAGGTTAATCGCACCAACCGAATGGTTGATCCTATTATGCACATGTTGAGGCTTGCAGATGGCATGGATCCATGCATTGGGAAGATCTATGAAGGTATGGATCGCATGATTGAGAGGTTGGAGAGTTTGGAACCAAATGCAGATAGGTATGAGCAGATCAAGGAGTTATGCATCAGCAGATGGAATGAGTATGACTCTCCTATACATGCTACAGCATATGTGCTTGATCCTGAGTTTCAAGGAAAGATGCAAGAAAGAGACCTTGAGGTGGCAAGGCTTGGAACACATTGCTTGCAAGGCTTTATCCCAGCCGTGAAATGCAACGCAAAATTAAAAATCAACTCTCTGTATATCGGCAAACATTAGGGATGTTTGGTACAGAGGATGCACTAGAGGACAGGATAAATATTGGGGCTGCTTTATGGTGGGAGGACTACGGGGCAGAAGCTCCAGAGTTGCAGAGTTTGGCTATTTGTATTCTTAGCCAAACAATTAGCTCTTCTTGTTTAGAGCAACTATGGAGCTCATTCAATCACATTCACTCAAAGAAGAGAAATCGTCTTGGTACAATGAAAACGAATGACCTAGTTTATGTGAGCTCCAATCTTCGCTTGCTAGCTCGTACATCAGTTGCAAAGGCTGATTCTTTTATATGTTGGGAAAAAGATGACAATGATGATGATGGTGATGATGATGGGCAGGATGTTGTTCAGCAGGATGAGCATTCAGGCACAGTGGAGCCATCTTCCATGAATCAGAGCACTTAGTAGCTAGCCTTTTGGAACTTTAGAGTATTGACTTGGAAATTGGAACTCTTCTAACTTGGATCTTTACTATTTAGGCTTTAAAGTTTAGTGCATATTTTGTGTTTTTGCAATGCACACTTGTTGCCAGTTGGACTTATGCAACATTGTTGATTAGAATGTTGAATTATGAATGCGACAATCCATTGCTAGTTACAATGTTTTGAATCTTTATTATTGTTGAAACTTGATTATTATGTCTCTAGAGTCTAATTTCATGAATTATGGTTGATATGATCTCTCTCTCTAGATTCTAAGACAAGTGTTGAGACTCTCTCTCTCTCTCTCTCTCTCTCTCTCTCTATATATATATATATATATATATATATATATACCGTTCCCTCCGTTCCCGTTCCCTCACTTTGGACGTTCCCCCCGTTCCAGGGGGTCCCGTTCCCATTCCCGTTCCCCGTTCCTAGTAACTATGCCCTTAGCACTTGTACTTACACATATATATCTATCTAAAAACCTAAAGGTACTCTCTCGTCATTGTACCTACAAACGGGCTCACTCTCGACTCTACTCTATCTCACTCTCTCTGTCTCTCACTGCGCGTAACGACCCTGTCTTGATCTCCGTACCCAACCCGCCACTACAAACTGGTATCAGAGCCATCAAGTTTTGCACACTTCTCAAGACGTCAAGTGTGAGCTAGGCGAGGAGAAAGTTGAATGTGTTGCAGGCGAGTAGGAAGTGTCACGGGCAAGCTCGACAAGAGAACTTGCAGGAGTTGCAGGAGTCCAGCAGGTCGACAGACGGGTCAGGCAGCTGACGCACTGCTAGGCAGGCAAGTACAGTGGTTGCATGCAAGGAGCCACCAAGACCAAACAAGCTGACGATCGGCGTTGTTCGGGCCCAACAGGTACACATGGGGGGGAAACCAAGCAACAGTTGATGTGGTGTCGAACAGTGATGGCCAAGTCGTTGGCAAACAGGCCACGTGACAGGCTGCTGGGCGGGTCAACGAATCTCATGTCAAGCATCTTTTTTTTTTAGGAATCAAAAATTTTCCCCAAATCTTTTCTTTTACCCCCTTTCCTTTGACGGCATTCACGTGTGGAAGCACAGTTTCCAAATCTGTGCAAAATTGACCTGTGAAATTTGGGGCTTTTCTCGGATTTGGGACTTTAATGCAGAACTAGACAATCTAACTCAAAAATTGCAAAATCAGTGCACATTTGCTAGGGAATTCTGGGGCTTTTCACAATTTAGTGAAATTTTTTCAATTTCACTGAAATTTGTGCACACCGGACCCGAAAAATTTGGAGATTCATCCAGATTTGAAGCGAGCAAGACACAACACTGATATCTGTCTCAGAAATTGCAGGAATTTGTGACATTTTGTCCCCAACATTTGGGCCTTTTCATGTACATGCACAAATTGGGTTGAAATTTACCCAATTTCTCAACATTGATGCACATTGGACCCCATGCAATTTGGGGTTTTTGCAGTTTGGGCAAAATCTGTGCAAATTTTGGGGCTTTTGACCATTCGTGTCAAATTTCATACCTGTGGGTACATGTACAACAGAAAATTGCAGCTAAAATCTGGGATTTCTCATGTAATGTGATGCATATGCCCTTGGAACAACTATAATCATTTGTGGAATGTTGTAGAACATGGTTTGGTGCTTCTGAAAATTTAATTACAGATCTGAAATCTGTGCTTCTACGTGGTCATTTATTGCTGATTGGTACTTGTTTGTACCTTGGTCACTTGAGTGATAGTTTTGGTCCTGCATTTGCTGTTTTTAGATCACATTTGGGCTCAAAAATCATGGCTGGCAGCAATGACAGCAGTAATCTAATGCACATAAAGAAGCTTGAAGGCGCACATAACTTTGCAGTTTGGCAAAAGCAATACTACAATATCCTGTTGCAAAAGAAGCAAGCAATGCTGATCAAAACCAAAGAGGTAAAGCCCGTGGACATGGAACAAGACAATTGGGATGAGTTACATGAGCTTGCACGCTCAACCATAGAGCTATCGATTTCTGATGCCTTGCTGTTCAACATTGAAGGTTTGGATTCTACATATGCTATATGGACTAGACTGGAAGAACTGTATGCACAAAAGAGTGCTGCAAGCAAAGTGTATTGGTTAAAAAAGGTTATGGATTTGCGTATGAAAGAGGGTACAGCAATGTCTACTCACTTGAGTGAGTCTAACTCCATTTTCAGCCAGCTAGTTGCTTTGAAGTTCATGATTGATGAGGAATTCAAGGCTACTTTCTTGCTTTGCACTCTACCAAAGATTAGGGATACATTCAGGACTGCTATGAGCAATTCTAATGTGATCCTTTTGTATGTTGATGTAGAGAGTGCTCTACTTATGGAAGGGATGAATCGGTAGAACAATGCATCCAGCAAGTCTTCCAGTGCTTTGCATACTAGGGGCAGATCACAGCAAAAGGGAAAATATGATAGCAAGGGACGCAGTAAATCACGTGGCAAAGATATTGAATGTCATCATTGTGGCAAGAAGGGTCACTTTAAACGTAATTGCTACAAATGGAAGAAAGAGAAAGGAAAAGGCAAGAAGATAAATGATAGCAAGGAAGAGAAGAAGGACAGTCAGCCTAAGAAGAGCAGTGTAAAAATTGAAGAGGTGAATGTAGTCACTCATGACAGTGATAGTGGGAGTGATGTACTCTTTGTCTCTTCACACTTTGGTGCACATGCTTTACTTGCAGATACGGATGATGACATGCATACCTGGATTCTCGATTCAGGTGCTTCCTTTCATGTCACCCCTCATTATGAGTGGTTCATCGCCTATACAGGGGGTCGACATGGTGTTGTCCATCTTGGGGACAACTATACATGTGACATTTCAGGTATTGACACTGTGCAATTACAATTTCACCATGGCTCTGTCTTTACACTTCAACATGTACGACATGTACCTCAGCTCAAGAAGAGCTTGATTAGCACAGAACAGCTAGATGATGATGATTTTCATACCACCTTTGATGATGGAAAATGGAAGATCTGTAAGGGATCTAGGGTTATTGCTAGAGGTTGCAAGAGTGATATTTTGTATCCACTTCATGTATCTAGTGTGCGTGACCATGTTGTTGCCGTGACCGAGCAACCAAGCGTTTCTTTGTGGCATGGCCGGTTGGGACACATGAGTCAAACAGGAATGAAAGTGCTTTCTCATTTGGGTTGCTTGCCTTGTCTTCGTTATGCTGATTTTGAGTATTGTGATCATTGTATTTATGGCAAACATGCACAGACGTCTCACAAAAAGTCTCTTTCTTTGAAATCTTCTCCTCTAGAGTTAGTACATTCGGATGAAGTGCTTGCCAAGTTTAAAAAATTCTTGGCATTGGCTGAAAATCAAACAGATAAGACACTTAAGTGTCTTCACTCTGATAATGGTGGGGAATATGTGTCCAAGGCCTTTCAGGCATTTTGTGATAGCAAAGGGATAAAGAGGGAACTCACTGCCCCTCACAATCCGCCCCAAAATGGAGCTGCAGAGCGTATGAATCGGACCATACACGATAAGGTCCGTACGATGCTGTCTCGTGCTACATTACCCCATCGTTTTTGGGCAATGGCTGTTATGACAGCCGTTCACTTAATTAATCGGTCACCAAACAGGTCTTTGGGGGGGGGGAGGGAGGAGGGGGGAGTTCCCCAAGAAACGTAGTCGGGCAAGCCACCTTCATATACTCATCTGAAAGTGTTTGGCTGTGAGGCTTTTGTGCACATTCATAAAGAAAAACGCAGCAAACTTGAGCCAAAGTCCTGTATATGCATTTTCCTAGGATATGGTGACAAGGGTGAAATGGGGTATAAATTGTGGGATCCCGAGGAAAGAAAAGAAGTACGCAGCAATGACGTTATCTTCCGGGAAGATCGCATGCACAAACAACCCGAAAAGACTAAGGAGGTACGTAGGGTTGTATTACGGGAAGAAATACCTTTTGGACAGCAAAATGTGCCTGCTGTATAGCAACAAATACCTACTGTAAATGAGCATGTAAATGCAAGAAATGATCAGCCAGCTATTGCCCACGATAATAAGCCACTACATGTGCAGGAATAGCCAGGACAACAAACTGTTAATGCTGATTTGCAAGCTGAAATGCCAGGACAGCATGCTGAAAACGAAAATTTGCAGGAACAGCCAGCAAACAATGACCATTGGGTTAGGAAATCGTCTAGGGCTATTAGACAACCTGACAAATTTTTTCCTGGTGCAAACAATGTGGCTGATTATGTCATGTTGACAGACTGTCGTGAATCGTCTTGCTTTAGGGAAGCAATGGACAAACAGGACAGCAAGAAATGGTATAAGGCCATGTTGTGAGAGATGGAATCTCTTGAGAAAAATGGCACTTGGGACTTGGTGCAGTTGCCTAAGGGGCAGAAAACACTTCCATGCAAATGGGTTTACAAGATGAAGGTCGCTTCTGGTTCCTCCCCAAAGTAAAAGCAAGATTGGTTGCAAAGGGATACAAGCAGGAGCATGGAATTGACTTTGATGAGATTTTCTCTCCTGTAGTCAAGATGACTACATTGAGAACCATTTTGGGCTTGGTTGCAGCTGAGGATATGAAGCTCATATAGATGCATGTAAAGACTACGTTTTTACATTGTGATCTGCATGAAGACATCTATATGCAGCAGCCTGAAGGGTTTGTTGAACAAGGAAAAGAAAAAATGGTATGTAAACTCAAAAAGAAGTTTGTATGGACTAAAACAAGCACCAAGAGAATGGTATCATAAGTTTGATACATTCATGCAGTCCCAAGGCTTTCATAGAAGTCAAGTGGATAACTGCTTGTACACCAAGAAGGCAGCAAATCACAGCCTCATTATCTTGGTTTTGTATGTTGATGACATGTTGATTGCTGGCAGGGATACTCATGCCTTGGATTCATTGAAGCAAAGTCTTCATGGCAGCTTTGACATGAAGGATCTTGGTAATGTAAATCACATTCTTGGCATGCGAATACTCAGAGATAGATCGAAAGGCTTGCTCTATCTATCTCAGCAAGGGTATATCTCCAAAGTTTTGCAGCGTTTCAATATGGAGGGTGGGAAAACAATTGGGGTTCCCTTGCCTCCATGTGTGAAACTTAGTGTAGAGGACAGCCCTACATCTGATGATGAGAAGGCTGAAATGGCCAAGATACCATATGCTTCAACTGTTGGCAATTTGATGTATGCTATGGTTGCTACACGTCCTAACATTGCCTTTGCAAAGGAAGTGGTTAGCAGATACATGGCAACCCCTGGCAAGAAGCACTGGGATGCAGTGAAAGGTATTATGAGATACCTTAAAGGCACAAAGGAGTTGTGCATCTGCTTTGGAAAGCAGAAGGCATCTGTTGTTGGCTTTACAGATGCAAACAATGCTGGTCATACGAACTGCAATAAGTCAACTTCTAGGTATGTGTTTACTTTCACAAGAGGAGCAGTCTCTTGGATCTCCAAGCTACAAAAGTGTGTTGCATTCTCTACTATAGAGGCAGAGTATGTGGCTGCCACTCAGGCATGCAAGGAGGCTTTATGGCTTTCACGTCTGGTGGGAGAGCTTGGCATCTCAGAGTTACCTGTTCTCCATTGTGATAGTCAGAGTGCTATCATGCTAGCACGGAATCCTATCTTTCATGCAAAGACTAAGCACATACAGGTGAAGTACCACTTCATTGGAGATGTAGCTAACAGCAAGAGCATTGAGCTTGTCAAAGTGCATACAGATGATAATCCTGCAGACCTTCTCACAAAGGGTCTTCCAGCAAAGAAGTTTGCTCATTGCCGGACAGATGATGGGAGTTGGATAGATATATGTATTTCAGCTTTGACTTAGCTAATTCTTTTCTCCTCTTCAAGCACATTGCCTTTAGGTGGGAGGTTGTTGGAAATAAAGGCCTCGTGCCTTTAAATGTACTCAGCTGTGAACACACCCTTAGCACTTGTACTTACACATATATATCTATCTAAAAACCTAAAGGTACTCTCTCGTCATTGTACCTACAAACGGGCTCACTCTTGACTCTGCTCTATCTCACTCTCTCTGTCTCTCACTACACGTAACGACTGTCTGTCTCGATCTCCGTGCCCAATCAGCCACTACACTAAAAGCCTTGGTGGAGCCTCTCCTTCATGGAAGAAGAATCATCAAGACTGAGCATCCACAATTTCTTCTCCAAAGAGATCTTGTGGGCAAACGTCTTATGCTGGTACAAAGACGCAAGCTTCTTCCACACTTCCGCCGCGATCTTCAACCTGTGAACATAAACAAAAACAGAGTCATGAAGACTTATGAAGAGAAAGGAACGGGCTCGAGAGTTGAGCCGATCCCACAAGGCTGCACATTCCACGGGCTCGAGAGTTGAGCCGATCCCACAAGGCAGCAGCACAAGAAGGAGATGGTATCTCTCTATGGAAGCTCTCCTCCATGCTCTCGGTTAGGCTCTGATACCATGTGAGAGTGCGCAACGGAAGAAGAAACACAAAGAGAGAGAGAGAAGAGAGAGAGAGAGAGAGAGAGAGAGAGAGAAAGCAAAAAAATGAAGGAAGAAAATTTGCACTGACTGAAATGAATGCTGAATACAAAGGTGTAGACTGATCAGTCCCTGCACGCAGCCCGAAGCGTCAATGAGGGCACCAAATCAGGCTGGAAACAGTGGCAGCACCAAAGCCGGAGTGGGAAAGGAGGGAGAGTGTGCTGAAATCTGCAAGACAGTGAATGGGACTGATGGGGGGGCTGCTATATATAGCTCCCCAACCTCAAAACTGGCCGACCTAGCCTGAAAGTGGCCGACCTGCCCTAAAAGTGGCCACCAGCCCATAAGGGGGCTAAAACAGGCGGATAGCCACCCGAGAAGGGAATGCACAACAAAATCAACAACACATAAATTGACAGAGCCCCTCTGTCTCCTGCCAAACTCTGACAGGAGCTCACAGCCAGGAGATGACAGACTGACAATGAAATAGAGCAAGCTAACAGATCTAAACTTGCATGTCCAAGGAATGCCAATCTCTAACACCTCCTCCTCCCCCTCCTATGGAGGATCAAAGGAAATGGGATTCAAAGGATGCTTAGACACTTTCTTTGATAGCTTTGTCGGTGAAAAGGGCTATCATTCCGCACATTCGGTCTTGCAAGACCTCAAATTTAGCATGGGACATACTTAAGTATATGTTTGTTGCCCACAATGCGGCCATGATCTCCTATCTTCGCAGCAAAGAGTTGGCAAATGTAAACATGGATGAGGGTGATAGCATGACAAATCACCTTACTTATATACAAGATTTGTGTGAGCAATTGCTCAATGTTGATGAGATTATTCAGGATGTTGAATTGGTAAACATCACACTAGAATGTCTTCGAGAGTCATACCTTGGTCTTCACACCTCTTTGATGTTGTCATTTTGGGGGGGGTGGGGAGCGGCCAACAACCCCTTACATTTGTGGAGTTGAAAGGCCTCTCGCTACAAGAGAAACAAACTTGAAAGAATGTTGCTTTGCGTTCAAGTGATATGGCTATGCTTTTGAAGTTTAAAGGCAAGGGTAAAGCTAGACAAAATGCACAAAATCATCAAAAGAGTGATGCTATACAACCATCAAACAAGGCTGTCCAATACTCAAATAACTCTAAAAAGAAGGAAAAATGTCGTTAGTGCAATAAGCTCAGCCACTATATTGATGAGTGCTGAAAGAGATTGGCCAAGGAGAAGAAGAAAGACTCTAGTTTGGCTGTCCAAGAAGCATCAGCCAACAAATCAGTAAATGGTGATGCTTTAGCCAACTTGGTAGAGGAGGATTATGCATTTCTCACATGCAGTTATGATTCTTCTATGGCTGTTTCAACATTTAGTGTTGCTGAAACATAGCAAACATGGTATTTTAACAGTGGATCTTCAAAGCACATCACTTCCAAGAAGTGCTTATTTACTTCTTTGCATTCGGCCCCTGCTAGGAAGTGTGTCACATGTGTGAATAGCAACAATTATGATGTTTGTCGCATTGGGAGACAGTCACAATTATTGTTGCAAATCATTCAAACTTCATGCTTCTAGATGTATTATTTGCACCTAGCATTACAAAGAACTTGTCTATTTCTACCTTCAATAAGCATGGCTTTCAATTATCTTTGAAGATGACAAATGTATTGTCAGAGATAGAGAGATGGCCTATGCACTCAATGTTGGGGGTAAAGGCACCTCTGCCTAGCCGCCCGTGTATTACTACACTGGTAGTACCCGCCACATGCACACTGCAAGTGACGGGCGCCCGTCACCGTCACTTTATTATTTATTCTTTTAGTGACAGTTTGAATAAAGGAAAGCCCGGTCACACATTGTGGTTGTTGGAGTTCCCATTTGTGTTTCTCTCTCTTCTTACTTTTGCTCTCCACCATAGCTCACTTCCAAGCAAGCTTCAATCCTTCTCACCTTTCAACTGGTATCAAAGCTTGGCTTCCCGACTTTCCGAGCTTGGTTCATGGCATTCTCAACTTCTATTCAAATACCTACAGCAGTAGATCTCCTTCCCGGCAGCCATAGCCGACCTTCCCGAGCTTTCGTCACTCCCCGGCTTCCCGAGCACCTTCCGGGCCTATTAAGGCACCCTTAGGGCATTGTTACAGAGGTATTGAAGTATTCTTTCAGTGCTTTTATTCAGTTCTCAGATTGCAGTCAATCAAGGCAGTCATAGCTCGAACCCTTGGAGCTTATATCTTGCTTCCCCTTGCATTTGGGCACTTGAGGCTTGTTGTGTGTCTCCTTGGGCACCCCCTAGAGCCTCTAATCATTGCCATTGAGGCCACGTGGATGTACAGCAGCAGAAGAACACATCAGCAAATTTGCGCCATTTCTAGCTGATTCTTGGACAGCATAACACAGCAGCACACCTACTCCTTAGTGATGGCTATGTCATGCTTCTTTAGGCTTGGCAATGCACTTGGCTATGGTCTCTAACATGTGTTGAAGCCTCCTTGATCATTGGCATTGGATTTGGGTCTAATCGCTACATTCCTAGGATTGTTTACATTAGTCCTACAGTCATGTTATGCAGAAGTAACATTGGCATCTAATGCTATACTTGTTTGGGCACTTCTACTTAACCGGTTTGGTACCTATTGATGCCTGATTGTTTGGGGCATGCAAGGCACATGTTATGCCATCATTTTGGCCTGATTTGTTTGCTGAAAATACTCAGTTTTAACAGTAAATCTTTGCTGTAATAGAGTGGGCTGAAGCTATCTTACATGCCTTTCGTTATGCCTATTGGTTTCAAGCTATGTCTTTGGGATATGCAATGAAGTATTGACCTTCGGGATACAACATCGAGCTTGTCTTTGGTTCCAGATCTTCGTTTGAGCTTGAGCTCGGCTTTGGAATGCATTTGATGCACCGTCTTGGATGTACATATGACATGTATGTTACCTATGTATGACTAGTCTTGACATGCTTGGCCTATGTCACTACTACATGCTAGTTACATTGTTTGGAGCCGTTGCTACTAGCCTTGTCTTGGCTTGCATTTGGATTCCTGGAACTTACTTGGGACATTTTCTTGGCTTGCCAAAGTTGTATTTGGGATACAGTTGATATCTATGGATGCTGTAATTGGAGGCTACAAAGCCTATATACTCATGATGTCTTATTGATGCTTGGTCTTGGACCTTCCGTCACTGGTGCTATCATATGCCTTTCTTGAGCTTCTTGGCTTGATCCATACTGCTTTTGTGCCAATGGGAGCATCTTTGGATGCTTGACAAACATTAAGCAAGTGGTTTATGCTATTGATCCTTGAGTCTTCTGAGACTGGGATCTTCTTCACTTGGATGTTGCATGGTTGATATGCCGTGGTCTACATACATGTACTTGCACTCCCTAAGCATACACCTCCTTGTGTCAAGTCTTTGCCAGTGTTGTGTACACTTTGCCCTATTACATAGGGGATGTGCCGGCTTACTGACGGATACGTTTGACATACTTGGGTGTTTGCTTGATATCCGTATGACTATCACATGCTGATTTATGCCCGCTTGATGCTTGTTATGCTTTGACAGTCAGTGGCTGCCTTGGTGCATTTATTTTGCCTACAGTTTGCTTTCATTGTACCTAGCTGTAATTTATTACAGCAAGCAATTATACATGGACTGACGTGGAATTTTCATGTTGAATCATCCTGATTTTATGTACTTTTGATGGTACTTGGTGGGCAGCATCATTAGCTATGAGTTTGTGGTCATTTTGCCTTGGTTTTGGTGGTATTTTGGCTAGCAATTTTGAACTGTCTACACCATTTTGGACTGCAATATGGCATCTTCTTCCACTGACACCGCTATCTTCAATATCACTAAGCTTGATGGTACGAATTATGCCTATTGAAAGAGCCAAGTTTGGAAGGTATTGGTGCAGAAATCTCAGATCAAGCCTCTAAGGATGCATAGCGAGCAGCCTGAAACTGACTGATGACGAATGGGATGAGCTTGATCACTTATGCAAGTCCACCCTCATCTTGTCTCGCACTGAACAAGTGCATTACAATGTAGTTGAGGAAGCACAGAGTGCTTGGCAGCTTTGGAATAAAATTAAGAACCTCTATGACAAGAAAAGTCCAACAAGTCAAATGTATTGGCCGAAGCAGCTTATGGACCTGCGCATGAAGAAGAATACGACAATGTCTGCTCATTTAAGGGAGTTCCATGCTATTCTCCAAAACTTGACTTCGCAAGGTATTACCTTTAATGATGAGGTTACTCAGTTGTTTTTGCTTGGGACTCTGAGTGAGTCATGGGATAGATTCTGCATTGTCTTATATGCTCCTACTACTATTTTGAACTTTCCTGATATAGAGAGTGCTCTTCTGCAGGAAGAGATTAACCGTAAGAACTTGAATGCCTCTCGTATATCGCATGCTTTGACTATTAGAGGCAGATATGGTACTAAAAAGAATGACCGTGGCAATAGCCGTAGCAAAGTCTCGAAGAAGTCTAGGTCTAAGTCGCATGGTAAGTCGCACAGCAAGTCTCATGGGAGAAATGCTAATGTGACATGTCATCATTGTGGCAAGAAGGGTCATATACGTCCACAGTGTCATGAGTTGCGCAATAAGAAACGCAAAGAGAAGGGAAAAGACAAAGTACAAGAAAAGTCCTCAGATCGCAACATTATGCCTGCGAAATCCAATGTGAAAATCGAGGAGATAAATGTCATGCAGACTGATGACTCCAATGGGGAGTACATACTTGCAGCTAGTTCTTGTGATGCTACGTCGTTGGCCAAGGTTCACTCTATGTATGCGCAATGCTGGCTTTTGGATTATGGTGCTTCATTTCATGTTACACCATGCCGTGCGTGATTTCACTCCTACCGCACTCTCTCTGGTTCAGTTCGCTTGGGTGATGACAGGTCACTTGCTATTGTTGGCATTGGGGATGTACGACTATAGTTCTCTACTAACAATACTTTTCTGTTACAGGATGTACGTCATGTACCTACTGTTACACGTAATCTTATGTCTGCAGGGCAACTTGATGATGTTGCGTTTCATGTTTCATTTGGAGATTCTGCCTGGAAGATCACCCGTGGCAGACTGGTGCTTGCTAGACGTACCAAGGCTGGCAGCCTCTATCCTCTTATAGTTGATGGGTCCTGTGTTGACCATGTTCTGTCAGTCAGTTCCATTCCACATGCATCTCTTTGGCATGCTTGTTTGGGCCATATGTCCTTAAAAGGAATGAAAATACTTTCTAGTTTGCAGTACTTATTGCCCCTTAACTATGTATGTTTTGATTCATGTGAGCATTGTCTTTATGGCAGACAAACTAGGAATACGCATAAGTCTGGTAGGACACGCATGAGTGAGCCCCTGGCATTGGTACATTCGGATGTCTGTGGGCCCATGCCCTGTCAGTCTATGGGTGGTGCAAAGTATTTTGTGACGTTCATTGACGATTTTTCACGTAAATTCTAAGCTTACCCCATTAAGCTTAAGTCAAATGTCTTATCTTTGTTTCAGAGGTGGCTTACATTGGTTGAGAACCAGACTGGGCATAGGCTGAAATGCCTTAGAACTGACAATGGGGGAGAATATGTGTCACGTGCTTTTGAGCAGATATGTGACGAGAGGGATACTAAGCGTCAGTTGACCGCCCCCTATAACCCACCCCAAAATGGTTTGGCTAAGCCGACGAATAGAACCATCCAAGAGCATATACGTAGTATGCTTAGCCATACAGGCTTACCACAGAGCTTTTGGGCTGAGGCAATCAGTACAGCTGTGCATGTCATAAATAGATCACCTTCTAGTAGTTTGGATTTTCAAGTTGCAGAGGAGGTATGGATTGGAAAACCTCCGTCTTATGCGCAGCTACATGTCTTTGAATGTGAGACATTCTGCCATGTGGCCAAAGATAAGCATACTAAGTTGGATCCTAAGAGTGCCAAATGCATTTTTCTTGGCTATGGAGATGCATGCGAGATGGATTACCGCCTCTGGGATCCGCAAGCGCGGAAAGTCATCCACAGCCATGATGCAGTCTTCCATGAAGACAAGATGCATAGGCAGCCTGAGAAGGTAGTAGAGATACGCAAGGTTATATTCCAAGAGAAGCCACGTGCTCCTGCACAGCCAGTTGGATAGCCTACAGCAGCAGTTGGTACACATAGCCAGGGTATTGAATAGAATGTTGCACATGTAGTAGAGCCTGCGGTGAGACGATCTACTAGAGCTACACGTCCACCTGATAGATTTGAGCTCTCGATGCATTATGTCTTAGTTACAGATGCAGGAGAGACTCTCACCTATGATGAGGCTATGCGCAAGGGTAACAGTCACTCTTGGGAGAGGGCTATGCAGTCTGAGATAGACTCTCTGCATAAGAATATGACTTGGGATTTGGTTGCCTTGCCTCAGGGCAAGAAGGCTTTGCCATGCAAATGGGTGTGGTGTACAAGCTGAAATGTACCCCAGGAAACCCCAAGTCAGATTATAAGGCAAGACTTGTCACTAAGGGTTTCAAACAAGAGCATGGAATTGACTTTGATGAAGTCTTTTCTCTTGTGGTCAAGATGACCACCCTAAGCTTGGTTTTGGCCTTAGTCGCGTAGCTTGATATAGACATGTATCAAATGGATGTCAAGACCGCATTCTTGCATGGGGATTTACATGATGAGATATACATGGAGCAGTCTAAGGGCTTTGCAGAACCTAGCAGGGAGCACCTAGTGTATAAATTGAAGAAAAGTCTTTATGGCTTGAAACAAGCACCTAAGGACTGGTATCATAAGTTTAATACCTTAATACAGTCACAGGGCTACAGTAGAAGTGCTATGGATCCGTGTCTTTACACGAAGAAAGCCCGTAATGGCTCATTGCTTATTTTGATACTTTATGTGGATGATATGCTGATAGCAGGAACAACTCATGATGAGCTGGATGCTCTTAAATCTCAGATGAAGAAGAGCTTTGAGACGAAGGATTTGGGACAGGCCTCACATTCTTGGTATGCGTATTAAGTGCAACAGGCATGAGAGACTACTCTACCTCTCACAGAGGGAGTACATTCATAAAGTCGAACGTTTCCGCATGCAGGACGTGAAGCCTATTGATTATCTATTACCTTTTTATGTGAAGGTTTCACAGGCTGACTATCCGCAGACAGATGAGCAGAGGGCCAAGATAGCCAAGATCCCTTATGCATCAGCCGTGGGCTGTTTGATGTATGCCATGATAGCCACTCATCGAGATATTGCCTTTGCAATTGGTGTTGTGGCACGCTATATGGCTACACCTGGCAAGAAGCATTGGGATGCCGTGAAGAGTATCATGAGATATCTCAAGAGCATAGCACATATGTGTATTTGCTATGGCAGCCAGGATATAGGAGTTGTGGGGTACACAAACTCTAATTATGCAAGACATGCAAATAGTAGGAAGTTCACTTCTCGCTATGTATTCACCTATGCTGAAGGCTTGCAAGGAGGCCATATGGTTAGGCCGTTTGGTTCATGACCTTGGGATTGATGCAATACCTATGCTGCATTCGGATTCTATGAGTGCTGTTCAGCTAGCCAAGACTCCGGTCTTTCATGTGAAGACGAAACACATTGAGCTGAGGTATCACTTCATACCTAGGGTCGTGGAGGACAAGTTTGTTGACCTTGTCAAGATCTCCACTATCGAAAATCCTACAGATCTGCTCACGAAAAGCCTCACTACTGAGAGCTTTGACTTCCTCAAGAGATTGATAGGCGTTGGATGAGATGACGTTTTTCCTTATCCTGTTGTACATGTGTACATTGTACTGTCTTTTCTTTTTCTTTTCACTCCTCACTGGGGCAGATTCACCGTTAAGTGGGAGGTTGTTGGGAGCAAAGGCACCTCTGCCTAGCTGCCCATATATTACTACACTGACAGTACTCGCCACTGCACACTGCAGGTGGCGGGAGCCCGTCACCGTCACTTTATTCTTTATTATTTTAGTGACAGTTTGAATAAAGAAAGGCCCGGTCACACATTGTGATTGTTGGAGTTCCCATTTGTGTGTCTCTCTCTCTTCTTGCTCTTGCTCTCCGCCATAGCTCACTTCCAAGCAAGCTTTCACTCAAGCTATCTGGCACCCTATACAAGGGTCTATTCTTGTTATGCACTTATGACCGACAATCTCATGATGCTTTGGAAGTCACTCCTCTCATGCCTGCTATGCAGAATACGGAGCTTTGGCATGTCATTATGGACATATGAGCTTTGGGAGTTTGATGACCCTTTAGATTGTGTTTTTCGTTTTGTGTTTTGCGCTTAGGGTTTGAGTTTTGCTTGTCTCTCTTTGAGTCTTTGTGTTTTAGTTTTGGTCATACATGTTGTTTCCTCAATGCAAGCCCTAGCCCTAGCAATTGGATCTTCACAAGGGCTATAGACGTATCTCCTCCAGCTGTATCTCTCCAACCAGCACTTGGAAAACAAGTGAGTAGGGCAAGCTGCCAACTTGGCCTAAATGGAGGCAAGAATGCAATAAAATACTACAGTCGACCAGCAAAAAACTGGCCGACCTGATCAAAACCAGCCAACTACTGCACAAAGGAGTAAAATAATCAGCATTCAATCCTCCAACTGCCATGTGGCATCATTGCCTGCTTGGCAAGCTGCCCGTATAATGTGTCTGCTGAAAATGCCCACTAACTCACAAGAATAATACCCTCCCAAAGTACCTCCGAGAGAACTGACTACACCAAGGGTAAACTAAGAAATGCTAGTCTAGGGGATGAATAATCTCTAATACCCCCTCTCAGATCTTGGACGCAGCATAAGGCTCAAGGCTCTTGACTGCTATCGTAGAAGAAGCTGAGGAAGCATCTTCATAAACAAATCTACAAAATTATCCTCCACCTTGCAATAAATTACATCAATGGTCTCATCCAAGATCTTCTCCCAAATGAAATGGTACTAAATCTCAATGTGATTTGACCTAGCATGAAACAGTAGGTTCCATGCCAAAGAAATGCAACTCATTGTCGCGATGAAGGATCGTAGGACCTCACTAAGGACAGCCAAGCTCCCCTAGTAACCTCCAAAGCCATACCATCTCACAGGTGGTAGAAGACACCACTCTATACTCGGCCTCTGCAGAAGAAAGGGCAACAGCTGGTTACTCCTTACTACTCCACGAGATAACACCTACACCCAAAGTAAAACAATATCTTGTCATTGACCTCTAGTGGTCAACATCTCGGACCCAATTTGAATCTGTCCAACTTATAAGAACCAAAGGGGAATCTTGAGTACCTACTAGATAATGAATACCAAGATCAGGGATCCCCCTCAAAAATCGCAAAATCCTCATAGCAGCCTGCCAATGTACCATCTTGGGTTCACTCATGAACCCGGCCAGTAGACCTACAAGCAAGCACAAATCAACCCAAGTATTAAAAAGCCAAATCAAGGACCCAATCAACTACCTGTAGTGGATAGCATTCACTATCAGAGAATCTGCATGGGTTGTAGCCTTCCAGCTCGGATCCATAGAAGTAGAAATGGCCTTACACCCCTCCATCTCAAACATGGCTAAAAGCTCTTACACGTATTGCTACTAGGAGATGAAAATCCCCCCAGAGTCTGGTAAATCTCATGGCCTAAAAAGAAATGAAGAAGGCCCATATCCGTCATCTCAAACACCTCATGCAGTGCCGACTTAGTCTTCTTGACCTTCTCAACATAGGCACCTATTAAAATAAGATCATCCACATAAAGCACAAACAACGTGTGCCCTCCGACTGAGATATGGACATACAACTGGGGATCGAAAGAGGAACGTCGATATCCCAACTTCCCTTGGAGGAACGAGTCTATCTTCTCATTCTAAGCACGGGGAGTATGTTTAAGGCTGTATAGGGCCTTCTTCAACCTACACACCTTGCCATTTGAGGAAAATCCAAGAGGCTCCTCAACATAGATCTCCTCCTTCAAATCGCTATTTAGGAAGGCAAACTTCACCTCAAGCTAATAAACCGGCTATCTCTTATGGCTAGCTAAGGCAAGAACGACTCTAACAGTAGCCATCCAAGCTGTAAGTGCAAAGGTGTCATGGAAATCCACCCCTGACCACTATGCGAAGCCCTTCGCAACAAGCCGCATCTTGTGCTTATCCAAAGTACCATCACTATGATATTTGGTCTTGAATACCCATTTAACACCAATCACCTTCCTATGAACGAGCCGAGGCACAAGATCCCAAGTGCCATTCTGCTCAATAGCATCCAATTCCTGCTCCATAGCCTTCTTCCAATGCTATGACTGCAAAGCCTCCTTTATGAAGGTGGGCTCCCTATCCTATAGGGCACAAATCATCAAACAATAGTTAGTACAAACAAGCTCACTAGCATGTATCTAGTTCTTCTGAGACCAACACGGACAATCTTGGGACTACCACTCCTCAAGGACTCCCTCAATCCCTAAATCACAGTGTGTCTCATGCCCAATGAGAAGGAGGCCGGATCTCTCCTTGGCAGGCACCATCTACAGAAGGAGGCCGAATCTCTCCTTGGCCGGCACCATCTACAAAAGTCTTTGAAACATCCACCGCCACTGGCTCCGCGGTGGAAGCCGATGGTGAAGTAAAATCCTCATCCGAATATGAAGCATCTCCACGAGGCATAGGCTCCAAGGGTATTGTCATTGGCACCCAACTATCTCATGGATCTCCAAGCACGAGGTGCTCCTCATTCCCCTCTAAGGCTGGAACTTCCATGAACCAAACAACTCGACTCATGTAGACATCCTGCTTAATGGGATCGTACAAACAATAACCCTAGGATGAGTTGTAGCCCACAAACACCTGTCTTCGGAAGCTACTTCAAATTTATCACATTGTGTCTTCGGAATGTGGATATAGGCATCACACCCAAAAACCCTGAAATGAGAAACATCAAGCTTAGACCCAAAATACACCTAAAAGGGTATCATACCAACAACGGCTGAAGTGGAGGATCGATTAGGGATGTAGATTGTAGTAGCCACAACCTCAACCCAAAGACATTGAGGTGTCTGTCTATGCTCCATCATGGTGCGAGCCATCTCAATCACACTTCGATTCTTCCACTCCAATATGTCATTCTCTTGAGGCATATTTGTGTTCGCAAACTCTTGGTAGATACCATGATCTACACAAAACCTAGCAAGCTTATTAGAAACAAATTCTTCTCCCTTATCCGATCGTAATGTCTTCAGTTTCCAGGCTAATCGGTTCTCCTCAAAGAGTAACCAATCCTTGAAGTGGGAGAAAGCGGATTTCAACTGCAAAAAATATGCCCATTTCATCTTGCTAAATCTTCCACAATCAACATGAAATACAAGCTTCCCTTACAAGACTCCGTCCTCATAGGTGCACACAAATATGTAGATACAAGCTCCAAGGGTGCTAAAGACCGCCTCAAAGCCTTGGTGAAAATGGCATCACGATGTTGTTTCCCATGAATGCAAGATACACACGGCTACTGGCTTACCACAATGTCCCGAACAAGCTGTCCCCTAGAAGCCTTCCGAAGGTAATCATAATTTAGGTGGCCAAACCAAGCATGTCAAAGCTCGGACTGTGTCTAAAAGGTAAGAAAAAGAGAGATCACACAGATATGCAGATACAAACTCCAAGGGTGCTAAAGACCACCTTGAAGCCTTGGTGGAAATGGCATCACGATGTTGTTTCCCACGAATGCAAGATACACACGGCTGCCAACTCACCACAATATCCCGAACAAGCTGTCCCCTAGAAGCCTTCCGAAGGTAATCATAATTTAGGTGGCCAAACCGAGTATACCAAAGCTCGGACTGTGTCTAAGAGGTAAGAAGAAGAGAGGTTGCACGGATCTATAGATACAAGCTCCAAGGGTGCTAAAGACCGCCTCAAAGCCTTGGTGGAAATGGCATCACAATGTTATTTCCCACGAGTGCAAGATACACACGGTTGCTAGCTCACCACAATGTCCCGAACAAGCTATCCCCTAGAAGCCTTCCAAAGATAATCATAATTTAGGTTACCAAACCGAGCATGCCAAAGCTCGGACTGTGTCTAAGAGGTAAGAAGAAGAGACGTCAAGGCAAAAGGAGACAGCATAGCCGCAAGTAAGCACATATTCTCCTCATAACCGGAAGTAAGCACATGTCTCAATCCATGATCAAGAATCCGAAAGGAAACCTCGTCAAACTCAACCAAGAGGCCAAGGGTACAAATCTTGTGTGCCAAAAGCAAATGGTAACCCAAGTATGGCACATAAAGCACCTCTAAAGTATAAGCACTACCCTACACATCTGGAATAAGCTACATATTACCCCTCCCTTGAATAGGGATAGAAGAGCTATAGCCGATGAGAATATGTCCATACGAAGGCTGAAAATGTGCAGCACCTGCTACAGAAGGAGTCACGTGCTGAGAGGAACCACTGCCAACAATCCACTCACAAGGGTGTGGAGCTATCAACACAACATCAAAAGCCCTAGGGGTCGATGTCTCAATCACCTCTAGGTGGAGGAAGGCAATGGATGAGAAAGTAGCCACTACTCCTTAATCCTTTGAAGACTTCTCCTTGTTGGGGCAATTCTTCCTCTAGTGACCTAACTTGCCACAAATGTGACCAAGGAAATCCTTCTCTTTATCCTTTAATTTGTCCTCCTCTTTTTGGTCCTTCCCCTTCTTTTGAGAGGATTGATCTGTCAATGTCTCAATTTGGAAGCATTTTGTCCTTTCAATTGCTCCTCCTAGTCCAAAACCATAGGAACCAACTCTTCCAACGAAGAGTCTCTATCCACCCTAAAGCAATTGAGGCGAAGTAAAATACAGTTAATCAGGGCGGTAACTGAGAAAAAAGATTTATTGCCATGTCCTTCGAGGTAATCACCTTCCCTACGTTTTGAACCTGTAGCTCCAATTGCCGAAGCTTATTAACATGCTCCCGTAGAGAAGAAGACTTGTTAGGACTCAAAGTCCTCATCTAAACCTCCAGCGACACCCGCTTTATCACGGTCATCCGATTGTACATCTAATCAAGCTCCAGCCATATGTCCCAAGCCACAATCAAGTACTCAATGTGAGCAATGATGACTGGAGTACAAGAGAGAAAGAGGAAAAAAAAAATACGAGTATTCAATTTGTCCCAATGCGCCTATACCTTCATCAACTCAACTTTCTCATCTCAAGAAAGCTTGGAGGCATCAAGAGCTATAGGACGGTCTATAGCCTCGATCACAAGCTCTGCCAAATCATAAGACTCCAAGATGGCAAGCATCATGACACGCCAGATGCGGTAATTCTCCCCATCAAGCTTTTGATCTGAAGGAAGAGTTAGCAACATGGGGACCTTGCGGTCCATAATAGCCTAAAACTCCATGTCAATTTCAATCGACATTGTAACGCAACCTTTCCTCCTCCACGACCAGCAAGGATCTGCAAAAAACAGCAACTTCACTTCTTCTCTGCACACAACCTTCTCACCACAACCTCCAAACATTGAAAACTCAAACTTTTGTCGCAAAGAATCCTCCGGATCAAGTCTGCCCATGATCAATCAGCCCTTCTATGCTACCCCAATAACATATCAGAGTGTAGCAAATACGGAAGCATATAGAGAAGACTGAAAGAAAATGAACACAAGAGAAAGGGAGAGAGAAAAGAGACACAAGAACCTAGAAATCTACAATTAATGAATGCTGAAATGAAGAGGGCAGATATACAAGGGCCGTAGATGTATCTCCTTAAGCCGGATCTCTCCCCCCAGCATCTGGAAAACAAGTGAGTAGGGCAAGCTGCCAGTTGGCCCTAAATAGGAGAAAAGAATGCAATAAAATACTATTGTCGGCCAGCAAAAAACTGGTTGACCTGATCAAAACCAGCCGACTACTGCACAAAGGAATAAAATAATCAATAATCAATCCTCCAACTGCCACATGGCATCATCGCTTGCCTGACAAATTGCCCATACACTATGTCTACTGAAAATGCCCAATGACTTACAAGAATAATGAAATAATGCCCTCCGAGAGAACTGACTACACCAAGGGTAATCTGAGAAATGCTAGTCAAAGGGATGAATAATCTCTAACATCGTCCTATTTCTTGTTTCAAGGCTTCAAGGTTTCATTTCACGCTTCGTTTCCTTAGCTACCTTAAAGCTTCAAGGTTTTGAAAAAATTATTTATAATAATCAAAGTCACTATATATTAGTAATATTAGAAGAAAAATAGATCCATATATAGAATTATTAGAGGAAGAAAATAGATCCATAAAATGAAAATATTCACTCAGCTAGATCATAGGGTCTAAAGTCCAAAACCTAAAATCAAAACACCCATTTCCCTTACTGATTTAGAAATTAGCATTCATGACTCACAAATCAAAACGCATAGGCTGCAACACACATATAATACATAATGTAAAGTGAAAGTAGAAACTAACGTTCATGAGTGAGAACCTTATGGGGACACATTTTCACTTGACCTAGAGACCCAAGGTGGAGCAGTGTGTGAAAAGAGGTGAAGGTAGAAGAGGAAGAGATGAGGTGGAGATGGAGGCGGTAGTGATGGGGCGTGCAAGGAGGAGGACATAGAAAACATGTGGATTGTAATAGAAAAATAGCCCACATGTTTTTTTTATAAAAGAAAGACTTTAAAGAACTTTTTTGTTTTGCGACCCTATTTCGCAAAACGAAACAAAGTACAAAGAGATGAAGGAGGTGATTGGGCAAGATCTATCATCACAAAGTTTCATGAATTAGAGACTAGAGTTTAAAAAACAATTGCAAGGCCATATAGGTCTAAAGAGTTGAAACTAGAGTCATGTATTGAGTGCTCCAAAAAGATACATCAATGCCAAATGCTCATGAAAGGACTCAAGATGTATAATGGCAAATGGATTTAGTATAAAATGTCTAAGCTCATAAGGACAACCCATCATTAGGCTCAAACACATCGAAAGGTGGAGAACAGTCCTCTCCTCACAAGAAGAGGCCTCAAATGGCTCATCAAAGTTGCCATCACTTACAACATTCCCATCATCATCATCATACTCAAGCTCCCTAATTGGAGCATCCTCTACATCAATTGCACGTGAAATAGAGGAACTCCCAAAGCCTCACCTCATATAGGTCCTGATGGATGTGGCTAGTGTAGGGCCGGTCTTAGTGCTCACAACTCAAGCAACAACTCAACGAATGACACTCGACCCTCAATCTTCTTCAACTCCATGTAGAGATCCTTGAAGATGGCCTAATGCTCCTCATTTCACTCCTTGTTGACACTCTTCGAGGTAGCCCCACTTAACTTGATCTCATCAACATTCACCTAATTGAAATAAAATGCTAATTTGCATATTTAAAATGTAACTCATTATTTAGAATGCATAATAAGTGGAATACAACTTGTTACTTCTAAGTTCTGACTTACATGTCTATTCATGGGCATCTCATGCATAGTTCCAAGCATATGCAAGTTAGAGTGACAATAAATTAGTCGCTCTAACTGTCGTGTGTTCAACTTGTTTCGGATCCTCATGAGAATCTAACGCACCAACCGAACAATCCTACATTACACAAAAAATTCAAATTCAATGATCACACGACAATTCAGCTTTAGGTGGCAACTTGCAAGTGGGTACTTGCAACTTACCTATGCAAGTATTCTAAGGGCAATCTTTGGATAGTGGATACCTGATATCCAAAAGATTCCCGCCAAAAAATAGGTTTAACCAAAGAGACTCTCTTCCAGTATAGAGTGCTGGAAAAAGCGGTTCCTCTTTGGTCACTATAATTGATGATTTCTTGTAAGAATGTTGCATGTTCGCCTTCATCCAATGACTTCGGGAGGTAGGTATCTCTATCTGCTGCCAACTCTTGATCCATGAAAAGGGGTGGAGCTTTAGAAGTAAGATATAAGAGAACAGCCAATCCGTGGTGGATAGGTCTTTTCATCCACTTCCATCTTTTCTCCCCTAAGTAAAGAATGTTATCACACCTTGGCATGGCATTCAATATGTCAATACTACATTTTATTAAAATTAATTTAGTCATTCGAATTTGAAAATTTAAACTCTTTACTTTAAACTTAATAACTTATGCAAAAACGAGTCTAGTTACCTTGTGTCCTCCACATCTAGTACTTTGCATGCCTTGATCTCCTCAATGGCCTCTCTTATGAACTGCATGAGAAGCCCCAAGGTGGCGCCCTCCATATTAGTCATGTGTAGAATCCTATATAAGGGTTAATAGTGATGACTAGCGCTCATGCATCATTCCAAAATGCCTCTAAAGCAAAGCCTCTAAATGGCTTTCCCCTTCTCCATGCTTCAAAGTGGCTCCTCCTATAGCCATACCTTGAACTCCTCCAAGACCATGGCTTGTTGAATTTTGTTTTGCATGTCATATAGTCGCTCTAAAAGCAACCACATGGCGGCAAAATGAAACTTGAAGGGCTTCTTTAACTCTATGTCACTGTAGGTGCAGTAGATAGCTAAGATCTACAAGTAGAATGTGCCAAGAGGTAAAGAAACAAGGATGTTGATGATACCTCATTTCTTCCGATCACTCCATCCATTGCAAAGTATGGAGCAACCATACTTTGCCCATTTGACACACACGGGCTAAAGAGATTTATTGATTCTCTCTCTTCTCATCTAGCTTCTTAGTCCGTATGTCATTGTAGCTAACACCATACCACCCCTCACATGGACCAACCGCAGCAATAGCTTTGACCATTCTCTTCTGAATATCCACTTGAAGCAAGTGGAATGGAATATTGCACTCAATGATAGTGCATGCAATCTCTATTTCCTCGTTCCTTTGCCTCTCTTTGAGGAATGACAAAGGATCGAAAACACTACCCGTAGCTTCTTGTAGTAAGGCTTGCCTAAACTGCCTTTTGCTTCCAACAGTGGCAGTGGAGTCCGAGGCCATTCAAGTGCATGGGCTAGGAGAAGGTCTTGGAGTAGATGTAGAAGAAGGTGTTTTGGAAGCATCCACTTCCCTGTCAGGGGGAACCACCTTCTCTTGAGCTTTTGTCATACTCGATAACACATAGCCACTTTGATAGGAGAGGGCATAGTACTTCATGATCTCATCACCTGTGAATTGAGGGATGAAAGTGGATGCATGGTTCGAGAGAGTTTCAGTGATCCCCCAAAAACCTTAATGTTTTGGGACAACCTTCAATATCTATAAATAGACAGGCTGCCCACCATTCAACCTAATCCTTTGGTGCAGGTTTCTCACTCTATTGTGCAGATTTCAACCATCAACCACCTACCATCTACTGTCCAGCCATCATCAACTGCAGCCCATCACTACCCAGGCATGTTTTCAACCATCGCCTTGTTGTTTGGAAGTCTCCATCTACTGCATCATCATAGCACCTAATTAGCTTGCATTTTCAACATCTAATGCCAGGCGATAGACTGTTACAATCTCTCCCATCGGACCACTGCTGCAATACCTACGTTTTTGCTATCCAAGAGACCATCTATATCAGCAAAACACCTCTCCTCTTGTAGCCTCAATTCCCTAACATTGGTAATCAGCATTTGGTGTTTCTCGCACTCCGACTGCTGGTCACAGCACTCGGGATCCGCCTCCGGTGGACGTCACTCTCCAACACGGCATTGCTCTACCCTTGGGCATTCTATACACTCTTATATTCATTTACAACATTCATTCACTTCAGAGTTTTTTCTCTCTGTGTTTGAGTTTTAAGTTTTTGCATTTTACATTTTGAGTTTAGGGTTTGAGTTTTGCTTGTCTCTGTCTAAGTCTTTATATTTCAATCTTGGTCGTACATACTATGTTTCCTCAATACAAACCCTAGCATATCTTCACAGGAAGGACATTGATCACCTTGACCATCCTAGATACCTTGGTCAAGTGGATGATGAGCCTTGTCATGCTACTAGTCATCATCATTCCACAAAACTTGCAAGTCTAATGGTAGCAATTTGCATTGCTTAAGGCCTTCACAAGATTTGTGGTGTAGAGACCAAAAGCTTCATAAAGAGGCTTCGGTATTATAGATAGGGATAGGGAGAGGAAAAGGGAGGTAGATGAAATAGAGAGAGAGAGAGAGAGAGAGAGAGAGAGAGAGAGAGGGAAAGGAGAGAGAGGAGGTGAGGGAAAGGGAAAGGAAAAGAGAGCAAGAGGAAGAGGATTAAGGATAGGAGAGGGAGAGAAGAGGAAGAGAAGGAGAGGAGAGGAGAGAAAGAGAAGGTGAGGAAAAGGAATAGGGAAAGGGAGAGCAAGAGGAAGAGAGATAGGGATAGGAGAGGGGGGAGAAGACTCGAGAGGAAGAGAAGGTATTGAAGGTGCTTCAAGCTTGAGCCCAAGAGGGAAATATTGAAGGAGGTGGTTGATTTTTAGATAAAGAGGTGAGAAGGGGGGGCTGTGAAGAAATACCCTAACATAGAAACACAAAAAACACCGTACAACAAAGCATAGACTAATAGAAAAACACAGTTAGGGTTAGGGTAACTCAAAGACAATGAACACAAAGAATGAATGAAATGATATGACTATTGAATATACAATGCTCATGCAGCAAACACACTATATAGTCAATGAATATTGTACCTCGAACTTCTGTATCTCAAGGATCAAGGCAGGATAATGAGCTAGAGAGTGTGTCGTACTCCGAACGAATCCCGAATCATAGCAGGGTAGCCTCCGAATGTCGAATACCAACAAACGCAACCAAGAAAGGCTGAATCTGATGTAGACAACAATGCAAGACAAAGAAAGACTAAAAATGTAAGTGAGGAGAGAGAAAGACTAAAAATGCTGGCTGCAAGAGAGAGAAAATAGCAAACGCAAGTTGCAGGAGAGAGAGACTAAAAACACTAACTTCAGAAAAGAGAAAACAGCAAACGTATGCTGCATGAGAGACGCGCTAAAAACGCAAAAAAAACCAGCAGCAGTAGTCACCATGCTCAAATCAACCCCGAACAATGTGTGGTAGGCTAGAACAGGGGCCAGACTGTTGTAGACAGCAATGGCCAGCTTGGACCGCGATGTCCTCCATGTCCGAGGTGTGGGCAACAAGTTGAAATACTTGAAATCTACAAAAACGAGATTAAGGCTAAATGAAGGGCAACATACCTATTTATAGAAAGTTTGGGCCCTCCCAAGTGGGTTTGTGCTTATGGGATACAAACACTCTCTAAGAATGCATTTCTTTTTAAATAAACAAGATTTTTCCTTAATTAAGCATGTTTCGAGACTGTTTAAGTGAAGCTGATGCAGTTTTAGCTCAACACCCTCTCTCAAGCCCAATAGCAGTGCCACAAGAAGTAGACCAACCAAGCCCTTCTTTTTTTCTTTATCTTTTACCCCAAGGCGTCCCACCCCAAAGCAACCAGAGCATTAGACAAAAGGTGCTTATTGGCTGCCCAATGGCCTACTAAGACTACAAAAGTGATGGTTATCTTACCAAGGGAACCCAAGTAACCACTCCAGAGAGGCCAGAGCATGGGACTAAGACTACAAAAGCGATGGTTATCTTACCAAGAGAACCCAAGTGATCACCCCAGATAGGCCAGGGCATCGGACAAAGGGTGCACGTCGGCTACCCATTGGCCTACCAAGTCCCTACAAAGGCGGATGGAATCAGCTATGGACTTTTTGCTCTTTTTTTTCTTTGGAGGGCTTTGTAGTTTTAATAGATTTAACATTAAGTATCCGTGCCCCAAATGGGAGAGTGATAAGGGATGGTCAAACCCAAAACCTTCACAAAACAGGCACACTATCCCTACCAGTACTAGGTGTCGGTATAAAAGGAAAATGGCTAAGATATGGGTGACACAAATATAATAAATATATGAAGCAAGCAAGACAAGCAAAGCAAGCTAGGAAAAACTACCATGCGCAATACCACGAATATGTTGAATCCAGAGTCGACCACTCCAAAAGACCGAAAAGGAAAAAATGCGCACACGTATTGGGGAGCCCAGTTGAGAGAGATGGAAGTTCGAGGAGTGAGTGTGAGAGTGTCAGCTGGAGAGAGAGAGAGAGCAGAGTCAAGTACGATTCGATAAGAGTATACCAACCAGGTACACAAAGAATAAGATGTATTTATACTTAGGGCACGTAAGGGTACATTCACATGTAGAATGTATGTGTACTATACACGGGGGGTTAAACCAGGCCTTTAACCCAACAACCTCCCACTTAAAGGTCCGATGTGAACCTCTAACTAACCAACTCCCACTAGTCGTATGCAATGCTCGTGTTGAGCTTTGTTTAGACTTTTAGTGAGAACATCTGCAGGGTTATCTTGTATCTTGATCTTGGTCCATGTGAGTTAACCATCTTCCAAAATCTGTCTGATGAAGTGATATCGCACATCTATATGCTTTGTACGTGAATGATACATGGCATTCTTAGCCAGATACACAACACTTTGTCTATCACATCCCAAAACTACAGTACCCATAGACATGCCGAGATTCTCTGCAAGTCTGCTCAACCGTATAGCTTCCTTAGAAGCTTCGGTAGCTGATATTGTCAGAGTGAAGTAGTGCCGAAGCGTAGGACTGAGAGAGAGAGAACGCAGAGAGAGAAGAGAGAGAAAGAGATAGTGGAAGATGAAGATCTGCTGTATAAAGTGTGCTGTATACAAAGATATGCAGATATGTACACGGGCGCAGTGGGCTGGACTGCGTGTCTCCACCTCGACGATGCAACCTGCTGTTCACCTCGAAGTCCGCTGCAGTCTGCACTGTCTCCTGTCAGAAATCTGCGAACAGATACGGAATCTGTGCTTGCCACCAGTCTGTAATCTGCGAGCAAAAAAGTGTGGGAGACTGCTGAAAACCTTGGCTATAAATAGCCAGGAAACAGGGCGAAAAATCAGGCAGGTCGGCTGCATTAAATGCAGCCGACAGGACTGCAGTCAGTCAGACTTCCACGTGGCAGTCCGACTGGACTGTGCAGTCCTAGTCAGGTGATGATCTCTAACACCCCCTCTCAAAGCCTAGGCAAGGCAGAAGCCTGAGGGATCTGGAATGTCTCCGAAGTAGAGCCTGGGAAAGAGCCTTTGTAAACAAATCGACAAGATTGTCCTCCGTCTTGCAGTACTCCACAGTGATGGTCTCATCCAGAAGCTTCTCTCTGATGAAGTGGTACTGGATCTCTATGTGCTTCGTCCGGGCATGAAAAACAGGATTCTGTGCCAAGGCAATGCAACTCTCATTGTCACATTGCAGCAAAGTAGGACGAGTCTGGGAGCAGCCAAGCTTCTCCAACAATCTCCGAAGCCACACAGCCTCACATGTGGTGGAAGACGCGGCCCGATACTCCGCCTCAGTAGACGAAAGGGCTACCGTGGGCTACTTCTTGCTACTCCATGAGATAACACCTGCACCCAAGGTAAAACAGTAACCTGTAGTAGACCGCCTGTGGTCCACATCACCGGCCCAATCCGAGTCGCTCCAACCTGCAAGTACAAGATCTGACCATCTGTCCCTGCGGGATAATGAATCCCTAAATCAGACGTCCCCCTCAAATACCAAAGTATCCTCTGAGCAGCCTGCCAATGCACTGTCTGAGGTTCACTCATAAACCCTGCCAAGAGCCCAACAGCAAAACAAAGATCAACATGAGTGTTGAGGAGCCAAATCAATGATCCAATCAACTGACGATAGCAGGAAGCATCCGCCATGGGAGAAGCTGAATGGGAAGTGGCTTTCCAGTTCGGATCCATAGGAGTAGAAAGGGTCCGACAATCCTCCATCGCAAAAGAAACCAAGAGCTCCTGTACATATCTCTGCTGAGAGATCCCTCTGAGACTGATAAAT
The DNA here is from genome assembly GCF_053477565.2 of Lygodium microphyllum. NCBI lineage: Eukaryota > Viridiplantae > Streptophyta > Polypodiopsida > Schizaeales > Lygodiaceae > Lygodium > Lygodium microphyllum. The sequence goes on from NC_141145.1 coordinate 69,281,700, forward strand.
CTCATGGCCCAAAAAGAAATGGAGTAGACCCAAGTCCGTCATCTAGAACGTCCGATGTAAAGCTGACTTCGTCTCTTGGATTTGCCGTGCATGATCACCTGTGATAATCAAATCATCAACATACAACACAAAAAGCACACAACCATCCTCGGAAGTGTAAACATAAAGCTGCGGATCGGCTTTAGAACGCCGATATCCCAACTAAGAATGAAGGAACGAATCAATCTTCTCGTTCCATGCACGCGGAGCCTGCTTGAGGCCATACAAGGCCTTCTTCAACCTGTAGACTTTCCCATCTGAAGATCCAAAGCCAGGAGGCTGCTCGACATAGATCTCCTCCTTCAAATCACCATTGAGGAAGGCCGACTTTACATCCAACTGGTAGACAGGCCACCTCCTATGGCCAGCCAAGGCAAGAACAGCTCGAATAGTCGCCATACGAGCAGTAGGAGCAAAAGTATCATGACAATCAATCCCTGGGCGTTGTGCAAAACCTTTAGCAACAAGGCGAGCCTTGTGCTTATCCAAAGAACCATCACTAAGGTATTTGGTCTTGAAAACCCATTCGACGCCAATCACCTTCTTATTCGGGGGGCGTGGCACGAGTGACCAAGTGCCATTCCTCTCAATAGCCTCCAACTCGGCTTCCATAGCTTTCTTCCATGGTGCGGACTGTAAAGCCTCCTTCACAGAGGTGGGCTCTCGATCCTGCATAACACGGGTCATTAAACAATAGTTAGAGCAAACAAGCTCCGTAGTATGTGCCTGGTGTCTCCGGGACCGCCGCGGACCATCCTGTGGTCCCCACTCCTCAGGGACCCCCTCGATCCCTGAATCACGGAGTGTCACAGGCCCAACGAGGAGGAGGCCGGACCTCCCCTCGTCGCTCTCCATCAACTGAAGACTCTGGGATATCCACCGGTGGTAACTCCTCGGGGGTGACCGGTGGAACAGTAGACTCTGTGTCAGAAACAGAATCAAAATCAAAAGGCACGGGCTCCAAAGGAACTGTAGCGGGAGCCCAACTCTCCCCTGGATCTCCAAGAACAGGATGCTCCTCACCCGTGGATATGGCCGGAACCTCCACAAACCGCACATCTCGACTAGTGTACACATCCCGCTTGACGGGATCATACAATCGATAGCCTTGGGAATGGGAGCTGTAGCCAACAAATACCTATCTTCGGGAAGTTGCTTCAAATTTATCACAGTGAGCCTTGGGAATGTGAACATAGGCATCACACCCAAAGACCCTAAAGTAAAAAACATCGGGCTTAGCCCCAAAGTAAGCCTCAAAAGGTGTCATCCCATCAACGGCCGAAGTGGGGGATCGATTAAGGATATGGACTGCAGTAGCCAGAGCCTCGGCCCACAGAAACTAAGGTGTCTGTCGGTGCTCCATCATGGTGCGCGCCATCTCGATCACACTGCGGTTTTTCCGTTCAAGAATGCCATTTTCTTGAGGAGTGTTGGTATTAGCAAACTCCTGGTGAATACCTTTATCTGCACAAAAACGAACAAACTCATTAGAAACAAATTCACCACCCTTGTCGGATCGCAAGGTCTTCAATCTCCGGCCTGATCGGTTCTCCTCAAAGAGAAGCCAATCCTTGAAGTGGGAGAAAGCTTCTGACTTCAATGCCAAGAAATAGGCCCATGTCATCCTGCTGTAGTCATCTACGATCAGCATGAAGTATGAGCTCCCACACAAGGACTCGTTCCTCATAGGGCCACATAGATCCGTAGATACAAGCTCCATCGGTGAAGTAGACCGCCGCGAAGCTGTGTGGGGAATGGCATCCCTATGCTGCTTCCCACGAATGCAAGAGACACATGGCTGCTGGCTCACCACTATATCCGGCAACCCTCGAACAAGCTGTCCACATGACACCCTCCGAAGATAATCATAGTTGAGGTGACCAAACCGAGCATGCCATAACTCTAACTATGTCTGAGAGGTAAGAAGAAGAGTAGAGAGGGCGGTGAAAGACTTCAATTTATAGATATCGTTCTCCTCATATCCGAATGATAGAACCTTCCTTGACCCACGATCAAGGACTCGCACCGAATCACTGTCAAACTCCACCAAAAGTCCAAGGGAGTAAATCTTATGAACTGACAGAAGATGATACCCTAAACCTGGTACATGCAAGACCTCGGAGGTATGGGTACCACCACGTCCATCTGGAATAAGCTGCATCTTACCCCGTTCTGCAATAGACACTGAAGAGCTATCTCCAATGAGAACCTGCCCCCACGAAGGTCGCAACTGGGCAACACCATCTGATGAAGGAGTCATGTGCCGGGAGGCACCACTGTCAACGATCCACTCTCGAGCCTGGGGAGCCGTCATCGCAGCATCAGAAGCATTCGGTGAAGAGTTCTCAATGACAGCTAGATGAAGAAATGCAGCTGATGAGGGTGCAGCCACCGCTCCAGAATCCTTCGTGTCCTTCTTGTTGGTGTCCTTCTTGTCTTTGTCAGGGCAATCCTTCTTCCAATGGCCAGTCTTTCCACAAATATGGCATGTGGATTCTTTGTCCTTGTCCTTGTCCTTCTTTGACTTGTTATCCCTCTTCTTCTTCTTTTGGTCCTTCCCCTTCTTCTGAGAGGCTTGACCTGTCAGTGCCTCCGACTTGGAAGCATTTTGTCCCTTTAGTTGTTCCTCTTGGTCCAAGACCATAGGAACCAACTCTTCCCAACGAAGAGTAGACTCTCGCCCCGAAGCAATAAGGGCGGAGTAGAAAGTACCGAATCGTGGCGGCAACTGGGACAATAGTGTGATCGCCATGTCTTCGGAGGAAATTGGCTTCCCCGCATTCTGAACCTGCATCTGAAGCTGTCTAAGCTTGTTGATATGCTCCCGCAACGAAGAAGACTTGTTTACGGACAAGGTCCGCATCTGAACCTCCAAAGAAACCCGCTTCATAAGGGTCATCCGGTTGTACATCTGATCAAGCTTCAGCCATATCTCCCGAGCCCCCGTCAAGTGCTCGAGTAAGCTATCATGGCTGGAGTACAAGACAGAAAAAGAAAGGAACGAATCCTAGCATTCAGTTTGTCCCAGTGAGACTGAGCTTTGGCCAACTCCGCACGAGCATCGGAAGAGAGTTTGGACTCATCTCTTACCGAGGGCCGGTCGATCTCCTCCTATACAAGCTCCGCCAAATCATAGGACTCAAGGATGGCCAACATCATGACGTGCCAGATGCAGTAGTTGTCGCCATCGAGCTTCTGATCTGCGGGAAGAGCCGGTAAGATAGGCACCTTCCGGTCCATAATCGTCTGGAACTCCAAGTCAATCTCTGTAGACATCTTCACCTGTAATGCCTTCACAAACGCAAAAGCAGCCCCCTCTGACTGTAAAAACTCAGCCTGCTAGGGCTCTTCCGCGTCCTGAAACTTCTTCACCCGCTGGAGGCGATGAAAAAGCAAAACCTGCACTTGAAAGCTGAAAACTCAAACTTTCTCCTCGTCAACCAGCAGAAAACAGCAGCAAATCCACCACCTGGACTCCTTTCCTACGCGCCCACTCTCACTTCAACCTTGTTCCGAGGCGCAGCCCTCCTGCCTGCCCTCAAACGCTGAAAACGCAACCTTGTGTCGCAATAGAAACTCCTCTTCAGGTTGGTTCTTCACTCAGTCAGCCCTTCAACACTGCTCTGATACCATGTCAGAGTGCAGCGGTACGGAAGCGTAGGACTAAGAGAGAGAACGCAAAGAGAGAAGAGAGAGAGAGAGAGAGAGACAGTATCTTGTAATCAAGTAATCTTGTATTTTTTTCGTAATTAATACAATTACCTTTTACGAAAAAAGAGAGAGAGACAGTGGAAGATGAAGATCTGCTGTATAAAGTGTGTTGTATACAAAGATATGCAAATATGTACACGGGCGCAATGGGCTGGACTGCGTGTCTCCACCTCGGCGATGCAACCTACTGTTCATCTCGAAGTCCGCTGCAGTCTGCACTGTCTCCTGTCAAAAATCTGCGAACAGAGACGGAATCTGCGCGTGCCACCAGTCTGTAATCTACGAGTAGAAAAGTGTGGGAGACTGCTGAAAACCTCGGCTATAAATAGCCAAGAAACAGGGCGAAAAATCAGGCAGGTCGGCTGACTGGACTGTACAGTCCTGGTCAGGCGATGATCTCTAACAGATATGTATTTAGCTTCAGTGATATTGAGTGCAACGATGTTCTGTAACCTTGAGCACCAAGACACAGCCCCACCAGCAACTGTGAGGACATACCCACTGGTGGACCTACGAGTGTCCAAGTCACCTGCCATGTCTGCATCACAATAAACTTGCAAACTAAGTGCACCCTGCCCATAGCAAATACACTTTCTTTGTGTACCCTTTAGGTATCAAAGAATACACTTGACAACCTCCCAATATGTTTTTCCAGGATTTGACATAAACCTGCTAGCAACTCCCATTTCATGAGCAATGTCTGGATGAGTAGCAACCATAGCATACATAAGAGAGCCACAAGCTGATGCATAAGGGACTCCCTTCATAGCATTTGCTTCCATGTCATCTTTGGGCTATTGGCTTTGATAAGCTTGAGATAAGGAGGTAAGGGTACCCCAAAAGGCTTAGCTTCAGCCATGTTAAATCTGTCCAAAACCTTTTCAATGTACTTTTCTTGAGATAAAAACAGCAATTTCTACATTCTATCTCTATGTATCCTCATGCCTTGAATATGCTCTGTATTCCCCAAATCTTTCATGGAGAAGGCTGATTTCAACTAATTTTTTAGAGCATCCAAGCTAGTCTTTCTTTTCCCAACTAGCAACATATCATCCACATACAAAACAAGAATGATGGGGCTACCATCTGTTTCCTTTTTCATATACAAGCAATGATCAGCATGGCTGCGTGTAAACTCATGAGATAGCATAAAGGTGTCAAACTTTTTGTACCATTGCCATGGTGCTTCAGCCCAGACAGGCTGCATTTTAGTTTACACACCATTTGCTCTTATCCAAGAACTAGAAAGCCCTCGGGCTGTTTCACGTAGATTTCCTCATCAATGTCACCATGCAAGAAAGTTGTTTTTACATCCATTTGATATAGCTCTAAGTCCAAGACAGTAGTGAGAGCAAAAAGCACACGTAGAGTGGTCATCTTCACAACAAGTGAGAAGACCTCTTGGAAGTCAATCCCTTCCTTTTGTGCATACCCTTTGGTAACCAATTTTGCCTTCTATTTGGGTTTCCCATCAACTGGCTTTACTTCGTACACCCATTTGTTTGGAAGTGGCTTCCTTCCCTTAGGCAATGACACAAGATCCCAAGTATCATTTGCATATAGAGATTTAATCTCTTCCAACATAGCTAGCTCCCACTTACTGCTGAATTCACATGACTTGGTCTCTTTGTATGTAAGAGTCTCACCCTCATCTGTATGCATCACATAATCCAAGGAGGGATCAAACCTATGTGGTTGCCTTCTTACGTGCGTAGACCTGCATACCCAATGATCAACATTTTCAAGAATTAGGTCTACATTTGGACGTAGATTATTTTCAACATTTATTGGCTACATACATTAAAATGCACTAAGTCCAAGACATTGGACTTACAAGAGACACCAGAGTAAAAGAAATTTTTTATTTGCTTTCCAAACTGGCACTCATTACAAAAGTCAAGTTTATAGCCTTTTCCATCAACCCTCTTCAGAGAGGTAAGAACATCAAGTCCTTTTTGGCTCATATGGCCTAATCTCTTATGCCATACCTCCAAGTGGCTACAAATTTCAGCAAATGCAAGAAACTTGCCATTGAAGGCTTTACAGTGCAAACAATACAAAGTGCCCTTCTTGGTTCCTTTTGCAATCAGCATGGAACCCTTTTTCACTTTCCACAAACCACCACCAAACAGTGTGGTGTAGCCATGCAAGTCAAGGTGACCAACAGATAGTAAAATCTTTTTAATGCCATGCACATATTTGACATCTTTCAACACAAGCTCTTGACCATTGTCTAAAGACAAGTGTACAATGCCAATCCCATCAATACTGCAAGCATGGTTATTTCCAAGATACACCTTTCCATAATTGTCTGCATTGAACATAGCAAAACACTCCAAGCAAGGAGTCACATGGAAAGAGGCACCAAAGTCTACAATCCAAGTCTCAGTGACACCATCATCAACTGACAAGAGTGCATCAATCACATCAGCCTTGGTAATCTGCATATCCTGCATGTGACATACAAGGGCATCAAAATCAACTGCACATAATACATCAACCTCTATATCTGAAAGCTCCTCTATGACCACATTGGAGGCCACATTGGCCTTTTCTTTGCCTTTAGTTGCCTCAGATACATCTGTCTTATCTTCCTTCTTCTTTTTATCTCCTGCATTCTTCTTTCTCTCTTGTTCCTTCTTGTAATACCTACAATCAGGTTTCTTGTGGCCCTTCCGACCATAGTGATAGCAAGTAATGTCACTCTTTTCTTTTTCTTCGCTCTTGCTCCTGTTTCTTTGCCCTGCATTTGCATTCTTCCTTTCAGCCCTACCTCTTACATTATAAGCGAAGTTGCTACCTTCTCCACTAGACCTACGTCTAATTTCTTCATTCAAGATAGAACCCCTCAACCCATCATGTGAGAGATTGGGGTTATTGTTGAGTGAAACCACCAAGGTCTCCCAAGAGTCGAGCAGTGTCATGATCAAAAAGATCGCCTGTATCTTTGAGCTGATTTAGAATCCCTATAAATGCACTCAAGTGCTTAGCTACAGGTTTTGACTCATCCAGTCGCATATTCACCAACTTGCACATTAAATGCACCTGATTAACAAGTGTGGTGATCTCATAAGTAGTTTTCAGCTTCTCCCATATTGCATAACCTGTATCTAAACCCTTAATGCCAAATTCGCACAGATCTAGAGACTGTGCTTCCCCGCGTAAACGTCATCAAAGGAAAGGAGGTAAAATGGATTTTTTAAAGAAAAACCTGATTTTTAGAAAAAAATATGACGGGGAGGGGGGTCTATTGACCCACCGGCATGGGTCGCAACTATGCAGCTGGTGTCCACAAGGTGCTGGACCCGTATCCTCACCACATGCTGCCCCAATTTTTTCGGGCCAGATTTGCACAGATCTAGAGATTGTGCTTCCACGCGTGAACGCCGTCAAAGGAAAGGGGGTAAAAGGGATTTTTTAAAGAAAAACCTAATGTTTAGAAAAAAAAATGACGGGGAGGGGGGTCTATTGACCCAGTGGCATGGGTCGCGACTATGTAGCTGGCGTCCACAACGCGCTGGACCCGTCTCCTCACCACATGCTGGACTCGTTTCCTGTTACCCATCTTGTCATGCGTATTGCAGCCTCACACAGCGCCTGTCTAACTGTCCGTGCCTGTCTCACGCCATCCGCCAGTTACACTTGCCCGTCATCAGCTCGTTGTCGCCTGCCAGTCGTCGTTCGTACAACAGCGTCGTGCAATAGTCAACTGCACCCGACTAGTCCCCTAGCCCTGCTCATCTACTGTCCAACACATTGGATGCCAAGGGCTCACACACCAGACGCCAGGAGCACGAACTATCTACTGTTGTTCGTTAGGGACTCGAACTATCTGATGTTGTTCGTCAACACGTTAGTTGATCTCGTCAGATATCGAGAAGCGTGCAAAACCTGACGCTCTGATACCAATTGTTAGGGAGCTCAGTTGAGAGAGATAGAAGTTCGAGGAGTAAGCGTAAGTGTGTTGGCTAGAGAGAGAGAGAGAGAGAGAGAGAGAGAGTAGAGTCAAGTACGATTCAATAAGAGTGTACCAGCCATGTGTTGGTACACAAAGAATAAGATGTATTTATACTTAGGACACGTAAGGGTGCATTCACATGAACAATGTGCATGTACTATACACGGGGGGTTAAACCAAGCCTTTATCCCAGCAAGATGCATGTTTACATAAACAAAATGTCAATGCATGGGGTAATGCAAAGGGAGGTACAAGATATCATACTTAACGCAAAATGCAATGCAATGGTGCCACTTAAACAATGCCCTCACAGGGGAATTATTCACTTGCCTAAGTGCCCTTTTAAAATCATGTTATCCTGATAGCGCAGATGAAGTTACAAATGTCCATAAGTACAATACAAAAGAATAAATGAATGAATGTCTAAAAATTGTAAGCATCATCATTGTCACTATCAAGAGAAGTAGTCATCCCCTCTTAAACTAGAAGGGAAAGCAAGAGGGAAGCACCCTCTCCCTATCAATTTGAAGAAGTAGGGGAGGGTGTATCCAAGCCAATCCTCGGTAAAAGGTACTAAAGAACCGGCCAGTTGACCACTTTGGTTAAAATGTCTGCAAAATTGTCTAATGAAGGCACAAACTCTAGGCGGATAGTGCTTAGCTCAACCTGCTCTCTAGAACAGTGGAAATAGACTCCCATTGCCGCGTCCATGGTGTGATGATCGGATTGCCCACAAGGGCAATGGCACTCTGGTTGTCGCAATAGACAACGGTGGGAGAGTCACAAGGGAAGTGAAGTACCGCCAATAAGTTTCTCACGTAGATGGCCTCGGTGGTGCCATCAAAGAGAGCCCTATACTCAACCTTAGCCGTGGAAGCTACCACCATCTCTTGCTTACGGCTAGACCAAGAAATGGAGGCCGTGCCCACCAAGGTGAAGAGATAGCTGCCATGGGAACGCAGAGTGTTAGGATCTCCTGCCCTATCAAAATCAATGTACCCCTGCAAACATAAACTAAAACCATAAGTAAGGCCATAAGAATAAGTACACTGTAAATAATGCAACACACAAAGATATGCAATCCAATGTGACATCCTAGCTTCTATGAAATACTGACTAAGAATGTTGACTGAGTAAGCTAAGTCTGGCCTAGTATGAATTAACTAAAGAAGTTATCCACGTGCCATTTCCATTTCTGTTTGGTTCCTACACTCTACTACTCCATTCTGAGAGGGGGAGTTCGTAGCGATAAGTTAGCGAGAGATACCAGGTTGATGTAGAAACTCAGAAAACTCGTGGGAGATGAACTCACCACCGCTATCATTCCTCGTGCAACCAATACGATGACCCGTCTGATTATGAACCAGCAACATCCAAGCGCAGAAATATATGAAAGCATTGGACTTATGCTTGAGGAAATAACCCACATGTATCTCGAATGATCATCCACTTGTTGGGAATAAAGGGCCCTCGTGCCTTTTATATATGCATGGGTGTGAACACAACCTTAGCACTTGTACTTTCAAATATATATCTATCTAAAACCTAAAGTGGTACACTCGTCATTGTACCCAAAAATTGTGTTCACTCTCCTCACTACTCTGCATTCTCTCTCTCTCACTCTCTCTACTGCTAGTAAGCACTATGTGTCTCGATCCTTGCACTGAAGCTCAACAAACTGATATCAGAGTGGCAAGGAGTACACGCTTCTCGAGACGAAGCACTTGACAAGTGCAGGAGAGTCGCAGGCAGGGTCGCATGTAGGAGAGGCAATCGACCAGTTCAGACTACACAGTGGGTAGGTCAAACGAGCTAGCGATGACCAACGTGACGCAGACTTCACTGGAGGAGTGGACAGTCAATGACCAGTCGAGTGGGGGAGCAGGTGTGCAACACCACACGACAAAGCTGCGTGATGACCAGTTGGCAGACAGTCGACCAGACAAGACTGTAGCTGACGAGACGACCGAACCAGCAGGCGACCAAGCGGCGACTAGGCGGGTCAACGGACCCCCCCCCCCGGGTCACGTTTCTTTTTTTTTTTAACAAAAAGGGAAAATCAGTTTTTTTACCCCTCTTTCCTAACAGGGGTTTGCGCGCACAAGCACAGTGCACATATTTGTGCAGATTTAGGCCCAAAAATTAGGGGCTTTCACAAAATCTTGTGAAATTTTGCTAATATTGCCCATTTTATGCTTTCGGGAACATGTATTAATGCAATTGGGACAAATCGGTTAGTGAAACTTAGGAGTTTTACTGAAATTTCTCTATCTTGGTGAAATTGGCATGTTCTATGCATGACAGAGACAGTACAGATGTATGGTTGATGCTTTGAGCACAAAATTTTGGGGTTTTTGACCGTGCGTGTGAAATTTTGTGCTTGTAGGTGCATGTACAACAGAAATTGCAGCCAAAATTTGGGACTTCTCATGTAATGTGATGTATTTGCCCTTGGAACAGCTGTAATCAGTTGTGGAATGTTGTAGCACATGGTTTGGTGTTTCTGAAAATTTACTTATAGATCTGAAATTTCTGCTTCTACGTGGTCATTTATTACTGGTTGGTACTTGTTTGTACCTTGGTCACTTGTGTGACAGTTTGGGCCTGCATTTGCTGAATTTTTTGGTCACATTTGGGCTGAAAATCATGGCTGGCAATAGTGACAGCAGTAATCTCATGCACATTAAGAAGCTTGAAGGAGCACATAACTTTGCAGTCTGGCAAAAACAATGCTAAAATATCCTATTGCAGAAGAAGCAAGCAAAGCCGATTAAGACCAAAGGGGCAAAACCCGCAAACATGGAACAGGAAGATTGGGATGAGTTAAATGAGCTTGCACGCTCAACCATCGAGCTATCGATTTTTGATGCCTTGCTATTTAACATTGAAGGTAGTGCTAGTATAGCACACACATGGCTCGTTGATGACGTCAAAAGTTGGCGACTGCAAGGAGAGGATAAACGCAAGCTGGAACATGATCTACAATAATAAACGTAGTTGTTCTAGTGATGACAGCAAGCTTCAAACAATCTCACCAACAATAGCTAAGGGATTAGACAACTAGGGTCCAATGATGGACAATAGTGAGCAGCAGCTCAACTAAGATATCCTCCAAGAACGAGCTATGGACAACAAAGAGATGGCACCTACAAACTACAAAAACAAGATTGACACTAAGTGGTGGGCAGCCTGTGTATTTATAGATGGACGGGTCCTCCCAAATTAGGGTTTGGCTTATGAGACATTGGCATTCTCTAGGATCACATTTCTTTTTAATAAAAGTTTGGTAATTTTGAGTTTTGGGGCTGGTGTAATTAAGAGCTAATTAAGTTTGGAATGCATTTTCTACTCAACAATTATTCCTCCCTCAACAACACACCCACTCTTGTTGTTGTAGCCAAGAATGCCTTCACGGATAAGACTCTTTTTAACGGGTTGAATTTCACTACTTGGTCTAACCTTAGGCAACAACTGCTTGAATCTTAGGGTCTTTGGGACCTAGTAGTTGATTTAAAGCCCATGTCAACTGGCCCACCCTAACCACATTTGTCAATGGAGAGCTCAACATGCTACAACAAATATCAAGTTGATGCAAGGGTTACTTCCGAAGTTCCATTCCCAATTACAGCATTTTCCCCTAGCCTTTAATCATTGCAGTCATTTCCTTGACTACTATATGGTGAGAGATCAAACCCAACACATCAATCTTGATTATGAGCTACATGAGTTTTCTATTAAGGGGATGATCTAAAAGTCAAGTTGGCCAAATATAGGCGATTACTCACTGAGTTCGCCACTATTGGCTCCCCGAAGTCTGATGACAATGAGGCTACATTTTTCTTAAACAAGTTGCTTCTAAGTACTTCCACTTTATGCAACACGTCATTTTATTTCCCCAATTGCCAACCTTCTATGAGTTTGAACGCCAGTTCTTACGTAACGGGAGGCTCCATGACTAAGTCCACAAAAAAAGCCATTTTCCTATTCAACGAGAAGTCTAGTATCCACTTCTACAAAAGGAAACACTAGAAGTGGCAAGAACACTCAAGTTGGGAAGGCAAAACAAACCAAGAGTGACACCCCTTCTTTAGATAGAACTAAAGATACCAAAGAAACCAAACCCATCTAGCAACAACTCCCTGAAAAGAAAAGGTTTTGCACACACTCCCAAAGATCAGGCCATGTACATAAGGAGTGTCATACTAAGGCCCAAGGTCTCCTAGCTAAGAAACTATAGCAAGCCATGGCTACCTCACTCCCCCTGGAAAGTCAAGTGGGGCTACGTCTCCCACTATTGTCAAGGACACCAAGAAACTTAGCATCTTCTAGAAACATTTAGCAAATTCAAGAAAGTTCTAGAAAATTCTAAGAAAGTTCTAGAGATTTTTAGAAGATTCTAAGAAGGTTCTTGAAGATTCATTAGAAGATTCTAGAACAATGCTTACATCAACATTACTTATGTCATCAACTAAGTCAACAATGCGTATGTCATCAATGATGTCATGAATAGAAGCTGCTCCTTAGCCTCCTCAACCTTAGTATAAATAAAGGCCTTGGGCTACAAGCCCTTCAGTCTTGCCAATACCAGTTGTGAGATTCTTGTAATAAGTCCTCTCCAATTCCAATTCAAGCCGTGTATCTCTAGTTCTTATCTTGTCTTGTCTTTGATCTTGTCTTGTATCGAGGTCTTATCTTGTAGCAATCTTATATCAAGAAGTATATTGTTGTAATTTTTTTATCTTACAAAAGAGTATCAAGTTATTCTTCTTCTTCTTCTTCTTCAAGTTAATTCCTTGTAAGTTGTGCAGCAATAATCCTTGTCCTTGCTTAGTTCTCGTTGCCCTCGTAATAGTTTGGCAAGATTGTATATACTTTGTCATGCCTAGTTGTGATGGATATAATGGTGGAAAGTGTCATCGCTACCTTGCAAAATATTCAAGAACTTCATAAGTTGGAGTGATGTGTAGTTAATGAGGACAGCCAAGAGTTTATCTTTTCTAGTTGCATATTGCCCTCGTGCACCTCATATACATCACAAATCCATTTGGGAAAAAGATTTCATACATTGCAACTTATTTGTCGGTGCCTTTGAAGGTTGAAAATGACAAAATGGTGAATTGGAAATTAAACCAAAATACCCTAGGATGTCATCCTATCTCTTTGAAACAAATTCCTCCATGAAATTATACACAAGTATTTACCTTCACCTTAGATTGATAAGCATGGTAATGATTTGTGGCACCTAGATAAATCTTTTGGCTAGTTCAAATTGAATCTAAGATGCATTATTGAAGTGTTTCCTATGTCACAAAATTGGGAAAGCATGGTATTGTCTCCTATTGCCATCGATACTAATGTGTAAATGAGACACTTCCGCATCTACTTTGGTTTTCCCCAAAAGCTCAAGTATTTTGGATGGTCTTTCTCGGCAATTGCACGCCCAATTTTTCTTCCGCTTGTTTGGAAGGTTTGCTGGAGGGATCTCTTGTTATTCTCTCTTTTGCATGTGTCTATTGAGAGAAGACTATATTGACATCTTTGAATAGGCCAAAATGACCAAAACACTATGTACATCATGTGCATGAAAGGATATGATTATCAAGTGATAGAAAATGAAAATGGCAATGAAATTAAGGCCTATGACTATACAAGGGTACAAGGAAAACCAGGTGATGCAACTATGGTATTGGATGGATGTTACTGCTAGAGTTGAACTTAGTGCAAGTGGCCAATACATTCCAAAACTGTGGTGTTTTACTGCTATGAAGCTGGTTTGACCTGTTATTATCCTATTAAGTCATTCTTGTAATATGCAAGATTTTCAATGCACTTTTGAAGGCTGATTATCATTGCAAAAGTCAGAGGAGTTGCTAGGTGTTAGTTGACTTCATATAGGCAATGTTGTATTTGGCCCTGTCAGGGGTTGAGCAAGTCTGCATTTTTCTGTTCAAGCACATGTACAGCACAATGCTCCACATATTTGAGCACAGGGGCAGCTTGTGATGATTGTGTCTTCTTCATATTCAAGGAGAGGATAACAAATGTATATGCCAAAAATATCCCTCCTGACGAAAACATGCAAAAACAAAAGGTGGGCTATAGATGTTCTCTCATAAGGGGAAAGATCATGACAATGAATGCTGATATTTTCATAGAACTCAAAGATGGAAAAAAATGTGGAAGCAAAATTAGCTCATGGCTGGGGTACCTTGCACACTAGAGGTTATCTCCATACCACACACACAGAGTATACTTGGCGCCACATACAGGGTGTGAATAGAAGGGCATACCTCATCTCTGCTTTTGGGCCAACGAATCGGATATCGATAACCCCGTGGAGCAGGAATCAGGCAGTTGAACAGATCCCCTTCTTGCTGAGGGCAGTGGCGCTCCCATTTCTCACCCTTTTTTGTCGAGGGAAGCTGTTTGATGGCTGCCACATTGTCTAAGCAAGGGATGTACTCCTTCGTGCTTGGGGGGCAAACTTTGAACTTCAACTTTTTGGGCTTCCCTGAACCTCCGCTGGGCGAGGCAGAGGAGCTGCTCTGAGAAGAAAGATCCGAGGCGTCATCGCCCTCCATCGTAGGAGCCGGTTCATCCATTGGGAACTCTATCGTGACGATGGACCCATCTTCCTGCAAGACCCCAGAGGGTGAGACAAGCATCTCAGGGGGTGGGGGAGGCACGGGGGCAGAATCTGGAGCTGGATTCCCGGGATCCACCACTGACCCATTGCCCCCTGCTGATTCATATGTCTCGCCGAGGTCCACAATTGATACATGAGATTCGCTTGGAGAAGAAGGAGATGCGCCACCGTAGACCACTATCTCTTCGTATCTGGTAGCCCATCGCTTGCCCACGTAGAAACAGAGGCAGGAGAGCAGGAGGAGACCGAGTACTTTCACAAGAAGGGGCCTCCGGGAGAGGTCCTCTCTGAGTTTCTTCATGGTCGGCAGGGTGGCAGCCATGGTGCTACAAGCTCAGAAGATCTGAGGGTGTTCTTTCAAGCAGCCATCTCGGCAGCTTCCTTAGTACACACTCGGTGCTACTCTCGGCAGCTTCCTTAGTGGACACTCACTGCAGTAGCACCAGCTGCTCTACCTCTCAGCTGGCCTCAGCAAAGAAATTAGAGTGGGAATTTTCCTTCTGTACCAAGCATTGGTCCAAAAAGTTCAAAGTGAAAAAAAAACATTTCACTGAATAATTGAAGAAGTAAAATGCTGGCATTTCAAGGTTTTGATACCCCAACTCTCCATCTCTTAAATTTTGTTTTAGATGTAAATTGTAAAATTTAAAGGTGCAATGGCTCTAAAAAGCACTTGCTGCTCTTCCTCAAGTGGCTTCACTAGAGAGACTACACAATTTCAATCAAATCAATAACAGCAATGCTTGAAAAAGAACTTTTTAAAAAACTCCCAAAGGAAACTTAAGACGTAAAATGTGTATATTGAAGGTTTTTATACTAAAATCTTTGAAAGTTTCAAGTTTTTCTCACCTCTTCATTTTAAGTATAGAGGCAATTTTCAAAATTTAAAGGTGCAATTATGCTAAAAGACTAGTTTTTTTAGAACAAGCTAGGAAGATGCAAGTGCTTTAGCTAAGGCTCGTTGCTTGCACTTCGCACAATTGGCATAACTCCCAAGCTCTACACCTCGCTCACAAAAAGTGAAAAACCTTTGAAAGAAAAATTAGTAGATAAAATGAGGATTTTTGAAGGTTTCTTCAAAGTTTGAAGGTTTTCTCACCCCTTAATTTTTATTTAGAGGCAAATTTCAAAATTTAAAAGTGCAATTACACTATAAGACCTAGCTTTTTTAGAACAAGCTAAGAAGATGCAAGTGCTTACAATTGTAAGGTGATTAATGAATGGTGCATCATAACAATATGATTAGTTGAGGCTTGTTGACCCTAGCTTTAGCCATGTCATTTGAGCATGGGCTCTCTTGCATAATAAAGTCAGCTATAACAGTACATGTCCAACAGACACACTTGTATCACTCCATTTTTAGATTTTTGCTCATATTTTAGCATGGCTAAAAGTTCAGCCAATATATCCACATAAGACAACCCATCATATATGCCAAAAATACATTCATCTGCAGTTAATAATCCATGCCTTCTTATATCTTTTTCAGCCTTAAAAACATATTGCTTTGTAGCCCTATTCATGTTCTCAACTCTCTGAAAGCATACTGAACTTCTTGGTGAAAATCCAATAAAACTTGAAGAAAAGCACCTTAGCCTACTATATGAGGTGAGAGCTTTTCCCAATTAGCACCATCATAGTCCTGCTTTACAATGCCTCTCATTGAAATCCCTTTGAATTATTTTACATTCAGTGGGGCAATGGATAATCTCTCAATGTATCATGATATTGGCATGATTAATAAAAATTTAAAAATTTTTGAATAGTCCTCTTACCATCTTGACTCTTGATCCGTGCATAGATTGATATATCATGTAAAACTTTTGCCTCCATACGTACAACAATGATGTACGTCTATCCAATAATAATGGGTTAAGAAAATGAGTCGCGCAAAAAATATCCTGAACATCACCTATAGTAACCTTAACATTCGAGCAAGTTGCACACAAATCCCCTAGAGAATTGTTGGTTGCCCTCATCCTCTATCCACGATCAACATCTATTGGTCATTTGATGTTCTCATACAAGCTATGAACCATGACATTAATCTTTTGAACCATGATCAATTAGTGCAATATAAGGAGTTCCAAGATCCCCATCTTGACAATTGTCTTTGTAGTCGCAAGCCCAATGATTGTGTATGTAATGACTTCTAGGTATCATACATAAAGCCTCCTCATTACTATAGTACATCTATCTCACTCCCCTTTGTGAATTGCTGTAAAATACAACTTTTTCAGACATTTCAATCGGCTTTCCATCATCAACAATGGTATTTTCAGTTTTAGCAAATTCAATTATAGCACCTCCATTGTCTTCCTGAATTGTCTAAATAGTTTATAAACCAAGCTCTTCTTCACCCTATATCATGGTATGCATAGACTCTCCAACAAACTACCTCTTTCTCTTGATAATATTAATGATTTTCTCATGAAATTCTATCTTAGGAATGCCAAGAATCTCACCAAGAGTGAATTCAACTTTGCTTTTTGGGATGTACTTCTTAAGAATCTTTTTCAAATGCATTACAATTTCAATGCCTGATTGCAATTTGTATCCTAACTATTTCCCCTTAGACTTTGCATGTTCCTACTTTTTCTCTATTGCCCTTTTCAATGCATTGCATGTGACCAAACTTTAGCTTGCTCACAAAAAAACAACAACATAACCATGAATTTTCTCAATTTGAATATTAAAAGTAGCATCTTTCATTGCTACATACATTCCATATAACCATCTCATCCATTAACTTTTGCATCCACCCTTTCCAAATCTGGGAGTAAATGGTACACCAATCTCATGCAAATGGATCTTGCCATCTCTAAAGAAAATCAAGTTCTTTTTCAACACGTCTTTGTAATTCACGCAATCCATGCACTCAATGTTCTGCATTGTCACACATTGACATACAAATTGTTTTTGCATCAGGGCTCTTGGTGCAATAACTTGAAATCATTTGAAATTTTCAATTGCAAATCATGCATACCCTTAACTAGTTCATCCATTCCATTATCTTTAACTGGAGTAGTGGTAGAAGCAGGTTGTTTTTCGACATGCTCTATAACCTTACTAATGGTGGCCAAAAGCATAGGTCCAACATGCATCTTAGCACGTCTTCTCCATCTCTTAACTAGCATAGAGACATCATCCTTGACATCTTGCCATTCAATCTTTAAACCTAGCTTAGTAGTCTCATCTTCCAAAAGTTTTTCTAAGCTTAACCGTAAGGTAGGATTTACGGCCTGTAAGAACAATTTTATACTCTTAGTTTCAAGAGCCTACTACTTTGCAGGATCCAATTACCCAAATCTATGATGAAGTTCATGCAAAAGCTCTATAGTCGCAATACCTTTAGTGGGTTTCATAACCCACTTCATGAAAGTCTTGCAAGTCACCAAATATGTATCTTCAATACAAAACTCCTCCTTTAAAGCTTTCTTGAACTCATTCCAACTAGCATCTTTCAGATAATTTTGCTTTATGTGTAGCTGCAGCTCATGCACTACAAATCACACAAAATATTGTCTCATATTGTCTAGAGAAACCCCATAAAAATCCAACTTTTCACCATAAATTTTCCTATATCTTGAAATATATTTGCCATCATGTAACAAGCTAGAAAGAGATATTATTTTAGTGTGGTTTATTAAAAAATACCATGTCACATTGGCATAGATATATAAGGTGTTGAGACTTGCAAATTTTCACCAACTCATTATATACAGATTATCGTCTCATTATCTTACCTTCTCTCTCACCGTCTCCATGGCTTCTCTCACCTCTCTCCTATATTTCTAGTATTTCTCTCTCCTCTTTTCTCTCTCTTTTGCACTCTCTTCTCTCATCTCTAAGTCCTCATCTTGGCAAGTGGTATTAGAGCACACTAGGAAAAAAATGAACTCACAAATGGGCCTTTTAGTCCCCCCCCCCCCCTGCTCTCCTCCTTAAAACAAGGAAAAAAGGAGAGAAGAATAGTAAAATAATCCTCTTCTCTCTCCATTTTTTTGCAATCTCGTTTTGCTTTTTTTATATTATCTACAAAGATATACTCAGATTCCTTCTCTCTCCTCATTCAAGAAGTCTTTTTCAACCAAATTTTATATTCAAAAAGGAGTTAGTTACGAGAGTGTGGTGCTTCATTTTCAATGCAAAATGATTAGTAGATACGAGGTAATTGATTTTTTAATCGAGAATAAGGAAAATAAAATTTCAAAATTTTTTTAAAAGATATTTTGGGGATTTTTATATTCTAGTTTTTGGTCAAAAAAAAAACCAACTAGTCAAATTTTGTGTTTTTTGGAAATGTTTTTGGAGGTAAAATAGAAATGTCTAAAATACAAAAAGTCTTGGACATCCCTACCCTCTGAGCTATTTTTCCCCATATCTATACTCTCTCATGGCTCTATTGTGACCTCTTCTTTGTGTTTATGCAACCTTCATTAATAGAGTGAATTACTTACACCCTCCTTTCCCTTGGCACCTTTGTGTGCCTCTCTCTGTGCATCTCCACTCAACCTCTTATGACAACCAAGTAGGCTCCCCATTTCTATTAATAGTAAAATGAACACATGAAAGAAGGAGCTGCATATTGAGGTAGAGATTGAATACGCCCCATTATTCAAAAGAATCCAACGTACCAGTGTTAACCCTCAAGTTTTGCAGAGTTATAGGCAAACGGGATTGAAACATGTGGACTTGTGGGTTGATGGGGGAATCTACCCAATTGACCCCTTAAACAATAGACCTCCAACTTTCTCAATAATCACAAATTTGCTAAAGTATGTGTGCGAGGGTGAAAATGGGTTGCTTGGTTACACTAGGCAACTCAATGATTAGGCGTTCAAACTATTTACAACTTGCCAAGCAACCATAAAAATTTGTTATGATGTGATCGATACATGGAGGGGAGCTACGGAGCTCTACCTCGAGACTCTTTTCTTTTCTCGAGGCGACACCGTCATTCAAATTTTCAGGGTCTGACCTCCATCCAGGGCGCCTTTTCCTTCCTTTGTCCTGTGCCTTTTTGGTTATCTCCTTCTTTCATTTTTCCCGCACTTCTGCTCCATTTTCCGTTCCTCTGTGCTGCAGTAAACAATACACATCAACTTCACATACAATAGCTCATAGGACAAGTGGTACAGCTGAATGACACTATAATTCAACAAAACAATCAAATTATTTCAATGCAAGACACTATCCATGACATTGGTATCTCATATGAGGAGGCAACGTCACAATTGGATGACCTGAGAAAGATCAACAACAAGCTAACACATGAGTGCAAACGAAAGAAGAAGCCAATCAATGAGTTAATTGTGAATAGCAGCTAGTGGAAGCAACATATCAAAGCATGTAAGGTAGCTTAGAATGAGAACCTAGGTGAGGGTGAGGTTGAATCATGTATGAGTAGATTGTAGTACATTGGAAAATGCTTTGAGTAATCCTAAGTTTAAGGCTGTGAAGGAAAAGGCGATTGAGTGCACATTAAAAGATGTGTCAAATGAGTTCTCAACTGTGGATACACAATCCATTTGTAATAGGGCCGGTATTAACACAACGACTTACTCAAAGATATTCAAAGGTGTGAAGGTTGGGTTTGGTCGTGTGTTGAAGAGAAATGGAATTGTGTCTCTTCCTTAACCTTCAAAGTTAATAAAGGCCCGACGACAACTTAATACAAAGGTTTTGGAGCTAATAGGAGATCCCATGCATGTTCAATGCATGGAAACACTAAAGGTTGAGACCAAAAATGCATATGAGGTGAAGTTCACCAAACTCAACACTTACTATTTAGATTTGTACAAGGTACAGTCGGCAATGGTAATGTACTACAATGTCTATTGAGGAATGCAATGCTAAATTGCAGTTTGTTACAAAATTAGATGAAAGTGAGGTCGCCAAAGGAGTAAAGCTTGAAAGAGTTAGTGTAACTCTAATGAATAGAGCTTTACAATTCGACAAGAACAACCCAGGGAACTTTAGTGTTTAATTTGAGTGCCATGTGTGGTGGCTCGCTACATTTGAAGTTCCTAAGGAAACATTTGAGGTGCTGTAGCTGTTCTTTATGCACACAAGTATTTCAAGCATCATCGATCGTCATGAACATGGTGAGATACTCTCGGTTGAAGGGTATGGTCAATACCTGGTTGAATGGCATATTGCAGGAGACTTAAAAACTTTAAAATGCATGTGTGGAATCTCCAATGGTGCAAATACAAAGAATCCATGCCTATATTGCTTGACAGAGAGGGTGGAAGGAAAGGACGGAACAAAGAACTGGCAAAGGGTGACAAGTGCCACATCGACGCGCAATAGAGAAGATTCCGCTTGGAAGTCCATCTTCAATATTCCATTGGATCGTATTCACATTTGTTCATTGCATGCTTTTGTCAAAATCATGAAGAAACTTGTATACGAATATCTTTGCTTTGCTTATAGGATGCAACTATAAAAAGAAGCCATTGCAATGTGTATGAATGTGTAGCGAGTGCTATTAGAAATTGGGCTACACAAGCATTAAGTGACGATTCAAAAAGATGAGAAGAGATCATCAAAATCTAGTAACTTGCCAAACAAGCCTTGCTTTGGAGGAGCAAAGGCTAAAAAGTTTCTCTCAGCACCCATTAATGAGAAAGGGAATGTCATGGTTAGTAGGCCGTAGGACTATGATGGGTGGAAAAAGTTACATTTTGCAGTTCCTGATCGAAGTAATGGAGGAAAAACAAGGTTGGTCAAAGCTAAGAAACAATGAAGATAAGCAAGAATTTATCGATGCTATGCATAGCTTTTATGAAAACATGGTGGAAGAGTGGGGCAAAAGCTTTATCACACATTATATGGTGCGTACTAAGTTAATATTTTAAAATTATATGAATTGTATAAATTATTGAGTATAGTTTTACTCATGTGTGATATGTGTCTTTGTAGCATATCCTTGAGGCACATGGACCATACTTTGCAGAAAAGGGAAGCATTGAAATTCAGTCCACACCGGGGATGGAAAATTCACATTGGATAGCGCGTGGTGCATACCAAAGAAAAACCAATCATGGTGGGGGGGTGAATGGTAGCAATCCAATGATCAAATTGCTATCTTGGTGATATAGGATTATAGTAGCGAATGAAGCTAAACTCTCCCAAAAGAGAGCAGATGAAAGTGCTAATGAAGTGTCATATAGATATTTTTTTTGTACATGTAGGTATTGTACAAGGTTTAGGTGAAGCACATAATTCTTGATCGACTATTTTGTTGTGGTGAGTGATTCCTTTGTGCTGGATGATATGGATCTACTAGAAGTTGATGGTTCAAAAATCCTCTACTTTATTGGTCTTGTGTGTCCATTCAGATCTCCATGCTAATTGGCAATGATCCATGAAACTCTTGTATCATATCATCCATATAACGCACAATGTGTTGAGTCATAGAATATCTCAGGTGTCAATCCAATGTGCCTATTAAGATTTGCATGCTATGTGGTTGCTATCCTTGTAACAACTACTCTATAATACCACATTTCATACAATGTATTGAGTCAAATTAGACTTCTATTCATTATAATAAAATGTATTTTGGCAAAATTCTCTGAGTTTTCTTGTGCTATTCTTTTCATTATATTTCATGTAAATGGTGATGCCTTGAAATTGAGTCTATACTTTGTGTCGATGTACATATCCACATGCCTTTTGATATCGATGTTAGTGTCTGTTTACGAAAGTGTAAACATCTCTTAATGCTATGTTGATTTGTATGGCATATTGGTGATTACTAGACAGACTTAAAATGATTATTATTTGGGGATTAATGCATACTTCTTTACATCTAATACGTAGGTTATAATGTTGCCTGAGAGAAGAACAAGCATTCACTCGATAGAAGTACGTAACAGAAATGATGAAGAAGGGAATTGGATCACTAATATGTATCATTGCTCGTCTTGGGTACATATACATCCAAATATGAAGGGAGCTTTCAGGGTGAAAGTATATGCAATTGTAGATGTATCAAAGCACTGGAAGGGTAAAATTTTAGCTCTCAGACAAAGGAATGCTGATTCTCACCTAGAAGCGTTTGTACAACATGTATTCATGCAAAAACAAATACATATTGCACCCACTATGCCCTTTCAATGAACCATTACAAATAGTAAGTATTTGCAGCTCATTAAGAATGAGAAATTTCATGATATCTATATAACTACTTGTCTCGTATTTATAGAAGTATACCCTTCGGATTGCTGTGAGTGGAAAAAAAAAAGTGCATTAGAGGATTATGTAACAAGGATTCTAGGCAAAACTTGGACATAAAAAATGACTCACAGTCCTGACACAATGGAGTGTCGAGTTACAACAAGGGACATGGCTTTCAAGTAAAATTTTTCTCTCTTAGTTGACTATTATCTTACTTTGGGATAAATTGGCTAACTTTCCTTTCCAATTATAGGTACTTTGTCACACAACAGACTTTATGCCTAGTGTTCAAGTATCACAGATGGAGGATGCTCAAGGGTAAATGGTTGTGCCTTGATCAAGACATGCGTAAAAGTGTAGCTGTGGATGTTATTGTCATTTGTGAGGACCGCAAGCCCCAATTGTTGCAAATGGAGGATGATTGGCCCTTGAGTATAATGTGCTAAGAAATTACAATGTTAATGTGAAATCCACATGTTAGCTTCTATTTTAAACTAGATGGTAGGAAAATTCGAAGTTGAGCTGAGGATACTGTTACCAGTGGATAAGTGTGTGGCTCCACATATTTTAGAAATTGTAGAGTCTCCCTAAAAATCCCAACACCACAAGTTGTAATATCCAACACCTATAAATTTTTGGATTCTTTTGGCCAATAGAATATTATCGCTTGCAAACTTGCAATATTTCAAAATTATGGTATTCATGCAAAATCATACACTTGTTATACACTTTTCACATCAACACATTTACATATGCATGTAAAATTTACAAAGACGTAAGTAAAGCCATAACTAAATATCATATGCGAACAACCCTAAATGGTTTAAACCTTAAGGTTTTTAAGGTAGAACTAGTTTAGTTCTTGTTTCATTGTTTCATTTCACACTTTCTCTCTTCATCTCTTTATATCCACCACATCCCTCCTACCTACTACAATGGATGCTCGCACACACTTTGATTAATGGATCCATGAGACTATCTTTTCCAGTCAGGGTGATGGGATATTTCAAGTTTTCTCTAAGAACTTCAACCTTGAAAGTGTGCTCTCATCACAAGATCCCCATCTTCATGTTTTAGAAGACTTTGTGAGCACCATTGCTACCTGCATATGCTCCATGGAGGGATCCGACATGACTTGGGTGCCTCTAGAACAGCTCATGGTATTTCAGGCAGTGAAGAATCACCAAAAAGTGGTGAATAGGTGTCTAGCCCACATGGATTCTTTGCATAGAGTATGCACTGTTCCCATGGGCAGTGCACCAAGTACAACACCTTTGGATCTTGTGGAGTGTGATTGCGCATTAGCAATTTACCTCTTTTCATTGGATACACCCCTAGAGGAGGAGAGTGATGAAGATACAGCTCCACAGGTTGTTGCTGTCACATACATGGGAGAAGAACTAATTGAAGAGCTCATAAATGTTGAAGAGAAACATTAGGTTTGGTGGCAGAGAAAGGGTTGGCTCTCATGGTGCCATCTTTTTCAGAATAGCCACAAGTTGACAAACCCAACCTTGCCTCCTTGATGCCCATTGAAGTAGATGGTGTACAATACTTGCTTCTATCAGATGTGTTGCAATACTTGGAAATGAAGGAAGAAGAGTGTGGGAGCTTTTGCTCAACCGCTAAGACCCACGGACCGCTTATTGCTTCAAGCGTTCCAAGCAAGCTCTAATGGCTATCTCTCACCTAGCCGACGCACCGTCGATCCTACGAGTGTAACGGGCTTACCTTGATGCCGAAATGAGTTGCCTCCTCTCTCACATACACCGGTAGCTCCACGATCCTAGATGCTAGCTCAAGCATCCTCAAGCCTCCTCCATCTCCAAGCTCCATCCTCCATAGCCACGCACACGCGAAAAGAGAAGAAAAGAGGAGAGAAAAAGAGAAGAGGAGATGGTGAAGAGCTTCACCCTCTTGATCCCACACTCCCACACACTCACTCCCTCACACTCTCACACTCCCTCTCTCAAGAGTGCACACAAGCAAGGAGAGAAAAAGAGGAGAGGAGACGGTGAAGAGCTTCACCCTCTTGATCCCTCACTCCCACACTCTCACACTCCCTCTTTCAAGAGCGCACACAAGCAAGCAGAAGAGAAGAAGAGAAGAAGAAGAGAACTCTTGTTAGCCATGCACCAAAAGAATGAGCTCTCATTTACTTTTTGAACTTTATATACAAAACCCTAAATTCTCCTGGGCACCCATCCCTTTTTACATGACCGGTCACTGTGGCAAGGTCCTTTCTCTATTTCCCTCTTCTAGCCTTATGTCTCGAGCCTACACCCGTCTAATATTTTACAATTGGCACAGGAGGGAGTCCAACGCTCTTTTACAAGAGTCTTTAGAGCTTTTTGAGGTGCATTTCATTTAAAATTACACTTTTTTCCCCCAACTTATCTTTAGAGACCGCCTGCATGTTTTTGCTATTTTTTCATATTTTTTTCACTTTTTCATTCATTTCTCCACCATCTTTCTCCGCCATCTCGACTTGGGGTTAACATTACCTCCCTCTGAGACGGGTGCTAGTCCCATGGCACTTTTGGCTGCTATTGGAGAATGGTAGGTAGTTGGAAAATTGTTTGGGTGAGGGTAGGGCCACATGTAGACTCGGGTGCTTCTGGATGTTTGTCGGCAAAGCCAATTGGATGTCAAGTGGATGATGGGGGCCTCCGAAGTTGGTGGTTTGTCACCTTTTGTAATGCCTGAAAGGAGAATGTGCGGTGCGCTACCTAAGGGGAGTGTCTACCTTATCGTGTGGTGCATCGTGCTCATGCTAGTGGAATGGGGAGGTGGATCCAATCACAAGCAAGCCTGGGTGACGTCCCAGACTTCAGGACCCCATTCGTGCAAAGGGAGGTGCAGTGCAAGTAGCTTAGGGTGACAGGTCTAACCATAGGCGAGTGTTACCTCCCTAGGTATGTCCTGCCCTTGATGGGCCCTAAGCGTGAAGTGGGGGATCAAAAAGGGCTAGGGGGTTAGGAGCAAAGCTGGCCGACCGAAGCCACTGGGCACGTCTAACTTGAGGACCCCTAGATGTAGTGATCGTGTTTTATGTGGTGCTAAGTGCTTCTTTAAGCGAGTCATTTTTTCCATGTCCTTGTGTGATGTTCCTTTTACTTTTCCTTTCATGCTTTCTTTTTCTTCTTTTGCTTCTCCCCTTAAATAAATAAATAAATAAATAAATAAATAAATAAATAAATAAATAAAATAAGTATTACACTAGTGTGATGACATCCAGTGCCTAATTCTCATCGTCTGAATTAGGTGGAGAAGGGGGTCGGATGGATTTGCTCAAGAATTGCAAGCTCTGCATGTATCCCTTAAGATTCATGCGAATGTGGCCTAGGCAAAAAAAAGGGAGGAGGCTAGCTCTCATCATCAGGCGCGCCATGGCACAACTGTTGATGGCATTAGGATCAAAGAAGAGGGGAGGCAGGCCACGTTCTTGTGGAGTCGGGTCCTGCTTAAGGAATAATTTAAGAAGTCTAAGGTAATTACATGTAGTTATGAAAGCTGGATCAGGGTAAGAGAAGTCGGCAAGGAAGCGAGTCATGGAGTCATCCAAGCTTTCCGAGTTGAAGATGAGGGCGTGCTCAAAAGAGACAACATTAGAGTTGTAGATAATGGAAAAATCATATCGCTCATGGAGGGTGGCATCAAAATCCACTCCTACCCTACAAGGATACGCCATAAATGTGGGGTTGTTCCTCTTGTAGGGCAGGGTGTTGCAAAAAGCCATCCAGGTGAGCATGCTGATGTCACACACCCGCCTCCTCCAAGGGACTGGCAGTTATAACCATGCACGGAATGTGGCACTTCAAACACTTTAGTTTGCCAGAACTCGGCTTCTTCAGTTCCCCAAAGAGTGGGGTTCTTCTCCCTTCCTTTCAGCCACTTCTGTCCTAGTCGGCTACCAATCCCAAGCACCTCCTCCATTACTTGAGTGGTAAGACCCTCCGGAGGCTGTTGGGCATGAGAAAGCTGAAAGTGAATGGCTCTTTTTCTCTTTTCTGTTGCTCCCAAACTGATAGTTTTGCGTGGAACCCTGCGGGAATGTCATCAAGGCATGGTGGGAGGGGCGCGGACGATTGCACAACTGGCTTGGCTCTTAGCTGCTTTTGGGTTTCTTCTGCTAATTTTTTCCTTCTTTGCTTGAGCGTGGCCTATCTTTCCGCAGATGTGTCGACCGGTTGTTGCTCTTGGGAATGCGTTGAGGGGGGCTGTGAGATCACCTCTTCTCTAAACCTTCCCATATCGAATTGAAGTTCAGTTTCATCCCCCTGCCGGTCTCCTTGTTGTGTTCCCTCTTCAAATCCTATTGTGTCAATTTCCTAGGGGGTTAGGTCGGCCAGTACAGGTACTCTCATTGCGTCCAGGCTTAGCTTAACCTCCGCAGGTTAGGGTGGCATCTGCAGCCCTGTGTGCAGAGCTCTGTGTGTGATATTGAGTTTCTTCTTAACCACCTCCAATGACTCTCCTTCTTACTAGGTATTAAAGGCTACCTGGGCGGCTTCTGCTTTGCTCTCTGCAAGGATCTTCTCTTTCTCTACCAAAGCCAGGCGTCGCGCCAGTGTCTTCACCCTTCTTTCATTTTGCCCTGCCCGTTCCTTGGCTCTCTTCTTTATCTCTTCCATGCTCTCTCCCTGCCTTTGGACCAGGGACATAAGTTTCTGCTCTTGGTCCTTTAGCTCTTTGCTCATGGTTTCCTGTACTTTCTTTCCTTGGTCCACCTTGTCGGTCATGGTTTCGATCTCTTTCTGCTGCTACTCTAACTCCTGCTTTCTTTCCTCGTCCCTAGTGGTAAACTCAGCCATAAGCTTTTCGATCTGTTCGGTTTTTGCAGTCAACTCTTCAAGTTGTATGATCAAGAGCTTGTATTCTCTTTGCATCTTCACGAGTTCCTGTGTTTCATCCTCCAGCTGCTGTCTCCAGCCCTCTTCCCTGTCATCCTTAGCCTTCAACTCCTGTTTGCGATCAAAGATCTCCCTTTGCTGCATGGCTATTACTCGGGTCTTTTCGAGCTGAAATAATGCAGCCACTGACTCTCTTTCGGCCGTCAACTCAGCCACAACTATCGTCCTTTCCTCCTTGGCCTTCTCCAATTGAGAGAGTAGCTCAACGACGTACTTGTCATAATTACCAGGTGGTGTCATTGTTTTGTTGTGTGGCTAGGAGTGGTCGAGGCCTCCACTTTCTAGTGCTTTGGATCCTGCCTTGACTCGACATCTGTGGTGGCCAGCCTTTTTAGCCCTGTGGCTATGGTCTCAGTGCTCTTTCCTTGGGCCAGTTCTTTGTTAATAATGTACTGCATCCACGCCATGAAGTTTGAGACATCTGTGCTGGTGGGGATGCTTGGGGTGAGGGTTGTTGCTTCGGTGAGAGGTACTAGGAGGCTCGGAATAGGGTGGATGGGAGCCTTGCCTTTGCCCTTAGTGACGACCGACGGTACGATTTCTGGCATCTGTGTGCTGGAACCGGGCTGCTCCTCTCTAGGCGGGCTCATAGCCCCTAGGTCATCTTCTCTGCTTTGTTGTTTGATCAACCGGCGTGTAACTTCAGCCAAGTCTTCCTCCTCCTTCCTTCTTAGCTCCTCCTCTTCTTCAGCAGCTCTTCTCTCCCTCTCTCTCTCTGTTTTCCTAGACTCTTCTCCCAATCTATTTGCTTCCTGTTTTTTCTTCTTCTCCCCCTCTTCAGCCTCCTTGAGGGATTCCCTCTTTGCCCTCTCTAAATCCTTGTCTTTTTTTCGGCCTTCATCCTGCTTCTTCTTTTGTGTCGTCTTTTTAACAGGTTTCTTCGTTGTCTTCTTGCTTATCTGTTTCTTTTGTTTTTCCCCTTCTTTTTCACTCTCAGTTCTATCACTGGATACCTCTTTGTCCTGGTGAGGGGGCGATCTCTCAGGTGTTTCTCCTTCTCCTTCCTCTGCATCCTGAGCCTATTTTACCGCCTTCTAAATGAGGGCAGTCAAAATGCTTTCATAGCCAATAATTGAGGCTTTGGATGAGGCCTTCTTTCTTTCTGTGGTCTTGGATGCTGGGGAATCCCCACTTGCTAGTTTACTGCCCAAAGATAGCACTTTTGCTGCCTGGTCAATGGTCTTACGTACATAGCCATTCCAGTCGACTTCGTCCAAGGTGCAAGCTGCCATATTCTCTAGCACAGGCACACTAATTCGATGCATCAAGGAGTTGTAGCGGCTGGAGAAGAGTGCATGCACTAGCTTTTCTTGTAGATGGGCTTCCGCATCAAGAATGTCCTGGATGCTAATGCTGTCATTGGTCAACACTTCTTCCCTCTTCATCCTAAGCATGGCATAAACATCTCTCTTATGCTTTTTCTCTACATTCGGCTCCAACCCCAATGTCTTCTCCACCAAGGCTGGATTTAAGTGTACCTGCACCTGCTTGGCCTTTTCTCCCATTCCCATCGTCATGGTGCCACACTCCTGGTCTGGGTTGTATGTCCTGAGGAACTCTGCACACTTTGTGTGGTCAGTCTCTTGTGCAAACTTCTCAAGGTACTTTGTGAGGTTGCACTACTCGACAACTCTCTTGGTTGTTTCCTCCTTGGCCACCACACCCTCTATGTTATGGATGGTTCGAAATTTGAGCTGGTTGTAGGCGCAGTTTTCTAGGATGATGCGATATTGCATCCTTTCCTCCTCCGTAAACGGGAGCCAGTGGGCATGGTCTTGCTGCGGCATCTTTCATTCCTGTCATGAACCCAAGTTTTCATTAGTGCTTTCAAAATAATAATTTGTTGGGAAAGAAAGACTCTATGTGTTTATTGAATGAAAGCATTAAATCCAATGTAGATTCTTCCCTTCAGATCTGACTTTAAAAAAAAAGCGTGTTTATGCGTTTGCTTGATTTTCCTTGGTCTTGGTTTGATTCATCTTACCCCCCTCCCCTTCTAGCTTGAGAAGAATCCTTCCTAGGATTGAAAGTTAGGAGGTCATGGGCATTCTGCAATGCGGTCTAAGATTTACCTGCATAGGAGCCAAGTATAGAAATTGGGATTGTACTCTAATTGAGGTTCGCGGTCTAAATCAAAGGGTCAATTGCCTACGTGTGTGATGTATGTGAGAACGTCTGTTAGGAAGTTGTCGGAGTCGACACGGCTAGCAATATGTAACTCTTCCTCAGTTAGTAGCGATCGAGGTAGGGGTGTCCTTTGATGTGCTCCTCCATGGGTCGGCCACCACGAAGAGTGGTTTTAACACTCTATACGAGGTTGGCACGATGTAAGTGGGGTCATACTCTGCTGTTTTGATTGCGCGGCACTGCTAAGCATTGGTCATTATTTGGCATCCTTCAACTTCCCATTGCAATCGAAGAGTGTACCAGTGCCTTAAGAACGGGGATTCTGTATCAACAAGTTTTGATAATTCTGTGATTTCTTGGTCAGTAATGGCAGAAGTGAGGCACTATTTGATGGCCTGCTCTTTGGATAACTCACTCGTGGGCAATTCAGCAGAGCAGAGTTAGAGGCTTTTGCGAATGCAAATTCAAACGTCTCCCAAGAACAAGGCATCATTCGAACTTCATTTGCAAAGGGCTCTTGCAGTAGGCCTAAATCCAAGCGATCATAGCTCAGAGCTAACGACATGAAAGTGGCATTGAATCATCTAATGCAATCAACACATCCTCCTCTATGTCCTCAACTAGATCGACGGCCAGTGTTAAGAATGATTTCCGCTCATAAGGGGGTCGAAGGCCTGTTGGCGGTTGGGGTTTGATAGAACTAGAGCTTTTGACAACAAATAGTTGCGGTTGCGGGTGTCCTTGAGATTGCGGTTGGACCTCTTGAATTAGGGCTGGGGTAGTAGTAGTGACATCTGATAGACTGTTGCCTTCGGTATGGATCAGGGAAGTCTGAGCGGCTCTATCGGGTGTTGACTCATGTGACAATGTTTGTCATTTGGGCCGATAGGCTTGTTCGACTTTCTTGGGCGTATGTGCAGATGAGCTTGATGGATATGGGTCTTGAAAGCACTGCGGCTTCTGGCTGTGAGGTTTTATGGGGCTTGGTGTGATCAAACTTGAGGGCAGCGTGCGAGTAGTTCCTCCGGCCACACGGGCCTTAGGGATCCATATCCAGGCATTTCCCTCATAGTAGCCTTGCACATGCAAGAGGGTTTTAGGGACCCACCTTGGCTTGATCATGCGTCGATCTCTGTAACTGCACCTTGGCCTCCTAGGTTTAGAGTTTTTGGTGTTATGAGGATGTGAGTGTCGATTCCTACGCGGCAATTGCAGTTGCTTGGGCCTCCATTGAGGCCTAGGCTATTGGACCTTAGCCTTTGCTATTGTGAGAGGCGATTCTAGGGATTCGGTGGGTGGTGGTCGAGCACTATGCCTCTCCTTAGACTTGGCTGCTAACATTTCTACCGGTGGTCTTGTGAACTTTGACGAGGTTGCGTAGCCCTTATTGAAGGCTGTAACAATGCGAATGTTGCCTATGGCGAGTGGATACGCTGCGATTCATAATCCACATTGTAGTGAGTTTGCTTTTTGAAGGTTCGCCCTAGCACCGATTCCGTACCTGCGTCTTGAGCGTTTGGCAACACGTAGAAGATCATTTGTACAGTCTCAAACTTGATAGAAACGGCGGCCCTGCACTTGTCGAGAAGTGCGTATGAGCGGCCCCCATATGGGCTTACTTTGGAATTTGTGGGTTGTAGTGGTGGTTTGCCCAGTTGGATCCAATGATCATGAGTTAAGACATTGAAGTCTGCTCCCTCGTTGATCAAGGCATTGAAAGTGCATGTTCGCTTGGCAGTGATCGTGATGTGTAAGTATGCAGGTTCTATGGCTTCCTCATCCTCATCATCCATTTCATGATTGTGGCTACTTGTACATTGATAGGGGGTTCTAGCATTGGTGGCTCATGCAGAGGATGCGCGGGAGGGTAGTACTTCTTGACACGACTACCATTGAAGAAGCCTATGCCCTTGTCGTCTAGAGTCTCGCGCTCAATGTTGCCAGTTTGGCTGATTGCACAAACTTTGAAAGGTCCAAGACCTCTAAACTTCATTTTCTGCTTATGCCCCTTAACTGAGTATAGGAGTACTAAGTCTCCCTATTCAAAATCGCGCTGCTTGACATACTTGTCAAACTAGCTCTTGCATCGTGCCTTCTCACATATGAGTGCGTGAGTGGCTAGAAGACGAGTTTTTGAGAGACGTTTGAGCTCAACCAGGTGTTGTGTCCATGCCTCCCTTCCCATTGTTCAAGTGCTATTCTCAGGCTAGGAACAAAGAACTCTACAAGAAGAATTGCTTTAGTTCTATAAGTCAACCTAAAGGGAGTCTAGCTGATAGCTGTTTTATAAGCTGTATGGTAAGCCCACAAGGCTGCCATCAGTTTGTTATCCCAGTCGTTGTGCAAAGTAGAGATTACTTTGGTCAGGACGTTTACAAGAATCTTATTCGTGGATTCTGCCTGGCCTCTTGCTTGAGGGTAGTATGGAGAGGATTTTTGATGGATAATTAGAAAGGTGGATAGAAGATGCGCTATTACTTCATTGATGAAGTGTGTGCCCTAGTCACTGACTAGTTCAATGGGGCAGCCAAATCGTGAAATCACCTGCTCCCACAAGAACTTGGCAGTCGTTCTAGCATTATTTTTTTGTGTCGCTTTTGCTTCTGCCCATTTCGTTAGGTAGTCTGTGGCCACAATGATGTATTTAGCTTGTGAATACTATGTAGTTGGGCTGATAGGTCTTATGAAGTCAATTCCCCATTTCTCAAAGGATTGTCGTGCAATGATTGGGGTCAACTCCATTTGATCCTTGTGAATCAGGATCTTTGTCCACTGACACTCATCACAATGCTTAACGAATAGTGCTGCATCACGAAACAACGTTGGCCACCATAGCTGAGACTGCAGCACCTTGTGGGCTGTCGTGTCTCCGCTAAAGTGCCCACTAGCGATTCCACTGTGCGCCTCTGAGAGTACATCGTGAAAAAGAGCTTTGAGATGAAAGATATGGGACATGCCTCTCATATACTTGATATGCGCATTACGCGCAACACAAGGAGTTTCACGTTCCCCTATTTTCATGGTGAAGTCTCTTCCCCATATTGTTGCATCTACCTTACTCCACCATGCATATTGCTACAAGACAATGCATTTTCAGCCACCTTTTTCTCTTTTCCACATGGTGTCCACTGATTAGTAGCATCTTGCATAGATAATCCAGTACTTACTTCATGCTCATATTCAACCCGAATACCCAACAAACTAGTTTCCTCTTCAATTTGCAGCATTGCACTAGTGGTATCACCAAGAAATTGACACTTCCTCTTAATTATGTCAATGATCTTATCATGAAATTCTCGCTTGGCGATGCCAAGCACCTCTCCTAAGGTGAATTCCACCCGATTGTTTAGGATTCGTTCTTCAAGAACCTTCTTAAGATCTATGGCTGTCTCAATGTTAGACTGCAACTTATATCCTGGTTGTTTACCCTTCTTTTTGCCCTCCTATTTCCTATCATGTTTTTGCTCGTCTGACCTCTTCCATAACATGCTCAGGAGATGGCTGATTTGTAGCTTTAGGATGATTCACACTTCTTCTTGTCACTCTTTTAGATGTCCTTGCATTATCTTGATCTCCCTTTCGTTTCTCTTCCACAAGTACATCCGTGATTTGTACATTTGCCATACACTAAATATGCATCTACCAGTGATTCCCAACCAGTTATGTCACAAATGTCTTGCCCTACACGAGATATTTCACTATCAGTAACATTTCTATTTTCAGCTGCATGTAAAGCATGTGTCCATATTTTAGCCTTTAGACCAACCATCACTTGGCCATGCATTCTATCCAATTATAGACCAAAAGTAGAAGCATGTACCTCTGCAGAAGCATTTTGGACAACCAAGTCTTCCAACAACTTCTGCATACCTCCCTTTCCAAAATTCAAAGCAAGAGGCAATCCCATTTCTTGAGCATGGATCTTAACATCTTTCCAAAAGATGAGTTGTCGTGTCAAGGCCTCCTGATAGGTGGCACAATCCTTTCTTTCATGCTGCAAACTATCACACCACATACATATTTTTCCTGGCTTAGGGGCTACTGCATGTCCCCTTTTCTCTTGTCCTTTTTCATCCAATTTTGCAACCTTCAATTAAAGATCCCACATGCCTTTGACCAATTCCTCTAAGACATCTTCCCTAACAGAGGGAACAATAATAGATACAGCTATAGGGTTAGCCACAGAAGTGAGTGGCTTACTGGATACTTCAACTGTTTTGCCCGTAACAATGGGTAATCTAGAGACATGCAATCTTTCTCTTCTTCTATGCTTTTTCATAAGTGCAGTAACAGCTTCCTTAACATGTCCCCACTCTATTTTCAAACTTATCTTTGTAGTTTGATTCTCTAGCAAATCATTAAGCTTCTCTTGAAGCTCAGGATCTGCTGCTTGTAGAAACAATTCAATTTTTTGACTTGCAAGAGCTTGTTGTTCTGCAAGATCCAACTGCTCAAATTGACTTTCAAATTCTCTTAACAATTCTGTAGCCACAAGACCCTTATTGGGTTGTAAAACCCACTTCTGAAAAGTCTTGCATGTAATCAAACTGGTATCTTTAATGTAAAATTCTTCCCTGAGTGTCTTCCTGAAAGCTACCTAGTCAGCATCGTGCATGTATAGTTTAGTAATTCACACTTTCAGTTCATGTACATTAACACATACAAAATATCGACTCCATGCAAGTTGAGTCACCCTAAAGAATTCTATCTTTTGAGCATAGGTATGTACATATGCATATACATTCCTACCATTGAATAACTTCATCTCACGCTCAACTGCTTGCAGAGCATTCATTACAACACTTTCTATTTGAGCAGAAGCCTGCATCACCAGTTGGTGTTGTTGTACCTGCATAAGCATATTCATATTCTACACCAACTGGTGTAAAACATAATTGGAGATTGTGTTCGAATGTTCTCCCATCTTGTCTTTCCTTCTCTTGACAACCTTTCACGTCAAGTTCACCAACGTCGGAGGGGTTTTTGTCGAAAGGTCGTATCTACAAAGGATCAGAGGTAGAAGGAAGTAGAAATAGGAGATGGAAGAGGAGAAAATGAATAGACAAGAGGTAAACACGATAAAGACAAAGCACAATGAATCGAATCAATATGTATCAACAGAACTTGAAATCCCTTGTCTGACACTACTCAGAAGCAGCCTCCAAGCATTAGATCTCCTGGAGCTTCCTTGTAGACAAAAAACGTGGATAAAAAAACAACTTTTTCTCTACTGCTCGAATCCCAAATATAATGGCTCTGTTGGCTTCGAAAGGGGGGTAAAAACCCCAAGACACCTAGTCCGAAATCTCTCGGTTCACTCGTTCTTCTTCTTCCAGTTCACAATGCAGTTTTTAGCTTGTCAACTATGATAGCGACGCTGCCCGATTTCACCTATCTTTCTTTTTTATGAAAAATCCCAAAACTGGCTGAAAAAGCAACTTGCTTTTTGCATGCCATCCTAATCTAGAAGCTTTTCTAACTTTTTAAAAATTTTACAATAAATAATATAAAAAGTAGACTGAAATTATCCAAAAATCTAGTATTTTTGGACAATCCATGCCACGGACACTAGCACTAACGACTTAGATCACATTGACTCTCTACATTAGTAAGAAAGTCAGATGATGATACACTCCAGAGTTTTTCACACCTTGTCCGCGTAGTGGTATGACAACGTAGTACTACACTTGCGATTGTGCATAAGCAATACCGTAACTCGTATCCATACGTATTACTACTTTCGATGCGTTCGTACGTTAAACAAAAATTAAGAGTCGTGCGTTTCAAGAAACAAAACAAAACAACTTTACTCAATTATTTGAATTCAGTATACATCGCATGAGATATTATGTATATATAAATAAATATTTCAATGTGGTAGAGTATACAATTTTTTTTGGCCTTCCAAGGATCTATGGTGCTATAACACTCATTACAAAACCTTGCATCATTAATCTCATAACCTATGGAGGAGTCCCCTTGTCATGTCGAAGCCGAACAATAAAGTTCATGTCTTTATATGTGATTGTGACATGCTTTGCATGGATGGCTGCTAGCTGTGTATCATCGAACAAGTCGATGAGAAACCCCTCTGTAGCTGTTTGTAGGGCCTCCATAGCTGTAGCAGTCCACCTTCCTACTAGTGGGCCATCTCGCACTTGCGCCCAAAATCCATCCCTTTCAACTCCAAGTTTTGCATGACTTCTCGAACAACCTTATGAAAAGATCTTTTCAGGATAAGAAGCTCGTATCGGCATTGGATTCTCCTTATCTCCCGAAGGGCAACAGTGCCCAGTTTCCATCTCCTCTCTTCTATGGTGGTCGTTGTGCTCTATGGGGAGCACTTGCTACTGCACTAGAGGAGGCTCCACCTTGTTCTAAGTGGCGGGCCTTAGCGTGAGGTCTTCCCATGGCCAAAACGGCGACATGCTTGCTTTGATGCGTGCCATAGAAGCTCGAGGAGGGCAAGATGGAGAAGAGACAAAGGTTGGGGGCGTGAGAATGGATGAAGCAAAGAAAGCAAGATGTGAAAATGAGAAGAAGAATAAACTTTTAACCCATTTAAATTCCAAAACCGTGTTAATGCAGCTTCATATGCACTGTCCATTGTGTGATCGTAAATCCATAATCTTTTATCAGAATGTGACGAAACTTCACAGGCACACTCGTTAGGTGGCCAAGAGCCCAAATTATTATTTTTTGAAAAAAAAAACATGCAGACCCCTGGTCCGAAGTCTAGCATCTGGAGCCACTTTCCTGACGAAACTTCACGCACGCACTCAATAGGTGGGCAAAAGCCCAAATTATTATTTTTTGAAAAAAAAATGCATATAGACCCTTGGTCCAAAGTCTAGCATCTGGAGCCACGAAACAGATTGCAGACCCTTAGTCCAAAGTCTAGCATATGGAGCCATGAAACAGATGCTAGCAGGCATTAAAAAAAAAAAAGGGCTCTTGGCCATCTAACAAGTGCGTGTGTGAAGTTTTATTGCATTCTAATACAGTTTAGTATTTTAAAAGTTATTCCACATCAAAATTATGGATGGATTGATAATTGAGAAATCAACATTGTGACATCAATAGTAAAGTCTGCAATAAGAAAGGGCAAAATTTTGCATGTTTTTTCTATTAAAATTGAAAGTGCTAGCCAAAACTGTAAGTAAGAATTGAAATTACAATGAAGATTCACAGTCAAAGTTGAGAGAAAAAGACAAGAGTAAAAATTTAATTCATATTTTAAGGGCGCGTACAATTGTTTGCACTAGGACATAGTCATATATCCAATGCATGAGAAGAACACTATGCCAAAAAAGATAACATTACAAACTGTGTTCGTTCCATTGGAATGAATGCATCCTTCACTGCTTGAAGATTTCTTATTACAAGTTGGAAGTATTTGGGAGTTACAGTGATGTGCTTCACATGTATTGCACAACATTGAGCATCAGTCATCAAGTCAACTAAAAAGGCCTCTGCAGCACACTGTAGAGCATTAAGAAATTCTTTTGTGAAATGATTGGGTCTATCCTGACCTTGTGCCAAAAACCACCTCTTGCTTTCTGTGCGGTAGAGGTTTTGTACAATCTTGCGAACAAGTCTCGAGAAGCTCACCTTCGGAATGATAAGATCAAAAGAGCGTTGATACCTCCTGATTTCTCTCAGGGCCACTGTACCTAGCTTCCACTCGTGTTTCTTGTGGGGATGTTGAGGAGGACCCTTGTGAGGGCGGCTTGAGGAAGCTGGGTTAGGTTGAGAAGGGGATGCATCAGAGAGCTAGTAGATGCTCCAAGGGGCTGAACATGACATGGAGCTTTGAGCAGAAGCTTATTTGCAACTACCTTAGACCTAGCGATCTTTCCTACACAAGAGATGTGAGAACTCAATGAATAAGATAGAAAGTGAAACCC
Organism: Lygodium microphyllum; assembly: GCF_053477565.2. Lineage (NCBI taxonomy): Eukaryota > Viridiplantae > Streptophyta > Polypodiopsida > Schizaeales > Lygodiaceae > Lygodium > Lygodium microphyllum. The sequence continues at coordinate 69,319,188 of NC_141145.1, forward strand.
TCTTTTATATAACCCTAAATTGTAAGACTCATTCACATAGATGCACACTCTCTCTTTCTCTCTTAAATTATGAATTGCATTCACAGTGAACACATTGTTTATCTTACTATCTTAGCTCTCGTCGAACTGATTTGTTGCCTTGTCGAAGCCTTGTTTTACCTATAAGTTGATTTGCTGAAGATAAGATTGAATCATTACTGATCAAAACCCATTTCAAATGATGGATATAAAAAAACATCAATCCCATCAAACATAAAAGTCACTAATTAAATGAATAAATTTTGGCACCACAAAATATGACAGATTTACCTGTAAATTGAGCTACAGAATCTCTGCTCTACCTTGTGTTAAGTGCAGCAACAACAACTGACCTTAAGTTAGAATGAGCATCAAACTCTATTGTAAAGATAGTAGAAAATGGATAATGTAGAGAGGAAGAAAGAGAGAGTGTGTGAGTACGCGGGAGAGAGAAAAAAATGAGCACTTATCCAATCTTGCCCAAATTGATCTTTGCAAAATACAATAGTAAGAGTTAGTATTTACATGAAGATATATTGAAAAAACAGTAGAAAAGAGGAAACATAGAGATTGAAAGAGAGAGGAAGAGAGAGATGAGTACTTATGCAATGTCACCCAAAATGATCTCTATAATAAAACAACAAGTGTTAGAACTAACATCATGTTGTATTGAAAAGATAGGAACAGAAAAAAAAGCCCAAACAGAGAGAGAGATTAACACCTTTGTCTCTTGCTCCAAATAAGTCAAATTCTATTGAAAACACAACATAAAAGAGAAACAACACATAGAGAGAGTGGGGAAAGAAAGGGGAGAGAGAGAGATGACGACGACCAAGAAACAAGCTATTTTGAAGGTACCTTGGCTAAGTAGGAGGTCATACAAGTTAGTCAGGCTAGAAGTTTAGTTACTTTTTAAAAAAGAGGCTTTCTCTCTCTTCTCAAGCTCTTTGTAATCTTTCATGATGGATAGACAAAGATCTTCACCTCCTTCTCTCTTGAAGTCATATCACTTTCTTTGATCTTAGGGGAAGTATTTCTCATCTCTTTTACTGAGCATTACAACAACCAATGATAATGAAGCAGAACACTCGGCAGAGCCTACATGAGAAGCAAGCGATTGTTGGACACTTACTTGTTGCAAGAATCCTTAGCAAGATTAAGTAACTTCTAGCCTTTGATCTTCATCTTCTCCACCATCAAAAACCTTAATGTACAACAAGGTGGCCATAGCTTGAACCTTGAAGTTTTCAATTTCTTCAAGTTTTGGTACTTCATAACCTTCAAGGCTTTCCTTCAGTTATTGTACTCCAACATTGGCATCAAGATTGCAAACATTGAAGGGGATTTGGGTATTGCAAGCATTATGGAGCAACATTTTGGTGCTTTTACACATAAAGCTCAAATTTCTTGCCTTTAAGCTTTCAAAAAGACTGAAGGTACTTCTACTTCAAGCTTTAATGCTCTACAATCATTGGATGGGGTTGATTCATGGAGATTATTGGCAATGGAGCATTATGGACCAAATGAGGGATTTTGTTTTACTTGATGGTGTGGCTGAGACTTGATTCTCTTTGAATCATTTCTCGTCTTCAATCTTTAAAGAGGTAATTCATTTTATTTTAATATTTGAAATCTCTATTTATCTACTTTTTCAAGCCTATCCAATTGTTAATGGGAGATAATAGTTTATTCAGGCTTTCAATGAACCATAAATTAGAGACTAATATTTCTTTAGATTGATTAGAGTTTTTAGATCAATTTTTAGCATTGAATTGATTCCAATTGTAATCATAGCTCCATTCTTTCATGATTTGATGGATAACCCTAATTTGTGCCTTTGATCTTATTGTGCCCAAGAAATAGTTGTAAAAGGATAAGCATTGCAATAAGTAAGTCATTGATTTGCAATGGTATGACCCTCAACCCATTCTCCATTTTCAAGTTTCTCTTATTGATCAATCCATGCATCTCATTAAAGGTTAAAGCTCAATCTCAAAAATGCATTTCATCCTTGTTTTTATAGAGTAGTATGCTCTTGCCATGGATATTTCCACCAAGAAAAAATGTAGATGCTAGGAGAAATAATGGGAAAAAAGAGAGGTGACTTGCCCTCATTATCAAAGATCTTGAAGGGGTGCAACCAACTAATCCACCAAGGGAAACTTTTTCCACATTTTGGTGATTTGGAGCCCGTGTAGGGAGCTCGTCCTACCATTTTATTCCTCAGATAGGTATTACAAGTGGAGTTATTGAAGATTTGAAGACCTCAGTAATGGGTACTCATTGATAAGATTATAGGGATTACATGTGGATTTCAAGTTCTTTTAGCCTTTAAGAGTAGGGGTAGATACATGTAAATAAAATAGGAAACTTGGGCCATTACTTGGGGATGATTTTTATTCATTAATAGGTGCCACAGACTATTTTAGGTCTTATACATGATGCTAAGAGATTGTTACAATGAAACAAGGTTGTAAGAGTCACTTTGGGCCTGATACCCACTTAATCATAGCCAGTACAAGTTATTTCAAAGCTTAAACAAGGCTTTTACTACAAGTCATTACAAGTGGTACTCATTACCTACTAGTCTTATCTAGGGTGCTACAAGAGTTAGTTGAGAGGTATGCTCATAAGTATAGAAAGGTATCCCTACTTAGGCCACTTTTGGAAAACAAAGGGCTATAAATAGATAGGGAAACTTTGATGGTAATTTTGGTGGATTTAGCACTTCATTGGTAGCCCCAAAGTCCCCATATACCCTATATTTAGTGGTTCAAGGTAGCAAAGCACTTCAAAACTAGTAGTTAGCCATAAAATTGAGCCTAAATAAGATGACAATAGACCCAAAAATAATTCATCCAATGGTGGGAAGTTTATATCTATGAATCTCTTTAGAGTATGGAAAGAGAAGGGTCTATATTTTAAGTGCAGTAAAAAGTATATGGTTGACCATGCGTCCAAATGTACCTCTACAAGAATGCTAAGGCTAAAAATTACAACATGATTGTGCTTGAAGATGTTGATGAGGAAGACTTTGAGGATCAAATTGAAGGTGCATGTGCTGAATTTGAGGATCATGGTGAGGATATTGAACATGATTATTCTTTGGCCCATTAGACGGCTTTCTATTTGACCCAAGTGGGCATCTACCATTTGATCTCAGTGGGATTGATTTGCATACTACTACCACAATACTTTATTCTATCTCCATTGATGTTTGGACAAGTTTTAGAAGCCCTAATACACTTTATATGAATGACACCATTCATAGGAAAGATGTGTTTATCTTGATAGATAGTGGTAGTACACATGGTTTTATAAATAAGTCAGTTGTTGACAGGCTGAATTGTCTTTCCATTGATTTATAGCAATTCATAAAAGTTCAACTAGATCCAATGGCAAGGAGGAAATTAGCACCTAGATGTGTCCATAGGTTCATATACAGTTGCTTGAAAACTATGAAGTAAAAGTGAACTTGATCACCTTGGAAATAGGGCCCACAGACGTAATACTTGGGTGTGATTGGCTGATGACTTTGGATTTTTTCCAATTGTACATGGAGTTTGCCATTGATGGGCAACCTCTCCGTCTATAAGAAATTCATACTAAGTTAGATTTTCAGCTTATCGCCATTAAGCAACTCAAGAAGGAGTACAAAAAGTACTCTCAAATTTTTGTATTGCAACTGAATAAAGAGCTAATAGATCAATCCAAGGAATCGGTGATAATTGAGCATTGAAAGCTTTAATTAAGGAGTACATGGATTTGTTTTAGGTGCCTACAATACTATCGCCCAAGAGAGTAGTGGATTACCCTATTGACCTAGAGCTTCACTCCAAGTTGGTTAATAAGCCATAGATTATCTAAATGCAAGTGTGAGGAAGTAGCCAAGTAAATCAAGGAGATTTTAGAGATGGGTTTCATTGAGTCTAGTTCTTCATTGTATACTTTATTGATCTTGTTAGTAAAGAAGAAGAATGGATATTTTAGAATGTGTATAGTTTACAAAGATCTAAACAAGATCATAGTGAAGAAAACATACCCTTTCTTAGAGTGGATGATTTGCTTGATGAGCTCAAGGGGGCTGAATTTTTTACACAGATTGACTTGAGGTTAGGATACCATTAGATCCACATGTGAGAGGGTAACGAGATTAAAGTAGCATTTAGGATAGATAGTGGGTTATACCGTTTCTTGGTGATATCATTTGGGCTAACCAGCCACTTTCCAAAGTCTGATGAGAAAAATATTACAGTATTTCCTCTTCAAATTTGTTCTACTATCCTTAGATGATACACTCATTTATAGCAAGACATTGGAGAACTATCTTTCACATATGAGAAAGGTATTTGATGTGTTAAGACACCACAAACTCTTTGCTAAGGAGATAAAGTGTTCATTCATGGAGATAGAGTTGGAGTACTTAGGCCATATTGTTAGTGAGAAATGGATCTAGGTTGACCCTAAGAAGAAGTAGTGTCAAAGATTGGCCAACACCTGCAAATACTATATCTCTTAGAGTATTTCTTGGTCTATCATCATTCTACCATAGATTTATAAAGCATTATGTGACTATAACAACTCTATTTTTTGACAGATTGAAGAAGAAAGCTTTCTTTTGGGATGTCATTGTAGATAGAAGCTTCAATTAGTGAACAAAACTTTTCACTTCTGCTCCTATCTTAGTAAGTTTACTATATAGTAGTGCGATGCTACTGGCAAAAACATCTGGGATATATTGCTATAGAAGCATGGTGTCGTTGTCTTTGAGAGTTGCAAGCTCATGGATAAAGAGCTGGCTATGAATATGTGTGACCAAGAGATATTGGCTATACTCCATGTGATCAAGAGGTGGCACCATTATTTGTATGGCAACCAATTCAAGGTTAACAATGATCACATGGTTCTTAAATACTTTCTTACTTAGTCTAACCTCACTCCTAAACAATGCAAGTGGGTAACTACCCTACAAAACTATGATTTTGATATTATGTATACACAGGGAAAGGATAATATAGTGGATGATTCTATTTCTAGGATGTGGACATATAAAGTTTCAACCACAAACTGAGCTACATAATGACTGGGTTGAAGAGCTACAAGAAGCTTACCTTTTGGATGAAGATCTCATCTACATATTTCAAAAGCTATTGCAAGGATTCATAGAAAATAACTCACATTTTCAGCTTAAGAACGGCCTCATTTGGCTCAATGATAAGATTGTTATTCCCTATTTTTCTTAATTCAAGCCAAAGATTATACAAGAGATGCATTGTTTGCCTACAGCTAAACACATAGGTGTGTTCAAGATGCGTGATAAAATCAACAAAATCTCTCAATGGAAGGGATTATGAAAACATGTGAAGGATAATGTCATGAAGTGTATTCCATGCCAATAGAATAAGGACGTCACTCATAAGCCAAGTGGTTTGTTGTAGCCGTTGCCCATTCCTAAAGGAAAGTGGATGCATATAACCATGGATTTTATTATTAGCTTGCCTACAACTAAAAAGGGGTGGAACATTATCTATGTGTGGTGGATAGACTCAGCAGGGCAGCCCATTTTATTTCCACAAAGACACAACTCACTACATCATAGATGGTCAGTTCATTGAGAAAATGTTTAAGTTACATGAATTACTGCAAGTGATTATGCATGGCAAGGATTCAAAGTGCATGAGTAACTTTTGGCATGTGATATTTGACTCCATGGATACTAAGTTCACTCCTTCTATAGCCTATCATCTGTAGATTAATGGCTAGATAGAAAGGTTTAATAAGTGGTTAGAGACCTATCTTTGGCATTTTTGTCATGATGTATAGCATGCATGGGACTTGTGGTTACACTTGGTTGAGTTTTCCCATAACAACTCTATCCATGCAAGTAATGAAGTTTCTCTCTTTGAGGCCTTGTACGGCTTATAAAGTGTCCCTGTTCATAAAATTTTTAAGTGAGAAGATAAACCCTCATGCAAAAGAGAATTTAAAGAGGATGCAAACCCTTCTTTAGTAGTGTCAAGTGAATCTTAGGAAAGCCCAAGGGTAGATGAAGATGTATACTGTTGAGAAGAGGCATCTTATGGAGTTCCAAGAAGGAGAGTTGGTTTTGTTGAAAGTACCTAAATCTCGCTATTCTACCTTGAAATATGGCTCTAGCAACAAGCTTGCTCACAAATTTTATGGACCATACAAGATACAAAAGCACATAGGAGACTTAGTATATAGAGTGGAACTACCCTCTTTAACTAAGATTCATAATGTGTTTCATGTAAATCAACTCAAACTAGATTGATATAGTAGATGATCTGTCTCCCATTGATGAAGAATGTCTCATATAGTAGTACATCCTTAATGAGATTTTATGGACCATATAGGTAGGTAGTAGACAGCTTGTTGTAAGAACAAGCCCTATTGGACAAAAACTACCATAACCTCTCATTAAGTAGTCCAAACGGGGCATGCCACACATCAATATGAAGCTCTCAAAGAGTATAGTGACCCTATGTAATTGGCACTTTGTTGAAAATTGGAAAAAATAAAATATATTCTAGAATAGACTACTATCTATGTCCTCTCTACAACCAAACTGGCCCACCAACTAGATCTATATTTCAATCACTAAAGCATCCCATAGATAGGAAAACTCATCCAAAATAGAATCAAGCCTCCAAGAAGCTTTCTCAAGTGGTAGTCCTCTCCACTTAATCTAGTACTCAATGATAGATCTAGAGCAAAGCTTCTTCTCACAATGTCCTATGATCTCCTTAGAGATGTACTTTATGAGGCCTTCTTCATCAATGAGAGGCAACACATCTACTGTATCAATCTAGGTGCCATAAAACTATTTAAGTTAACTGACATGAAACACATTATGAATCTTAGTGACCATTGAGTTATACCCCAACCCACTACATGGAGAAGTCAAATGATGAGGAAGCATACGTGAACCCTTACGTCTCGTATGATGAAGAGGGCAGTCCTATTCTTATGGACTATCGACCAGTGCCGGTGATGGTGCTAGAAAGAGGTAGGGATAGAGGCTTAGGAAGGCAGACCTAAGAGCCAATTGCATGTTGGAGTTGTGGTCACCCAGGGCATATTTCTTGGCACTGTCTCGAGAGGGAGCAAACCAATCAAGAGAAGGTTGACCTTAGATGCCTAGAGGTGTAGAATCACCAACCTATTTGTCGATTGCCCTAGACAAAAACCACCCTCTAGTTTGGTGATCATGCCAGTAGTACCACTGGGGCTATTCGGAGTTGGAACTTTTGATGGATAGGCTACGCCTATCCCATTGCATGTTATGATCAGAGTACATGCAAAGTAGGCTGGCATATCATTGCCTTGGGCCTAGTAACCTAGATGCAGCCTCAATCGACAAAAGAAGGCGTAGGCGAAGGAGGAAGAGAACCAAAGCAAAGATCACGCTTAAGACAGAGAGTGCCACAACGCTAATTGTAGGGAGAAAGGTAATAGAGTAGGAGTTTCTGCAAAATGGAGGATAATTGAAGAATAGTAGAGAGGTGGAAGCAATACCTTTTTCCTACTTTATAAAGAGCCCATGTTGGTGCAATGGAAGAAATGCAATGTTACAATTGTTTAATGGATAGCATGAAGAATTTAATGTTGTGAATTCAATCAGTCTAGTTCAATGGAATTACATGGATCTTTTCTTGAAGATTTAAAGGCTCAAACTCTATTTTGAAGACATCCATATATTGTATATGGCAAAGACTTCTATTTGTTTCTTCATTCCAATCGTCAATGATTTGATTTTTCTCATTCATTTCCTATCATTTACACAACTATAAATAGAGTAGTGCTCTATTATGCCCATATTCTAGTTCAATGGAATTACATGGATCTTTTCTTGAAGAGTTGAAGGCTCAAACTCTATTTTGAAGACATCCATATGTTGTATATGGAAAAGACTTCTATTTGTTTCTTCATTCCAATAATCAATGATTCGATTTTTCTCATTCATTTCCTATCATTTATACAACTATAAATAGAGTAGTGCTCTATTATGCCCATACTCTCAGGCATTATAATAACTTTTCAATTTTGTTTTTGTGGGCAAAAACCTCTTGGGAAGGGATGAATTGTAAGAAGCTAGGAAGAGACATTATTTTTGTATGTTCTATTAAATAATACCATGTCACACCGACATAGGTATATAAGGTGTTGAGACTTGTAAATTTTCACCAATTTATTAATACATAGTTTTCATGGCTTCTCTCATCTCTCTCCTATTTTTTAGTATTTCTCTCTTCTCTCACTCATTCTCTCTCTTTTGCACTCTTCTCTCACCTCTAAATCCTCTTCTTGACACATCAAACAATTTTACCTAGCTTTCCACAGTTGGCAAAGCTTTATTGACAACAAATTCACGCTTGGAAATAGAATCCAACTCCTATTACTGTTGCTATGAATAGAAAGTAAAAAGTATGCAAACATTGCCTCATATCATCCAAAGAACATGTAGCATCTCCCATCCCACAAAACTCTTTTGTAGGCCTTTCACTTCAAGTTCACCAAAGATGTCAAGAGATTAGTCATGTTTGGTGCCTAAAACCACTAGGGTTATAGCAAGACGAGCTTTTAGAAGAAAATCAAGAGAATCCATAGAAGAATAAGGTAAGAAACAATCAAAAGAGCTAGAACATAAGGAATAGACAAGAACCCGACTGTAGTTTGTATTGATCATATTCGAGCTTTGATACATCATATTCAATCACTTTCAGACAATAATTTTGAGATTATAGCTCAAAGAAAACTTGATTTGATTCAATCCAATATAGTTATAGTTTGGTATGCTTCAATCCAAGCTCAAAACAATGCATTTCTAATCCAAAGTATGACTTCAAATATGCATAAATTAAATCTGACCTAAAGTAGCCCATATTTTTAAAAAATTCCATGTTCTTCCCTTCCAAAGATCCATATTGTTAGCATAAAATCCATGCTTTGAATTAGCTACGTTAGTGGAAAATAGAAATCCCAAATCGATTTGCAAAAACATCTACAATCGAGAGCACAACAAGTAATAGAATCAATCCAAATCACCATAGAACCTCCTAAGATAGTAGTGAATAGTAGCAAACAACCTAATATCTCATAATAGAGCAGTCCATAATAGTCCAAAGTCTCTCAAATTAGTCCTTCCACATGCATCAATCAAGCAAATAAGTTTTCTCTCTTTCAAGCTTAGTTTAGCCATGCTTTCTTCCAATGATTTAGCAATCAAAAAGCACGAACTTGCTAAGGATTTTTCTTGATCTATAGGCACCTAGAAAATTGGCCAACAATCACATAAAAAATTGCAGATAGCCTCTAGTGCTCATCACATTGACCAAAACTCCATTGCTACTTGTCTAGGGTCATTAACTTGGCCACTTACTAATTAGGAAAGGCCATGCCACTTGGCAAACAACATCTATGTATAACTTGACTTCAAACAAATTGACATCTAATCATATACAAAGTGAATTTGAGTAAAAACACTGATAGACAAGTCCCACAGGCTCACAAATGAAATTCAAAAGACACGAAACTGGTGAAAACATATGTGTTTTCACACATGTGTGTGCATACATGTTTGTGTATGCATGCATTGTTCGTGTGTTTTTGTAGTCCATGTGCATTTGTATATCATATTATAGTATGTTTATATTGCATAAACATGCTAACCATTAAAAGTCAATCATTAGAATTATTATCTCATCCTATATGTTCAATTTTAATAAAAAATTAAACTCTTCTTTTAAGAATATATGTGCATTTGTGGATATTTTTAGAGTATGTGCACATTACATGCACATGTTCAACCATTAAAATATCATATCATTTGATATGTATAATTAAAAAGTAGATTCATCTCTCTTTATCTCCAAGAAGAGAGAGAGAGAGAGAGAGAGAGAGAGAGAGAGAGAGAGAGAGAGAGAGAGAGAGAGAGAGAGAGAGAGAGAGAGAGAGAGAGAGAGAGAGAGAGAGAGAGAGAGAGAGAGAGAGAGAGAGAGAGAGAGAGAGAGAGAGAGAGAGAGAGAGAGAGAGAGATGCATATAATTTTTCAAAGACTCACCTTTCCCCTTTTCATGATCATATCTTTTGTTCACTTTAGAGAGATAAAGAAAGAAAGATAGAGAGATATATTAACATCTACAAAAGGCCAATGTGACCTATCAGACAAAACTAAAGTACATCACACGAAAGTGAAAGAAAATGCATCTTAGTGTAAGGCTAACATCTAAAGATCTTTATGTCTAAACAATTGATATATATAAAATGTTTAGATATAATAGCTCCTCTCTAAGTGTCAAGATCAATACATGATCCCAAATGTGATGTAGGGTTGCCCTATTAATGTATCAAGGGGCGAGGCTGTTGTGTCTCGTAATGATGGCTCTAATATGACTATACTATGGGCCCTTCAATCATTAGCCACACGGTCAAGGTCATTGTGCTTGACAAAGTGCAATGGCCCTATCTAGTGTGACTCTGTGGCATGGAGTAGGGTAGTCTGGCAAGATAGTTGCTAAGCTTGTAGTGCATGTGGAGTCTGATCTATGAAAGAAATCTATCACTACTCTTTGCTTAGGTTCCTTTGGGCGAGTTGGTCTCTTGTCTCGTACTAGTATTGTGCAGTACTTTTGGAGCTCCAAGAGGAAAAGCCCTAGACATCTTTGGTCCTCATACTCCATGACATGATGAAGAGGTTCAAAGCCCTCACAAAAAAAGCAGTCTTACTTTCCCTATATGTCATAGTACATTGTATATCTACATATGTAGTGCTCCTCTATCTCAAGCTCTCTATCATAGAGCTGGCATATCCTATCCTCCACTAGAATCTTTGTCCATTTGCATGTCTCTATCTTCAACTGATGGGAGGAGGCATGCATCTGTTCGATAATGGCCCATATATATGTGGGAGAGATATGTGCCCATATACTATGGTCAAACAATAAATCCATGCTAAGAAAGGTGTAGGAAGTGGCTCTGGCAAAACTCCATATTTGTCCTAGAGGGAGCAAAAACTAGATCCAAGTTCTCCTTGTCTCAACTCTTAGGACATCGGCCCTAATGATTGAATTTAGCGGACTGAGAGGGAGTGTAGGATAGTTCAAGCTATAGTTAGAGGGCATGAGCTAATTGATGTCTAGTCCATGTATGCTCATCCAAGTGGCCATCTAAGAGTACCAAGAGTCCCTCTCACTTGCCTTTGCTAGCTATTTGGAGGAAGTCAATGCCAATTTGAGATATTTGTGGCATAGAAGCTCCCATATTATGTGTAAGAAAGTCACTACTCTAAAGAGTGCCTCCACAATCATAGATGCTCCCCGCAACTCTACTTTGATGAGATAGGGAGTGGGGTGGAGGGCTTACTCCTAATTATGCATGATATCATCATCGTCAATGATCTCTCTATGCAGTCATAACCATCATAATGGTCTCTCTTTGGGCTAGTCTAGTCAGTGATCAAGCTCAATTGTCTATGATATAGGCTACAACCCTAGACCTTCACTCCATACAAAAGAGTAGCTATGACTAGTGCATTAACAATCATAGTTTGATGCGAGGTTCTTGAAATTGTATATGAGTACAATGGCTCTCAAGGGCTCCTAGGGCTACATAGCCTTGTGCCAATTGCACTTTAGCTACCCCCCTCAATGAAAATCTTGGGCCAGAGAAAGTGACTCCCAGGAATACATATTCTCTCACATGCTCCATTACATCTTCCCCCCAACGTAAACTGATACTACATAGATCAAGCGATCCATGATGTGAAGGTGTTGAATACCATGAATTTGGTATTCCCAAGGTTTATTCTGAGATCTCTATTTTTGCAAAAGGTATATAGTGCATCCAAGTGACATTGTAAGCCCTCTGATGAGTTTGAAATGACTATAGTATCATTAGCATTTGATAGCATCGGTATTAACACTCTAGCTAGGCTAGCTCTAGCTCCACCTCCTCTATCAATGTAGTCAGATACCTCATCTACGTATAGTCCAAATAGCATGGGTGGAAGTGGGCATCCTTGTTTTACACCTATGGTATTGTCGATCCTCTTAGACATCCCCCTAGGTGTATGCATATGGCTTGTCACTTTCTTGTCATCTTTCTCAAATAATGTTGATTCTTCCCTTTGCTAGCAAAACATGAACTTTGATGTGCCTTGCATAGTGCTTCTCATACATAATTGGGCTAGACGTATAAATATTTAGCAACTTGAGTTATGATTTAGTTTCTTTGTTGATAGGTCTTCTGTATGCTTAAAGATGTATATCTAGCACACAAAAAAACTTATATCCATTTATATATAAGTGTTAAGTTTAAAAATTTGTTTATCAACGTGTTAAAAACTTAGGTGTAATATTTCCGCTACGAAATATTCAAGACCCTAAATCTTGCGCAAAAGCGGTTCAAAGTAATCTCCCACAATGATAAAAGTTGATGGCTAAGTGCTCCCTCCGCAGGCATCAACGAACTCCAGTCCGCGTCGTGCATAAGAGACCGTGGCTAAAAAAACCCATAGCCCACATGAGAACACCCCTTCAAGGGGAAAAAAATAAATAATGGATAAAAATTTTCAATTTTCTTTATTATTAACCCTCTCCCCTTCAGCCGTTGCATGGGAGGGAGAGGGAGTATGAGTAGATGTGTGGTGGAGGGCATGGGGGAGGGGATCATGCACCCGCCACTTGTGTGGCTACCCTCCCCCCTATAAGAACACCCCCTCCCCAAGCTTGGGGGAGGGAGAGAGGGAATCGTGCTACTGCCCAGGCCGTTGCAGTTGCCGCCACGCTGCCTTCACGTCGCCAGGGCTGCCGTTGCTGTCGCCCCCAGCCATCGTCATCATCATCATCATTACCACCATCATCACCATCTTCATCATCATCATCGTTTTCATCATCGTGATCTTCTTCATCCTCTCCATTACACGTCATCTGTCTGTGACCAGAAGCTTGGAAGCTTCTATTAAAGCCTTCCTTAGCCCTAGTTCACCCTGTGTCTCGGGTTTTTAAATTCGAGTTTGCAAGGCTGTTTCCTGCGAAGGGATGTAAGTTCACGGGCAGTAGGGAGTTTGGAAATCGGATAACGAGGCAAGGAGAGTTTGCTGAGTCGAGGATCCACGTCATCGATGGCTCCTAAGCAAAAGTCGCGAGGTGCACACGCGGGAGTTTCCACCCCAAGTATGCGAGTGGACAATGCCCCGAATCTAAATGCCCAGGTTCCTAAAATTAATTCCGCATGAAATGGATGCACTAGGCATGTTTAATTCTCATAGGCAAGTTTAAACACATTGGGAAATTTATTTGCCCGTTCGATCTGCAAAAATTAGTTGCATGTCGAGTAATTGCAATTGCTTGCATTTCCATGGTCATGGGTAACTGCAAATTCTAAACGCATGATGCATAAATTAAAAGACGGAGTTGTGCAAAGGCATCTTGTTGCATTGCGAAAAAGGATAGGGCATAAACACATAATGCACTTACATAGTAATTTCCTAGCCGCAATTCGTGTATAAGATAAAGCATAGATGGCCATTGAATAATGTGCAAATAGATGCAATGCATGGAAAGGAAATTATGAACTTTGCAAATTGCATGCGAAGATGGTTACATTTCAGGTTGGGCTAAGTAATAACAAGAAGGATTAAGTCAATTATGGACTCATGGCATTCGCTCATGCATGGAGTTCTCTTATCAAAGTTTGAATGCATCTTCATTGAAAATATTAAAGCTTTGATTTCGCTGCATCATTATAGTTTAGGGCAAGGAAAAGAAAAGATCATTGTAAATCTTATAGCTGCATAGAAGGAAAAGGTTTATAGTCTTGAAATCGTAAATTTGCATGGAATGATGCATCTCACATATCTTCCAGTTATTTACATCTTTTAGGGGAAAGTACTTGCAAAGTTAGAAGAATGTGTTGCATCTTTAAAGTGAAGATCATCTTTACTCGCAGGTTGGATGGATCAACTAAGTAATCCACTTATAGTTGAGTAGCTCACATGAAAATCATAAAAGTACGACTAGATTGCAAATAACGATAATCTCAAACTGCTAGGTAGGGTTAAGTTACGTTAAAATTTTGCCTAGTATTGCACTTGGGGTGTTGATCTAGTATTTCCAATCCTAAAGATCCTACCCACATTCACAGAATGTTAGGGTTAGCTAACACCCATGCATGAATGATCTGGGGTTCTCACCCTAAGGATCGGATGACAAAATGCTAGACTTTCGCAAGGAAATTAGGAACCCTAGGGCCAAAGCATTATTGGCCTAGTAGGATTAGGGTTGGGTTGGGCCAAGAGGACTCCCAAACCCTACATCTTGACCAAAAGTATTCCTGACCAAGGAATACCGTGTGATGGGAGAAATAATCCCACAAGTTAAGTGCGACACCTATCTCGTGCAACAAGTTGCAACGTCGCATGGTTTTGTGTCTAAATCACAAAATAGTATTGCCACTCCTTAGAACAAGGTTGGCGAGTTCTAAGTACAAGTCTAATTTTCTAGAGGATGAATAATCATCCTATTACATCACCCTTCCTTGGGGTTGATTTGCCAAGTTAGGGAAATTATGAATTGCCTAGCAAGCAATTGACCAATCAAGTGGGGACAACGGGGTTATCCAGGATTTATTGACCATAATATAAGAGAACCTAAAGTATTGACAATTTGGGTCAACAGGGTATAAACCCTAACCTAAGGAAAAAGAGGGTTGTAATATCTCCGCATAATAAAAGTTAGTTGGTTGGTTTGTAAGTTAGTTAGTCAATTAATAAGTTAGTAAGATTACTAACTAAAGACTAACTAAGGTAAAAACTAACTAACATTAATTATTGATAATTTTTATTTAATTTAAAATATTTTATTTAGAAAAATCAAGAGTCGTAAATTCGATGTTTTTCTCAAATTGGCAAAGACCGTAGCTACCCTTCACGTAAATTACAACGTGAACGAGACTTATGAGTTATATTAATCACTAGGTTCATGTGTATAGTTTGGAAGGTCCAAAAACATTAGATTTTGGGTAAAGCTAGTATATTTTAGATATTTTAGATATTATCCTAAAAGAAAAAGATATGGAGATTTTTAGAACTGGATGTCATTTAAAAAGAAAAGACAAGTGATATTTTAGTTAGCTTGAAGATTTTATAAAAAGAAAAATAAAGAAAAGTGACTGGCGAAATTGCGCGCGCCGCGATCGCAGTTTACAGGCAGTAGACAGCACTTCGAACAGAGAAAAGAAGAAGGAGTGAACTGAGAGCTTTCTAATCAAGTGTCTTGGGGTTTTACCCCCCTTTCGGAGCCAATGGAACCATCAGATTTATGATCTGAGCATCAGATCACTGATCTTTCCAAGATCCCCCTCCATAAAGAGCTCTACTTCTCAACCACAAGCCCTCTTCTCTAATTCACTATAAATATGAGGCATGTGAGAGGCATAGGAAGCATAAAAAGACACCGAGAGGCTGCGAGAGAGAGGTAGAGAAGAGGATACTCCTCCAAGAGATTGTGAGGAAGAGCTTGAAAGAGAGCTTGAAAGAGAGCTTGAGAGAGAGAGAGAGAGAGAGAAGAGTCACCCGGAGAGGCTGCAAGGAAGAGAATTAGCTCAATTCCTTCTATCTCGATCCTCGACTTAACCATCTTCTCTTACGCTCTCCCATCTTGAATATATTCTACCTTCTTAAATCTCTTGAGTCTACCTGCAGGGACGATGGCCTCCAAGCGAAGAATGTCGCGTGCGGATGACAATCCTGCAACCAGCAATGAGGCTTCGGGCAAAGGCATCACCGTCAATCCAACTACGGTTCCGGTCGTAAGTAATGTATTTTCAAATTCATAGATGCTTGCTTTGGTTCTCGTATGAGATACGTTAGGCCCCATACTATTGCACGAGAATAGGTCATGGGAAAGGATAAATTTCATCTCGCCTACTCGGAAGATGGAGTTGTAAAGTGCATATATCAAGGGAAGATAATTGCACCTAGTTACATATGACTTATTTGCTAGTAAAGCAATTACAAGGAATAATTAGTCAAGCGTTATGAATGGCATAGTCGTAAAAAAAACGACATTAAAAGATTAGGCATATAAGTACTAGATTAAAGTATAGTCAAGGGTTATAAATAGCATAATTACTAAAAGAATATGATATTGAGGATCACGAATAGAAAGTACTAGCTTAAAGTTTAGATACTTCAAAAGTACTTAGCTTAAGAGCCCAAATATTAAGAAGAATTATATTCTAGCTCAAGGCAAGGCATGTTAAAGTCTAATTACTTGAGATCATCTCGCACTTATCTTATCAAGTATTTATACGTTATGCCTATAACATATTTGATATATGAGGATAAATTTCTAGTTACCTCATGACTTGACTAAGAGCTAGTACAAGAAATTGATCATAAGGGTTAAAGCTAGGATGTCTTGAGATCCGTTGGATAACGATGACTTTTGCCAATCCAAATTCAGGGTTAGGTTATCGATCAAGGTAAGTGACCTATAGAACTTACATCATGAATAGTGTTTGAACCCTTAACATATGCCCTAGCCGAAGAAAGGAAGTGTTAAGAACATGTTTTCATGGTATTGCTCTTAGATCCCAAGGGAGAGAGAAAATATACGATGAAAATGTTATATCATCTATTTTTGCATTGTTTTGGAAAGAATGCAATTGGTTTTGTTGATTGATCGAGCAACATCCTAAATGCTTTTATATTCAATTGGTTGTTAGTTGTTGTTTGGATGATTATTCCAAGTGCTTGTGATTTATGGTAAATGCATGGCAAGGGTTTGTGATGACAAGTCGCCATGGGATTAAAGGAATGTTTTCTTGGAAAATGATATTAGGCTGAATGCCTTGTTTGTGCTTGATTCTTAAAGGATTTAATTAAGGAAGGATATATTATACGGGTGGATCACCTCCATGGTCGCACCGCGTATTAACCCGAAAAGGGCACTGCTCGATTCATGGGCCGAAGGTCGAGTGGTGAAAAGGCCAACCACGGGAATGATGTTTCGCTCCTAGACAGCTTGCGGGTCAGTTGGAGCTCTGGACACCCCTTGCTAGGTCTAGAATGGAGTTGAAGACCTCCGTGGCCCCCAACATCTGGGCATGTTGGGAGATCCTATTCTAGATAAAGGATTGAGTTTTGGTGCCATGTGAATTGGACCAGTTACTTCTGCAGGGCAGAAGGGATACTTCTGTTGGACAGAAGCGAAACATAATTTCTCTTGTATGGGCGGGAGACAAAGATTAACTTGAAGATAAGTTAAGGAACTTGTTTGATCTTGTTTGTCAATAGATTGCTTTGCTCTGTTTTCGTGTCTGTGCTATAATTTACGTGAACGAACCTTGTTCCCTAAAAGGCTTAATTAATGAAGCTGATTTTGAGTGTCACACATAAATGTGGTAGGACCTAATTAGAAAACTAAAGCTATTAAGGGAAGCGGGTGGGTGGAACCCCCGACGGGTCCGTCATATGGCAGGGTGGTCCCAGAGAACTGGGAGGCTTCTCACAAGTTTTTATCGTCATTCGACCTTTAGGTGTTGATAGGTTAGAACCCGATTCATGCCGTTTTAGGGGACCGGAATGGGACTATGCCTTATGGGCAGAGAGGTTGAGCAACGCATCCCTCTCGTTTCCCATTCTCTTTGAACCAAGTGCGGCATAGATCTGCTTCGGGTTGGGTATCTCTGTGTAAAGTAGGATGTCCAAAACCCGATGCTAGAATGCTAATAGGAGAACTTGACAACTAGGAACCCGAATTTCAGGTCGATCCTAGTGGGTTCGGTCGTGAACGTTCTGTTGTGAGGCGGATTCGGGAAACCCTAGGCGACAAAACTCAGAACATTCCCTGGGAGTGCCGAGCAGCGACGCTTAGATTCGTTTCTCGATAGACCGCTAAAAGAGTGCCTGGAAAGCCGATGGGCGGGCACCTCACAAGGGTAAACAAGCAACTCAGCTTACGAAACCCTTGGGATCTTACCAAGTCGCGATTGATCCCGGATTGAATGCTAGATGTATTCGGAGAGAAGGATTCACACCTTAGCAGTTGGTCGTATAAATGACCATTGGAGTGCTTGTATTTGTACACTTAGGAGCACTATTTGTTCTTCTTTGCTCAAGGAACTAATGCTAGAAAATAACTAATGCTTCAGGTTGAAAGCCGGGAGGGAGAGGCAACATCCTTTACCCCCGACTGTCTGCTTGACCCTATCCAAGGGGGTTGTTAGCCGCGCCGGGTACGTGGACCGAACCTGCCGCGTGAGAGCTCTTCGTGGGTGCTACTGGGAGTAGGAGGATGCTTGGGTGCCAGGGGGGAATCTGGTCGTAAATCCCTTGCCTCCGGATCCTGCACAAGAGGCCGATGTGACTCGAGATTGAATCTCGAGGCCCGCATACTAGTCAACCGGCCGAACTTGGAATAGCGATCCCTAAGGATTGTTGGAATAGCCTTTGAGCGGATTAGCCTTCCGGCTAGATTATATGATGTATCTCAAAGACTGATAAATAAAGATCAAATGTTGAAAAGGAACTTGCTTGACATTGTTTTTCTATGTTAGTGCCTAAGTTACGTGAAGGAACCAATGATTAATTGGTTAATTAAAGAAGCTATTTTTGCTTGTTAAACTAAATGTGGTAGGTAATTAAAAAACTAAAGCAACCTGAGGAAAGTGCGGTGGATGTGACCTTGGGTCCGTCCTACAGAAGGGTGGTCCCGGTTGGTCGGGAACTTTTCTCAAAGGAATTGACAGCAAGGTAACAATGACCTAGAATCTAGAAAGCTAGATTCCCGATTTATACTGTTTTAGGGGAATGGAATGGGACTATGCCTTACGGGCAGAGAGGGCTAGCTTCACATCCCTCTTGTTTCCCATTCTCCTTGAACCAAGTGCAATATAAATCCGCTTCGACCCTGACGTTTCTGCACAAGTAGTTTGTCTGGGGCTCGACGCTAGTTACTTTCTCGGAACTTGACCATTAGGAAAACCCTGATTCAGATTGGTCCTAAGTGGGAACGGCCAGAATGCTTCCGCTTCATGGTAGACTCGGGAAGACCTAGATCGCAAACCCCATGACATTCCATGGGAGTGCCGAGCGGTGCTTTCTAGACTCTCTTCCCGATGGGGTGCTAAGACATGTCCTACAAGTGGAAAGGGGGACATGTTATAGTTGGTATCAGCGTGAACCGACGAAATCTAATATTTACAAGGAAACTTAATGAGGAGAAGTAGAGTAAACGTTGCTGTTAGGAACATTTCCTTACTTACTTATCGATGTTGGCATGCAGAATCGCGAAGCATGGAACAAATTCTTGGTGTTCCAGGTTATGTTTATGATTGCGATGCGTGCTTCGGATTATCGACAAAGGCTAGGCATGGTTAACATTCTAGACTGTATCTACAATTCTTCACCCTTGTATATGGAACGGAGATGGACAGGTGAATCATGAATTTATTACATAGCTACCCACCGACTTGCGTTCCTTTGGACCAACTTGAAGAGAATCAAGTGGATGGAGGACTTAAAGTTCGTGAAGCTGTTCATCTTTGTTGAGGCTCACGCAAATGCAACCCTACATGTCGGCGGTCGAAAGGTCAAGCAGAACAAGTACGTGTACGAGGAAGTGACTCGAATAATCCCTGCCGATAGAATCAAGGTGTTGGGACGTTATGAGAAGAATGGGTATCAAAGGAAAGGATACCCTAAGCTTCCTATGACCTATCGATTCTTGAAAATTCATGACCCCACTCCATACTATTACTCAGTTCCCGTAGTTGAATGTAACACAATCTTATTCTCCCCAAAGTAATGTATCAGCTTGCTCTACCTTCCCAAATAAATGTACTCGAAAGGGCTATGCCCACATGAATGAATAAGATTTTTTATCGCTATCTGTCATGGGTGTAAGTGTTGGTAAAGGAGTTAAGTGATTAGGTCACTTGGCTAAAAGCTGAACTGGTCATGTAATGTAATGTGAGAAACGTCTAGTAAGTTTTAACGTAAGGAATTTTATTGCCCAAGCGCAACCTCAAGTGCAGATTCCTAGTCTGACCCCTACACCAAGTACAGCCGTAATTCAGGAGAAGAAATTTCTTCTCAAGCAAATCAAGCCACCAGAATTCGATGGCAAGGGGAGGACAGTCCAAACTGATACCAAGGTCTGGATCAAATCCATGGAGGATTACTTTGAAGCAACAGGTACTGCACCCACTAACCAAGCGATGCTCGCCAAATTGAAGCTTACCAGTGAAGCAAGACTTTGGTGGAAGTAATGGTGCAGAGACCAAGGGATCTTAGAAGGGTCAGTTACTTGGGAGAATCTTAAAAGGGCTGTGCGAGGGAGATATTTACCACCTGCCTACCGCATAGATAAGATGAACGAGTTCTATGAACTGAAGCAGCTTGGTCTATCTCTTGATGGGTATTATTCAAAGTTCATCTATCTTTTAAAGTACGCGCCACAAATGGATATGACACAACAGGTGTCAAAGTTTTGTGCCAGATTAAACCCACCCATAAACACCCACCTGGAATCAATGCGTCCAACAGACCTTCAAGATGGGTTCATTCGAGCTACATCCATAATATAGGAGGTGCAGACCAATCCAAGAAATAACAGGACTTGGTCTTTCAAGGATCAGAACAAGGGAGTGTATAGGTCTCAGACCAAGAGAGTGCAGGGCCAAAATCAGGCTCAAAGGAAGAAAGGTAGGGCAAATGCTGCCAACAACTTCGTTTCTGCACAAGGTAATGGCCGCAATCTCCGTTGCTTCCATTGCAACGAGCCTGGTCACTTTAAAAGGCAATGTCCCAAGCTTAGCGGAGGACAACGTCAAGGGCCATTCCAAGGAGCGCCCCATGGGCAAGGAGCCACCGTCAGGGCCAGAGGGAGAACCTCGAGTGTTGCCAATAAGGAGCTGTGTAATGAGGAAGACCCATCCATGGAAGCTGACATCGAGAGGGCCACGGTTCATGCCGCCCTTCACAAGAAAGGTCTGAATCGCCAATTCTCGGTGATTCAAACCCCTTTGGATTACCAAGGTAAAAGCTTCAAAACCTTGATTGATTGTGGCAGTACACATTCCTTCATTTCACCAGTTTGTGCAAGAAGATTAGGAATAGCCACAAAAGATGCACATACCTTGCTTGTGGAATTAGCAAATGGTCGTGAGGTCTCTTGTACTAGGCAAACTGTTAAGGTGAAATTCCTACTGGGTGGAGAGCTGACTTCGGTCAGATTCAGGGTAATGAACCTAGTTGTCCACGAATGTTTGCTCGAAATGGATTGGCTAATACCCAATGACACCCACATTCGTTGTGGAAAAGGCCAAGTCTCCTTTCGAAATTCCGAAGGGGAACTAGTTACAACTCAAGGAGAGGTTGGGAAGCCAAAAATTCAACTGGCCAAAGCAACATGGATAATAAAAGGAGTTAGAAAGGGGCTACCTGTCTATTTGATTAAGCTAAATAAGCTAGATCAGAATCAGGAATCTAGGGAAGGACCTTTATGGTTAAAGGAATACGCATACGTATTTCTTGAAGAGTTGACAGAGCTTCCTCCTCAAAGGGAAGTCGATCACAAAATCAAGCTAGTGCCAGAAGCTGCACCAATCGTAAAGAGACCATATAGGATGTCCATCCCGGAAGTGGTTGAGCTGAAGGAGCAAATCAAGCAATTGTTAGACCAAGGTTACATCCATCGTAGCAATTCGCCATGGGGAGCCCCAGTGCTATTCCAGAAGAAGAAAGATGGAACGCTTTGGCTATGCATTGACTACAGAGGGTTGAATCAATCAACCATTAAAAAAAAATACCCCATCCCAAGAATAGATGAACTTCTTGACCGTCTTCAAGGTGCGAAGATCTTCTCTAAGATTGATCTCAGGTCTGGATATTATCAGATAAGGATCAAGGAAGAAGATATCCCAAAGATGGCATTCAGCACAAGGTATGGACACTTTGAATTCCTAGTCATGTCATTCCGGCTGACAAATGCTCCTGCTACCTTCAACAGGCTAATGCAGGATATCTTTAGGCCCTATCTTGATGACTTTGCACTCGTCTTCTTTGACGATACCCTAGTCTACTCTAAGCAGGAAAAAGATCATGAACCCTAGCTTTGCATTGTTCTTGAGACAATGAGGGCACACAAGCTTTATGCCAAGAAGAAGATATGTGCATTTTTCAAGTGACAGATTGAATATCTGGGATTCATTGTATCAGCGGAAGGAATTTCAGTATATCCGGCGAAGGTCAAGGACGGTCTGGAGTGGCCAACACCAACTTTTGTCAAAGAAATACGTAGTTTTCTTGGATTGATAGGATGGTACAGGGTCTTTATCAAAAACTATGCTTTGATTGCAGCACCTCTGACTGATCTACTAAAGAAGCAAGTACCAATTGTATGGTCACCTGCTGAACAATCCAACTTTGATAAATTAAAGCGAAGCTTGGTATCAGCACCCATCCTGAAACTTCCAGATCTTAGTAAGAAGTTTGAAGTAATAACTGATGCTAGCACACTTGCCTTAGGATGTGTGCTTATGTAAGAAGGTCATCCTGTAGCATACTCTTCAAGGAAACTGAAGAGCCATGAAAGGAACTATGCTACCTACGATCTGGAACTGTTGGCTATCATCCATGCTCTCAAACTTTGGAGGCACTACTTGTTGGGTAACAAATTTACCTTAGTGGCAGACCACAAGAGTCTTAAATGGAATGAGCTCAATATGAGGCAACGTCGATGGATTGAAGTGCTGGAAGAATATGACTTTGAAATCAAATATCGGCATGGAAAGGAGAATGTAGTTGCCAATGCACTCAGCGCCGCAAGGCATTTTTGAATTCTCTGATTTTGCAAGATCCATCAACAGCAAGATCTCTAGCCATAAAGGTATCCATGCCAAACAACCCAATCCTTGAGCTAGCTAGAGAAGAGGCATGCCATGACCCAACCTATCAGAAATTGTTAAGGGAGATCCCCATCAAAGATCAAGACCCGAAGCTACAAACAAAGTATCAAGAATTCTCTATCAATAGTGGACTTATCTACTTTAGGACAAGATTATGTATACCAACAAGCCAATCACTCAAGTAGAAGATACTTTGGGAAGCCCATGACTCCCCTTTCTCAGGACATCCTGGCTATGCCAAGACCCTTAATGCGGTCGAAAAGAGCTATTATTGGGATAGGCTCAAAGGAGACGTTCTCAAATATGTCACTAAATGTTTGTCTTGTCAACGTATTAAGGCCGAACATGTCAAAATGCCAGGGAAATTGCATTCTCTTGACATTCCCCAAATGAAATGGGAATTCATTAGTATGGACTTTGTTGTTGGCCTGCCCCAAGTTCAGGGAGGATACAACTCCATTATGGTCGTGGTGGATATGCTCACCAAGGTTGCACATCTTATTCCTGTTAAGACAAACTATAAAGCCTCAAACATTGCAAGGTTATTCATCAAGGAAATATTCAAACTACATGATTTACCCAGAAGAATCATTAGTGATCGTGACTCTCTCTTCACATCACACTTCTGGAGGGCTATCTTCGAGGCCATTGGGACTCAACTCTATTTCAGTATAGCTTATCATCCCCAAACTGATGGTCAAACAGAACGATTCAACCAAGTCATTGAAGATATGCTTAGGGCACACTGCTGTCGCGAATCCAAAAAGTGGATTAAATATTTGCCATTGGTTGAGTTTGCCTACAATGCTTCTTGCCAACAAAGCATTCAGATGACCCCTTTTCAAGCATTGTATGGGCACGATTGTCGTAGTCCTTTGAGTTTCTCGGATCCAACCTTGAGGGTTGAAGCTTCAAAGCAGATGCTGGAAGACTTGGATGACTAAATCAAGTCAATAAAATAGGACATCTAAGCCACCAAGGATAGATAGAAGGCTTACGCGGACTTGAAACAGCAAGATAGATCCTTCATTGAAGGTGATATGGTCTTCATTCGTGTATGCCCAAAGAAGAGTTCCCTATCCTTGGGTGAATGCAAAAAGCTGAGTCCAAGGTATTGTGGGCCCTACACGATTCTCAAGTGCCTAGGGCCTAATGCTTACAGACTGTAACTCCCCGAAAACCTAAAAGTTCATAATGTATTCCTTATCAGTCTATTGAAAAAGTATGTACCTAACCCTAGTAATGTGCTTGATGATCAACAAGTTGTAATGCCTAGCCAAGGAGTCCTTGAGATATGGCATGATAGGATCTTAGATATTAGGGAGAGGCATTTGAGATCCAGGACCTTGAGAGAATACCTCATCCAGTGGAAAGATTATCCCGAAGAGGATGCCACTTGGATGGATGAAAGTACTCTCAACCAACAATACCCCCAAATTTTTCTCGAGATGAGGACATCTCGATTCCTCTAAGGGGGAGAGAATGTAATATTTCTGCTACAAAATATTCAAGACCCTAAATCTCGCACAAAAGCGGTTCAAAGTAATCTCCTGCAATGATAAAAGTTGATGGCGAAGTGCTCCCTCTGCGTGCGTCAACGAACTCAAGTCCACATCGTGCATAAGAGATCGTGGCTAAAAAAACCCGTAGCCCACGCGGGAGCACCCCTTCAAGGGGAAAAAAGGGATAATGGATAATTTTTTACAATTTTTTTTATTATTAACCCTCTCCCCTTCAGCCCTGCTGCATGGTGGGGAGAGGGAGTATGAGTAGATGTGTGGTGGAGGGCATGGGGGAGGGGATCATGCCCCTGCCACTTGTGTGGCTACCCTCCCCCTATAAGAACACCCCCTCCCCAAGCTTGGGGGAGGGAGAGAGGGAATCATGCTGCTGCCCAGGCCGTTGCTACTGCCGCCATGCTGCCTTCAAGCCGCCAGGGCTGCCGCGAGGCTGCCGTTGCTGCCGTCCCCTGCCATCATCATCATCATCGTCGTTTTCATCATCGTGATCTTCTCCATCCTCTCCATTACACGTCATTTGTCTGTGAGACCAGAAGCTTGAAAGCTTCTTTGGAAGCTTCTATTAAAGCCTTCCTTAGCCCTAGTTAACCTCGTGTCTCGGGTTTTTAAATCCGAGTTTGTAAGGCCGATTCCTACGAAGGAATGTAAGTTCGCGGGCAGTAGGGAGTTCGAAAATCGGATAAAGGGGCAAGGAGAGTTTGCTGAGTCGAGGATCTACGTCATCGATGGCTCCTAAGCATAAGTCGCGAGGTGCACACGAGGGAGTTTCCACCCCAAGTACGCGAGTGGACAATGCCTCGAATCTTAATGCCCAGGTTCCTAAAATTAATTCCACATGAAATGGATGCACTAGGCATGTTTAATTCTCGTAGGCAAGTTTAAACACGTTGGGAAATTTATTTACCCGTTCGATCTGCAAAAATTAGTTGCATGTCGAGTAATTGCAATTGCTTGCATTTCCATGGTCATGGGTAATTACAAATTCTAAATGCATGATGCATAAATTAAAAGACAGAGTTGTGCAAAGGCATCTTGTTGCATCACGAAAAAAGATAGGGCATAAACACATAATGCACTTACATAGTAATTTCCTAGCTGTGATTCGTATATAAGATAAAGCATAGATGGCCATTGAATAATGTCCAAATAGACACAATGCATGGAAAGGAAATTATGAACTTTGCAAATTGCATGCAAAGATGGTTACATTTTAGGTCGGGTTAAGTAATAAAAGGAAGGATTAAGTCAATTATGGACTCATGGCATTCGCTCATGCATAGAGTTCTCTTATCAAAGTTTGAATGCATCTTCATTGAAAATATTAAAGCTTTGATTTCGTTGCATCATTATAGTTTAGGGCAAGGAAAAGAAAAGATCATTGTAAATCTTATAGCTGCATAGAAGGAAAAGGTTTATAGGCTTGAAATCATAAATTTGCATGGAATGATGCATCTCACCTATCTTCCAGTTATTTACATCTTTTAGGGGAAAGTACTTGCAAAGTTAGAAGAATGTGTTGCATCTTTAAAGTGAAGATCATCTTTACTCGCGGGTTGGATGGATCAACTAAGTAATCCACTTATAGTTGAGTAGCTCACATGAAAATCATAAAAGTACGACTAGATTGCAAATAACGATCACCTCAAAGTGCTAGGTAGGGTTAAGTTATGTTAAAATTCTGCCTAATATCGCACTTGGGGTGCCGATCTAGTATTTTCGATCCTAAAGGTCCTACCCACATTCATGGAATGTTAGGGTTAGCTAACACCCATGCATGAATGATCTAGGGTTCTCACCCTAAGGATTGGATGACAAAATGCTAGACTTTCGCAAGGAAATTAGGAACGCTAGGGCCAAAGCGTATTGGCCTAGTAGGATTAGGGTTGGGTTGGGCCAAGAGGACTCCCAAACCCTACATCTTGACCAAAAGTATTCCTGACCAAGGAATATCATGTGATGGGAGAAATAATCCCACAAGTTAAGTGCGACACCTATCTCGTGTAATAAGTTGCAACATCGCATGGTTTTGTGTCTAAATCACAAAATAGTATTGCCACTCCTTAGAACAAGGTTGGCGAGTTCTAAGTACAAGTCTAATTTTCTAGAGCATGAATAATCATCCTATTACATCACCCTTCCTTGGGGTTGATTTGCCAAGTTAGGGAAATTATGAATTGCCTAGCAAGCAATTGACCAATCAAGTGGGGACAATGGGGTTATCCAGGATTTATTGACCATAATATAAGAGAATCTAAAGTATTGACAATTTGGGTCAACAGGGTATAAACCCTAACCCAAGGAAAAAGAGGGTAAACAAGCAACTCAGCTTACGAAACTCTTGGGATCTTGCCAAGTCGCGATTGATCCCAGATCGAATGCTGGATGTATTCGGAGAGAAGGATTCACACCTTAGTAGTTGGTCGTATAAATGACCACTGGAGTGCTTGTGTTTTGTACACTTAGGAGCACTATTTGTTCTTTTTTGCTCAAGGAACTAATGCTGGAAAATAACTAATGCTTCAGGTTGAAAGCCTGGAGGGAGAGGCAACATCCTTTACCCCTGACTGTCTGCTTGACCCTATCCAAGGGGGTTGTTAGCCGCGCCGGGTACGTGGACCGAACCCGCCGCGAGAGAGCTCTCCGTGGGTGCTACTTGGAGTAGGAGGATGCTTGGGTGCCAGGGGGGAATCTGGTCGTAAATCCCTTGCCTCCGGATCCTGCACAAGAGGCCGATGTGACTCGAGATTGAATCTCGAGGCCCGCATACTAGTCAACAGGCGGAACTTGGAATAGCGATCCCTAAGGATTGTTGGAATAGCCTTTGAGCGGATTAGCCTTCCGGCTAGATTATATGATGTATCTCAAAGACTGATAAATAAAGATCAAATGTTGAAAAGGAACTTGCTTGATATTGTTTTTCTATGTTAATGCCTAAGTTACATGGAGGAACCAATGATTAATTGGTTAATTAAATAAGCTATTTTTGCTTGTCAAATTAAATGTGGTAGGTAATTAGACAACTAAAGCAACCTGAGGAAAGTGCACTGGATGTGGCCCTCGGTCCGTCCTACGGAAGGGTGGTCCCGATTGGCCGGGAACTTTTCTCAAAGGAATTGACAGCAAGGTAACAATGACCTAGAATCTAGAAAGCTAGAGTCCCGATTTATACTGTTTTAGGGGAAGGATTTGGACTATGCCTTACGGGTAGAGAGGTCGAGCTTCGCATCCCTCTCGTTTCCCGTTCTCCTTGAACCAAGTGCAGTATAAATCCGCTTTGACCCTCGCATTTCTACACAAGTAGTTCGTCTGGGGCTCGACGCTAGTTACTTTCTAAGAACTTGACCATTAGGAAAACCCTAATTCAGGTCGGTCCTAAGTGGGAATGGTCAGAATGCTTTCGCTTCATGGCACACTCGGGAAGACCTAGATTGCAAACCCCGTGACATTCCATGGGAGTGCCAGAGAGCGCTTTTTGGACTCATTTCCCGATGGGGTGCTAAGACGTGTCCTACAAGTGGAAAGGGGGACACGTTACATTACGCTCATAACCGTTGAGGGTTAATTTTATTTTTAGAATGTATTTAGTGGGAGGGGGCAATATTCTCACTTAAAAGTGTATCTAAAAATTATGAGTGTCAAGTGGTTGCGGTTTTAATAAAACATTTAATAAGAAGCCTCAAGAAGAGTGGTTTGCATAAACATATGTACATCTAAGGTGATGAACTTACAATTGGGATGTCAACCACCAAGCTAGTTGCTTAGTTATTTATCATCAATGATCAACGATTGATCCTAATAGCACAAAGAAATAGATCATGGATATGGTACGATTCTAAGTAACTTTCAAGGTGTTTGTTCTCTCTAGCCCTTACGTATGTGAATGACACGAAGTGATAGATAGACCTATGCTAAGCTCTCTCTCTCTCTCTCTCTCTCTCTCTCTCTCTCTCTGTCTCTCTCTCTCTCTCTCTCTCTATCTCTATCTCTGTCTTTGTCTCTGGCTCCGTCTCTCTCTCTCTACCCCCCAAAAAAGCAATAGTTTTGGGGGAAACATTCCAGGGTTAGTCTCCCTTCCCCCCAAACATAGCCGCCCCTAAGATAGGCCAAAGCTACTTTATTAATCAAATTTAGGATACTGTTCCTTTCTACTTGTTGTTCTCCCTCCAGCCCCTCCAAATGTTGCCTTGCCAACTTCAAATGCAAGATACACTTCTCCTATTCACAATGAGGCACCCTATGATGATAGAATCACAACATCTATCATGGGCATGTCTACTTTGACATGCACTAACCTTGTGAATGGGTGAGTTCTACAACCATTTTAATTATCTAAAAAGTAAGCTTGACTGCCATATTTTCCACCATTGGACTATTTGCATCTTTGCTAAAATTCTCTTTGTTTGCTACCATTTTGACAAGGCCACTTTAACCACATGTCTTCAGCCCATTCAATTTTGTATCTTTCTTCTTATATGCATCACAAAATTTTAGTCATTAGGTTTTATTTTGGGTGTGGTTTTGAGCTTATCAACCTACATGCAAATTTTGTTTAATTCTGCTTTCTTTTCTCGTGTGCATCCTCACAAACTATGAAGTTTTCTCTCTATTATGTTTACTACATATGATTAAAGTGCATAATGTTTTTATCCCATTCTCCTTTTGTTTTTGGTCCACTTTTATTACTAACTATCTATTCACAATAAGTACAAGGCAATTCATCTTCAACTTCATGTTATGCTGCCTACATATATGATTTGAAGGCTATAGTCTGTCATTCCATTTCACAATCCTAAAATCTAATTCAATTTATTTGGGAGTATTTAGCGAATGTATGTATATTCAATAAGCCCTAAGTTTTTGCACATAGTCTCCATCATTACATGTTTATAGTTCACATGTCAATTAGAGGAATCCTATGTTGTCTTTCATTTATGCATTAAGGAATTAGTTTTAAATACATGTAGACTCTTCATGCATCTCTACTTTTTTTCTTTGGGGTGGGTGTTTGGTATTTACTTGATTTTCCAAGAAACATAAGATCCATTGTAGGCCAACCTATGTATTGCTTTACACCCATGCACTTCACTTTTGTCGTGGTCTCAAATGAAAGGTGAATTAAGCTTTGCCATTCATCTTTGCATCTTGCACCATCAACTCAAATTTTTTGGTAATCTCTTGATGCCTTTTTTAATTATTGTTATACATGTCTCAATGAATGTCATGCACCACTTGAAGGGCATCAGCCAATTGATGCATGCATCTACTTCAAGGTGTTGCATTGCTTACAAGAGCATCTAGTTTAATTCCATAATATATTTTGGTTTTAACGAATATCATATTTTTGATCTAGAACCATTAGATTTCAATTATAATTATCTTGTTAATGATTGTCATAAATTTGATTTAGATAAATGAGATTTCAAATAGTTTTGTGTTAACGAATGCCATTAATTTAGATTTAGAACAAATTTTAGACATAATTACAAAAGTCAAAATGCAAAAAACACTATTATGCATAATTATATAATTTTATCATAGCTAAGAATGCTTGTGACTATGGAAAATGCCCATACAATCATTGTTGTAAGGCTATATGTAAAATGCTACAATTGTGTGATGTGTTATGAACAGTAAACATAATGCAAAACATGTAGGGCTATCAACTTATCTCTACTTATAGAACTTGCTTATATGTAGATAAATATCAATAAACTACTGCAAGGCCAAATGCAAAATGCTACCAATCATGTGATGTGTTGTAAACAACAAACATCATGCTATCGATGTAGGGATGTCAACTTATCTTTATTTATAGAACTTGTTGGTATGCAGATAAACATCTCTCATCCTCATTAAAGCATTCATTTGCTAAATTGATTATTTGTCCTTGAAAAAATTTAATGCTTTGAAATTTCAATTCATTACATCCCCTTGATGTAATTTCTTCATAAGAATGCATTCATTTGCTTTTCAATAGTTTCTTGTGTTGACCTCATTGTTAACACTCTCACATGATCTAAGCAATGCTAGAATTGTTTTCTTTTTTAGATATCCCACCTAAACAACCGATTCTTGTTTGCTTATTCAATACTAATGTTATTGTTTGCTATAGTATGCATATATCTATATTGTGGTAAAAATTTGCTGCTACATTATTCTTTGACAATGTCATGTGAAAAACAATGAATAAGTTTTCTGATATATGTTGTGCTCTAAAAGCTCAATGTCCAGACCATTGGACATCTTCTTATTCATTCGAGGGTACAACACATAAAGCCACAACTATCTCTCACCTAGCCTACTCACACATGCACATGAATTTAAAGACTCAATATGATACAATAAGGAAACCTACCAATACTTACCACATTATCACTATTCACAATGGCAAGCTATGCTCCATGATCCATGCATACACTCACTCACTTGTCTCCTTGCCTCTGCTCTCGTCCATGCACTTGAGAGGGATCGATGCTACAAACCAAAGGATATGAAGAGATGGAGAAGAGCTTTGCATTGTATGTCCCTCACTCTATCACACAGTCAATGCCATACACTCTTGCTAAACAAGAACTCAACTCAACATAGAGGGATGTAGATGAAGAGAAAAGAAGAGAATAGTTGAAGCTTCACCATACACAAATCCCTCATTCCACACACTCTTCCTCACTCTCTCCTTTTTGAAAATAGAGTAGGAAGAGAGATAGGAAGCAAAAAGTTAGCACACACATGAATAGCCTCTTCTATTATTTTTTATCATTTTCTACATAATGGTTAGGTTAGGGTTTCCCCATTTCCCTTGGGCATCTAGCCTACTTTTTTGGACTTATGACTAGTCTTCTCTCCTTTTATATGCAGCTGGACTTTGATTGCAAAAATTAAATTGTGCACATCCTATCTTATGGTACCACTCAATTTGCATACAGATTGCATAAGAGGGAGCCTAGCCCTTAATAAATACTTTAAAAAATTATGGAGGCCTTTCATACTTGCAATTAACATTATGACCCCCTCCTAGACAAGTGCCAGGCCCATGGCATTGATGCTAAAGATAGCTTGTTGTAGCAAGTGTTGATGGTGAGGAGCGCTGGGATAGTTGATGAGAAAGTCCTAGTAGAGAAGGGATGGTGGTTACTACTATAAGGAATTGGGTAAATATGGATGAACTTGATGGGATCCAAGATTGCTTGTGCTCTAACAAGGCTATTTTGAAGAGTGGCAAAGTAGTGGTTATCTCGTGGATTAGGGCGCGATGGATCATGGTTGACGTTGACTAGTGATATTGAAGGATCTACAAGGAGTCCATTGTACTTGTTATGTTACTCATGCCTTCTTAATGTATGTGTCTACCTTACTTATATAGTGATGGGTGCACATGCTTATGCAACTGAGAGTTGGGTTGAATTTTAAGTGAGTTTGGAATGTTATCCCATGCTTGAGGATTTGGTTGGTTTGAAGTAACAGCATTGTGCCGATCTTAGGGTGATAGATAGATCGAGTAAGCCCAATGTGTCTTATCCTTGATGTGCCCTGAGATTATGATGTGGGGGTGTGGGACAAGGAGTTGGAGATGGAGCCAATTGATCCAAGCCATTGCACACTTCTAATCTTGAGGACTCCTAGGTGCAGTGAAAGTGTATTGTGCTTTTTCTTTTCTTTTCTTTTGTCTTTCCCCCCTTTTTCTATCCTCCTTTTTTTTGGGAAATAAAATACAAATGAGTGTGCGAAAGGTAGCACACTACTCAAGAAGTGGTTAGAGTGTTCTTTGGAAGCATCCTTTGCCAAGGAGATATTTCTTTATAGATTCACGAAGTTGTAAGGAGGAAGAAGGGGTATGTACATATGTTGAACTTGCTATCCACTATCTCTTCTAATAATTGCACATAGAATATAAGTAACAACACCACTCTAGAACCATCAACACTTGATCAATATATGCATTTATGGCAGAAAATAGTGGTGAGATCCTATCTTTATATGGCATAACTGGTTGTTGTAGTATCTTTATTAGGATCATAAGGTAATTGCATGTTATGACAAAGGAGGGCTTTGGTTAGTTGGTGAATTTTGTCATAGAATGACTGAATGATAGCACTAGATCTACAAGTTGGAATAAGTAGATCTTCGGGTTGGAACAAGTAGGTCTTATCTACATAGGTAGTCCTTACATTTGGAATCTTGGGGAAGTTGTAGCTACTGTGTTTACCTTGTTCATACTCTTTGGCATGTTTCCATGGGTAGGGGCAATAGAGTAGATGAAAAGAAGGCATGCTCTATTGAATTAAACTAACACTTAATTCCTATAGAAAATATGAAATGTGACAAGAAATATAACAAGAAATTGATGATCTTCCATGATCAATATGCTCCATGAATCCATGGCTGCTATAGGCACAAAGAAGTACAAGATGTAACAACTAATGCTAATAGGAGTTCTTGTTGGATTTTTGGAAAATGAGTCAAAAAGTAAGTACATTGGCACTAAGGTTCCTTTCTATACTCCTAGAATAATCCTCTTTATTTACACTCTCCTCCCAAGTATTATCCTCATTTCCAATTTAATAATAGTCTCATTTATCCACTATTGTCCTTTATTACAAACCGTCTCCTCCTAAAATAGCTTTGTCCTTAAAGCTTGAATGATGGAAATTATAGAAGCAAAGGAATCCCATGAAGAACTAAATCACAAAGAAGTCTATTGAATGGAATCATAGAAGGGTGAAGTGGATCCCATAAGAAAGAATGTCCACACATATGGCAAAATTGTAAAATTCCAAGTGTTTAGGATAGGGGTGCAGGATAAAAATGGCACAACTTTGGATATATTCTTCCAAATAAGGCAAATGAGGTGCCAAAATGTAAAGGACACTCCTTACTACCCATAAAGACCATAAAAATCCAAATTTGATGAAGTTGGTCCAATTATTTTTAATGCAAAAATTCAACATAGAATGTTATTTTTCTCGTCCCACTATTAAGAGTCTTCTTAAAGAAGCAATGAAAAGTTATTCATATAAGTGGGTGGCTTCCAAATAGATTCCTCCAATGGTAAACCCTTCCATTTGATGATATATTCAATAAGAAAAAAATTGCAAAGAACATTTTCATGTTGACCAATAATCTTTTCACCTTCATAAATGATTATCCCATACTCATCAATGGGTGGAAACTCCTCAAGCACTTGAATTTCAGGCCTAGTATATGGCTTTAGCTAAGAAACATGAAAGACATCATGTATATGAGTATTAGAGGGTAGTTGAAGCTTATAAGCAAGATCTTTGACACTTTGAGACACTTGGTATGCACCTTAAAAATAGTGAGATAATTTATTGTGACCTCTGAGTGATACATAGTGAGACTTTGGTACTGATAAAAATACCCAATCTCCCACTTGGAACTCCACATGACGTCTCTTATCGTCTACATAAGACTTCATTATGGCTTGAGCCTTGTGAATATTTTCTTGACATTGCTTCATAAGAGACTCCATATGCTCGAGTTCATCTTTTGCTTAATGATTGACATCATCATGAAATATTGTTGAAGGTATTTGGACTTCATATCTATAGAGAGCCTCGAGACATCACAATGCTTAAGTGATGAGTATATTATATAAAATTCAGTAAGGTGAAGCTAATGATCCCAAGTGGACTATGTATCATGGCAATAATGTCTCAAATAGACTTCAAGCCATTTATTCACTCTCTCTATTTGTACATCTATTTGAGGATGGTAGGCAGTGCTAGAAGTGAGGCTATACCCATAGAGTTAAACAAACTATTTCAAAATTTGCCCATAAACTTGGAATCTCAATTAGAGAATGATCTTCATGGGCATACCATGCAATTAAAAAACCTCTATAGAAATTTCTCTACCACTTGTTTGGCTGAATATGAGGTCTTAGTAGGAAGGAAGTGAGCGGATTTTGTAAGATGGTCAACAATAACAAAGGTGCTACTCTAACCATGTTTAGTAATTGGAAATCCTATGATGAAATCCATGGATATATTCATCCATTTGCCAATGGGAATGGACAATGGCTACAATAATTCACTTGGTAAAAAGAGAAGAATCATTGTTGTATTGAGATTGTAAGCAATGGGAAACAAAATTCTTCACATTTGTCCAAAGCCCTTTTCAGTAAAAGCTCTTATGAACTTATCAAATGTCTTGAAAGGTCCCAAATGCCCTACCATTGGAGAAGAATGCATTTATTGAAGAATATTTTTCTTGAAGTTAGATAAATGTGTCAAGTAAACTAGACCTTTGAACCATACGAGACCATTATGCCACATATAATTTGGGAATTCTCCATCATATCCTTACAATAATTTCTGCATAATCATGGTTGCATGATAGCCTAGAAAATACTCTTCTTGGATGTCATTTATCCAATCTTTATAAATAGTGAAGATGTTTGATAATAAACATGCCCGCATGCATGAAAGTGCATCAACCACAACATTGTTCTTACTACGATGTAAGAGAACTCAAAATCATAATTTTAAAGTGTGGCTAACCATCTTCTTTGCTTTGGAGAAAGTATGGGTTGTTGTGATAGAAAATATAAGGGGAGGTTGAGTTAATTCTTTCCCTCTCTAACCCTCTCTCTCATTCCCTCTATCGCAACCTCTCGGGATCTTCTTCCCTCTCTCTCTCTCTCTAACTCTCTCCCTATCTAGCTCCCTCTCACAACCTCTTGAGGGGGGTATCCTTCTACCTCTCTCTCTCTCTACCTCCCTCTTGCAACCTCTTGGAATCTCCTTCCTTCTCCTCCTAAACTAAGTAGAGGGCATCCCTTTATATAGGTAGAAGGGAGTGCATGCTACCTCTCCCTTCCCCTCTCTTTCTGCTCTCTTTGTGTAAAGACAACTCCTCCACTAAGAGTGGGGAGCTTCTTTCTCTCTTTTATTATTATTTTATATTTTTCTTTAATTGTTTTTTTAAAAACAAAGAGGGGGTTCGTGAGGTTGTTGATGCCTATTTTGGTGATGAAGAATATAATAAAGAAGATGTTGATGAAGAAGATGACGAAGAAGAAGAAGATGATGATGACGACGACGAAGATGAGGCGGCCCTTCTTTCCAGGGGCGAACAGTCCGATTCTTTTTTTTAATGTTACTTTTTTTAAACGTTAGTTCTTTTTTTTAACGTTAGTTATTATTTTTAACATTAGTGCATTAGTTATTAGTTAACAAGGGATAGTTATTAGTTATATAACTTACTAACTGTTAACCTTATAAAACTAACTAACTAACTCATAACTTAACTAACTTATAGAATAACTAACTAACTTATGAGCTTACTTACCAATTGACTTTACTAACTAATATTTGCGCAGAAATATTACATCCTCCTCGAGTCCCTTAGAGAAATTGAGATGTCCTCATCTCAAGAGAAACCGTGGGCATTGTTGATAAATAACATTCTCATCTATCCATATAGCATCTTCTTCAGGATAATCTTTCCACTGGACAAGGTATTCTCTAAGGGTTCTACTCCTCAATTTTCTCTCTCTTACATCAATTACTCTATCAAGTTGTAGCTTGATAAGGACTCCTTGGCTAGGTATTACAACGTGTTGATCATCAAGGATATGGTTAGGGTTAGCCACGTATGCTTTCAATAAGCTAACATGAAATGCATTGTGGATTTTTAAATTCTTAGGGAGTTGTATCTTGTAAGTGCTTGGTCCTAAGCTCCTAAAGACAAGGAACTCTTCTTTGGATGGACCCGGACGAAGACCATTTCTCCTTCTTTGAAGATTCATTCTTGCCTTTTCAGATCAACATACGACTTTTGTCGGTCCTTGGCTACTTTTATTCTTGGATGGGCTATAAAGGGGAGAGCATACTTTGGATCAAAGGGACAATCAAAGGAAGAGTTTCTCATATCCTCATTAACACGAGGAGCACTCATAGTATTGAGAATATTAGGTCTCTAGATGGGCTAAAGATATTACCTCAAGAAAGGGATTGTTCTTTGCAACCTAACCTTCAAAGCAAGGGCAATGGTTAGCTACTCTTCAAAGTTATGACTTTAAGATCTATCATATGGTAAGGAAAGACAACGTTGTGGCTAATGCATTATCTCACACACATAGGCATGCTCTATATCGACTATCTCTACCATCTATAAGATTGGATTCATGATATTCAAATGGAGTACTTAATGGACAAACATGCTACCACATTAATGCAAAATTAGGTGACAATGAAGAATTTTCCAACTTCAAATAGCATAATAGTCTCTTATGGTTCAAGGGACGAGTTTATTTGATAGATCTAACCAAATTCAAGGAGAAAAATCTTCAAGAGATGCATTCATCTTTATTGACTGGACATTTAATCCTATTCAAGAAATTTGATAAGGTCCATAATAGCTTTTATTGGAAGGGGCTTTGGAAATATGTTAAAGATTATGTATCTCAATGGACTGTTAAAATGTACTTGGACAGTTGATAGGTGGCACGTTACAAAAGGCCATGGATCCACCTCCATAGATCATATTAGCAAAATAAGGATTCTTCTCTCTTACTTGATGGTCTATTAGAGCCTTTGCCTATTCCACATGGCAAATTGACTGCTATTGGCATGGATTTTATCATGGGACTTCTAGTCACTAAGGATGGGTGGAATAGCATCTTTATTGTTGTTGATCAATTAACTAAATCAGCTAGTTTTATCCCTACCAAAGCTCAATATCCATCTAAGCAAGTGGCAAAGCAATTTATGGAAGAGATCTCCAAGCTTCATGAAATGCCTATGAAGACTGTTTTCGATCGAGATATAAAATTTATGGGAATCATTTGGAGAATTTTATTCACTTCCATGGGTAGTGTTTTGACTCCAAGTACCACTTATCATCCTCAAATGGATGGTCAAAGCAAGAGAGTCAATAGACGGTGGTTAGAAGTGTATTTGAGGTATTTTTGTTATGCTCGATCTTCATGGGATCAGTTGCTTCATCTTGCAAAATTTTGCTTTAAAAGCATCTATCATGTTAAAATGTCGGATCTAAAGCATGGCAAGAACTATGGAGGTTGGAAGATGAAGACCAAATTCATGTTGGCATGGACAACAAGTAGACAACTGTTACACAAGTGAATTAGATTCCAAGATGGAAGCTTGGACTCATAAAAACAATCTTGTGTATTGGACTAACAAACACTAATTGAAAGAGGAAAGCATCATGATTTTGTATTCATCATATGAAAGTGATAGTCAAGTACAATGCTTTATAGAAGTTGGGTTGTTCCACTCTCCTCACTGTACATCATTTGTCTATTTCTCAACACCCCCCTTGAATGATGAGTCCCTACACTTGCTGGCTTTTGCAACCCCTACACAGTGACATGGCCTAAGAGACTAGCTCATAGGCAGCCTAGTCAAGTTAAAGCTTGAAACTTTACATCTTTGGCAAGGGTTTTTTATAAAGAAAATCCACTAAGGGAAAAATAGAGATCCACTATGGGAAAAACATATGAAAGATACAATGAAAATTCTTTAGAACAATCTATTAGAGTTGTTGATGGTAGCGGAAGCATTTTCTTCTTCTTCATTCATGAACTGGCTTTGGTGGTGATCATTTTGAATATGTTGTTCTCTTTTCTTATGAAAACATTCACTAGCTGTATGTCCATTCTTGCCATAGTAATGACATATAATCCGATCCTTGTTATTGTTGGTGATCAATCCTCGACCACGGCCTCTTGCACCATAAGTTCCCTTGGTGTACAAGAGACTATTATTGGTAGTGTATTCCTTTGCATCCTTACTTTTAACTTTTCTTTCTCCATCAAGTAGTGAGTGCTCAATATCTTTAAGTGAGAGACTTGGAACATTACTTAGGGTGTACATAAGATTCTCATATGGATCCTTATTTACACTTGAAGGTAGTATGGCTATTGCTTCATCTTCATCAATATTCTTCTTAAGAGTTGCAAGTTGGGTTTTTAGGCTCTTGAACTTGTTAATGTGTATGGTCATGAAGGTACTATCTTTTATTTCCAGTTTATAAAATTGGATGAGTAATTTTACATTTGAATTCTTTGCTTGGTACCAAAGATCATGTCAAGTTCCTCCCAAGCAGTTCTAGCATCTCTGATGCCAGAGATATGATGTAGCTCATCATCACTTAGTCCCCATGCAATGATTCCTAGTGCCTTGTTATTCATCTTCTTCCATTCTTTGTCTTTTGTGAAGCTACTGCAAGGTTTGTGCATTCTGAATCTTCTTTTCCACCATCTGAATCACCTTCATCATCTTCAAAGAGATCCCAAAGGTCTTTCCTCATGATGTGGTACATAGTCTTTTCCTTCCAGGCATGGAAGCCTTCTCCATTGAAATTTTCTATTTGTTTGATCTCTCCCATTTTTTATCAGTAGCAAATCAGCCAGCAAAAGAGTTGTACTTCAATGTGTCAAGAGACACAAGATGATTAGTGTTTAACAACACTGCATGAGTATTTAAAAAAATACTATCTTGGAGCTCAATGTTAGATGTTGATGCTTGATCTTCTTCTTGCTTTTTGATTTAGTGTGATGCTTTGCTAGACATTAAGTGCTCAGTAAGACTAGAGTGATAAATTCTTCAGTGGACTGAGAGGAGTAAGAAAATGAAAGGTTTCATGACCTTGAAGGTCAATGGCTATGGCTATGCTACCAACAAAGAGGGCAGTTAGGGTTTCTCAGATTGTGATCAATAGAGAGAGTATTTTGGGGAACCCTCTTGGGTGAGATTATCCCACTTGGGGGGCTACCAAAGCCCTATGGTGGCAGCCCAAATCACGCAGCATGGAGATGATGGCAGTAGGGGTGCAATTTAGGACAGTGAGGAAGATTTTTGACAATGTCGGCTTCTACAAAACGTAATGTCAACATGTGAAGTGATAGGATGGTGTGCCTTGAGCACAGTGAAAGATCTCTAAAAGAAATCGTGTGGAGATGTTGATAGTGGAGAGAGATCTAGATGCTGCAAACAGATAGGGTACTACTGTCCATGGCAGTCATGAAAGCTCTAGTGAAGGTGAAGGTGAAGGTGGAGTAGGAAATGAAGACTTGAGCTGGGTAGAAGTGAAAGGGAGTTGGAGAAGCAAAGTGAGGAGCTGACCATGATCAGTTGAGCTCAGATACCAAGCTGGGTAGAAGTGAAAGGGAGCTGGAGAAGCAGAGTGAGGAGCTGACCATGCTCAACAGTTGAGCTTAGATACCATGTTAAAATATCGGATCTAGAGTATGGCAGGAGTTATGGAGGTTGGAAGATGAAGACTAAATTCTTGTTGACATGGACAATGAGTAGACAACTGTTACACAAGTGAATTAGGTTCCAAGATGGAAGTTTGGACTCATAAAAACAATATTGTTACACAAGTGAATTAGGTTCCACATACATAATGATATATTTCATGTGTCACAACTCAACAAATGTATGGGATTCAAGTATTTGAAGACTTACCATCCGTTGATGAGGATGGTTTAACCATTTATGAATCAAAAAATATTATTCAAAACTGTGAAAAAGTTTTACAAAATTGTATGATCATGGAATACCTCATAAAATGGCTAATTTTTCCTATTTAGGAGTCTATCTAGCAACTGGCTTCTTGTTTGGACACTTTTCTTGGGTTCTTCAAGAGGATTCTTGAGTCATAAAGCACACGATAACATTCTATATTAAATTTCTATAGTAAAATTAAATGTCCTAACCTCATAAAAATTTGACTTTTATATCATAGATAGGTATTCTAGAATCTTTGCTACGTTTCTATACCTCATTTTTCTCCATCGGATATTTTCTACCCAAATTTATTTACTTTTTACTATAGCAGTCATGTTCAAGATAGCATTCAAGATTCTCATGTATTTGGATCAATTATAATGCTTCTTTTCTATGGGGGATTCGTTTTTTGTTTCATGGAGAAAATTCAGCAACAATCTTTCATGATTTAACTCTTCAATATAACTAATCTTTGTCGTTTTGAACTTCTCAAGTTTTGAAAACAAAACTCCTTTGGACAAGGATGATCTGTAATAAAGAAAATTTGGCCCTAGTCTTGGATAGCCTTGAAAGGGAGCTACGGATCGAAGGTTGGACTCGAGAGCTATGGCAGGAGAGCAAGAACAAGAAAGGGAGAGACTAGAAATGGGAACTCCAACAGTCACAATGTGTGATCGGGCCTTCCTTTATTCAAACTGTCACTAAAAGAATAAAGAATAAAGTGATAGTGAACGGGCACCCGCTACTTGCAGTGTGCAGTGGGGCAGTGACTGTTAGTGTAGTAATACACGAGCGGCTAGGCAAAGGCGCCTTTACCTGCAACAACCTCCCACTTAAAGGCGAATTTTCCCCAGTGAGGAGTGAAAAGAAAAAGAAAAAAAAGACAGTACAACATGTACACATGTACAACAAGATGAGGAAAGACGTCATCTCATCCCACGCCCATCAACCTCCTGAGGAAGGCAAAGCGCTCTATAGAGAGGCTTTTTGTGAGCAGATCTGCAGGATTTTGATCAGTTGAGATCTTGACAAGATCAACAAACTTGTCCTCAACGACCCCACATATGAAGTGATACCTCACCTCAATGTGTTTCATCTTCGCATGGAAGAACGGATTCTTGGCTAACTGAATAGCACTCATAGCATCCGAATGCAGTGTAGGGATAGCATCAATACCAAGGTCAGCAACTAAATGACCCAACCAAATGGCCTCCTTGCAAGCCTCAGTGGCTGCAACATACTCTGCCTCTGTAATAGAAAGGGCCATGCATTTTTGCACCCTGGATATCCAAGAAACAGCACCTCCAGCATAGGTGAATACATAGCCGGAAGTGGACTTCCTACTATCTGCATGTCCTGCATAATCAGAGTCAGTGTACTGCATGACTCTTGTATCCTAGCTGCCATAGTGTATGTACATATCTGCAGTGCCTTTCAGGTATCTCATGATACCCTTCACGGCATCCCAATGCTTCTTGCCAGGTGTAGCCATATAGCGTGCCACAACACCAACTACAAAGGCAATATCTGGACGAGTGGCTATCATGGCATGCATAAGACTGCCCATTGCGGATGCATAGGGAATCTTGGCCATCTCGGCCCTCTGCTCATCTGTTTGTGGACAATCAGCCTGTGATACCTTCACATAAGAAGGCAATGGACAGCCAATAGGCTTTACATCCTACATGCGGAAGCGCTCAAGGACTTTATGAATGTACTCCTTCTGTGACAAGTAGAGGAGTCCCTGATGCCTGTCGTGTCTAATGCGCATACCAAGTATGTGAGTGGCCTATCCCAGATCTTTCATCTCGAAGCTCTTCTTGAGCTGAGCCTTAAGAGCTAGCTCATCATGAGCTTTCCCTGCTATCAGCATATCATCCACATAGAGTACCAAAATCAATAAAGAACCATCACAGGCTTTGTTCGTGTAAAGACACGGATCCATAGCACTCCGGTTGTAGCCCTGTGACTGCATAAAGGCAT
This sequence comes from Lygodium microphyllum, assembly GCF_053477565.2. NCBI lineage: Eukaryota > Viridiplantae > Streptophyta > Polypodiopsida > Schizaeales > Lygodiaceae > Lygodium > Lygodium microphyllum. The sequence goes on from NC_141145.1 coordinate 69,361,138, forward strand.
CAAACTTATGATACCACTCCCTAGGTGCCTGTTTCAAGCTATCAAGTCTTTTCTTCAATTTGCATACTAGGTGCTGCCTGCCAGGTTCTGCAAAGCCCTTAGATTGCTCCATATCAATCTCATCATACAAGTCCCCATGTAAGAAAGCCGTCTTGACATCCATCTGGTATAAATCCAAGTCAAGCTGAGCAACCAAAGCCAAGACTAAGCATAGGGTGGTCATCTTAACCACAGGAGAAAAGACCTCATCAAAGTCCACACCATGCTCCTGCTTAAAACCCTTTGCTACCAATCTAGCCTTGTATGCTGGCTTGGGGTGTCCCGGGGTACTTTTTAGCTTGTACACCCACTTGCATGGCAAAGCCTTCTTGCCTGTAGGCAAGGAAACCAAATCCCAAGTGTCATTCTTATGCAGGGAGTCTATCTCATACTGCATAGCCCTCTCCCAGGAGTGACTATCACCCTTCACATAGCCTCATCATAGGTGAAAGGCTCTCCTGCATCTGTAACCAAGACATAATGCATGGAGGGTTGAAATCTATCAAGTGGACGTCTATCTCTAGTAGACCGTCTCACAGCAGGCTCAGCTGCCTGTCTAGCTGCCTGCTGTCCAATACCCTAACCATGAGCATCTACTATAGTTGTAGGCTATCCAATGGCTGTGCGGGAGCTCTTGGCTCCTCCTGAAATATGACCCTGCGGATCTCAACAACTCTCTCAGGCTCCCTATGCATTTTGTCTTCATGGAAGGCTACATCATGACTGCAGATGACTTTTCGCGCCAGCGGATCCCAGAGATGGTAACCCATCTTTCCTGCATCCCCATAACCAAGGAAAATGCATTTGACACTCTTGGGATCCAGCCAGCTTCTCTTGTCCCTGGGCACATGGCAAAATGCCTCACATCCAAAGACACGGAGATGCGCATAAGAGGGAGGTTTTCCAGCCCATGCCTCCTCTGCAACCTGGAATTCCAAACCACTAGAGGGTGATCTGTTTATGATATGCACAGTTGTGCTAACTGCCTCAGCCCAAAATCCCTGTGGTAGGCCTGCATGGCTAAGCATACTGTGTACATGCTCCTGGATGGTTCTATTCATCCGCTCAGTCAAACCAGTCTGGGGGGTGTAGGGGGCGGTCAACTAACGCTTAATACCCCTCTCATCACATAACTGATCAAAAGCACATGAGACATACTCACCCCCATTATTTGTCCTTAGGAATTTTAGCCTATACCAGGATTGGTTCTCAACCAATGCAAGCCATCTCTAAAACACAGCCAAGACATCGGATTTCAGCTTAATGGGATAAGCCCAAAATTTCCGTGAAAAATAATCTATGAACGTAACAAAATACTTTGGACCACCCATAGACTGACAAGAAATGGGCTCACAGACATCCGAATGTACCAATGCCAAGGGCTCACTCATGCATGGCCTACCAGACTTCTTATGCGTAGACCTAGTCTGTCTGCCATAAAGACAATGCTCACATGAATCAAAACATGCATAATCAAGGGGCGATGAGTACTGCAAACCAGAAAGTATTTTCATTCCCTTCAAAGACATATGGCCCAAATGGGCATGCCAAAGAGATACATGTGGAATAGAACCCACAGACAAAACATGATCAAGGGAAGAAGCTGATACAGTCAAGGGGTAGAGACTGCCAGCCTTGGCACCTCTCGTAATCACAAGTCTACCACGAGTGAACTTCCATGCAGAGTCTCCAAAACATACATGATATCCTGCATCATCAAGATGTTCAACTGACATGAGACTGCGTGCCAAAGCAGGTACATGATGTACACCCTACATAACAAAACTGCTGCCAGAAGGAAACTGCAGCCTAACATCACCAATGCCCACAAAATCAAGAGAGCTGTCATCACCCAAGCGCACAGAACCCAAAACAGTACGGTATGAATGAAACCACTCTCGGCAAGGTGTCACATGAAAGGATGCACTTGAGTCCAAGAGCCAACACTGTGCATACATAGAGTATATAACTGTCATCTGTGAAGCACTAGAAGAAGCTGTTAGGATATAATCATCATCATCAACATTCTCAGGCTGCATAACATTGATCTCTTCAATTTTAACACTGGACTTTGCAGGTACTATGCTGCAATCAGAAGGCTTATCCTGCACTTTGCCTTTCCCCTTATCTTTGCGCCTTTTATTGCACAATTCATGGCATTGTGGCCTAATATGGCCCTTTTTCCCACAATGGTGACAAGTAACATATGCATTCCTGCCACACGATTTGCTACATGACTTCCCATTAGACTTGGACAGAGATTTCTGAGAATCCCGTCCATGGCCACTACCACTGCCATGCTTTCCATATCCATCATTCCTGCCTCTAACTGTCATAGCATGAGACACATGAGAGGCATCCAAATTCTTACGGTTAACCTCTTCCTGCAGAAGAGCACTCTCAACATTAGATAATTTCAAGGTAGTAGTAGAGGCACATAATGCAGTGCGGAATACATCCCATGACTCATTAAGAGTACCAAGCAAGAAAAGAGGAGTGACATCCTCTGCAAAAGTGATGTCCTGAGACATAGTCACATTCTCCTTCATGCGCAGATCCATAAGCTGCTTGAGCAATACATCTGACTCGCTGGACTTTTCTTGTCATAGAGATTTTTTATCTTTTCCCACAACTGCCATGCACTCTATTCTTGCTCAAAGGCATTATAGTGAACCTGTTCTGTGAGAGACAATACAATAGTGGACTTGCATAACTCATCAAGCTCAAACCATTCCTCATCTGGCATAGTTGCAAGCGGATGCCCGCTTAACCTCAAAGGTTTGATCTGCGATTTTTGCACCAACACTTGTCAAATCTGGTTCTTCCAATAAGAGTAATTCATACGATCAAGCTTAGTGATGTTGAAAATAGCATGATCAGTGGATGAACTCACCATAATGCAGGCTGGAAGACTATAGACAGTTCAAAACTGCTTGCTGTTTACTGCAAAAAATGACAAAAAAATCACCAAAATCGAGGAAAAATAGCGAAGAAAGTGGAACCAAAGCTGCTACCCACCAAGTACATGTGAAAGTACAGCATTTCAGAGTGTTTCAGCATGAAAAATCCATGTCAGTCCGTACATATATGCTTGCTGTAATAAATTTCGAATTTCAGTAAAAGAGAGCTAACAGTGCCAAAATCGGATCCCAAGGCAATCAGATACTGCCAAGACCAAAGTCAGCATCATGCGGGCATAGCATAAGCATATGACAGTCGATAAGCATGAATCCAACACCCAAGTATGTCATACAAACATCTGCCAGTGAGTAGGCACACCCCCCAGGCAACGGGGCAAAGTTTCCTGCCACTACCAAAACTTGGCACAAGTAGGTGTCAGTTCACAAAGATACGGATCCAAAACTGAAACTTAGCTCATAAGCATAAAGTGAACCAAGACATATGATGTATCATCCCAAAAGGTAAGAAGTCCCAAAGTCTCAAGTGTCTGTAGCATGTAACGGCTCAATGCATAAAAGTACCACCTGCTCAATGTCTGATAAGCATTCAAGAATGCTCCCACTGGCATAAAAGCCATATGTACGAGATCAAGAGCTCAAGCCAAGGCAAGACACAGTGCCAATGACATAAGTCCAAGACAATACATCAATAGTACATCCCGAACATGTAAACTGTAGAGCATCCATATGTAGCATCCATAAGCATGTAAGACATCAAGTACATCCCAAGATACAACTCTGGCAAGCCAATAAATAGCTCAAGAAAGCTCCGAGAATCCAAGGTCAAGCCAAGACCGAGCTCCAGTAGCAATAGGCTCCAAACAATGTAACTAGCATGTAGTAATGGCATACGCTAAGCATGTCAAGACCGGTTAGACATAAGCAACATAGATGCCATAAGTACATCCAAGACGGAGCATCCAAATTCTTTGCAAAGTGAGCTCAAGCTCAACCAATGATCTCGAATCAAAACCAAGCTCTATGTCAAGCCCCAAGTGTCAATACATCACCATATATGTCCGAAACATAGCCCGAAAAGCATAGGCATAAGTATATATGAGTAAAATGACTTCAGCCCAATTGTGTACAGCAATGATTTACTGTTCAAATCTGAGAATTTCAGCATCAAAATCAGCTCCAAATGGTTGCCAAACAATAGGCATACATTCCCCTAACATCCGGGCATCAAACGGGACCAACCAGGCATCAAATGACAATGCCAAACAAGCTGTAGCATCAAATGTCAGTGTAACACTATCATAAACTGCCTGTGGACTGTTATGACAGTCCCAAAACAGTGTTAAATCAGTCCAAATGCTATGCCAACACATCAACCATCAAAACCAAGCATCAAAGCATGTTTATATGCCCGAAATGGAGCCTTTCCAAGTGCCAATGGAGGGGGAAAGCTGCTGTTTGACTGCAATGCTGAAGACACATATGGGAGGGCTGCGTGATTCCGCCAACTGTAAATGCTGGTCCTAGGGCTGCAAAAAATGGTGGCCAAGCTTCGGAGGGGTCCGGTTAAAGCCAAGGAAGGCCTCAAACAAGCTCCAACAAGTCTTATTCAAAGGCAAGTGAGATATGAAGCAAGAGAGCTTCAATGGTGGCTGCCCCAATCTTGTTTACAACCTGTGAGACCTGAGAAATGAAGTAAACCTTGAAGAAAATGATTAAATATCTCTGATGTAATGCCCTAAAGGTGCCCAACAATGCCGGAAGGTGCTCGGGAAGCCGGGGAGTGACGGGAGCTCGAAGGAGTTGAATATGGCTGCCGGGAAGGAGACCCAATGCAAGTAGGGAGTCAATGGGATGCTGAGAATTCCATGAACTAAGCTCAAGAGTCGGAAAGCAAAGCTCTGATACCAGTTGAAAGGGAGCTATGAATCGAAGGTTGGACTCGAGAGCTATGGCGGGAGAGCAAGAGCAAGAAAGGGAGAGACTAGAAATGGGAACTCCAACAATCACAATGTGTGGCCAGGCCTTCCTTTATTCAATCTGTCACTAAAAGAATAAAGAATAAAGTGACGGTGACGGGCGCCCACCACTTGCAGTGTGGAGTGGCGGTGACTGTCAGTGTAGTAATACACGGGTGGCTAGGCAGAGGTGCCTTTACCCCCAAAACAAGCCTTTATATTAAACCTTAGATAATTAAGGATTCCTAGCTTTCCACGTTTTCTTGTATCTTTTGTTTATTCCAACTATGGCTTCCTTGTGCCATATATAGCATATGAATATAGTTCATGCCTATTGCATTCTTAGACGTGTCATGTATTTTCTTAGTTTAATTGTTAATTTCATTCGATTAGAAGTTCATCTCTTTCAGTCATATCATTAAGCTTATTACTATCAATCATTGAAATAGGAGCTTTGGAATTACAAGGTTGAGTACTTTCATTGCCTTTCTTATTTCCTTAAGGCCTCTCACACCATATGAGAACTTCTTCTACGATTTTCTTAGACTAGTAAGTTTGTTGGCTAACTTTGAGGCTTAATGAATCTTTTGATGTAGTTTTCTAGGATCATACTTTGTCTTCCTAGCAATTGATTTTATCCTTGCCATGCTAAAAATGATTTACAGAATCACAAATGACAAAATTTACAAATTTCAAACTTGTATCAGTATGTTTGATAAGAAAAAAGAGAAGTGCAAGAACATGAATTTATGTTTGATAAGAAAATGATGGAGAATAAATAGTTGGTATGGACCAATGCTTTCCAAAAACCAAAAAGCCAATAGTATGTTGACTGTTTGAAAATCATATTTTTAAATAGAATATGGTTGATTGTCTTAAAACCTATCATCTTGTTATATTTTTTAAACACATGAATATCAAACTCACATATCTACAAAATTTTTGCCCATCAAACTCACAAAAATCATAATTTTGTAGGTCTATTCCACCATCAAACTTAGCATTAGCATATTTTTACTCATTCAAAGTAGCATACCCATTTTTGAAGAAGAAATCAAATAGCAATTTATTAAGCAATATTCTATATCAAAGTTTCACAAAAGCTCGAGAGATGGAGGTTAGCCCCAGATATTTGTACATGTCTCCATGGTTGATATCTTCCAAGAGGTATGCATTTGCAAAAGCATGGCTTGTCCTTCTAGAAAATGGGTTTGAAATGCAATGAACTAAGTCCTTGTGAAAGTTTGGTTTGAAATAGAGAGTTGTTTCATATGGCACTTCTAAAAAGGGGGTCACATCCCCAAATTCAAAAGAAAAGGCTACTTTTTCAAAAAGCTACACATGTTTCACGGTAAAATCAACTCCTTTTTTGTCCTTTCTTGGAGTCCCTTTATAAAGTCTCTTTTTTTAAAAGCTCATTTTTTTCAAGCACTCAAACCACATAACTACATGCACACATTCAAGGCAGTCAATCTCAAGTTAAGATATGATTCTCAACTCCTCTCAAATGTGCCTATTTTCTCATTTAAGATGTCATGAATCAAAGTTTACTTATGTTCTAGATACTTTGGGATAAATATTGCATGTTGAGCTATAAGAAAAGGCATTTTGTTGCAATACATTTTTGAAACTAATTATAAGAAATTTCTTGCCTAAATATTTTTCAAATCCTCTAAAAATTTTATGTTTCTTACAATAACCTGAATTTTTATTTTGTTTTATATTTTGGAAAGAGAAAAAGCACATACGTAGTATTTTTATTAAAAATAACAAAAAGAAGACTATCCTTGGAAGGGATGGAGCATGACGACAAGTGTCAACATGCTTTTTGATTTTCTTAGGAAGTACCATAGGCTTTAGGCTACTCAATCTCGAAACAAGTCAAGGTCTTGGCCACTACATTGGAAGCCTAAATAATGAAACTATTATAGTTTATCATAACAAATTGTAAGGTTACCAATGATGGTCATAAAAGTCATTTCCAAAGTGATTAGATCTTAGGCTATCAAATAGAGGAGTGAAAAATATAATTTTATTAAAGAAGCAAGAAGCCATAAGAGTGTTTGGATATATGCCTGGTTACAGTGGATCTAGACTAGGATATTTGGAGTTCTAGACTCCTACTTACTCTACCATGTAGGAAGGGCAAAATATTTGAAGCTTATCGAAGGATATAGAAAATATGAGTTTTTTAATTTAGAGGACTTATTGACTAGGCTGAGAACCAAAGACTCCTCTATAAATAGATTCATACTAAGAGCCATCAAGAAGTCAAGGCTTGCCTTGAAACCCATATTTTGCTATTCTACTTTGTAGCTTCCAAACCCTTCAATAAAGAGCTCTTCTCCTACTTGTTAACTCTTGCATTAGGTATTTAAGCTTGATGAAAAACATTTGTGTCTACTTCGATGATCCCAACCACTAGATGTTGTGTTCAAATTGCATACTAAAGTGTAGTGAGTCACTACATGGACCTGATGAAAGTGCTCTATTCATTACATTAAATGCTAAAAGATATTGAATCATTGCATGGACCTTTAATTTTTAGATTGAACACTAAAAGACATTGAATCACTACATGGACTTGATGAAAATGCTCTATTCAAGCTTGAATCACTACATGGACCTTTAGTCCTCAAATTGAATACCAATGGACATTGAACCACTACATAGACCCAACGAAAGTTCCATATTTATTAGGGTAATAAAGACTCCTTTTAATTTTGAATGCTCTAATATCTCACTTCTCTCTAGCTGAATCACAAACTTGGTTACTCCTTATGCCTCTTCTAGATATAATCATTAAATTTTATAGGGTAGGCAAGTTAAGGGAAAATATAATATCAAAATTTATTGGAAAAAACATATTTTTTATTTCCTTTGAAGCTAGCCATGATATAAAAAGGTTCACCCAAAAACTCTAACACTTTACCATTAACTTTGTCTTATAGTCTTCAACAAATATGGTCTTGAAAGAAAACAATTACACACTTGAGCTTGTTTCATATTTGATTGCATTAGATGAAAATTTCATGGATATTCCTTCTCAACTAATGCCAATGCTCTCTAGAGTATTTTGCACTTGCTCATTATTCAAAGAAGGATAATTAATTAAAGAATTTAAGCATTGTCTCTTTGCTCTTTTAATTTATTTTTTCTCAAGAATATCCTTTAGAAATACTAAAGGAAAACGGTTATAATAAAACTACAATTCTTTTGAACCATCTCTCTCACATATATGTCTGTTGAAGATGAAGCCTAAATAAGATCAACATTGCAAATCAAATGTAATTCTAAAGAAAGTCATATTGAACATTTCTCAAGTAAGAAAAAGTATCATGTTTCTCAAATTCTTTTAGTGTAGATACATTCTTCTCATTTGATATTTTCCATATTCTTGAGGGTTATTTGTCAATTTTGAAGGCTTAAAATAGTTTGTTTTCACTATTATGCTTTGATTAGTTTCTCCAATGAATAAATGTTCTATTGACAATCATGTAGTTTCTCAAAGAACTAGTCTCTTTTTTTTTGTTAATAAGTGATTCTCCAATCTTAAAATATCTCTCTTGTTGGGATAAAAAATGGGCCCAAGACTGGCTCTAGGGCTCTAGCCAGGCCTCCTATACTCACTGAAACAACCCCACGGCCTCAGGGTCAGGAGCATTGTTAGAGGGGTTTTAGTCAAAAGTTCATATCCACCGAGGATCAAAGAGAGAAGGAAGTAGAGAATAGGAGATAGAAGAGAAGAAAAAGAATAGACAAGAGATACAAAAGATAAAGACAAAGCTCAATGATTCAAAGAACTATGTATTGATAGAACCTGAGAAGATAAATGAAATCCTTGTCTGGGACTACTCGGAAGAAATCTCCAAGCATTAGATCTCTTGGAGCTCCCTAGTAGACCAAAAATGCATACCAAACATTAGCTTCTTCTCTGCTACTTAGACCACAAATCTAATGGTTCCGTTGGCTCCAAAAGAGAGGTAAAACTGTAGAACGCCTAGGCAAAATTCTCCTAGATCACTCTCTCTTCTCCCTATTCAAAGTGTTGTTTGATGCCTGTACACTGCAATCGCACGTTGTGTAAATTCGGAAGTCCCTTCTTTTTGCATGAGATCTCCCAAAATTGGCTAAAAAGACACTTTCTTTTTTCATGTCACTCTATTCTAGAAGTTTTTTGTATCTTTTTAGGATATTTACAAGGAATAATATCCAAAATATAAAAAATAGGCTAAACTTGTCCAAAAATCCCATATTTTGGAACTATCCATACTATGGACTCTAACACTAATGACTAATATGGCATTGACTCTCTAGATCAATAAGAAAGCCAGATGATGATATACTATAGGGTTTTTCACACTATATCCGCATAGTGATACAACAGCCTATAGACACTATGAATTGATTTATTGAAAGAATGTGTTTGTAGATACAATCTCTAGATTGTAGTCTAATGTGATGCCCTTTCCAACTCCAAGAAGAGGGAGTACCCAAACATATGGGTGGCTAGCACCTTGTAACACAAACAAAGGGAACATCCCCCAGCTTATCATTGTGGCTCCACTACAGTTCTCCTACACCCCAGGGATTAGGCCCAAGATGCACCATCTCAACATATAACACATACACACAAAGTACACCCTTCACAATATTCATTCTAGAAGATAGTATATTCCTCACTAGGTCATCCCCAAGGAGACGATTATACTAAACTTGCAACATAAGGAGCCTCACACTCATTGTGGGTTTAGATGATAGGCTATAGAAGGAGCCAACTTAGTACCCATGGATCTAAATACTGCCTGCCAAAAGTTACTCATGAACTTTGTATACCTATCATGCACAATCACCTATGGTAATCCATGTAATTTAAAGCCATGCTCCATGAACTAACTAGCTACCTATGATGCAATGAACTATGTCTTCATGGGAATAAAATAATGGAATGCCTTGTTGAGTCTATCCACCACCACATATATACTACTCCATTCCTTTTTAGTTGTAGCAAGCCAATGATAAAATCCATAGTTATATATGCGTCTATTTCCCTTCAAGATTGGGCAATGGCTACAATAAACCACCTAGCATAAAATGCACTTTATTTTCCTTATTCTATTTCCATGGAATACACTTCATGACATAATCCTTCACATATTTTCACAATTCCTTATAATAGATTTTTTTCTTTGTCATAAGTCTAAAACACACCAAAATGTCTAGCTATAGGCAAAGAATGCATCTCCTCTATAATTTTGAGCTGGAAGGGAGAAGTAGACAGAATGAAAGCCCTACCATTAAGCTAGATGAGGCCATTCTTAAGTTGAAAATGTGAGTTTTTCTCCATTAATCCTTGTTGTGATTTCTAAAATGTATGGCTAAGCTCTTCATTCAAAAGGTAGGCTTTTTGGAGCTCTTTAACCCAGTCACTATGCAGCTCAATCATGGTTTGAACTTTTCATTTCCACATCCTTGAAAGAGAATTAACCACTATATTATAATAGCCCCATGTATGTATGATGTCAAAATCATAATTTTGTAGGGTAGCCACCCACACACTACTTAAGAGTGAGATTTAACTTGGCAAGAAAGTACTTTAGGACCCTATGAACACTCTTGACTCTAAATCGGTTGCCATACAAATAGTGGTGCCACTTTTTGATCACATTCATGAAGAATAGCCAACATCCCTTGGTCATTGACATTCATAGCCATATCTTTATCCATGAGCTTGTGAATCTCAAAAGCAATGACATCATGCTCCTGTAATGATAAAGTCTATATGCCTTGACCTCTAGCATCACATTGTATGGTGAACTCCCTACAGAAGTCTAGGCATACTAAAATATGAGCAAAAGTGAGGAGCTCCTTTAACTGGTTGAAGCTTCTGTCTATAAGGGCATCCCAAAAGAAATATTACTTCTTTAACCTATCAATCAAAGGATCTGCTATATTTGCATAATGCTTTGTGAACCTATGGTAGAATGACAATAGACCAAGAAATCCTCTAAGAGAAGTAGTAGTGGTAGGTGTGGCCAATCTCTGACACATTGGACCTTCTTAGGGTGCAACCTGTATCCCTTTCACACTAACAATGTGGCCTAAGTACTCCACCTTTGTCTACATGAATGAACACTTTTTCTCATTATCAAAGACACTTTTTGTCCTTAGCAAAGAGTTCATAGCACCTTAACACATCAAACACCTTCCTTATATGTGGCAAATGGATCTACAATGTCTTGCTATAAAGTAGTACATCATCAAAGAATGCTAGAAAAAACTTAAAGAGAAAAGGCTACAAAATCTTGTTTATTAGACCATGGAAGGTGGGTGGGGAATTGGTTTGACCAAATAGTATAATCCATGATCAATTCTAAAGGCTATTTTAATCTCATCACCCTCTTGCATGCGGATCTGATGATATCCTAATCTCAAGTAATCACTAGGTTCACCTTTGCTTCATGATTTTCAACCAATTGTATGGGAACCTATGGACACATCTCGATGTGATTTTGTCTTCACAATTGGATGCTATAAATCAATGGAGAGACAATTTAACCTGTCAACAAGTGACTTATTTACAAAACTATGTATATTGCCACAATCTATCAAGATAAATACATCCTTTCCATGAATGGTACCATTTATATGGTGTATTAGGGATCTTAGAACATTTTCAATCATCCATGGAAATAGGACAAAGGAAAGTGGCAATAGTATCCAAATCTATCTCACTAGATCAAATGGAATATGCCCACCAAGGTCAAATGGAAATCCATTTTCTAGGAAATAAGACTAACTCTACTCAAGATCCTCATGATGATCTTCAAATTTAGTTTATGCACCCACAATTGCTTCCTCAATTACATCCTCACGAACATCCTCAAGTACAATCACTTTGTAGTTCTTAGCTTCACATTCTTATAAGTGCACTTAGGTGCATGGTTAACTGTGTACTTTTCACCACACTTGAAAGATAGACCCTTCTCTTTGCACTCTCTAAAAAGATCCATAGGTAAAAATTTTCCACCATTTGCTAAAGTATTTTGCTGGAACATTCTTAGGTCTACTGTCATCCTATTTAGGCTCAATTTTTTGACTCCTAGCCTTGAAGCACTTTGCTACCTTGAAGCATTAAATGTGGGATATGCAAGGACTTTGGGATTATCAAATGAAGTGCTAGACCCACCATAATTGCCACCAAATTTGACCTATCTATTAACATCCCTTTACTCTCCAAAAGAAGCCTGCATAAAGATATCCCTTTTATACTTATGATCATATCTCTCAGCTAGCTTAAAAGCCTAAAAGAATAGTGTGGTAGGTTTTTGGGCCATAACATTAGCTATGACAAATTAGGCTTTAGGCCATAGATGCACTTATGCAATTTTTCATGCTCACTCACATTCTCAACATACATGGTAAGGTTCAAGAACTAGTTTGTATACTATCTAGTAGATAGGCTTCTTTGGTCCAATTGATACCACCTCCTAGTTAATTTCTCTTTCCCTATGGGATGTCAAGATTGTGGGAGAGAAGGAAGGAGTCTCACTTGAAGCTTTCTTGCTTGCACAATGGGGGAATACACACAAAGATGGAGGCTGAAAACAGTTTTCCTCTTCTTAGTTGTGTAAGCCAAAAAGAACTCACATACATAGAAATAGAAGAACCCTATATATGGGTCTCAAACCAAACTCAACTAACTAAGGTGGCATACTAACTGAGCCACGAACTAGAGTAGATAAGGATAGCTGTCATCTAGCTATTATTCATGGGCGGTGTACCAACCGCATCTGCAAAACTGACAAGTCAGTGACATAAATACACAACGGTCACCTTGGCGTATCACGAGTGGAGCTCGACATCTCAACACTCCCCCTCGAGCTCAATCCCAATTCCTGCACACCAAGCAGGTCTCTGAACTTGCGCAGCTTCTCTGCGCCCAATGCCTTCGTGAATATGTCAGCTACCTGATCCTCTGTGCTGACATAAACTAGATCAATAAGACCTAGTAAAACCCTCTCCCGTACATAGTGATAGTGCACCTCAATGTGGTTTGTTCTAGCATGATAGACTCGATTATTTGCCAAGTGTATACTACTCATGTTGTCACAATAAATGACAACTGGCCCATCTGTAGGTTGATGCATATCATAAAGTAGCTTATGCAACCAAGCTACCTCACATGCAGCCATTGCTGCACCCCTGTACTCAGCCTCTGTGCTGGACAAGGCAATTGTAGGCTATTTCTTGCTGCTCCAAGTGACTGCAGCACTCCCAAAAGAGAACATATATCCACTGGTAGATCGTCTATCAGAAATGCTACCAGCCCAATCAGCATCAGTGTATCCATGCAACTGTATATGAACCCCAGTCTCATAAAATAGTCCATACTACAATGTGGACTTCACATACCTGAGTATGCATCTAGCTGCATCCAAATGCGGTTTCCTTGGAGCCTGCATAAACTGACTTACCAATCCAACAACATAGCTCAAATCTGGCCTGGTAATAGTCATATAAATCAAGCTTTCTACTATGCGTCTGTACATAGTAGGGTCTTCCAGAAGCTCACCTGCATCTGCGCTCAGCTTCACATTCTGCTCCAAAGGAACTGAAATAGGCTTACAGCCTGTCATCCCATATTTGGACAGCATGTCCAATCCATACTGCCTCTGCAAGAGCTGTATCCCACTTGGTGATCTAATCACCTCAATGCCCAAGAAATAACACAGCTCTCCCAAATCCTTCATCTCAAACTTCTGCTTCAATAGCATTTTCACATGAAGGATATCTTCATCACTGTCACCTGTCATAATCAAATCATCAACATAAATGACAAGTAGCATAATACCTTTCTCTGTTTTTCTCACATAAAGTGAGAAATCTGCCATGGAAATTCTGAAAGCCAATAGTGACAAGATACTGTCCTATCTTGTCAGACCATGCTCTAGGTGCTTGCTTCAAGCCATACAAGGCTTTCTTCAACCTGCAAACAAACTCAGGATGAACAGCATGCACATAACCTGGTGGCTGCTCCATATAGACCTCTTCTTGCAAATCACCATGCAAGAAGGCATTCTTTACATCCATCTGATGTAAAGACCATCCCTTTGATGCAACCATACCAATGACTGCTCTTACGGTTGCTATCCTTGCAACCGGACTGAATGTTTCTTCATAGTCAATGCCATATGTTTGTGCATACCCCTTGACTACTAATCTTGCCTTGTATCTGTTCACAGAACCATCTGCATTGTACTTCACCTTATAAACCCACTTACAGCCAATTGCATTCTTACCTTTAGGCAAAGGTACCAATTCCCATGTAGCATTTGCTTCCAAGGCATCCATTTCTTCATCCATGGCTTTCTCCCATTTTTCTTTTCCCATGGCTTGCTCAAAAGAAGTGGGTTATGGTTCCTGTATCACTTTGACCATATATGCATAGTGAATGGCTGTAAATCCATCATATTTTAGCCTATCCACAGGATACCTAGCTCTCGTAGACCTGCACAAAATAGGTTCACTCCCAGGTGCTCTCAAAACATCCCTGGTCTTCCTTACTCCAGGTGTAACAATAGAAGGAATACCCAACTCATCATCAATGCTCTGTTCTGAGCCACTAGATTCACCATCCACATAAGAGTGACCTGCATTCACATCAAACATGGGCTGATCAACCTTCTCTTTTCCTTTTCGTGATACCTGCATACCACTATCTGCATTGCTTTGAGAAGATTCTCCTGATCTCAATCTGCCTGTCCATGGCGAAGAATGTGAACCATTGCTAGAGGACGCTCCATGTCCACTAATATTTTGTGGACTGCTGCTGTGAATTCTGTGTAGCATTACCATTTTGTGCATCTACATCATCAATCACATTTACTAGTTTATACCAGCTACTCATCTCATAAAAAACAACATCTCTGCTCACTATAAACTTACGAGTAGAAGGGTTATAGCATCTATACCCTTTTTGCCGCAGAGAGTAACCAATAAAGATGCACTTCTCAGCTTTTGGATCCAACTTGGATCTCAACTCATCTGGCACATGTACATAGGCAATGCAACCAAAAATTTTCAAATGAGAAATATCTGGTTTCCTACCAGTATACCTCTCCTCTGGAGTCATCCCATGTATTGCTGCAGTGGGAGTCCTGTTCATTATGTAGACTGCTGTAGCAACTGCTTCAGCCCAATAAAAATCTGGCAGGTCTTTTTCATTGAGCATGGCACGAGATACCTCTCCAATATGCCTGTTTTTCCTTTTTGCAATTCCATTTTGTTGTGGCGTATGACTACATGAATATTGCTGCTTTATGCCATGCTCCTGCAGGAACCTTGCAAACTCATTTGAGAGGTACTCTCCCCCTCCATCTGACCTTAGGCATTTTATGCCATGCTCCTGCAGGAACCTTGCAAACTCATTTGAGAGATCTGCTCCCAAAATAGAAAATGAAAGCAACACTGCTCCTCTTACCAGAACACCGCGAGCTTGGCTTGCTTTCTTGAGCTCCTTACCACGAACAAGGCTCTGATACCATGTCAAGATTGTGGGAGAGAAGGAAGGAGTCTCACTTGAAGCCTTCTTGCTTGCACAATGGGGGAATACACACAGAGATGGAGGCTGAAAACAGTTTTCCTCTTCTTAGTTGTGTAAGCCAAAAAGAACTCACGTACATAGAAATTGAAAAACCCTATATATAGGTCTCAAACCAAACTCAACTAACTAAGGTGGCATATTAACTGAGCCACGAACTAGAGTAGATAAGGATAGCTGTCATCTAGCTATTATTCATGGGCGGTATACCAACCGCATCTGCAAACTGACAAGTCGGTGACATAAATACACAACGGTCACCCTGGCGTATCACGAGTGGAGCTCGATATCTCAACATGGGAGACACAAACACTTGAGCCATTTTTGCTTTGAAATCCTCCCAAGTATCAGTACCCATTTCTTCTTCTTGAACATGTAGCCACAAGAATGAAGATCCTCAAGTCAACAGGACAACAAACTCTTCTTGCAAATCTTGTAGCTACCTATTTCTCAGCGACGAGTGTACCAAATGAATAGCACCCCCAGGGGATCCACCTATAAGAAATTATCTATATAATGTGTATTCAAAGGATATTAAGCAATACACTTTCTTTACATACTATAAGGCCTTAAAATGACCCCTTTTACTTTACTAAACTTACATATTTTTTTCAAATTGTAATTTAAAAAACCTTTTTGTTAATATAGTCTTGTAAATTTACTAAATATAATAATATTTCTTTTGAACTCATGTGGTATCTTACATGTTTTATAAGTTGGACTTCCCGAGACAACACTCTACCTCGGTGGCAACAAAAAAAACCACAAATAAACTAAGTAAATGCTACAATTATGCTTGCTAGCCACAAAACTTGCAAGAAAACTCTCTTCTTCACCAAGAAACCATCTCTCAAAACACATAAGAGAGAAGAGGGCACACAAAAGATTGGGAAATGATTCCATCCTCACTCTTTTCCTCTTCCTCACTCTCCATTAGATCTTGCAAAGGAGCACAAGAGAGAAAGAAACAAGAACAAGAAATGAGAGTTATGTTAAAATGAGAGAGAGAGAGAGAGAGAGAGAGAGAGAGAGAGAGAGAGAGAGAGAGAGAGAGAGAGAGAGAGAGAGAGAGAGAGAGAGAGAGAGAGAGAGAGAGAGAGAGAGAGAGAGAGAGAGAGAGATGAAGCTGAGAGGAGAGGACAAAGGGGAAAGGGGATTGCAACCACCCTCAACCACCCACCTCCTCAAATCACCCAATAAACCTTCTCCTTTCTTGATATTATAGTATTCAAATTTGCATATATGAACTAAGGTCTTAGAGATCCTTTATTTTTAGAATGGGACAAAAGGTGTTCACCCTCATTTTTCCTTTCAATATTTTAAATTATGAGAATTTGGACTACACATTGTTTTGACATTGCTTCATATATGGCTTTTGAACAAAAGTTACAAGCACAAAGGTTCCATTTTACAAGAGATGTTTCTATGGCGAGCACATTTTGGTGCCTTCATTTGCACAAAATTTCAAGTTATCATGGGTTCAAGAGGCAAGGTTCTTAGCCTTTAGGTCTATCTAAAGCCTTATTGGTCCTCTGATTACCCCAAGGCCTCCATGATCTTTTTTATAGTAAAAAATGTTGGATGAGTTGCCCAAAAGTGTATTTGTTATTGCTTATGGCCAAATGGCCCTATGTAGATGAAGGACAAAAAATGCCTAAATGGACCTATCAAAGGCCTTATTGGACATCCAAATATAATAATGTTGCTGATTACGACAATGATATCCAAATAAAACATTGTCTAAGTAGACAAGCTAGGTTATGTGAATTAAGACATTGTGCCTCTTAGACAAGGCATTGACTTTTTTGGTGACCAAAAACAAAAAAAATCAATTGTTTTTTTTTTTGAAGGATGCCTTTGATAGGCCTTGTGAATGGCATATTGCGATGAACAAGATAGATTATGTTTTTATTGTGGACTTCATAGCTTTTTTAATAACCAATTCAGTTGACTGGATAAATGCAAGGCTACTCAACTTGCTCATGGCCAAAGGTAGTATTCTAAGCCTTAATAGTCTTAATAGTACTCTATTTAGCTGTAAACAACCTAAATTAATGCATGTTAGCTTTAATAGGCTTATAATCAACCTACTAAGCCATATTGCTACCAAAACCAATCATAAAGGATTAATAGGCTTAATGGTGGCCTACTAGCTAGTTTTCTTAGTGGCCAAGACCATCTAACCATGTACTGTACGGTTTGCAAACTTGCAAAGCTCACAAGGCTTCATCTCATTCACTATGTGCTTTTGTGAGCTATTGTAGAGCTGCTTTTCTTTGCCCACAAAAGAATAAATCACATGCTTTGCATGCTAAATATAAGGTGCTTCACACACTAGATATGAGGTGCTTTGTGCCTAACGTGTAAAATTTCATGAATGTGATTTGGAGAGTGATACTCATCTCGATCATTAGGAGAAATATGGACTCTCTTTTTTTTCCCTTAAGGAGTGAATAAATAAATATAGGCCTTACCAATGAGAGAGCTAGGATTCCAAATTCATGTAACTGTCAGGATTGTGGGAGAGAAGGAAGGAGTCTCACTTGAAGCTTTCTTGCTTGCACAATGGGGGAATATACACAAGGGTGGAGGCTGAAAACAGTTTTCCTCTTCTTAGTTGTGTAAGCCAAAAAGAACTCTAGTACAAAGAAATAGAAGAACCCTATATATGGGTCTCAAACCAAACTCAACTAACTAAGGTGGCATACTAACTGAGCCACGAACTAGAGTAGATAAGGATAGCTATCATGTAGCTACTATTCATGGGCGGTGTACCAACCGCGTCTGCAACTGACAAGTCGGTGACATAAATACACAATGGTCACCCTGGCGTATCATGAGTGGAGCTCGATATCTCAACACTCCCCCTCAAGCTCAATCCCAATTCCTGCATACCAAGCAGGTCTCTGAACTTGCGCAGCTTCTCTGCGCCCAATGCCTTCGTGAATATGTCAGCTACCTGATCCTCTGTGCTGACATAAACTAGATGAATAAGACCTAGTAAAACCCTCTCTCGCACATAGTGATAATGCACCTCAATGTGCTTTGTTCTAGCATGATAGACTGGGTTATTTGCCAAGTGTATACTACTCATGTTGTCACAATAAATGACAACTGGCCCATCTGTAGACTGATGCATATCATAAAGTAGCTTATGCAACCAAGCTACCTCACATGCAGCCATTGCTGCACCCCTGTACTCAGCCTCTGTGCTGGACAAGGCAATTGTAGGCTGTTTCTTGCTGCTCCAAGTGACTGCAGGACTCCCAAAAGAGAACACATATCCACTGGTAGATCGTCTATCAGAAATGCTACCAGCCCAATCAGCATCAGTGTATCCATGCAACTGTATCTGAACCCCAGTCTCATAAAATAGTCCATACTGCAATGTGGACTTCACATACTTGAGTATGCGTCTAGCCGCATCCAAATGTGGTTTCCTTGGAGCCTGCATAAACTGACTTACCAATCCAACAGCATAGCTCAAATCTAGCCTGGTAATAGTCATATAAATCAAACTTCCTACTATGTGTCTGTATATAGTAGGGTCTTCTAGAAGCCCACCTGCATCTATGCTCAGCTTCATATTCTGCTCCAAAGGAACTGAAATAGGCTTACAGCCTGTCATCCCATATTTGGACAGCATGTCCAATCCATACTGCCTCTGCAAGAGCTGTATCCCACTTGGTGATTTAATCACCTCAATGCCCAAGAAATAACGCAGCTCTCCCAAATCCTTCATTTCAAACTTTTGCTTCAATAGCATTTTCACATGAAGGATATCTTCATCACTGCCACCTGTCATAATCAAATCATCAACATAAATGACAAGTAGCATAATACATTTCTCTGTTTTTCTCACATAAAGTGAGAAATCTGCCTTGGAAATCTGAAAGCCAATAGTGACAAGATACTGTCCTATCTTGTCAGACCATGCTCTAGGTGCTTGCTTCAAGCCATACAAGGCTTTCTTCAACCTACAAACAAACTCAGGATGAACATCATGCACATAACCTGGTGGCTGCTCCATATAGACCTCTTCTTGCAAATCACCATGCAAGAAGGCATTCTTTACATCCATCTGATGTAAAGACCATCCCTTTGATGCAGCCATAGCAATGACTGCTCTTACGGTTGCCATCCTTGCAACCGGACTGAATGTTTCTTCATAGTCAATGCCATATGTTTGTGCATACCCCTTGACTACTAATCTTGCCTTGTATCTGTTCACAGAACCATCTGCATTGTGCTTCACCTTATAAACCCACTTACAGCCAATTGCATTCTTACCTTTAGGCAAAGGTACCAATTCCCATGTAGCATTTGCTTCCAAGGCATCCATTTCTTCATCCATGGCTTTCTCCCATTTTTCTTTTCCCATGGCTTGCTCAAAAGAAGTGGGTTATGGTTCCTGTATCACTTTGACCATATATGCATAGTGAATGGCTGTAAATCCATCATATTTCAGCCTATCCACAGGATACCTAGCTCTCGTAGACCTGTGCAAAGTAGGTTCACTCCCAGGTGCTCTCAAAACATCCCTGGTCTTCCTTACTCCAGGTGTAACAATAGAAGGAATACTCAACTCATCATCAATGCTCTGTTTTGAGCCACTAGTTTCACCATCCACATAAGAGTGACCTGCATTCACATCAAACATGGACTGATCAACCTTCTTTTTTCCTTTTCGTGATACCTGCATACCACTATCTGCATTACTTTGAGAAGATTCTCTTGATCTCAATCTGCCTGTCCATAGCGAAGAATGTGAACCACTGCTAGAGGACGCTCCAGGTCCACTAATATTTTGTGACTGCTGCAGTGAATTCTGTGCAGCATTATCATTTTGTGCATCTACATCATCAATCACATTTACTGGTTTATACCAGCTACTCATCTCATCAAAAACAACATCTCTGCTCACTGTAAACTTACGAGTAGAAGGTTTATAGCATCTATACCCTTTTTGCCGCAGAGAGTAACCAATAAAGATGCACTTCTCAGCTTTTGGATCCAACTTGGATCTCAACTCATCTGGCACATGTACATAGGCAATGCAACAAAAAATTTTCAAATGAGAAATATCTGGTTTCCTACGAGTATACCTCTCCTCTGGAGTCATTCCATGTATTGCTGCAGTGGGAGTCCTGTTCATTATGTAGACTGCTGTAGCAACTGCTTCAGCCCAATAAAATCTGGCAAGTCTTTTTCATTGAGCATGGCACGAGATACCTCTCCAATATGCCTGTTTTTCCTTTTTGCAATTCCATTTTATTGTGGGGTATGACTGCATGAATATTGCTGCTTTATGCCATGCTCCTGCAGGAACCTTGCAAACTCATTTGAGAGGTACTCTCCCCCTCCATCTGACCTTAGGCATTTTATTTACAGGCCTGTTTCTTTTTCAACCATAGCTTTAAGGGTTTTGAAATGCCCAAAAACTTCACTTTTCTTTTTCATAAAATACACCCAAACTTTTCTGCTATAGTCATCAATAAAAGTGACAAAATAATGATAGCCTCCAAGAGATGCAGCTTTAGTAGTCCACACATCAGAGTGGATTAATTCCAGTGGCTTCTCACTCTCTTGAACATGTCTAGGAAATGGTTTCCTTGCCTGTTTTCCAATCTGACAAGCTTCACATACCTTATGCATTTCTGCAACCTTGAATTTAGGCAAACCTGCAACAATATTTTGGGCCTGCATTGATTTAAGTCATTGTACATTAACATGACCAATGCGTTTATGCCAGATATCAATATCTGCAACTACACCGGTCCCATGTGCAAACATTGCTGCACTCAATTCAGACATGTCTGCATCCAATGTAAACATTCTGCCCTTCTTCTTTCCTTTTGCTATCAAGCGACCTTTATTTTTCATATCCTCAACAAAGCATCCATGAGAATTAAATCTAACCTGCAAGCCCTGCTCAACCATTTGACCAACAGAAACCAGATTCTTGGTGATATTCGGGACATGAAATACATCGGACAGGTATTTCTTTTTCCCATCCTGCATAGACAAAGGAAAATTTCCAATCTGCACAATAGGATGTGCAGTATTATCACCAGTCTCCACAAATCCTGGTTTTTCCATTTTTCTTGCATCCTCCATCCATTCTGCATGACCTGTCATGTGGTTTGATGCACCTGAGTCAACATACCATACATCATTGCTTTCTTCTGCACTTGTCACAGAATTGTTCATGTGCTGCACCATAAACAAGTGCTCATTTCTGTCATCACCCTGTCTACTAGAAGATGCATAATTCCCTTGTTGCAATTTTCCATTCATGATGTCATTCTGCTTTTTATAGCAGTCTTTAGCCATATGACCCATTTTACCACAGTAGTAGCATTCAACATTACTGTTTGCATTTTGGCCTCTTTGCCATCCACCACGACCTCTTTGGCTCCCCCTGCCTCTAGAGTTACCACGTCCTCCTCCATAGGACTAGTTTTCTTGAGTTTGCTGCATATTCTGATTTCTACCACGGCCTCCATATCGGCCTCCTCTACCTCTGCCTCTACCTCTTCCAGCATTTGAGTAGAAGACAGCTTCTTTTGAAGTTCCTCCTAAAGAAGATGAACCACCATTTCTCTGCTCCTCAGAAATTAGAAGAGCAATCAACTCCTCAAAATCAGGAAATCTTTCACGGATGGAAATGGATGTTTGGAACTGTGCATAATCCTTTCCTAGACCATTCAAGGTCACAGAAACTAAATCATCATCTTCCACTGGCGACCCAATGGAAGCAAGTGCATCTGCAATCTTCTTCACCTTCATGTGGTAGTCATTGATGCTCATATTTTCTCTTTGCACATTATGCAACTCTTGCTTGAGCTGCATTTTCCTGGCTTGCGTATTTGTGCTATACATTTTTGACAAAGTATCCCATGCCTCCTTTGGCGTACTTGCATCTTGAATATGCACAATCATAGAGTTTGAAATGCTGATAGACAGCCAGTACATAACTTTCCTGGCTCTCTCATGCCATGCTTTAAATGCCTGCATTTGCTGTTGATTGGGAACATCAGGAAGAACTGGTTCTTCTTCATTTCCTACAACAAATTCCCAATATCCTTTTCCCATAAGGAAATTCGTCATTCTAAACTTCCATGCTTGGAAGTTGTTCTTGTCAAGCTTTTCAGTGACAATCTGTGAGAGAGAATCAGGCGCTATTACAAAACACTGCAAAAAATTCTGTCACTGCAAAGAACACAGCTTCAGCCTCACAAAGGCAAATCTGCAAAATTGGCGAAAGTGGTATTTGACCACACAGTCACTTCCTAGTGACGATTTTGCATCAACAGGCAACAGGGATGATTCTGTAACTCCCAATGTCTCTGCGCACAAGCATACGATGCAATTTCTACAATAACTTTTCACTGACCTGTAGAACAGTGGCTGCACAGCATAAAACTGGGCCTTTTCCTGAGTGTGTGCAGAAAACTTTCGCCTCCAAAATAGGCCCCGAAATGGCCTCAAATAAAAAAAACAAGGTCGCTAAGGGCTAAGGCCCATGCCCGCAGCATATACTGCCCTCTTGCTTCACCGCGAAGGGCGTCTCAACCTGAGACAATGCACTCCTGCACTTTCCGGCTGTGCTACCTGCAGAGATCTGCTCCCAAAACAGAAAATGAAAGCAACACTGCTCCTCTTACCAGAATACCGCGAGCTTGGCTTGCTTTCTTGAGCTCCTTACCACGAACAAGGCTCTGATACCATGTCAGGATTGTGGGAGAGAAGGAAGGAGTCTCACTTGAAGCTTTCTTGCTTGCACAATGGGGGAATACACACAAGGGTGGAGGCTGAAAACAGTTTTCCTCTTCTTAGTTGTGTAAGCAAAAAAGAACTCTAGTACAAAGAAATAGAAGAACCCTATATATGGGTCTCAAACCAAACTCAACTAACTAAGGTGGCATACTAACTGAGCCACGAACTAGAGTAGATAAGGATAGCTATCATGTAGCTATTATTCATGGGCGGTGTACCAACCGCGTCTGCAACTGACAAGTCGGTGACATAAATACACAATGGTCACCCTGGCGTATCACGAGTGGAGCTCGATATCTCAACAGTAACATGAATCTTCTAGCCATATCTTGGCCCAAATCTTCCCTCAACAATAAAATAAGGGAAAATGTGGGGAATACAATGCTATCACTTCTTGGAAGTTTGTGACTCAAATTTTCATTCTATTTTTTTAAAGTTTAACTTTTCATTTCTCCCCTTTTCAATTTCCCCCTCTTTCTTAGGCGGAACCTAAATTTATCATATCTCTTTCCATGCTTCTTCTTTCCTCATGAAATTTTACAGTCTCATTGTTACTTGCCCTATCTATAACCTTGTGAAATTTCATTTCCTCTACAAAAACACAAAGTGAGTTTCACATGTTTTATGAGAGCAGAGCTTGTTCTACTAAAGCCCGAATATTTTCTTCACAAAACTTTACAGGTAGATTGTTTTCTTCCATGGATGTTCTATGGTAAAGTTATATCTCATTTATATAAATCCTGTGCAAGTTATGTGCATTCTTTGACATGTAATTTTTTTTGTTTTGGTACTCTAGGAGTCTCTTACAGTCAAGAACAATGAACTTTTGAACACTCAACTTCTTCTTCAACATCTTAGGGTTTCTCTGTAAACAAAGTTATAGGTATGTTGTCTTGTTTTTTTCTTTGCTCCATAGTTAAATTTTATCTCGTTTGGACAAAATGTATGCAAGTTATATGCATATTGAGCTTTCCTTTGTTTTCATACTCTAAGAATCTCCGAGGGTGAAGAGTAACGATTTTTTAAAAACTCAACTTCTTCAACATGTTTGGGCTTCTTTGCAAAGAGAAGCCATAGGTATATTGTCATTTTTTCATGTTGCTCCATGGTTAAGTTTCAACTCATTTGGACAAAGCCTATATAAGTTATATGTATGCTTTGACCTGAGATTTCTTTTGTTTTTGTACTCCAAGAATTTGTCAATGAAGAAACAATGGTCTTGTTATAAGTCAACTTCTTGCTCAACATCTCTAGGCTTATTTGTGAAAGAATTATAGGAACAATGTTTTTTTTATAAAATTGTTCCATTGAAATTCCATTTCATTTGGAGAGAACATTTGCAAATTATACACATGCTGATAAGTAACTTTTCTATTTGGTTATTATAGATGCCTTCATAGAGGATAAACACTAGTAACATACTTGCAGTTGAGGTTATCAATAGGAAAGATAGTGGCAGTAATTGGATTTGTGATAAAGTACTATAAGTTGGATTGGATTTTGATGCACCCAAGTACTCGAGGGAGTTTCAAGGTCAACCATAAGGATGTTGCAAACCCCAGCAAACATTGTAAATGTAGAATTTTAGAGTTCAAAAAAGTGTTTAATGGAACAATTACAGTCCAACATGTTTATACGCACAAATAAATTTCTATACACGATGATAGCTACATTGCAAATTATAAACAAAATAGTAAATTTTTAACTTTTATCATTGTTTATTCTTTTACATCAAAATTTCTTTAAAAATTTTTGCAATGTTCTAATTCAATCTTGTTTTACTGACAGCTCTATATCCATCAATTTTGCATGAATGGAAGAATGTGGAATGTTTGAGTGGTAAGATACATGCTTGGCATGAAGACATAGGTTCTTTGATCTATGATAATAACTCTACAAGTCAACTTGCAACTCAAAATATCTTTTTTTATAATTCATTGTATGTAGTAGAAAGCTAGAGATTGTAGCACGTCCGATTGCTGCCACTATCTAGTGGTGAATGGTTGATTGGTAGCTTAGAGTTGCCAAGAGCATGTAAGTCCAAGATAAAATCTAACATCAATAGTTCTATGAAACCCATCATAGGCTCCAAAGATGCGCATCTTAGTTGGTTTTTTCCATCTTCATCGAACTTTACACATTTGTTTGGTTCATGTTATGTTCTGAAGAAAACAAAGGTTACTTATCAATGCAAGTGTCCATCCGAGAGGAATGGACGAGTCAGCTATTGGGTGAGCCTTGGCAAGTCAAAAGAACACATTTTGATGAGATGATTGAGTGCAATGTCAACCAGTCTGATCTCACATTCAGGTAAATATTTTTTACTACTTTGCATGCCTTGATTTAATTAACATAGGTCTTACATTTTATGAATTGTTGTGTTAGTCGCATTTACTTTTATTACAGGTATTTCATCGCTAGACAAACTCTGTGCATTTTCTTTTGATATAGAAGATGATGACTTTTGTGAGAGGAGTGGATCAACTTAGATCAAGATACCCAAGATGAGACATATACAGCTCTCATAGATGTGGTTATCTTATGGAATGGTCATAATCCTTTTGTGGTCAGTGTAGAGAGTCATTGGCCCATTTCTTTTCTGAGACAAGAAATCCAATTAATGTCCAATGAGCCCCTCCACAACTTCTATTTCAAGTTAGATAATAGAAAAATCAGGACTTGTAGTAGTGAGCAATCCATGACATGTAAGTAATCTGCTTCTCCATATATCTTTGAGATAGAGGAATCCTTGTAAATTTGTTTTATAAAGAATGAATACAAAACTTTTTTAACTTCTGAGTACTTTCAATTTTGATTATCTTAGTTTACTATGATACAAGCATGCGATAATACATATTGTAATTAGTCAATCATGCCAGTTAAACTCATAATTAAATTGCAGGTTGGAGTTCTATAATCTATGGAATATTGTCTTTGCATAATGATATATTGTAGCTCATCTCTTCTAATCATTTCTTAAATTTAAATATTAAATTAGATCCAAAGGGATTTTGAAGGTCTTTTAGATTTCTTTTTTTTATTTTCTTTATTTTCTCTAGTTGGAGTTGAATATACTCAACGATCCAAGCAATTCGAGGATATAATAATGTAGAACGAAGCATTTGTCTGCATGAGTAATTTTAACAGTGACTTTAAAGTATTGAAATAAATAAACTAATGTAAGAGTTTTAATTTGAAACTTTAGGGTTAAAAATTTTATAAGAACCTTTATTTAGAACCCTAGATACATAAAATCTATAACTCCAAAATCATTTTCACTTTCATTCTCTACTTCCCTACACTTGTACTCTCCTTCCTTCTCTCTTTGTGTGCCATGGCTACCACTCTTGCCTTCACTGCATGGATTAGCTCCACACTACATGCACATAGGAGACCAGATATACCCTAGGTCTTGTGTGAGTCTAGAGAGCTCGCTTTCCACCATAGACCCTAGCTCTGGTATAGTGGCATCGTTTTGTGATGTAGCAAACCCTCTCACTTGCTCTATTTTGGACTTTGTTCTCAAGTGGGTTCCCATAGATTTCTTATATAGTCTATGTGTCAGATTGAGCCATGCAAAGATGATAAATCGAGGCCTGGTGCATGTGGGGTAACATCTCTATGCTACAGTAGTGCCCACCTCATTCCAGGACCATGCCACAATGGACCTCATCGAGAGCGATTCAACCTTTTCCATATATGTTTTGTGCATTGAGGTGTAAGAGGACAGTGAGGAAGACATTGATGCACCCTCTCAGTCACAGCTAGAGTATTTTGAGAGGAAGCCCGAGGGCTCTTGATCCGAGCATAGAGGCAACACAGAGCTTAGCCATTGTGCACCCACCTCCCTACGTTGATGATGAGATGCTGATGAGCAATGAGCCACCCCTCGCTTCTCTCCATGATGTCACCATAGAGGGGGTGAAATATCTATTCATGCAGAATGTATTAGAGATTTTGGAGTTAAGAGAAGAAGAACTATATTGTATCATGGTGCGTGATGCACTTAATGATTTTATAGATTTTGATATACAAGATGCTCCAATACATGTTGATGAGGTGGCTCGATATGATGACACAAGCATCGATGACATCTGTGAGCATCCAAAAGTAGATTGAGAATGTAGCACCATAGTATGAGATCTCTGATGAGGAGTTTGAGTGGTTGCAAGAAAGCCTTTTCGGTCCTTGACTCGATTACATATAGTACATTCCTAGGAGAAAGACGAGAGTGGCCCAATTGCAGGAGCATATCTAGATGCTCCATTATATCAATAGATAGATGATGTAGAGAAGGTAATGTTCTCGGTTTCCCATGCAACTTCACTAGTAGGGCCTCTAGGGTATTGGGACCCTCTGTGTCAATTTTTGTCAGGATCGGGCTCCCAGAGCAGCCCTAGCTGGAGGCTCGCATCATCTGGGAGCCTGATGCAACTCACTAGTAGGGCCTTTAGATGCAAGCCTCTGGCCAGGGCTGCAGATGAGAGCCTCCATCCAGGGCTCTGCTCTATGGGCCCAATCCCAACAAAAATTGGCACAGAGGATCCCAATGCCTTAGAGGCCCTACTGGTGAAGTTGCACGTAAATCCGATATATGTATCTTTAGCACACTCCATGCATAGTGAGTCTAACACTGAACTTGTGTGATGTAGGACATTGTCTATATAGATGAGTTTTCATCTAGGCAAGGTGCCTGATCTGGTAGCCAAGGAAGGGTGCAGGACTCGGCATTGGAGTCCATTGGCCAGCTTGTCAGTAATATTATTGTATTTCATAAGACATGCTCTCCGGATTTTGTTGAGAACTTCTTGAAGTTGAGGACACTACGAAGGTTGGGCCCGTCAAGAACATCCCAACCAACTCTAGCTTGGAGAAAGTAGTGTTGCTTTGACGTTCGAAAGTTGCTCTACTTATTCACTAGTACTCTAGGCCACTTTTTTCCATGGTGGCCCATGACATGGTTGTTGGTGTTCAAATCCCCAATGTCATTAGGCAGGAACTACTGGGGAAAAATGTATTGTTGCCTATGATCAAGAATAGCTTTGACCATGGGTAGTGTAGCTCAAAGAAGCCTAGGAAAGAGTAGATGAACTTACTAGTGATATCTCATCACCAATGTAATGCACTTTGCAATCTTCTCTTGAAGTAATGAAAATTGATATTTGTTGGATTTACGTGCAATGTAGTTGGTGATACATGTCGTTTATTATTGTTTTTTACTTGAATGTTACATTTATTTATTGGATTTATATGCAACACAATTCATACCCTAAATTTAATACACGATGTTTTGTCAAATTTGTGCGCAACATGTATTCGTTCAAATGCATGTAACAATATCTAAAAGACAAATAAAGCAAATAACAAGTGACTAAACAAAAATAAGACGCGCCAAAGAATTTGTATTTATATTCATAACAATTTACATGGGATCCATTACAACTAGGTTTACGAAATCTCTTCAAAAGCTACATTCTATATATGTTTTAGTATACCCCTATCATTGTTGATCTTCACGAGGACGATCCTTCCATCGCCGAAAGAACCTCACTATCCGCATATCCCTCTCGATGATGGTGATGCTCCTTGAATGCACTACTGCATAGATCGAGTCTCCGAATAAGTCGATGAGGTAAGCGTGTAGTGCAAGGAGGACCTGGGCAATCCAACAACAATCGCGTTGTTGCAAGCGTGATCCATTTGGGAAGTGCCTCCTATTGTTCTTGATTAGTATGCCATCCATGCCATTGCTATCAAATACTTAAAGGTCTAAAGATAACCCAAAACTAAGCTCCTTATAATCTACACCCAAACTTGAGCTAAAAACATAGATTTAATTACAATGTAGCTTCTCAAAGCATATTGTTGACATTAAGATTAAATGCATCCTTGATGTTGCGGATCCTACGAATAAGAACCAGATCTATGGGGTTAATAGTGATACGTTGGGCATGAATGGCTAAAAGTTGACAATCACTCACTAGATCAATCAAGTAGCTTTCAGCTGCTTCTTGGAGAGCAAGCAAGGCTTGACTTGACCATTGCCCCACATTCCTTGCATGGTTTCTTGAAAATAACTTGTTATAATGCCCTTGACTATAGATCCTACAAAATTTCTCGCACCAACCTAGAGAATGGTGCCTTACGAACAATCAAGTCAGCACTCTTCTAGAATTTCCTTATCTCACATAACGCAGCTATGCCTGAACTCCATCTTCTCTTCTTATGTGTTGGAGGACATGTATTACCAGCTGGAGTAGTAGTGGGAGGTGGAGCAACTGGAGCATGTGGACCACCATTTCTAGACAATGGCGAACCATCATTACTGACCACACTAGGGCCACCATTGTTGGCCACAGTAGTGCCACCATTATTAGCTATAGTAGAGCCATCATTGTCGGCCACTAGGGGACCTTTATCACTCATAGTACACTCACTAGATTTGGAAGAGTGTTGAGCTATTGCTCTTGCACCTACCTTCTTGATAAGAAGCTTGGAATGTGCCATGGTTGTGATGATGAAGGATAGAAAGGTGGAGGGTAGGGTAAAGAGTAATGGGAAAAACTAAAAGGAGAGACTTGGCTTAAATACAAAACTTTTAAACTTATTGTGCTGTAAATGAACTTTAAAAGTATAATTTCATTTCATTTTTGCACCCCATCCCTACCTCTCTTTGTCTCTTGCTATCCCCCTCGCACCCCTCTCTTTCTCTATGCTAGTGAATGTTCCAAGGTTTGGAATTTTCATATCTTTGCCTTAGGATTTTGAAATTGACTTTTCATAATTAAAAAACATAGTTCAAAACCGACTTTCAAAAATATAGTGATAATTAAACAAAATTTGTAAGACATCTCATGTTAAAGATAGGAGTATTGATATGTCATATCCTTAGTACCTGTGCTCTCTTGTGGACTCTAAATGCATCAAAATTATTATCTTTATCTAGGTCTTCATTTCTTGTCATCTCTCTCTTGGGTTTCCAACCATTCTCCGTGGCATTGTCTAGCTGTGCTATTTTCATATCTTGCTTTTCTCACTTCATATATTTCCCTACTTATAAAATCTTCTTGAGAGGTTTTGGACTTCTTTTATTTTTCCTCGTATAGTATCTCTAATCTCTTATACCACCATTAGAATAATTGCCTCATAGAATAGGAATCATTGATGCCACCTCCATGATCAGTTGCCTTTTGAAAAGCACATCAAGTTTGCCAATGAGATCGTTCCATGCCTTGAGTTGACCATACTGCCAAACTTCCTTGATTTGCAAAGTATGGACCATGTGCTTCAAGTATATGCTACACAAGAAGAGAGATTCGAAACACAAACTAATTCAAAATGATGATTTTTTTTGTAGTGGTGGCATTATTGACCATGTAGTGTGTTATGTTGTTTGTAGTCCATGCCTCCACCATGAACATATGAAATTTAGAAACTGTCTCTTTAAATCTATTGGCATCACCATCCCTAAACCTCAACTTTTGTAGGAGAGTTGCTAATCTATCTAGATATATCTACACTTCTTCCTTTGCAATCCTTATTCGTCCCCCATTTCTCCAACCCAAAACAATAAGGTACAACTTTTTCCATGCTTCATACTTCTATGGTTGTTTTACAAACAAGTATATTGCCTTACTCATCTCAAGGTGGAGATATAAACTTCCTAGCCTTGGGTCTGCCAAAGTATGGTTTACAAGGGATATTTCCACTCTTGCCTGATTTTTTCTCATCCTTTTTTATTTCTACTTGACCCCCGTGCAATCCAACTTCAGAGACGACTTGTTCTACCCTCTTGCATATAGTATCAACTTCTGACACATCTTGTATACAAATCATATATATTCATATACTCGCTTCTCAATTATTCTAACCAAACAATGCAATGTGCAGAAGTGAACACTTATTAGTGGTATTTCCAAAATAGGGCGCCAGTTTGGATCCACTGGAACTAGCATTCCATTTTCTCATCACGTGTTGAATCACCTTGTTGTCCTGCCTTGGCAAGCCTTTCTTTCTTTCCATCTTTCCCTTTCTTCCTAGTTTGCATGAAATATATGCACGGAAATTTTGCATTTGCTACATTTGATAAACCAAACATACACTTCAAAGTTTTTAAATCACTTGCAAGATGCCATTTGTTATAAGATCTGAGATACACACTTTACCTTCTTATATAGTTAAAAGATATATGGTGAATATTATGCTAGCGCAAAAAGAGAACAAATGAGAGAAAAGAAAGATGTACAGAGAAAGAGAGAGAGATAGAGGGATTGACAACACACTAGGGACTAGAAAATGGGCTAGCCCCTCCCTGTGGAGTTAAACACTTGCACAACTTGGAAGTTAGCACCTCTTGAGTCTCTCCTTCCTTCCTACACAATATGTGTAGGGATCTCCTCAGCTTGATTTTAGCAGATCTTTCACAGCACTTGCACCTTCTTTCCTACACAATATGTGTAGGGATCTCCTCAGCTTGATTTTAGCAGAGCTTTCGCAGCACTTGCACCTTCTTTCCTACACAATATGTGTAGGGATCTTCTCTTGGAACTTGATTTCAACAGAGCTTCCGCATCACTTTGTGAGACTCGAACCGCCTTCTCTCCTCCTCTTGCATGCGTGCAAAGTGATACTTCCTTCAACTCCTCCACACCGAAGGAGAGCCTCCCTTTTGTAGGCTCCAAGAGCTTCTCTTCTTGGAGAGAGACTTGAGTGCCAAGATTGGAAAGGTTGATCTTCATGCAAGATGTGGCTATTCTAGGACCTACTTTGCAGCACTAATTTTGGAATATCTCTCTATGTGTTGGTCGGATGGAAAAACGTCCAACACAAAAGTTGTAGATCTCGCTGTTTTTGTAATCTCTAGGGCCATTTTCAAAGATTGGATTTCTATCATGAGATATTTTAAAAATAGATTCACCATGTATATTTTAAGAAAAGTAACTTTTTTAAACTCTATTCTTAACTTATGGTCCGTGCAACCACCTTGACCCACAGATAAGGAGAGTTCATTAGATTGCCTTGGACCTCAACCTTAAGATTAACTTCTACACAAAATCTTGTGTCATCTTAGACCTTAGAAAGGGAAAATCACTCCTCTCCTTACTTCGAGAGGATCACGTCTCTCGTCTTTCTTAGTGAAAGAATTACCTCTCTCGTCTTTCTCAGTGAAAGAATTACTTCTCTCTTTAATTCATTAAGAGAAAAAGACCTTAAACCTTGACTTGTAAGGGAGAGGATGACCCCAAATAAATGCAATGCTCATTACACACAAGTAAACGTTCGCAGGCATCCCGAGATGGACACATAAATACAATGGCAATCCACTTCCTCTTCTTAGAAATTAATACATCTTCATTTATGTGTAACTCCTTGGTTCTTGTGTACACTCTTACACTTGGCAGACACTTCCTTCCCCCTTCATAACTTGTACTGCATGTACCAGATATCCTCGTCACAATGCTCTGATCACCCCATTAAGTGATGCACTAGGAATATGGTCTCATGGCCATGCTAGATCATCATCAACACTTACAGAATAGTAAGTCATTAATTTTTTGATATATATTTACTAAATAGAGAATGTGTAATAAGAAATCAATTTATTGACATAAATTTACTAAATACAAAATGCGTAATAACCAATCAATTTAGTGGCATCCCTCTAGTCTCTAAACAATTGACCTCAACTGTAGAGGGGATACATAGTCGTTAAGAAGATCTGGAAAGTCTTGTAGTTCTCTCTCTGTCATAAATTGAGCGTCCAATGGCTTATAATTCTTGAACTTAACTAGATACTTCCGTAATACCTTACTTGACCTTAGAGTATTGTGCTAATGGTGTAAAATTCTTTCAGACAAAAGGAACTCTTCTGTTTCTTCTATGTCAGGTAAATCTTCCTTGATTGGTTCCATTGAAGATTCTCCAATATAGGGACGTAGCAAACTTATATGGAAAGCATTATGAATGTTCCAATGACTTAGTAGATCCAAACAAAAAGTCACATCATTTATCTTATTTGTGATCTTGAAAGGGCCATAATAGCGATTAGAAAGCTTAACCATTTTACCCTTTTGACCTTTCTACTTCTTCAAGCGAGCCTTCTCAGACTTAAGAAGAACATACTGTCCCAACTTGAGATCTAACTTATGACAATGCTTATAAGCTTCATGTTTATGCTTCTCTTGTGTCCTTTGGATAGCAGCTTTTACTTGAGTGAAAGCTGTATCAATGTCTCTAACAAACTCATCCACTTCAAAGATCTTATCCTTTATAAGAAGAATGCATGGTAAATGAGGCTTACCATAGATGATCTCAAAGGGTGCCTTACCAATACTAGAGTGCACCATGTTATTGTATGCAAACTCTACTAAAGGCAAATACTTTTTCTATTCTCTTTGATTATTAGAGACATAGGATTTCAAAAGGTCCAGAATAGTAGAATTAGCACTTTCACTCTGCCCATCCGTTTGAGGATCAAAACTTTAACCAAGTCTCGAGGTTCTCGAAGAGATCTTGCCAAAAGAGGCTAGTCATGCAAGGATCTCGATCACTTATAATGGACTTAGGCATGCCAT
Source organism: Lygodium microphyllum (assembly GCF_053477565.2). Lineage (NCBI taxonomy): Eukaryota > Viridiplantae > Streptophyta > Polypodiopsida > Schizaeales > Lygodiaceae > Lygodium > Lygodium microphyllum. The sequence continues at coordinate 69,395,009 of NC_141145.1, forward strand.
GATGCTTGAAAATATGAGCAATGAATAGCTTAGCCATATGATCGGCTTTAATTATCTTTTGCACATGTATAAAGTGAGTTTGCTTACTAAATCTATCAATAATAGTCTAGATTGCATCATTGCCTACTTGTGTGTGAGAAAGCTCCATGATAAAGTCCATGGCTATACTTTCCCAAGGCTCATTGGGAATAGGTAATGGCTTCAATAGACCAGGTGGTTTATGCCTGTCATACTTTACTTTTGGCATATCTTTCACTCATAGACATATCTTTCAATGTCATCTCTAAGAGTGGGCCAAAAGAAATATCTTTCCAATGCTTGAGTAGTGGGTAGAATACCCCTATGTCCAACATATGGAGATGCATATGCTTCATCCATTACCTTGTATTGCAACGGTAATGCTACATAAATTGCTTGATGATGATACAAATAACCATCTCGAATCGAGTAAGGTGTAATCGACTGACTTGAGTTACGTTGATCCCATATGGTTGAGAAGTCAAAATCAGTTACATACATTTTGGGTAAATCCATAAACTCGTTATGGTAAACAGTTGTGATTGCATTCACTCAAGGTCACCGTGATAGAGCATCTGCTACCACATTCTTAGTTCTAGATGTGTGAAGGATTTGAAATGAAATATAGATAAGAAATTCGTCCAACGCATCTGTTTCTCTGAGAGCTTCTTCTGAGTGAGGAAGTATCTTAGACTTTGGAGATCTGTTTTAATAACAAAATCTGCACCAAGTAAATAGTGTTTCCATACTTGAAGATCATGTACCATCGCCATAATCTATTTCTCATATACTAGAGCATGTTAGATATGATCAATGCCCCACCCTCATTAGGTGCTACCAATGATCCATGGTGCTCAAAGTTGTAAGGCCCCCATTATGAGGAGAAGCCAAATGTGAGCCCGGACATTGGTTGAGTCCTGACTTGTATATCAGATGAGGTCTATGTGACCGGATGGCAAAAAGGTGACTGTTGTGGGTCTAATCTTTGGGTTAGACGGAGTGGTTATGCTGGTAGCAACTCGAGGCACATTGCATTGAGTTGCGTGGTGCCCGATGGTAAAGGGAATATTCCCTGGAATATTCCCTGGCCGACTAGTGGAGGCTCATATGGTAGGTCGGTCAGCAGGCCGACCTAACGACCTTCGCGGGCTATAAAAGCTAAACCCCTTCGCAGCCATCTCACACTCATCTTTCACCCAGTCAGAGTTGTTGTTCCAGCTAGCCTTAAGCTCTTCACCTATCTTCTGTCTAGATCGCCATCTAAGCTTCATTCATTGGAAGCGCACGGGTGGACAGAGCCATCTTTGTATCAGTTGTTTGGAGTTAAAGAATTTTACTGATTCTCCTCTTATCTGTTGTGTACTCTCTATCTCTTTCTCAGATTCTGTTCGCTGCGCCGTGTAATATTTTACATGGTATCAGAGCCCAGGGGGCTCTAGAGATCGGAGAGAGTGCAAGAGGCAAAGGCTTCAACAGCAAAGAGAAACGATGTCGACTCCGGGAAGCAGTTCTGGCGCATCAGGAAGCGGTGCAGGAGGTGGTGCTGCTGTACCGGCTATTCAAACACTGAGGATTCGTCCACCAACCTTCAGCGAAGGCAAGTTAGATGGTACAAACTACACCTTGTGGAAGTTCAAAATTACTACTATCCTTGATTCTTATGAGCTTCTGGAGACTGTGCTGGGGACTGACGCAGAACCACAGCCTACCCCCGACCCATCAAATCCTAGTGTGATGATTCCTCCGAATGCAGATCTTCTACGAGCTTGGAAACGAAGGAATGCAGATGCATTGTGTGCCTTAGTTACAAGCTGTTCTGACAGTGTTTTGACTCTGATTCAGCATACAACCAAAGCGTCAGAGGCTTGGAATGTACTAAGGAGTCAGTATGAAACACGAAACCAAACAAGGATTCAAAACTTGGAGAATCAACTAGCAGCGGAGAAGTTTGCTGAAGGAGAGACGGTTGAAGCATTCATCACTCGGATTAAGAATCTGCGCGACCAGATGGCTGGCGCTGGGATACAAAAGACTAGCGAAGAGCTAGCTCGGAGGTGTCTTCGGATTTGTCCACAAAAGTTTGATGGACTAGTAACTGCCCTTAATACTCAGGTGAGACCTCAAGCTTTGACTTTTGAGGAGTTTTGTGCATTATTAATGGAGGAGGAGTTGAGGCTGAAAGCCCGAGAAGGAAGCAACAATGGAGATGCTGCATTCTCTGCCAATGCAAAAGGCAAAGGTGTTTCCTCCACCAAAAATGATGGTGACAAAAAGAAAAAGGGCGGCAAGAAGAAGTTTCAAGGAGAGTGCTTCTACTGTAAGAAGAAAGGACATGCGATTGCAGATTGTCGTGTCAAGAAGGCAGATGAAAAGAATGGTACCCTTAAAACTAAAGGGAAAGAGACAGCCAATACGGCTGAAGCAGAGTTGGAATTATTCATGGCGACCATTGAGGAAGTGTGCTCCTCGGCGCAAGAAGAATCTACCACTGACTCTTGGGTGTTGGATAGTGGGGCCTCCCGTCACATGACCAACAAGAAAGGTCTATACAGTTCTATGCAGCCTCTACAAGAATCCATCACTGTGACGGTTGGAAATGATGCTAAATGCCCTGCTGCGGGCACAGGTACTATTTCTTTTGTTGCTGCAAATGGTGAAGTCAAAAAGCTTTCAAATGTGTTGTATGTTCCCGAAATCAGGAGAAATCTCTTATCAGTTGCTGCCATAACTGATCTTGGTCATGAAGTGAGGTTCAAGAAGACAGGTGCAGAAATTATTGATAGTGCTGGCACAATTGTTGGCAAAGGAGAAAGAAGGAACAACCTGTATGAGCTAAGTGCTCTTACAGCCACCGCTGGAGTGGGCACAAGTAAGCTTTGGCATGAAAGGTTTGGACACATCGGATTTGCAGTATTGAAGGAGATGCAAAAGCAAGGTATGGTTGCTCACCTACCTACAATAACTGAATTGAAGGAACCATGTGAAGCTTGTATGATGGGCAAGCAACAGAGAAAGGCATTTCCACAAGAAAGCAAGAATAGAGCACATGCTCCTCTAGAGTTGGTGCATGCTGACTTGTGTGGTAAGATGCCTACACAGGCCTTGGGGGGATCTTCTTATTTTATGTTGATTGTCGACGACTACAGTAGGAAGATGTGGGTGTACTTCCTTCGTGATAAGGCTCAAGCTTTTGGTAAGTTTAAAGAATGACTAATACTTGTTGAGAATGAAACAGGGAAAAGTGTGAAGAAATTTAGAACAGATGGTGGTGGTGAGTTCAACTCAAAGGAGTTTGAAGGCTTTTGCAAGAGCAAAGGGATCAAGCGTCAATTGACGACGCCTCACACACCTCAGCAGAATGGTGTTGTGGAACGCAGGAATCGTACCATTGTGGAGATGGCAAGATGCATGCTAAAGGGCAAGGGATTGCCTAACCATTTTTGGGCTGAAGCTGTTAATACTGCAGTCTACATTCTAAATCGGAGCTACACAAAGGCTCTCAAGGGAAAAACACCTCATGAGGCTTACACTGGTAAGAAACCATCTGTTTCACATTTCAGAATTTTTGGATGTGAATGTTATGCACATGTTCCAGATGAGAAGAGAAACAAGTTACAACCAAAAAGCAGAAAATGTATCTTCTTGGGTTATAGTGATGAGCAGAAGGCTTACAAGTTATATGACCAAGAGGCAAAGAAGATCATCGCGAGCCGTGATGTGGTGTTCAAGGAGGAGCCGCATACAGTGGAGGAGGAGAAGGCAAGGTCTTCCACTTTATCATCAAGCGAAGAAGTAGTCCACTATGAACCTGTCCCGAGAGCTATCCCTATCCTTAAGGAGGAGGAAGCATCATCTTCAGATGATGAGGAAAAAGTTCACCAACCTGACATCACCCCACCGGAAAAGCCATTGCCGCGCTGGGTGAAGCAGCTCTATGACCACAATAATCCTATGCCTGCATCTGTTGAGGAGAAGGCAGACGGACCAAGGAGGTCTCAGAGAATAGAGGAGCAAAGGAGGGCTTCTGCTCACATAGTCAACATGGCCTTGATGGTTGAGATTATGAGAGAAGTAAAGGAGCCAACTGACTTAGAAGAAGCACTTGCAGATCCATCATGGAAGGCTGCTATGCAGGCGGAGTATGACAGCATAATGAAGAATGACACTTGGGAGCTAGTGGATCGGCCAGCAAAGCGGAAGATTATTGGCACCAAGTGGATCTGGAAGGTAAAGTACAAGGCTGATGGTACCTTAGAAAAGTACAAAGCTAGACTGGTTGCCCAAGGATTTTCACAAGTTGAAGGGTTTGATTTTCAAGAGTCATTTGCCCCAACTGCCAGAATGACCACTATTCGCACGGTACTTGCAGTGGCTGCCCACAAGAAGTGGCCAGTGTACCAAATGGATGTTAAGTCAGCGTTCTTAAATGGTGACCTCAAGGAGGAGGTGTATGTGGCTCAGCCACCAGGGTTTGAGGCCCCCCATTCTGAGAACAAAGTGTGTAAACTGAAGAAGGCATTGTATGGGCTGAAACAAGCCCCCAGAGCATGGTACCAGCGAATAGATAGGTTCTTTTTAAACCTAAACTTCAAAAGATGTGCCTCAGATGCTAACTTGTATGTTTACAGGGATGGTAAAAAGTCTGTAGTGATTGTCCTATATGTGGACGACCTTCTTATTACAGGTGACTATGAAGATATGATCAACCAAACTCGAAAGGCTTTGAGTTTTGAGTTTGAAATGACAGACTTGGGCTTGCTGCACTATTGTTTGGGGATTGAAGTCTGGCAAGAGCCAGGAAAGATCTTCATCTCTCAGAAGAAGTATGCATGGGAGATCTTGAAGGCATTTGGCATGACCGAGTGCAAGGAGATAGCTACACCTATGGAGGTGAATGTAAAGTTATCCGTTGAGGATACATCAGCACTAGCAGACATTGGGAGGTATAGGAGGTTGGTCGGCAGTCTAATCTACTTGTGTAACACCAGACCAGATATCAGTTTTGCTGTTGGTGTTTTGAGCAGGTTCTCAAACAAACCTCATGAGAGTCATTGGAAGGCTGGGATGCGGGTGCTCAGATACTTGAAGAAAACTCTTGACTATGGTATCACATACAGTTTCGGAACTTCTCTTGTGGGGAACTGTGACTCAGATTGGGCAGGAGACATTGATTCCAGGAAGTCAGTTTCTGGTTATTGTTTCTCTTTGGGTTCAGGAATTTTCTCTTGGATTAGTAAGAAGCAACCAACAGTGGCATTGTCTTCTACCGAAGCAGAGTACAAGGCAGCTTGTTTTGCTGCATGTGAGGCCGTATGGTTGAGAAGGATTCTATGGCATATGGGAGTGCAGGATGAAGAACCAACTGTGCTGAGATGTGACAATCAGAGTTGCATCGCCATTGCCAAAAATCCAGTGTTTCATGCACGCACCAAACATATAGAGATCCAGTATCACTATGTGCGTGATTTGATGGAGGATGGGATAGTGGAATTGGTCTACTGTCCAACAGAGGAGAATGGAGCAGATATCTTCACCAAAGCACTTACGAAGGATCTGCTTCAAGTTCATCTTCAGAGACTCGGCATTGGGCCGAGGAGATAGTTAACCTATGGGTGGACATTGAGGGGGGGTGTTAGATATGATCAATGCCCCACCCTCATTAGGTGCTACCAATGATCCATGGTGCTCAAAGTTGTAAGGCCCCCATTATGAGGAGAAGCCAAATGTGAGCCCGGACATTGGTTGAGTCCTGACTTGTATATCAGATGAGGTCTATGTGACCGGATGGCAAAAAGGTGACTGTTGTGGGTCTAATCTTTGGGTTAGACGGAGTGGTTATGCTGGTAGCAACTCGAGGCACATTGCATTGAGTTGCGTGGTAAGGGAGTTAAAAGGGGCCCCTATTGTGGGGTCCGGGGGCCGCGGAAGCGGCCCCTGGCTAGGGGGTCCCAGGGGGGCCAGCGGCCCCCCTGGCGGGGGTCCGGGGGCAGCGCCCCCGGCCCGATGGTAAAGGGAATATTCCCTGGAATATTCCCTGGCCGACTAGTGGAGGCTCATATGGTAGGTCGGTCAGCAGGCCGACCTAACGACCTTCGCGGGCTATAAAAGCTAAACCCCTTCGCAGCCATCTCACACTCATCTTTCACCCAGTCAGAGTTGTTGTTCCAGCTAGCCTTAAGCTCTTCACCTATCTTCTGTCTAGATCGCCATCTAAGCTTCATTCATTGGAAGCGCACGGGTGGACAGAGCCATCTTTGTATCAGTTGTTTGGAGTTAAAGAATTTTACTGATTCTCCTCTTATCTGTTGTGTACTCTCTATCTCTTTCTCAGATTCTGTTCGCTGCGCCGTGTAATATTTTACAGAGCATGTAGCTCATGACCCTTGAGATGTCGGTTCTCAAATGCTACTGCATGATGATCTTGGTTAAGCGCAGCTCCAATGCAATCCCCAGAAGCATCGCAGTGAACTTCAAAAGGTTTTTGAAGATCCAAAACTATGAGAACTAGTTCTTGAGTCACAAGAAACTTAATTCTTTCAAGGGCTTGTAGTTGCCTTGATCCCCAGCAAAAAGGCATTTGCTTCTTAGTAAGATCATGTAGAGGAGATGCAACATACGCAAAACCTCGTATGAACCTCCTATAGTATGAACATAGGCCCAGGAAACTTCTAACTTCATGTATGGAAGTAGGTGTAGGTCATTCAACAATGGCAAGAATCTTCTCAGGATCCATTCTCACCAGATTGTGAGAAACAATATGGCCCAAGTAATGAATTTTCGAAAGGAAATTTTCACTCTTCTTAGCATTGACCTGTAGTCTATGCTTGAGAAGCTCTTGAAAAACAATAGATAGATGTTTTCTATGCTCTTCTTCAGACCGTGAAAATATTTGAATGTCATCAAAGAAGGCACATGTGAACTTTGAGTGAGGTCTAAAAATTCTCTCCATCATTCGATTGAATGTGGTGGGCGCATTAGTCAAACCAAATGGCATGACTAAGAACTCGTATAGTCCAAACATTGTATGAAAAGCTGTCTTATGAACATCTTCAAGTGCTATCCATATCTGGTGATATTTGCTCTTGAGATCAATGCGACTAAAGATACTAGCCCCTTGCAACTTATCCAATATATCATCTATCCTTGGGATAGAAAAACAATTCTTGATTGTGACCTTGTTCAAAGATCTGTAGTCTATGCACATACGAAAAGAACCGTCTTTCTTTTGAACAAGTAAGACTGGAGAGCAGTATGGAGAAGAGCTAGGTTGAACCAACCCTTTTTCCAACAGTTCATTTACTTATTATAGGATCTCCTCTTGCTGACTTGCGCTTACTCGGTAAGCGGTTGGTTAGGTGGTGAATTGCCTGGGATAAGATCAATTGTGTGATCTTCTGGGCCTTAGGAAAGGCAATTCTCCTGAGAGTGAATGACCAAAACAATCTTCATATTTTTTAACAAAATCATGTCTGGCTTGATCAATTAAAGAGAGGGGTTCTTTTAAAGTCTGAGACTTGGAAGCATTAGTTGGTATTGTGTGTTCATTAAAGGCATCAAGTGCCCTTGAATCATTAGCTTCTTTTGACTTTCTCACAAAAATCATGTATGCAAAAATAGCTTTCTTCATATATTTAGAAATGCTAACATGACTAACCATTGACACATGCCAATCTCTAGCATTAGCAATGCATATTATATTCTGACCCTTGAATTGAAATGCAAGGGTCTTCTTAACAAAATCGGGAAGAGGTCTAATCTTGTAATGCCAAGGCATACCTAAGATAACATCATAGTTACCCATGGGTGCAAGTAGAAAAGATTCTTGGTCACGGTAATCCCCAATTCTAAGATTTAACTTCCCTTGGATAGGAATCAAAAATTCCAAAGTGTTTACTAAGATTGATCTCCATTCAAGTTATCATTAGATTCAAATGAAGGAAGTGGATGAGTACAAAATAGCTTTTCGCACGGGTAGGGGTCTCTACCATTTCTTGGTGATACCTTTTGAGTTATCTTATACTCTTGCTATTTTCTAAGCTTTAATGAATAAAATATTATAGCCTCTCCTCTATAAAATAGTCCATTTATTTTTTAATGATATTTTTTTAAAATAGTAAGAACAAAGAGGACCATTTGCAGCATGTCAAAGAAGTGTTTGAGCTCTTGTGGTAGCATAGGTTGTTGGTAAAGGAGTCCAAGTGTCCTTTTATGGCAAAAGCAGTGGAGTATTTAGGTTATATTGTGAGTGAACAAGGTATTACAATGGATTCCAAGAAAGTTCGTCGGTGCATAAAGGATTGGCCTACTTCAACCAATACCACTTCATTAAGGGGATTTCTTGGATTCTCTTCTTTCTACCATTATTTTATCAAGAATTATGCACATGTTGTAGCACCTCTTAGTAATAGGTTAAAGAGATATGCTTTCTTTTGGGATGCTATAGCAAAGAATAGCTTCAGTGATATGAAAAACTTACTCATTTTAGCATCTATCTTGGTTTGTCTAGATTTTTCTAAAGAGTTTGCAATTTGTGTTGATGTCGGTGGCCATGGCATTGGGGTTGCTTTAGTTCTGGACCATGGAGTGATTGCTTATGAAAGGTGAAAGCTAGATGAGAAAGAGAGAAGCCCACATGTTTATGAGTAGGAAATGCTATCAATACTCCATGCCATCAAGAAATGGCATCTCTTAGAATTTGTCGATTCTATGGGCAGCACCCAATGTAATTTGTGTGGTGTGGACACTTATTAAAGTGTCACTATAAGGTGTGCACACCTAGTGTCTTAGAAACTTAAAGTAGTGACACTAGTCTCTAGAGTAAAATAAACCTAACTCTAGTTAGTTGGTGCAAGGCTTGTTAGGTCAACCCTTGACCTAAACATAAGTTGTACTTTCACTCTATCTTTCATTCTGGCAAGTACACTCTTATCTTTTTGCTTCAGCTCACTCTCTTGCTGTCATTGTCTCTCCTCTCTCTCACCATAGCTAGCTGCCATTTTTCAATAGCATCATTATCTTTATGGTAGCCATTTCAAAGTAAAAAGTGATCATTGGGTCTTATGTCTTGGTCTTCAATTCGAACATCTTCTCTTATGCTCTCCCATCCTGAATTCATTCATTCCTCCTTCTCTCTCTCTCAAACCTGCTTACGAACGATGGCTCCAAAGCAACGAGGCATGAAGACCAAGAGAACCACTACAACCAGTCAAAGAATGGGTAGGGAAATTCATTTCTTGCTTAACAAAGTTGAAATATTAGTACTCAACACTTCTTTATGGGGAGGAGAATCCTCATTAGAATGTAAGGTTACCTTATGTTAAGGATCTACATTGGCTATGTGAAGCTGTGAACTGCATGATGGTGTGATATGCCTCCACTCTATTTAATCCCTCTTTCTATAGTCTGATCCTCTAACAAATCATCAAGCTTCTCTTGAAGCTCAGGATCTGCTACTTGTAGAAACAATTCAATTTTTCGACTTAGAAGAGCTTATTGTTCTGCAAAAACTAATTGCTCAAACCAACTTTCAAATTCTCTTAATAACTTTGTAGCCATAAGACCCTTATTGGGTTATAGAACTCACTCCTAGAAAGTCTTGTAGGTAATCAAAATGGTGTCTTCAATGTAAAATTCTTCCATGAGCGTCTTCTTGAAAGCTACCAAGTCAGTATCTTGCATGTACAATTCAATAACTCAAGCTTTCAATTCATGTATAGTGACCCGTACAAAACACTAGCTCCATGCAAGTTGAGCCACCCCAAAGAACTCCACCTTTTGAGCATAGGTATGTAAATATGCAGATACATTCTTGCCTTTAAATAACATCATCTCATGCTCTATTACTTAAAGCGCATTCATCACAACGGTTTTTGTTTGAGTAGAAGCCTCTATCACCTATTGTTGTTGTTGTACATGCATAAGCATGTTCATATTTTGTACTAATTGTTGCAAAATATCACTAGAAATTGTGCTTGAAGGTTCTCCCATCCTATCTTTCCTTTTGATGACCCTTCACGTCAGGCATAGGGATTTTAGTCAAAAGGTTGTATCCATCGGGGATCAGAGAGAGAAGAAAGTAGAGAATAGGAGATAGAAGAGAAAGAAAATAATAGACAAGAGGTACATAAGATAAAGACAAAGCTCAATGATTCAAAGTATTGATAGAACCTCTGAAAGCAGAGATATTGTCTTTTACTCTATTTAGAGAGCTAGAGGTGGCAATGCTCATGGAGCCTCTCGAGGTAGTGGTGACACTCAAAATGCTTATGAAAAATAGCAACAAAATTCTTGGTAGAATAAAAATACACAAGGTTAAAGAGGATCATGATCCTTTAGAGATAAGGGGAAATCACCTAGAGATAGAGGTGGTTCTTAGCAGTCTCATGATCAATTGAATAGAGACAAACACTATCATTACTGTGGCAGATACACACATATATCAAAGATTGTCATGAATTTTAGGTTAACATGAAAGACAAAAGGCATACGATATAGTACTTATGCACCCTCTAGCAAGGCTGATGAAAAGTGATACATTAACTCAAGTGCGTCAGATCATATGACTCCATTTGGAGAATGATTTGATGAGATGACTAAAGGCTCTTACGGCTCTGTATGTACTGGTGATGATACACAAAATGACATCGATCATACAAATGTTGTACCACTAGTCATGGATGATGGGAAGAAAAAGAGTCTCTATGATGTGTTGCATGTACCATCTATCACTAAAATTTATTGTCTATTGGGAGAAGAATCTACAAGTCTGATTTAATAGAGATGATTTTTTAATTGATGAAGAGTATGGAAATGGTTGTAAGCTGATTGGTAAATGCAAAAGGGATAGCATGATGCTTACTTTGGATGCTACTATTCTTGAGTTAAAGACATACATATTTGCTCATGGTATTGGAGCAGTGTGAGATGTGAAAATTTGGCATAAGCACATTGAACATGTAAATATACAATGGCTATGAAGACAATGTAATAGAAGGAGATTGTACTTGGTTTGCCAAATTTCAAGTATATGGAGTTAGGACAAATATGCTCCACTTACTAGTTTGGGAAGCAAGCAAGACCTCCATTTGTTAGGACATGTTAGAAGTAGTACTAGACTACTACAATTGGTACATTTATATGCCTGAGGCCCCAACACATAATACATCCTTTAGTGGTACACAATAGTATGTCTCGTTTATTAATGATTTTAGCATATATACTCGGTTGTATATTCTAAAGTAAAAGGATCAAGTGCTAGATGTTTTCAAGGATTTTAAAACACATATTGAAAAAGATTTTGGATGTTATATCTTATGCGTGAGATCTGATGGAGGTGGTGAGTATGTCTCTTGTGAATTTGACAGGTACTTGGCTGAGTATGGCATTAAAAGGAAGCTTACATGCAATTATGCACCACAATAGAATGGTGTTGTAGAGAGGAAAAATAGGGTGCTTATGGAAGCTGTAAGAGCCATGTTAAATTATTAGAATTTACTCAACTAGGACTGAACTAGCTATAACTATAGTATATGTCTTAAAGAGAACTCCTACAGTTGGGATTCATGATCTTACATTGTATCAGAAACTATATGGACACAAACCAGATTCAGGCATCTTAAAGTCTTTGGATGTATTGCTTATGTACATGTGTTGGATGGGAAGAAGAAGAAGTTAGATGTGAAGGTTTCTAAGTGTATCTTTATTGGATATGCACAAAAAATCCAACAAATGCTACAATCTGATTACCCATGCGACATTGGTTAGCAAGGATGTAGTGTTCGATGAGCTTGCTTCATGGTACGGTGGTCCAAATGTGGTTGTTTTTTATGGGATAGTAGATGATACTCATGCTAAAATTCATACTCTAGATAGTATCACTATTAATGGGGACGCATCCTCTACTATTAGTCCATGGACAAGTTGCTTACATGGTCATGGTTCTACGTCCACTAACACAGACATGTTGATGAATGAGAGATTAGATAAAGGCAAAGAAAAAATGTTACTAGGCCACTTGTTTCTAGTTATGAGTCACTTGGCACTGGCAATCTTGATAACGAACTTGGTATACCATCTGTTACTATGTCTAAAATTAGGCAAAGAAAGTATGTACCACCTCATGAGAGAGAATTGCATAGTGCACCGCAATTAAGAAGGTCAAAGAGAGTCAGAAAGCCTATTGATAGGCTGACTAACAATGGGTATTCAACCAAACACTTTGCTTACATGACTAAATTGATGGGTCACAAAGAGCCTATGAAGTTGATTGAAGCAGTTGGTGATGAGAATTGGTGTGTAGCTATGGATGAAGAATATGCTATATTGGCTGAAAATGTCACTTAGGATTTGGTCAGGTTTCCTAAAAGCAAAACACCCATTGATTGTAAATGGATTTACAAAGTGAAATGCAAAGAATATGGATCTCTGGAGAGATACAAATCAGAGTTGGTTGCTAAAGGGTATGCATAATAGCAAGGTCTTGATTATGAGGAGACTTTTAACCCATTTGAAAAAATGGAAACCATGAGAATTGTCATTGCTTTGGTAGCATCTAAGGGATGGAAGCTTTGGCAGATGGATGTCAAAAATAAATTTCTAAATGGATATTTGATTAAGGAAGTGTATAGGGAATAGCCTAAGGGTTATATTCACCCTAATTATCTCAATCATGTGTGTAGGCTGAAAAAAGTACTTCATGGGTTAAAACATGCACCAAGAGCATGGAATGCTTGGATTAGCTTTTATTTACAACAACTTGGATTTCAAATGGGAAATGCAGATCATAGACCAAAGACACAATAGTCTTCACCAAAGACACACTCCTTGCTTCAACCTCCAAGCATGCATGCATAGAGAAGTTGTTGCTAAGAAGAGTCATGAGATTGAGAGAAGGATAAGCTTTGTTAGATTGCAACCACTGGAATGTTCCATTAAGGTTTTCGCCCACCTTAAACATGGAAAATCTATTTTATATTTAGGTAGGGCCGATTCCTTAAACATTCACATGGCCAATAAATCCTTTTGTGCATGTGGGAGCTCTTGCTCAACCACCAAGACCCACGGATCGCTTATTGCTTCAAACGTTCCGAGCGAACTCTAATGGCTACCTCTCACATAGCCGACGTGCCTTCAAACCTACAAATGTAGTGAGCTTACCTCAATGCCTAAATGATTTTCCTCCTCCTTCATGCACACCGGTAGCCCCACGATCCTTGATGCTAGCTCGAGCACCCTCAAGCCTCCTCCATCAAGCTCCATCCACCATGGCAGTGCTTGTGCGAGCAAGGAGAAGAGATGAGAAGTGGTAACGTGCCCGCTCCTCAAATCGCGGGACACGTCTTAGCAGTCCATCGAGAGATATATCTAGAATACGTCGCCCGGCACTCCCAAGGAATGGCACGGGGTTTGCCAAATAGGGTCTCTCGAGTCTACCCTGCAATGGAACTTATCCGACTGTTCCCACTAGGATTTGGGTTCCTAGCCAACATTGTCTAAGGTCATAGACCGAATTTTTTCTAATATTTCCTTTGAGGAAAGCTCTCGGCTAACCGAGACCACCCTTCCATAGGATAGACCCATTGGTCACATCCACCACACTTTCCTCGAGGGTTGTTTGTTATCTAATTACCTACCACATTATGTTGACACATAAAAGCAACTTCCTTAATTAACATGTTAATTACAGGTTCCTTTACGTAATCTAGGCCACTGACATGAAAGCAAGATAAGACAAGATCAAACACTTCCTTAACTTATCTTCAAATTAATGTTTGTCTCCCACCCAAACAGGAGAATTAAGTGTTCCTTTCTACCTCTGCAGAAAAATCCTTCCATCTTCCGGCAATAAAAACCCGAAGGTTTATCCTCCCAAGATTCCGCCTTGTAACTAGTATCAAGGCCTCGAGATCCCGTCTCGAGTCATGTAGAACACTTGTGTAGCGCCCGAAGGCATTGGGATTTATGGCCAGAGTCCCCACTGGCACCCAAGCGTCCTCCTATGTTGAGATGGCAAGCTCAACACGTGCGAACATTGATGATGGACCGCCTGGCTAGATGGGTCCGCACGTCTACACTTAGCACATTGGTGGTCATTATGATACTCACATGGCCACTGACTTATCACTTATTATATTTAGTTTGTTACACCTACCTACAGATGGTAAAGACATAGTGTTAGTCGATTAGTGTAGTCGGTTATGCACTGTTTGACTTAGTAGGCCACTTTCCTTTATGTTGTATCTTATCTATACTTTGTGTACATTGTATAGTGTGTGGAAGAATAAGAAAAAACCAGCAAGAAAACGTTTTGGCCTCCATCTCTCTTCTTGTGTTCTTGAGTGAGCTTCCTCTTGTATATATAGTGTGTGTTTGATGCCGCAGCTCAAGCAAGTCCCACCACCACACGATTCTTGACATGGTATCAGAGCCACGCCACTAAGAGAGGCTGATTTCGAAGGCTGAAGTGAAGGAGAAGAAGCAAGGTTTGAGCAAGCAAGCAATGGGTAAGAAGCTCTCCCATTCTGCCACTCTCTCTCTTGGATAGTGCATGTGGAGGCACCGGAAGCAGGGTCGAGCAAAAATCTCAGATTGGTATGAGATTTGGTGTGCGAGCAGATCACTATATATTCTACAGTTTTTTTGGGTGTCTGAGGCCGTTTCAGGCCCCGTTCTAGAGCCACAAGGTTGCGGACAATAGTTTCAGGGTACACTGTGATTTCGATTGTTTTGACCGAAAGTGGGTGCACAGGTTACAGATTTCGAATCTGTAATTTTTGAGGTGTTTGCAGGAAGCAAACATAAGGTTTATCTACAAACAGGTTGTAGATTACATGTACTATTGGGCAATCTATGAAAAAGGTTGCTTGGTGTAGTGTTGTGCACGTGTTGTGAAAGATTGCAGAAGACTAGCTTGCTGTGTTGTATCCTTGTTTGTGATAATGGCAGAGAACTGTGGAAATCCCATTATTGAGAAGCTCGACAAGAACAACTACCCTTCATGGAAGTTCTGTGTGACGAACTTCCTCATTGGAAAGGGTCTTTATGAATTTGTTTCAGGTGAAGAAAAGGAGCCAGAGCTGGGTATCCCTCCGACTGCAGATGAGTTAAAAGCATGGAAAGAGTGGAATGCGAAAGACAAAAATGTGATGTACTGGCTATCTGCAGTAATTGATAATACTATGCTGGGACATATCAGGAATGCAAAAACTTCACATGTAGCTTGGATAATTTTTGAGAGCATGTTTTCAGTAAATACAAAGGCATGAAAGATTCAACTCAAGCAAGAGTTGAATGCCTTGAAGAAAGAGAAAATGTATGTCAATGAGTATGTGTTGAATGTGAGGAGCATTACAGATGCTTCAACAGTAATTGATGCAATGTCGGATGATGATGATTTGGTTTCATCCACTCTGAGTGGCCTTAACAATGAGAATGCATGGAAATCATTTGTTACTTCAGTATATGTACGGAATCCATTTCCAGATTTTGATGAGCTGATCTCTCTTATGATTACTGAAGAGATCAATATGCAGGGTGATTCGTTTGAAAGAGATGGTGAACAGGTCCAAGCATTTTACTCGAGTTCAGGAAGGGGACGTGCTAGCGATAACCAACAAAACAAGTTCAATCAACAGTTTGGTAAAATGCAGGTTTCTGGAGGCAGAGGAAACTTTAGAGGCAGGGGGAGATCTAGAGGAAGAGGTGGATGGAAGAATAGAGGTTCTTGCAATTCTGCTATTCATTTGCTATTATTGTGGCAAAACAGGCCATATTGCAGCCCATTGCTATGCAAAGAAGGATGATATTCGCAGTGGTAAATTGCACCAAGGAAACTATGCATCGTCTTCACAACAGAATGAAGAAAAAAATGAGCGCCTGTTTGTTATGCATCATATGATGAATGCAGTTACAGGAAAGGGGACACATGATGATGTATGGTATGTCGATTTAGGTGCATCTAATCATATGACCAGTCATGTTGAATGGTTTGGAGAGATGCAGGACTTACAAAACCCAGGTTATGTGCAGACAAGTGATGATTCATGCCACCCAATTTCACACATTGGAAAGGTTCCCTTGTCCCTGTATGATGGCCAGACAAAGAGTCTAACAGATGTATTACATGTGCCATCAATTACAAAGAATCTAGTATCTGTTGGCCAAATGGTAGAGCAGGGGTTGCAGGTCCGATTCAATGCAAAAGGTTGTTTTGTAGAAGACTTTAATGATAAGTGAAGGTTGGTCACAAAAGGAAGTAGAGTTGGCCAAATGTTCACTTTGGATGGTGGAATTCTTGCAATGGATGCTGCTATGTATGTTAAAGGAAAAGGAGTAGTTGCAGATATTGAAATATGGCATAAACGTATTGGACACGCAAATGTGCAAAGGCTAAAATTAATACAGTCCAGAGGATTGGTTACATGGTTG
This sequence comes from Lygodium microphyllum, assembly GCF_053477565.2. Classification (NCBI taxonomy): domain Eukaryota; kingdom Viridiplantae; phylum Streptophyta; class Polypodiopsida; order Schizaeales; family Lygodiaceae; genus Lygodium; species Lygodium microphyllum. Next base: position 69,411,452 of record NC_141145.1, read on the forward strand.
CCTTCATTTAGAGTTGCAGAATTGCATAAAGTCTGTGAAGCATGCCAGTTTGGTAAGCACGCAAGACAACCCTTCACGCATAAAAAAGAAGTGAGTAGAAAAATACTTAATGTAGTGCATACAGATGTTTGGGGGCCTACACAAAATGTAACTCTTGGTGGTAGTAAATACTTTGTCACATTTATTGATGACTGTTCAAGGAAGCTATGGGTATACTTCATGAAGGAAAAGAGTGATGTGTTTGAGCACTTCAAATCTTTTAAGGCAGCTGTTGAAACAAAAATAGGCTTTAAAGTGAAGTGCTTGAGATCAGATGGAGGGGAAGAGTACCTCTCTAATGAGTTCAGTGGCTTCTTGAGGACTCATGGGATAAAGAGGCAATTTACTTGCAGATATACCCCACAGCAAAATGGTGTTGCAGAAAGAAAAAACAGGCATGTTGTAAAATTTGCACGGGCATTAATGGCTGAAAAGAATATGCCCATACATTTTTGGTCTGAGGCTATCCATACTGTTGTTTACATTATGAACAGAACTCCCAGAGCTGCAGTTCATGGGATGACTCCTGAAGAATGCTTTACTGGCAAGAAGCCTGATGTATCGCACTTGAAGGTATTTGGCTGTGTTGCATACGTTCATGTGCTAGATGAGCTATGGAAGAAGCTTGATCCAAAGGTAGAAAAATGTGTTTTTATTGGATACTCTTTCGGGCAGAAAGGGTATCATTGTTATAACCCTATCATAGGTGAGTTCGGAGTGAGCAAGGATGTTATCTTTGATGAGATGGGAAGTTGGTATACACCTACCGATGATGTTTTGGATGATGATAATGATCAGGATAGCTATGTGCAGAAAGATAAACAAGAATCACATAGTCTTAGTGGCCCAAAAACATCATCTGGTACTACACCTACAATGAGCCCTTGGTCTGGGAGACTAAGGAGTAGCCCCACATCTTCAGGTGGATCTATAAGTGTTGCAGGGAAGGACAAAGGAAAGAAGAAAGTGTTGGATGGTAATGATGCATCTACCAGTCATTTGGGATTGGATGGAGATTCTAGTGGTTTGGAGAGTTTAGATGATGAGCTTGGCATTCCTTCAGTCAGGACCCCAGGTGTACAGAGAGCTCATAGTAATGTAAAGGCTCCATTGAGTGATCTGGTGGTACACAGATCTAGCAGGGTTAGATACCCTGTTAAAAGATTTGGTTTTGAAGGTTATGCAGCTCACCATTATGCTTATATGGTGAAACTAGTTGAGGATGTTGAGCCCACTTGTTTTGAGGATGCTGTTGGTCATGCTCATTGGGATACAGCAATGGATGAGGAGATGGCTGCATTAAAAGCCAACAAGACTTGGGATTTGGTACACTTGCCTAAGGGTAAGAAATTTATTGGTTGTAAGTGGGTTTACAAAGTCAAGCATAATGCAAATGGTTCAGTTAGTAGGTATAAGGCTAGACTGGTTGCAAAAGGCTATGCTCAAACATATGGCATAGATTATGAAGAGACATTCAATCCAGTTGCTAGGATGGCAATTGTTAGGTGTGTGATTGCCTTGGCAGCAGCCAAAGGTTGGATTTTGCAGCAAATGGATGTTAAGAATGCCTTCTTGCATAGTGAATTGCAAGAAGAAGTGTATATGGAGCAGCCAACAGGTTATGAGGATTTAGAGCATCCCACATATGTGTGCAGGTTAAAGAAGGCGCTCTATGGGCTGAAGCAAGCACCTAAAGCATGGTCTGACAAGATTGGAGAGTATCTTGTCAATATTGGATTTTGTATTTCTGATGCTGATCACTCACTTTATGTGAGAAAGGGAGATGCAGGGTTGGTCATCATAGTCATCTATGTGGATGACTTGATTATTACAGGTGATAGTGACAATGGGATTGCTCTGTTAAGGAATTCTTTAAGAATAAGTTTGAGATGAAAGATTTGGGTGAGCTGAGATACTTCCTTGGTATTGAGGTGATCAAATGTGATGACGTTTTTTGGCTATCCCAAAGGCAGTATGGCTTGGATATGTTGTCCAAGTATGGTATGACAGCATGTAAGCCTCTTTCAGTACCATTGGAGCAAAATGTGAAGCTGAGTGCTGATGTTGGGGATGAGATAGAAGACCCTACTATGTTTAGAAGGATAGTAGGGAGTTTGATCTACATGATTATCACAAGGCCAGACTTGAGCTATACTGTTGGCCTTGTTAGTCAGTTTATGCAAATGCCTAGAAAGCCTCATTTGGATGCAGTTAGACGTATATTGAGGTATGTGAAGTCCACTTTATATTATGGAATTTTTTGTAAGGTAGGTAAGGACGTACAGATCTTTGGATACACAGATGCAGATTGGGCTAGTAGCATGTTAGATAGAAGATCTACAAGTGGATTCATGTTTTCCCTTGGTAGTGCAGAAGTTACATGGAGCAGCAAAAAGCAGCCTACAGTTGCTTTATCGAGTACAGAGGTTGAGTATAGAGGTGTTGCTATAGCAGTATGTGAGGTGGTATGGTTGCAAAAGTTATTAGGTGATTTGGATGTGCAAGAAGATGGTCCAGTTGTCATTCATTGTGACAATATGAGCAGCATATAGCTAGCTAGGAATCTAGTGTTCCATGCTAGGACAAAACACATTGAGGTGCACTACCACTTTGTGAGAGAGAAGGTACTTGCACAAGAAATTGACTTGGTATATGTCAGCACACAGGATCAGATAGCTAACATTTTCACAAAGGCATTGGGTGCAGAGAAGCTTTGAAAGTTCCGAAGCTTACTTGGAGTTGCAGAGATAGAGTTGAGCTTGAGGAGGAGTTGCGATGGCAAGCTCAACACGTGCGGACATTGATGATGGACCGCCTGGCTAGATGGGTCCGCATGTCTACACTTAGCACGTTGGTAGTCATTATGATACTCACATGGCCACTAACTTATCACTTATTATATTTAGTTTATTACACCTACCTACAGCTGGCAAAGACATAGCGCCAGTCGATTAGTGTAGTCGGTTATGCACTGTTTGACTTAGTATGCCACTTTCCTTTATGTTGTATCTTATCTATACTTGTGTACATTGTATAGTGTGTGGAAGAAGAAGAAAAAACCAGCAAGAAAACGTTTTGGCCTCCATCTCTCTTCTTGTGTTCTTGAGTGAGCTTCCTCTTGTGTATATAGTGTGTGTTTGATGCCGCAGCTCAAGCAAGTCCCCCCACCACGTGATTCTTGACATCCTACGCCAAGTAAAATTTCAACGAAGAGACCTCTCACAGCGGGTTCGGTTCACATTCCCGGCATGGATTGACAACCCCCTTGGTTAGGGTTTGGCAGTTCGCGGGGGGTAGCTAGTGCCATCCTTCCTTAATTATCCCTTTAGGAAATCAACCATAGCTGAAACACCCAGTTTAAAAACAATCACTAGGGAAAACATCCCTTTTGTTTCCATGGCAATTAGTCATCTTAGACTCGGCCATGCAATCATCAAACACACCCCACTTGGGTTAACATCCAAAATCACATTAACAAACAGTTGAATGCACAACCTCTTGCTTCAAGGCATCGCAATCCCATTGCATGCACAATCAGAATTTAACTTGGATGTATCAAAACACTTGCCCAAGGGATTTACAACCTTTTCAAACAACCAGGGTCAACAATTCATATAGGATTAGGTCTCCAGCTTCAATTAAGCTAGGAGCGTATCCACTTGCGATAGTCCACGGCATGATCGATAAAACAATCTGCAGGCAATTATACTTATTGCTAATGCACCAGATCTCATGAAGGTCTAGGTTTCTATCCATCGGAAGGCTATCATTTCATGTGTTTCTTTTAGTCATGATCGCGAAGCATGATTTTTAAATGACTATTCATGCACTGAATTGGTTTAAAAGCTATTATTTTATGTGAAATAATGCAAAACCTTATCATTTTATGTGTGTAAAAGCTATCATTTCATTGATATAAACTTATGCAAACTCCATACTCTATCATTTCGCGCATGCAACCTAGCGCCTAAGACTCATCTGTGTTCCATGCACGTGGCTAACCCCTTCATTTCTTTCATGAGAAATAAAACGTAATTAGTTATAACGCTTAAAGAACTTGCACCTACGCTCCCCACGACTTTCTTCTTGGGAGCCATTTCAACTCGGTGGGGCCTTAGCGGCCTTCAAGATGACCGATTTGGGAGGAAAGGTCTCAGGCAGGGGATCCTTTGCCGATGAGGGGGTGTCTTGAGTGTGCCTCCTTGAACCGTCTTCACTCTCCAACTCTCTTCCCCTCTCTTTCTCCTTGACTCTCTCTCCTCTTTTCTTCCTCTTCTCTTCTCCTTCTTTCTCTCTCTCCTTCCTCTTCTTCTTCTTTTTCTACTTCTCTCTTCTCTCCCTCTACCTCTTCTGCTTCTTCTTCACTTCTTCTTCTCCTTTTCTCTCTCTCCTCTTTCTCTCCTTCTCTTCCTCTCTTCTCTCTCTCCTTCTCTTCTTCTCTCCCTCTCTTCTTCCTTTCCTTCTTCTTTTCCTCCTCTTCTCCTTCCTTCTATCTCATCCTCTTCTTCTCTCCCTCTCCTCTCCTTCTTCTCCTTCTCCTCTTCTTCTTCTTCTTCCTCTCCCTTCTCTCTCTCTCCTTCTCTTCTTCTCTCCCTCTCCTCCTTCTACTTCTTCTTCTTCTTCTGCTTCCCACTCTCTCTCCTTCTCTTCTTCTCTCCCTCTCCTCTCCTTCTTCTCCTTCTCCTCCTCCTCTTCTTCTTCTTCTCCCTTCTCTCTCTTCTTCCCTTCTTCTCTCCCTCTCCTCCTTCTACCTCTTCTTCTTCTTCTCCTTCCCACTCTCTCTCCTTCTCTTCTTCTCTCCCTCTCCTCCTACCTCTTCTTTCTCTTCTCCTTCCCACTCTCTCTCTTCTTTTTCTTCTCTCCCTCTCCTCCTTCTACCTCTTCTTTCTCTTCTTCTTCCCACTCTCTCTCTTCTTTTCCTTCTTCCTCTCCTCTCTCTCCCTCTTCTTCTCCTTCTTCTCTTCTTCTTCCCCTTCTCCCTTCTCTCTCTCCTCTTCCTTCTCCTTCTTCCTCTCCTCTCTCTCCCTCTTCTTCTCCTTCTTCTCTTCTTCTTCTCCGTCTCCCTTATCTCTCTCCTCTTCCTCTTCTCTTCCTCTCCTCTCTCTCTCCTTCTCTTCTTCTCTCCACAACGGCCTGGTCATCCGTTTTTTCCCTCTCTTTTATTCTCACTGAGCATACGGGGGGGGGGGGCTACTGATCGGAGGTCAAAAGGGGGGGCGCAGCTATCGAATTAAAGGGGGGGTGCTGTTGCTCACGGCCAATAGGGGGCCGCCTACACAGAAGATGGAGGGGTCGGGACCTGTGCCAACGGAAGGAGGGGGTGGTCTTTATAAGGTGGTTAGGATGGCGCCTCCCGCCACATGGGGGGCTGCATGCCCCCCATCTTCCACACATCACACCCCTCTCTCTCTCTCTCTCTCTCTCTCTCTCTCTCTCTCTCTCTCTCTCCCTCTCTCTCTCTCTCTCTCCCCCCGCCATGTACATGGCCAGGGGAGAGAGAGGAAGAGATTAAAAAATTTGAAAAAATTAAAAGGGGGAGAGTTCCTATGGAGGGTTAGTACGGGGTTACGGGGGAGGGGAGGAGAGATTACACCAGAGATCCATTTGCTTTGCATTTCACTTTGTAAGCCCATTTATAGCCAATGGGCATTTTTCCTCCACGCAATTTAACCAAATCTCAAGTGTCATTTTTAGTCAATGTTTGATATTTCTCATCCATGGCTTTCCAGATTCACATAACCAACTACTTCATAAATATTGTAGGCTCTTTTTGATCCATCACTTTAGTCATGTAAGCAATGTGTCTAGCTAAATACCCACTATAAATTGGCCTATCAATAGGATTTTTGACTCTCTTTGACCTTCTTAATTTTGGTGCACTATGTGATTCCCTCTCATGAGGTGGCACATACCTACTTTGCATAACTCCAAGCATAGTAACAAATGGTATACCAAGTTCATTGCCAAGACTGTCACTTCTAGATGACCCATAACTAGAAGTAAGTGGCCTAGGAACATCTTCAAAAATTTTCTTTGCCTTTATTGAATCTTCCCTTCATTGAGATATCTCTATCAATGGACATAGAACCATGATTGTGCAAGTGCCTATCCATGGACTAATAATAGAGGATGTGTCTCTTGTAGGCCCACTAATAGTGGTACTATCCATAGTATGAATTTCATCATGAGTATCATCTACTAGATCATTAGAAACAACCAAATTTCAACCACCATACCATGAATCCAACTCATGAAATACTACATCTCTACTAACCAAAGTCTCATGGATAGTTAGATTATAGCATTTGTAGGATTTTCTATCTTGTGCATAGGACACACTTAGCAGCCTTCAAATCTAGCTCCTTCCTCCTCTCATCTGCCAGTTTTACATAAGCAAAACATCCAAAGACTTTAACATGGTTGATAACTGGTTTGTGCCCATATAGTCTCTCATATACTGTAAGATCATGAATACTAGTTGTAGGAGTTTTGTTCAAGCCATATGCTGCAGTTACAATTGCTTCAGTCTAATAACAATTTGGTAAATTCTTCTCATTTAGCATGGCCCTTTAGCTTCCATAAGCACCCTATTTTCCCTCTCTGCCACACCATTCTGTTGTGGTGTATAACTACATGTAAATTTCCTTTTAATGCCATAATCAACCAAGTACGTGTCAAATTTAGGAGAGACATACTCACCACCTCCATCAGATCTCAAGCATGAGATATAATCTCGGGGAGGTCAGTCATAAATGTATGTATGTATCATGTGGGTTCAACATAAGGTATTTTTAAAAGATCATTTTTACACATTTTTCACATACAGAAGGGTCAATATAAAGGGGTTACTTACAGAAAAAGGGTATGTTTTATTAAGGAAAAATTCACAAATAAGAATATTTATAGATAGGCATCGAACACACATGATGTAGAGGGTATACATATAGCGAACTACTTGGGGATATAACATCCAAACTCTTTTTCAACATGTATTTTAAAATCCTTGAAAACATGAAAATACTTCATCCCTTGTGCTTTTGAATTTACAAGCCAAGTATATTTGCTAAAATAATCAATGCACATAATTATCATGATCATGATCATCATCCAATGCATCATCACTAGATGCATACCAACTACTCATCTCATAAAAAATAGCATCCTTGCTCACTCTGAATTCACATGTGATAGGGTTATAGTAACAATACCCTTTTTATCTAAATCATATCCAATAAAAATACATTTTTTAGTATTTAGATCAAGCTTCTTTTGCAACTTATTTAGCATATGAATATATGCAATACAACCAAACATTTTCAAGTGTGACACATCTAGTTTCTTGCCTATAAAGCATTCTTTGGGGGTCATTTAGTGAACTGTAGCTATGGAAGTTCTATTCATAATATAGACAATAGTATGAATAGCTTCAAACCAAAAATATTTTGGCCTATTCTTTTCAGTCTCACCAATGCATGTGCAACTTCTGCAATATGCATATTTTTTCTTTCTGCAATCTCATTTTGCTCGGGGGTTATACTTGTAAAGTAAATTGTCTCTTTATCCCATGAGATCACAAAAATTTAATGAACTCATTAGACATGTTATCTTCTCTCCATCTGATCTTAAACACTTAACTTTGAAGCATGTTTCTCTTTCAACAATAGCCTTAACAAACTATATGCTTGCTGCTCTACTAAGAGATATGTTTTGTGTAAGCCTCCAAACATCTATATGCACAACATCAAATATATTCCTGCTCACATCTCTATCATGTGAAAAAGGTTATCTTGCTTGCTTATCTAACTGACATGCTTCACATACTTAATAAAATTCAGTAACTCCAAAAACAAGTAACCTTGTAACTAACCCTTTGGTCTACATTAATTTCAATCTTTGCACATTTGCATATCTAATATATTTGTGCCATATTTCAAAGTTTGCAAAACCACTCTTTTTCCTTTAGCATACATAACAGTATTTATAGGAGGAATTCTAGCATCTAAAGTGAACATGTGGCCAAGTCTACTTCCTTTTACGAGCAACCTATTCTTATCATTAAAATCTTTCACAAAGCATCCTTTTGTATTAAATGAATCTATAATCCTTGCTCAGTCATTTGACCAATAAATACTAAATTCTCTGTGATGGATGACACATGAAATAATGTGACAGACTCTTTGTCCACCAGCCATCACGTAAGGACAAGGAAACTTTTTCAATATGTGAAATTGAGTGGCATGAATCATCACCCATTTGCACATAATCTGGATTTTGTAAATCTTGCATGACTAGTCATATGATAGGATGCACTTGAATCAACATACCATACATCATCATGTGTCTCCTTTCTTGTAAAAACATTCATCATATGCTACATAACAAACATACGCTCATTTTTGTCTTCATTCTATTATAAAGATTATGCATAGTTTCCTTGGTACAATTTACCACTGTGAATATAATCCTTCTTAGCATAACAATGGTTGCAATATGACATGTTTTTCCACAATAATGATAAACAACACTAGAATTTCTAGAATCTTTATTCTGCCATCTACCTCTTCCTCTAGAGATCCCCCCTGCATCTAAAGTTTCCATGGTCTCCTGAAACCTATATTTCATCAAATTGTTGATTTAACATGTTTTGTTGGTTATCAATAGCATGTCCCATACCATGATCTCTTAAAGAGGATTTTTTACATCCCCTTCCTAAACTTGAGTAAAATGCTTGGACCTGTTCACCACTTCTTTTAGATGATTCACCATGTATGTTGATCTCTTAAGTGATCATGAGAGAGACCAACTCATCAAAAACTTGAAATGTCTTCCGTATATACATTGAAGTGATAAATGATTTCCAAGCCTTCTCATTATTAATGCCACCTAAGGTAGATGAAACCAAATCATCACCATTAGGCATTACATCAGTAGCTACTAAGGCATTTGCAATGCTTCTCACCTTCAAAACATATTCATTTATATACATCTTTCCTTTCTTCAAGGTATTCAACTCTTGCTTGAGTTGAATCTTCCATACCTTTGTGCCTACTAAAAACATATTCCCAAAGATTATCCAAGTTGGATGTGAAGTCTTTACATTTTTTATGTGTCCCAATCTAGTGTTGTCAATGACTGGATATAGCAAAAACATCACCTTTTTGTCTTTTGCATTCCATTCTTGCTATGCCTTTAATTCTTTTGCAGTCGTAGGATTACTTAGCTCAGGCTTCTTTTCTTAACCTAAAATGAACTCGTAAAGGTCTTTTCTAATAAGGAAGTTCATCACACAAAAACTTCCATGATGGATAATTATTCTTGTCCAGCTTCTCAATGACGGGATTCCACTATTCTCTATCATTTTCACAAAATTGATATAAAACAATTAATAACCATGTCTTCTACAATATTTTATAACAAGTGTATAATAATATACCAAATAGACTCTTTCGTTGATTGCTTAATAGTACATGTAATCTCCAATCTATTTGCAAATAAAACTTGTGTTTGCTTCCTTCCAAACACCTCAAAACTCAATTCAAGACCTACAACCTATGCATCTAAATATAGCCAAAATTGCAATATACACTAAATTTACTATCCACAACCTTGCGAGTCTAAAATAGGGCATGAAAAGGTCTCAGATGGCCAAAGAAATAGTGGAAAATCCCTAAAGAGACCATCTATAGAATATACAATGCTCTACTTATAGACCAAATGGAGCCCCAAGAGAGACACCAAGGAAATAGGGTTTCTACTACAAGAAAATCTATCTTATCATCATCAACAAGCTTTTTTATTAGGTTTTATATGATCACAATGAAGAAAAGAACACCATGCACAACAAATCTTCATGCAGCATCATGTAGATCTCGCACGGATTTGATAGAATCAACCATATTCTTCATAATCTTCATCATCTCCATCAAAAGAACAAAGAATACAATGGAATACACCACTTTTGCTTGGAAATACATCACATAGTATTCATCTTCAATATCTTCATAGTTCTTCTCTATTTTCTCTCATGTAGATACATTGTTTTCATAAAATTGACTATCTCTGACTCTCTCTCTCTCTCTCTCTCTCTCTCTCTCTCTCTCTCTCTCTCTCTCTCTCTCTCTCTCTCTCTCTCTCTCTCTCTCTCTCTCTCTCTCTCTCTATCAATAGTACATCATATCCTCACTACAATACTCTCATAATAAACCTCAATAATCCTTCTTAGGTCATGGATACACCTCCCAAAAGGTATGTCTGATATGAAGAGTCACCTGAGACTTTATAGTGTCCTGTGAGATCTGTCTTCTGTCACTGTCTTCTGTAACCTTCTGTGAATCTTCAGCAGTTACTTCTTCACTTCAATTAGCTTGGATAGAGCTTCCATTCATCCTTTCCTAAGACAAAAACACTTCCCAAAATATCCACACATCCATCATAACACTCAACAGAAACAACAGAATAGAACCACAGAGCAACAGAAGTACAGAACAACAGAGCTACAGAAGCTTACAGAACTTCACAGAAGATCAACAGAACCCATAAACATAATAAAAACCAAAACAAAACCAATTCAATCTTTCATAAACCTCTTCACACAACTTCAATCATCTCTCAAAACATTCATTCAACCATCTTTACTATCAAAACAGAAACAAAACAGAAGAAAATAGAAGAAAATCAGACCTTACAGAACCAAACATCCTTATCAAAAACCATCAAAAACCCTTCAAACTTATCCAAACCTTTCCAAAAACTTCAAAATAAACAACCCTTTATCATCAAAAACAACAAAAAATCAGCCCAAAAACCAACATATTTCACACTCAACATATCCCCACACTTAGAAAAGAAGCGTCCTCATGACCTCAGGAAAAAATGAATAAAAGCTCTAATCTCTTTGCTAAAAAATCGTCAATCAGCACAATGTACCAACTACAATCACGACCCAACATCAGCTTCATAAAACCTATATAATATGTGTCAGCTTCCAAATCTTCAACTGCAACTTCATTCAGCTCTAATAAGCAACATCATCAATCTTCACAGCTCCATCTTCATCAGCTCCTCATCCACAAAGAAAAACAACAATACCCAATACAAAAAAATACCCATACACAAATATAATCTGAATGGTACAACTCCTAAAAAATGTTAAAAAGAAAGAAAAAATTTCCATTAAGAAGAAGAAAGTGGATACAATCAAGAAAGCCCTCCTACTAAGTAGGATGAAGATATTTCTTCTTAAACTGCAAACTAATTTTAAGACGGTCCAAGGCTTTGTTTTCATCCACAAAGTACTGAGGTACATTTTATCTGTGAATCTAATTTTCCTTCCTTTTGAGTGGCAAATAGATTGGTACAGGAAAGGAATGAAGGAAGGGCACTGCCAGACACAGCAGGAGTGGATGTTTGCACCAGTGGTTCTTGGACAGAAGGATTGGAAGGTCCCTTTGTGCGAAGGCGTTTCTTTCTAGAAAAAATAACATGCGACTCCTCATCTTCTGAATTAAGCTGTGGGGCCTAGGAGAAGAAATTGATACTGTAGGCTGCACTAGTAAAGGAGCTGGATCTGGCACTGGAACACCACCAGGAGGAGGTGCAAAAGTAAGGATCCTTTGTAGGAAGGCACCATAAGAAACAGTACTATTTTGACCTTTCCTGACACGCTGGAAATGCTGATCCATCTTAGATAACAGAAAACTTGCCCATTTGAATTTAGCTCCCTCCAGAATCTTCACAAAAGCTGTGAATAATTCTTTTGACATGTATTTGGATGCATTCTTTCCTGACATGAACCGGTCCTGTAGGAACTGGCATAACTACTTCCAGACTGGAGAAGAAAGGTGGGCAACAGACACCCCTGAGCTATTAATGAGCTGGTTAAAGAGCAAGGGGGTGGAAGTTTCCTTCTTCATCAGTGTGACTATCTCCTCAGCCGTCAGTAGCTGGTTACCACTGGGCACAAAGGAAGCAAATAAGGGCAAACATAATGCTTCACTGATATTGGCTACTAATAAACAAAATGTCCAGTTGTAAGACAGGCCAAACTAGTTTTTGTAAGAAGCGAGGAAAGAATAACACAGCTTCTCATCCACAGGTGGTAAAGTGAGAGCCACAAATGGGCGAAGGCCAGCTCGTCGAATACAATCTGCCTCTAACAAAAGAGAATAGTCATGGACCGCAAGAGGAACATGCTAGACCACAATTGGAGGCGTAGAAAGAGGTGCCATTCAGACTATGGTAAAAAAAACCCACACACACAACCAGGAAAACAAAAAGAAAACCTGCAAAACCCAAAAACAAAACCAAGACTAAGACCATCGACAGGAAACCGACTAAGTTACACGAATAACTGACTGACTGGGTCTCTACTAATGCAGTTCCTTGTTATAATTAGATGATGTATGGCAGTTGCATGCACGCATGCGTGACTTCGGGGGTTGATTTTAATTACAAGTTAATGTGTCTGCAACGCGTGTGCGTGTGCATTTGTGAAATGATTTTAATTTACAACTTATGTGGGTTAGGGTGCAAAGGTGCACGTGCAACAGCGGGGGTTCTTTTTACAATTAACGTCCGGTTCATTTCATTTACAATTTATGAGGTGCAGTCTGTTAATTATGTGTGTGCAACGTTCGGTTGATTTTATTTACAATTAATGTGTGTTATTGTGCAAGTGCGAGGGGGAAAAATGAAAGAACCTGGTAATGTGTGGGTCTGCCTGCGAAGTCTGAAATCACAACCTCCAAAAGTGGAATGCCCAATTCACAAAAATCCACAAAACGGTCAAACAGTCAACTGTCAAGAGTCGTCCTATTGGATAGAAAAACAAAAACAAGCTAACACCATGACCACGACAAAGAACAATGAAACAGATGACCAAAAGAAAAGAAGAAGAAAAATGTATGTCTTGGATTTATGTGGATGTATGGATTTGTAGGGTTTTTATGTTTTGAGTTTGTAGTGTTTTTTGTTTGTTTGTGTTTTTTTTTTTAAACCAAGAACCCAAATTTTCCCACTACGAGGACGGAAACCCATATTGTTTCAATGTGATGGAAATGTTCATTTAATGTTGGGGAGTTTCGAAAAATTTTGTTTATAATAAATACATTGTCATGAGATGTTTCCAAAAAGAAATAAATTCCCAACATTATGTGAAATTTTTTTATTCCAAGAAAATTTCCAAAATAGGAAAGAGGGTAAATGTGATTTTTTGAAATTTTTTCTAATTATTTTCTGATTTTTATGTATTTTTTGGATTTTTTTTAATTTCCATCAATTTAAAAAGAATTTCATCCAATTTGGATTTTTTAAGGAATTTTTTTAATAGGATTTTTCAGGAAGAAAAATTATTTAACTGTGGGAAAAGGATTCTGCAATTTTTGGTAATTTTTCAAAATTTGTTTTGAATTTTTTATGATTTTTTTCAAATTTTAAATGTGTTTAATGGATTTTGTGATTAAAAAATGATTTTCGGGATTTCACAAAGGAATACCCGGACACACGTGAACAACTGCGCGTGAACGAACTAACACGCACCACCGAATGGACAAGTCCAAACGTGCGTCCCGCGCGTGAACAGTCGCAAAAAGACACGCTCCCAGGTACACACACGTGAACAGCCTAAGAGACACGAGAAAACCCCACCAACACGGGTGGCCATATGAGAACCACGGGTTGTAGGTGGTGTTGTTGATTTGGTTGTGGTTGTTGTACTTCGCTGCGGGAGGAGGTGAATCGGGGTTAGGGTAGGGGAGGTGGGCTTAGGAAGGGGTTAGGGGAAAGGGGGACTAAAGGAGGGGTGGTGGGAATGGGGATTTTGGGGGGGGGGGGGGGGGGGGGGGGGGGGGGGGTTGCGAATGGGGCGTTGGGTAGGAATGTGTGTATAAATGGGGGGGGGGGGGGGGGGGGTGTTTGCGAATGGGGCGTTGGGTAGGAATGTGTGTATAAATGGGGGGGGGGGGGGGGGGGGTAGGAGTGTGTGAATGGGGGTTTAATATACCAGACGGCAGGGGAAAGATAGGGGAAAAGGTCAACGGGGGCTCCAAGGGGAATAAAGGACGTGCACATGCAAAAAACACGAAAAATGGCCCTGAAAATACATACGGGGATTAATTTCGGGAAATTCGCTGGCCGGAATGCAGGGCGAAAAGAAGGAAAAAGGTGCAGAAGAACGCGCCCGACAACCATACCACGTCAAAACACAGTTTCGACTGCGAGAGGATGTGTTCGCATGGGAAAAACGTAAAAAGGACACACGTAAATACGGTCGGAAATTAAGAACAGAAGATCGGTTCACCAAAACAGAGGGCAGCAAAAACGATAAATGTGCGGGGGAAGGGGTTGCACAGGGCGGTCACATTAAAATGCAGTTCCAATAGGTTTTAGAGGCGTTCACATGCAAAAAACACCAAAAAGACACTCAAAAACACTTTTTAAAATTAATAATTAAAAATCTGGAAGTCAGAATAGGGGGAGAAAAAATGAAAAATGTAGGGAAAGGCACGATGGACATGGCTGTCAAGTCAAACCAAAATTCCGATGTAACAAGGCAGGTTCACATGGAAAAATGTCAAAAAGACGCACGAAAAGGTCCCGAAAAATCGCAAAAATTAATATTGGACAAACCGTGCATCAGAATGACATGGAGTAAAAAGGAAAAATGTCAGGGAGGAAGGGGAGGACAGGGGTATCACGTCATATTACCATTCCAAAGCAAGAAAAGCGCATTCACATGGAAAACCGTCTAATGTACGTAAAATCCTTCAAAAATTAATAACTCAAAAACCGTGCATCGGAATAGGGGTGGATAAAAAGGAGAATTGGACAGTTCAAAGGGACAAAGAGGGCTATAAGGGAAAATGGTGATTCCGCTGAACATAGGGTACGTTCACATAGAAACACATCAAAATAAGGGAAAAAGAGAAATGGAGGAGGAATAGCCCCAAGGGAGGGGTGACAGTGGACGGCTGGGTGGGGAAGGGACCCCAGGAGGGTAAAAGAAAATCATGGCATGCATGCATGATCAAAGTGAGACATATGCAGGGCGGTATGCCACATAGACGCGCAGAGACGCGTCCCCACACTTAATACCTTAACGGATAGGGTTGACCGAGCAACAGGGACCTAATGCCACACAAGAGACCAACCGCTAACGTCCCCACACTTAAAACATGACCATCACTGACAACAAAAAGTGTAGGGTTAGAAAAACTTGGCCCATGTTGTCGAGAATCAAGGTTGACTGTCGATGGCACGTCCACTGTCGTTGTCGGCAAGGTATCTTCACAGCACACATCCTTCATGGCAGGGACCACGCGGCAGCACCCAGGGAGGTAGCTAGTGGATGAATCTCATTGGGTCGGTGTCGCTGACGAAGAATAGTCACTCAGCTTACAGCACTCAGATGGGATGAGAGAACAGTCACTCGCCCCATTACGGACATCACTCGATGAATAATGATTGAAACCCATATCTCACACCCGGTTTAGGAATTGACAAGGGGATGGTGCAAAGAGAGTATGCCAAGGTGCACAATTGATGGTGCATCAGTGCGTCCAACCCGTCTGGCATAGGTGCAAAGGAGAAAGGCAAGGGAGCCTTACAATGCAGTGTACAGAACAGGGTGACGTGTCCTGTGATGACGGCAGAGACCTACCCCGTGGGTGCATAGGGACAAGATAACATACCTTGCGCCAAAGGTCGTAACGTCCCTCAATCTCACCTCTCGATGATCGATTGAAGAAACTCTAGTCACACTTAGCCCACCCTCTATCTCACGCTCTGTTGAAAGATACAGAGGGCAGCCATGTCTTGAAACCCGTTGATGTAATCCTCACGGTCACTTGTACAAAGGTTGTATGCCTTGTGCGTATTTGATGGTGCAACTGTGCATCCCGCCCAGTGCCGACATACAGTGCAAGAAGGAAGGCCAGGGAACCTTATAGTGCAGTGCATAAGAACAAATCGTGCTTTGTGCATTGAGAGGCCCATCCCGTGCATGCAACACTCCATTCACACTTCTCACCTCTCATTTGATTTGAAATGAAAAAACTGGTCACTCACCCCACCCTCTGTCTCACACTCGTTTGATAGATATAGAGGGCAACCCATACTCACTTCCCCATCCAGTTAGGATGAAAGCTCGCGTCACTCGATTGTTTGTTGATGAAGATCGTGTCGTCAGTTGTTGAAGAGGCATACCCAGGGAGGTAGCCATCAAATCGAATGTTGTGTTAGATAGGAACATGGCATCTACTAGAGGACTGTCAAACGCTCTGCAGAAAGGCACAGGACACAGCGTACCAAGGGAGGCAACTTCGGAACTAGATCCTGGGGATGTCAACTGATGAATCCACTTTCTGGACTGCTGGTGGGTGTTGCCACCTTTTCCACAACCAGCTTCCCGCCCAAGGGTGTTGACCACCTTTTCTTGGAACGAGGCCTGCTATGACAGGGAATTTCTTCCTTTTCTCTCATAACAGTTTTTTTAAAATTTATTTTCTTGTTTTTTTCTCTCTTTTTTCTTTTTTTTTTCCTCTTCTCCTATTCCCGAGGGTGTCTCCACCTTTTCTCGAAGAATAGGTCGGCATGACAGGGATCAAAGTCATTTTCTCCCATGACCGATATGTATATTTTTTTCGAATTAAGCAAGGGAATGGTAGAAATACCATTTGTCAGAATCATCCTCGCCACTATCGCTGGTGGAAAATAGAGGATAAGAGATCAGGGGCGGGAGGTGGCACTGAGGGGACAGAGGGTTGCGTCCACCTCATCAAAAGTGGCTGAAGAACGGCTATCAGAAGTAGCATCATAAGAGTTACAGTGCCACGCCAACGGGGGAAAGGATCAGGTGACTGTGATTGTCAAGATCCCCAAGGAGGGAAGTACTTCTTCAGGCGATAGCCATTAATCAAGAAGGGATCATCAGAGGCATCAACAGTTTGCACTTGGACAGAGCCATTAGGGTTGACAGCAAGTACCTTATATGGGCCCATCCACCGCTGTTGAAGCTTGCCAGGAAACTTGCCAAATCGTGAATCATAGGCTAGGACCAAATTACCTTCTTTGAACTCCTTGTGCTTGATGAAGCTGTCATGGTAGGCCTTACGTCAAGCTTGCGTGGCTTCCATGCACTGTAGAGCCATCCTGCAAGTTTCATCCAAACATTCCAAGTGCAGGAGACAGCGTTGCAGTGAATCATCATCCCCCAAACGCTCTTTGATAGCCACTCGCAAAGAGGGCAATTCCAGTTCAACAGGGAAAACAACTTCTGTACCATACACTAGTTGGAAGGGTGTCTGTCCTGTTGGCTGCTTTATGGGAGGTTCTGTACACCCAGAGGGCCTCTGTAAGTCGATCATCCCAATCACGATGATGTGCGGCAATCGTCCTTGTCAGGATCAAGCAGAGGATGCGATTGGTGACTTCGACTTGGCCGTTAGCTCTGGGGTAGTAAGGAGTGGACTTGCGATGGTGGATCTTATACAGCTGTCAACTCTTCCATGACTTTATTAATGAAATGAGTGCCTCTGTCACTTACCAGCTCTAGGGGACTACCAAAACGGGTGATGATATTCTCGTACATGAACAGGGCTACGATGTTACCATCGTCCTGCTTTAGGGCTTTAGCTTCACACCACTTTGTGACATAATCCGTACATACCAGGATGTATCTGTTCTGTTTTCTTCTGGTGGGAGGATCGATTGGGCCGACGAATTCAATGCCCCACTTTTCGAACGGCTTCAAAGGAAGGATAGGTTGCAATGGCATAGCGCTGGTCTTGGTGGGTTTTCCCATCCTCTAACAGGCATCACATCACTTGCAGTAGTCATAGGCATCCTTATGAATGGTCGGCCACCAGTAACCTGCTAACAGAGCCTTCCTGGCTGTAGCTTCTCCTGCAAAGTGGCCTCCACATGGCTCATCATGGCAAGCCTTCAAAAGAATCCCAATCTCATCTCCTGCAACACATCTTCTGAGCACTTCATCTTTGCCTTTCTTGTACAGTGCACCGCCTAACAGGGTGTAGGGGCTGATTCTAACATAAGCTTCTTCCTTTCCCGACTAGAAATGCCAGGAGGGTACTGTTGGATTTCCAGTAGATTGGCAATGTCTGCATACCAGGGGGTTACAGTTTCTACCAGGAATAGGGAAGCATCAGGGAGGTCTGGTTCATCCTGCTCCTCGTCTGCAGTCTGTGGGATACGCGACATATGATCAGCCAGAACATGGGAACGACTAAGTTTGGTAATTACCTCAAAGTCGAACTCCTAGAATAGAAGGAGCCATCTCATCATTCGTCCTTTCATGTTTGCTTTGTTCATCAGAAAGGACAGGGCCTCATGATCCACATAAAATTTAAAGTGGGTAGACAGTAGGTAGTGGCGAAACTTCTCTAGGGCAAACACCATTGCCAAGCACTCCAACTCGGTCACTGTATAGTTCCTCTCTCTAGCAATGACTTTTCGGCTTGCGTAATAGATGGGCTGCTCCAGCTTCGAGGATCCCTTCTAGCATAGGACCGCACCTAAGTCTTCAATTGATGCATCAGTGTGTACATGAAACTCCTTCGTCCAATCAAGAGGTTGCAGGATAGGTGCCTCAATCAGACACTGCTTCAGAGTGTTGAAGGCTTTGTCACATTCTTCTTTCCATATAAACTCTGCATATTTCCTTAGAAGCTTGTGCAAGGGGGTTGCCTTTGTTGCAAAATGGGCTATGAACCTTCTGTAGTAACCCACATGGCCTAGGAATCCCCTCAACTGTTCGAGGTTGGTGGGTGCTGTCAGAGCTGCGATCTTCTCGATCTTTGCAGGGTCTGTTGATATCCCTTGTGCAGAGACAATGTGGCCCAACAGAACTCCAGAAGAGACTCCAAAGATGCATTTGTCGGGGTTGAGGGGGATCCCATACTCTCGGCATCGGTCAAAGCATTGTTCCAAATGTCCCCAATGTTCACGGATCAAACTATAGACACAGAAGTCATCCAAATATACCTCAATAAAGTCGTGTAGATGATTTTGGAATGCGGCCATCATGACTCGCTGGAAGGTAGTAGGGGCATTGCAGAGCCCAAACGGCATCACTCGGTAAGTGTAGGTCCCCCATTCTATGGTGAAGGTTGTTTTAGATTGGTCCTCTTCTGCTATCTGCACTTGGTTGTATCCACTAAAGCCATCTAACAAGGAGTAAAGCTCATGTCCTGCCATTGTGTCTAACAGTCTGATCTGTAAAAGGGATAGGAAAGTGATCCTTCTTCGTCTTGGAATTCAACTTGCAGAAATCCACACATATACGAAGCTTGCCATTCTTCTTGGGTACAACCACAATGGGTGAGACCCATTCACTATTGGCCACTGGATAGATGAACTCCGCTTCCAAAAGCTTCAGCAACTCTGCTTTCACCAGTGTGGAATAATTCAGGTTCATTCGCCTCTGTCGTTGCCGTACTGGCTTGGCATCAGGCTCCAAGTCAATATGATGCTGACATATTGTGGGATCAATCCCCTTTAGGTCTTTGTAGGACCATGCAAACACGTCCAAATTCTCTTTCAACAAGCTGTACAAGGTTGACAACTCCTCTTCTGGTAGACTGCTACCCACCTTCAAGTGGCGTTTAGTGCCATCTACATCCACAAAGGTTAACTGCCTTGCACCTTCTACTTCACGGATGAAGGTCCCACGGACTGCTTCTGGGTACAAATTCGCGACTCCTTCAAGGGGGTGGTGTCCTCTTCTGATGTCCTACTAGGCCCAATGTCTTCTTTCAGTAAGGACTTAGGTTGCTCCTTGAAATGCTGAAATGGGATCAGCTCTGTCTCGGTTTTGGTTTGAATGTTAATTACCTTAGAGCTTGAGGACTCCTCTTCAGAGGATGCATCCAGGAATGTTACATAACAGGGGCTCTCGGAATTCTGTTGTGGCCTTGGGACTGGTACTTGTTGACAAGGAGCATCATCATCATCCTTTCTTGACAATTGTGGATGGGTGCGATAAGAACCACTGATAAAAGACGACTTATTTTGCTTGATCCACTTCTTATATAGGATTTGCCTATGGAAAGATCCATTTACCAATCCAAAGGGTACCATTGCCATTCTGTCCCACAGCATGGAGTCTTCTACTTCTGAAGTTTTTGGAACTCCCTCCTCATCTATGCCTTCTGTGGGTGGAGTGATTTCTTCTCTCTCGCTTTCAAAGTCTCCTTCTTTGGATTCATCATCATCCTCTTTAGACTCCAACTCTGCCTCTGTAGGCGCTCTGTAAGAGAAGAACAAGTCCTCTGCTTTGCCTTCTGGCTTTGTCTCTGGCTCTGCTATGGCCATGTAACAGGGAGAGCAGTACATCCATGCTTTTATCTCACTGTCAGAAGTGATTTTGGAAATCGTTCCTAATTCAGGCAGGAAGTATTCACACATTGATAATGGCTTTGCATCTTTTGGGAGTTGGCTTACAGTACCCACTGTCAGGGAATGTGCCTCTGTTTTCTTGGGAAGGATCTGTCTGACAGCATCTTCTTCTACTGATGTTCCATCTGTAGCCTCATTGGGGGAGTCAGAAGATAATTCCAAGGAGGTGGATCCATGTCCTTTTTGAGCACCATATAGCTTTAGCACCACTTTATTGGGTCCTCTACCCAAGATCAAGGTTCCTTTGAACCAATCCGTCCTTGCTCTGGCTTCAAAAAGCCATGGTCTGCCCAGTAACACGGGGTAGGATGTACCATAAGAGTTTGGCTTCACCACCAGATAGGTTAGCCAACAATATTTTCCAGTCATTGTAGTCTTCACATATGGGAGAATGCCCAAAGGCTTGATTCTACTCTGATCCGCCAGTCTGATGAGCCATTGAGTTGGTTGCATACCTTGTAGGCCTAGATCCTTCATTGTCACATTCGTCATAATATTCACTGATGAGCCACCATCAATCAGTGCATTTGCAATAAAGCAGCCTTCTATCCACACGCCAGTCTCTGGGGTACTAGGATCTAGGAAGGCGTTAGCCACATCCACTTCTTTTACATGCTCTAGAGCTTTGTTGGACTTTGTTGCTGTTGAGGGAGCAATCCTTAAGCCACGTCTTCTTGTCAGTATACTTTTGAACCTTTTTCGGCAACTGGGAGACAACATCAACAATTGTCGAAATGTGAGGTTTGGTTTAAAGGTATCTAGATCTCTGACCAGATCGTATTCCTTGATAGGATCCACTGGCTTCTCTAGCCGGTTAGGGAATGGGACGACACCCATTTTCATTTTCCTTTTTTCTTCCAACAGGGGCATCATGGGGACTTCTTCTGCCACTTGTGGCACTTCCTCCTCTTCTATCTCCTAGACTTCTAGTCCTGTCTCTGGAACTATCTCTGTGACTCTCTGTGGCACTGTACTGCTTTGTACGACACTATCAGGCTCTATTATGTTATGTTCTTCTATTGGAAGATTGAACTTCACTGTCCTAGCAGGAGGATTATTTTCTTTCTGGACAGGTGGTTCCTTCTTCTTTGCACACGTGATGGTAGCAACTTCCAATTCCACTAAATTGGAGGTAGGCTCTTGGGCCTTGGATGGATTATCAGTAGCACTGTTTTTCACTGGGGCTAGGCTTGGTTAGTCTTTTGCAGTGTGGCCTTCTCCTTTGCATCGACTTCGTAAGGGCTTGTAATCCACTGACCTTTTGGCATTTGGACAATTTGGTGAAATGTGTCCCTTTTCTCCGCATCTATAGCACTCCACTTCTGATCTCTGTCGTCCTCTGTAACTTTGAGAGGGAAACCTCCTTGGACCGAAATTAGGACCAAACTCTCTAGGCTTGGGTCCAATATCATGTGTTGTCATTTTAGATTCTAGCAAGTTGAATCTTGCGTCTTCTTCCTTCCTTCTCCTATCATGCATCTCCTTCAGAGAGCAAATATCCTCTGTATGGTTCTTCTGCAAGTAGGAACAGAAGGCTCCAGGAATGGTTGGTTTTCGGGTACATTCAGTAGCTAAATGGCTGCTTGATGACACTTACCACACCAAGTATTTGACCGCATCACATCTCTTCCTGCTCCCGCAGGAGTGGATATATTGGCAGTATTCACCTTCAACGTCTATAGCTACTCTGTAATCACATCCATCAACTCCTTTTTTATATTTGCAAACTGAGTTGGATAAATAATCCTTCAAGCTTTCTCCTCCTGAGGCACTGGCAGTAGGGTTTTGAGGAGTCTCTGTAATCATTGCATAAACAGGTTGGATTGGTGCAGAGGGGTCTCTGTTCTGATTCTGATTCAAAGCTCCTGTTTGAACTGTTGGGGCTGTTGGCTCCAATTGATAGGGTTCCACTGTTGCTGCTGATTTGACATTGGGGGAATTGTTTGGGACTAGTGTTGTTGTGGTTTAACCATCATTTGAGGCATTGATTGTGGCCACTTTGGATTTGGTGCACTGTACTGTGATATTGGGGGCATCTGTTGGTAGGGGTAGGGGACAGTCCTTGGGATTGTATTTGGTGGGTACATCATCCCTAGCATCAGAGGAGGTGGGACTCCTCTTCCTGGATTCATCACCAATCTAGCTTCCACTTCATCGTACAGTCTTGCACCTTCTGTTACAGCTTGCAGTGTGGCTGGTCTTTGCAGCTCTACAACACTCCCTTCTGAATGCCATCATCTAGATTATGGTTATCTCTTCAGGATGGATTCCATTCACGAGACATAAGCTTCTACTCTTTCTCCAGAGGACTGACTTAAATTCATGAACTCCTCTTGCATCCGCTCTTCAAAACCTTCACGCCTGAATTTAGTGAGGAAGGCCAACTTCAGGTCATCCCATGTGCCAAAAGTTCCTGCTGCTTGTCTCTCATACCACTGAAATGCCATGCCCTTGAAAGTGGCGGGGAATATTGCTAACCAATGCTCAGGGGTTCTAGCATTGTTAGCCACACATGCTACCATAAACTCTGCTACATGAAGATCGGGGTCTTCATTGTACTCTCCCTTAAAAATTGGCAATGGGACTACATTCGCTCGCCTGTCAATATTTCTAGGACGGATCTGGCTTGGAAGTGGACCTCCAGTAGGAGGAGGAAGGGCTTGATGTGCCATTGGGACTTCTATAAAGAGTTCTGCAAGGGCATCAAAGGCGGCTTCTCCTGCTAGCTCATTCTCGGCTTTGATTCTTGATTTCTCTCTTCTCACGTACCTCTAAAGTCGTTCTAGTGCTTGTCTCCGGATGGCGTCATTCATGTGGGGGGATTGGCTCCACTATGTTGTTAGTGCTCCACAGAAGGATAACAGAAGGCTTCAATCTCTGGAGGACTCTTTTGCCAACATTTCTTCTACTTCTTCCTTTTCAACGTCTCTGAATTCTGCTTTCATGCCACTGCATAGAGGAAGGTATTCGGTTCTGAAGGTGTCAAAATGCATACGTCTAAGCATTGTGGTGGTGCCATCATCATAGTAATGCCAGCTTCTGATGGTTTCAACAGTGTATGTTGTAAAGAACACTCTGTCTACCAACTTCCAGTGGGTTGCCAATTGGACAAACAAAAGATTGTCAGAACACCAAGCATCCCACGTATCTTGTTGTTGAGCATCTACGAACAAGTCCCAGCTCTATTCCTTCTTATTTTTGTGAACCTCCACAGACCACGACTCCTGAAGCTTCTTGACTATTTCCCACTTGATGATGTCTGGAAATTCTTCAATGAAGGCCAAATCCTCTATTGATACTCATTCTCTCTGTTCTACTCTTCAGTTTGGTGGGAGGAACTTTGCAACTGTGATGCAACTTTCTACAGCTTTAGAGGGTAGTGAAAACATACCGCTCACACAGAGGGACTTCATCAGAATGGCATTGTGCTTTCTCCATTGGGGAATGAATCTTTTGTAGAATTTTGTCTTGACAATGAAGGCTTGCAATTCTTCAACAGTGGCAGGAACTCTACTATCCATTGATTTACTTCTTTTTCCACAGTGCCACTTCTTCCATTTTCAGCCTCTGTTTGTGCTTGTTGATGGCAGTGTTCCCTGGCTACGCACCAAAAACATGGAGCCCCAAGAGAGACACCAAGGAAAATAGGGTTTCTACTGCAAGAAAATCTATCTTGTCATCATCAACAAGCTTTTTTATTAGGTTTTATATGATCACAATGAAGAAAAGAACACCAGGCACAACAAATCTTCATGCAACATCATGTAGATCTCCCACGGATTTGATAGAATCAACCATATTTTTCATAATCTTCATCATCTCCATCAAAAGAACAAATAACACAAGTGAATACACCACTTTTTCTTGGAAATACATCACATAGTATTCATCTTCAATATCTTCATAGTTCTTCTCTCTTTTCTCTCATGTAGATACATTGTTTTCATAAAATTGACTATCTCTGACTCTCTCTCTCTCTCTCTCTCTCTCTCTCTCTCTCTCTCTCTCTCTCTCTCTCTCTCTCTCTCTCTCTCTCTCTCTCTCTCTCTCTCTCTCTCTCTCTCTCTCTCTCTCTCTCTCTCTCTCTCTCTCTCTCTCTCTCTCTCAATAGTACATCATATCCTCACTACAATGCTCTCATAATAACCCTCAATAATCCTTCTTAGGTCATGGATACACCTCCCAAAAGGTATGTCTGATATGAAGAGTCACCGGAGACTTCATAGTGTCCTGTGAGATCTGTCTTCTGTCACTGTCTTCTGTAACCTTCTGTGAATCTTCAACAGTTACTTCTTCACTTCAATTAGCTTGGATAGAGCTTCCATTCATCCTTTCCTAAGACAAAAACACTTCCCAAAATATCCACACATCCATCATAACACTCAACAAAAACAACAGAACATAACCATAGAGCAACAGAAGTACAGAACAACAGAGCTACATAAGCTTACAGAACTTCACAGAAGATCAACAGAACCCATAAAAATCATAAAAACCAAAACAAAACCAATTAAATCTTTCATAAACCTCTTCACACAACTTCAATCATCTCTCAAAACATTCATTCAACCATCTTTACTATCAAAACAGAAACAAAACAAAAGAAAACAGAAGAAAATCAGACCTTACAGAACCAAACATCCTCATCAAAAACCATCAAAAACCCTTCAAACTTATCCAAATCTTTCCAAACACTTCAAAATAAACAACCCTTTATCATCAAAAACAACAAAAAATCAGCCCAAAAACCAACATATTTCACACTCAATACCAAATCTCACAGTAATCTAAAATTTTTTATTTCCCCTACTTCCAATGCCTCCACAAGCTCTATCTAAGAGAAAGAGTGGAAGAATGAGAGAGCTTCTTACCTACTACTTGCTTGCTCAAATTCTTACTTCTTCTCCTTTAGTTCAACCTTCAAAACTAGCCTCTCTTAGTAGCACTACTCTGATACCATAGCAAAAATCATGTAGTCGAGTGATTTCCTTAAGCTACTGCGTTAAACACACACCATACACACAAGAGAAAGCTCACTCAAAGACACAACAAGAGAGATGAAAGCCAAAATATTTTCTTGTTGGTTTCTTTTCCTTCTTTCATACATAATACAATGTACACAAAGTATAGATAAGATACAACATAAAGAAAAATGGGCTACTAAGTCAAAAAATACAAAACTAAATATCCTAATCGACTGATGCTATAACTATGCTAGCCCTGTAGATAGATGCAACAAACTAAATATAATAAGTGATAATTCAATGGCCATGTGAGGATAATAATGACTACCAATGTGCTAAGTGTAAATTTGCAAACCCATCTATTCATGCAGTCCATCCATCAATATATATATGCAAGTGTTGAGCTTACTATCTCAACAGATAGGAGAATAAGCACAAGGTATGGAGGCTCAATCCATCGTCATCTTCTTCATTTTTCATTCTCATATTTTTTATCTTCTTATTCTCTATTATGAGTATCTCTAAACGTATATAAATACTCTTTAGACTTAAAGTCACTTTACACACAATCCCCCTTTGTTTAGTGCATACATAGGCTATGTCCCATAAGGTAAGATACATTTCTTAACATAGAAGAGTCTCAAACAAAAGTCTCTACTTGGAGAACCATATGGCCTAGGAAGCTTTACAAGGATCAAGTAATGAGCTAAGACAGGAGCCCTTTTTTAGAAGAGTTCATGTGTTCATGAAATCTTCCAAGAGGAAGTGCTAGAATTAGGCAAGAGATTGCATAAATGAATGAGGTTTCACCCACACTGACTCAAGCCAAGATTGATTGGTAGAATATTATCTTCTTGATTAGATAAATATTTTTCTAAAAATTAGGCAAAATAAAAACTATTCTAAAACAAACTATTGTCTAGGTTCTATCTACACCAAAACTCATCCATTTGAAGCTATGCTTCACCCACCATCAATGCAACTCATAAGTATAGAAACTCATCCAAAATAGAATCAAGACTCCAAGAAGTTTCCTCTATTGGAAAAAATCTCAATGAAGTATTCAACGATGGACCTAGAACGAAGCTTCTTCTCATGTCGTTCTATGATCTCCTTAGGGATGTATTGTATGAGACCTTCTTCATCAATGGGAGGTAGCTCATCTACTGTATCCACCTATGTGTCATAAAATGGTTTGAGTTTATTAACATGAAATACATTATGTCCATAAAACCTATGAGTAAGTTTGTCACTAGAGCCATCTTTCAATGTAGAGTAATGAGACTTGGATACTTTAAGCAAAACCAACTCTCCTTCTTGGAACTCCATAGGGTGTCTCTTCTCATCAACATACATCTTCATCTACTCTTAGGCTTTTCCTAAGATTCACCTTACACTAATAAATAAGAGTTTGCATCCTTTCTAATTCCTCTTTCCCATGATGGTTTATCTTGTCATTAAAAATTATTGTGGGAAGGGGGCACACTTTGTAGCCATAAAAGTCTCAAAGGGTGAAACTTTGATACTAGGATGGATAGAGTTATAAGCAAATGCAACCAAGTGTAACTTAGCAGCATCATGGAATAGGGTGGGCCACCATAGCTGAGATTGTAGCACCTAATGGGCCGTTGTATCCCCGCTAAAGTGCCCTCTAGCAATCCCACCATGCGCTTTGCTAAACACATCGTGCATCTCGTGCTCACACATGCATCACTGTAGCAATGAATCTTGCCCTAACCTATAAAGTTGACCGGCTGTCAATTGGTAAGGTTGGATTCTCAGAGTAAGTCTCCTAAGCCTGGCCTTCTCGATAGGTCTTTCAGGTAGACCGTGCTCTAGCACTTGGACTATATCATTCGCCTAGTACAGCATTAGATTCGGCATTAGATTTAGCTTTAAACAAATCTTTTTCGCTAGACAAGCTGAAAAGATGAGCGTCTGACAAATCGTCAGCTAGGATTTAGAGTTCACAAAGCTATGAGTGCTCCTTGTATCTACAAGAATATGAGCAACTCTTCCATGAGTAAATCCCTTGAGTCGAAGTGTATTATCCCCCTTAAATCCAAGCCATGCATCATGAGAGGTGGAGTACAATCTTGGAGAAGAGAGATGAGTCCAAAGACAATCTATATAGTAACCACCTCGGTTAAATAGGAACTTGTCCATAGGATCATAATACTCATCATGGATATCCTCTTCATCTCCATCTACTTCTTCACAAGTTGTTCCATCATATTGTATTACATTAACATGTGGCTCATCTTTTAAATCATCTACAATGATCATGCTCACCCTTGCATTCTTTGCCTTACACTTTTATTTATGATGAATTGATAATTTCCCCCCACATTTAAAACATATTCCTTTAGTAAACATATCCTTTAGCTTGTCATTTGTAACACGTTCCCCTTGGGAATTGTTGGCTAAAGATTTAGCATCAAAAATTATCTTTTTTTGCTCAACGTTTTCATAAGTAATAGGTTTAAAAATTTGGCACTATTTTGATGCATATGTTGTAGGAAATATGAGTATCATATCGTAGGAATATAGTCTCCTTCCATCATGTCTAATGCCATCTTTTGGTTCTCCAAATGATTGTACACGTCTTGTAGGCTAATCAATACCCCCTGTTTTGGATTGAAAACTCCTATATTTCTAGCTATACCTTTTTGCACATTGAATAGTAACATGCACAGAAGTGGGCTCCATAGCTCCAACTTTAGATGAAAGGGTGGGATCAAGACCAAATATACGTTTGTTAAGCTTTGTTCCATCTGAAATACCATCTACATACATAGATAAATTGAGAAATTGTTTGGAGGAATCTCTAATTGATTGTCCCTTTTGTTGAAGAGAATACCAATGCCTTTCTAATTTCTCGCTATCTAGTGGTGAGATGAAAAGTTCAATCATGGCTCTTTTCAATGCTTCCCAAGTCAAGCATACGTGTCCTATTTTTGCCATGTACCACCACCATGTATGGGTATACCCTTCCAAATGAAGGGCTACATAACAAACTTTTTATTCTTCTACTCGTGGATACAAAGCAAAGTATATCTTGTCAAACCACTCCTCAAGTTCAGTTGTTGGCGATGGATTATCACCCTTGAAATTAGGGATATTAATATTTTTATTATATTCTTTATCATAATGGTGTAGTTGTCCATGTATGATTTTTTTCGCATTGTTGTACATCCATTTATGAGGTGGTCTATGCATATCACATTGCTTCAAGATCCATGAGCATTAATTAGCCATCCCAATGAATTGTTCATTCCAACATAAGCTTAATGCTACCCAAAATAAGTAGGTGGCATAAGCACTTGACCAAAATGCTTATAAGGGTTTCCTTGACTAGAAAAATGTACATTAGAATGTGGTAGTTGCTACCCATAAGAGTTATTGCCAAAGTCCTAAGTAGGGATATGATAAAAAATGCATTGGAAAATTGAAAATTCAGGGACATTATAGATGGTGTTGGAAGTGAACATCTTAGGGATGTAAGAAACTTGTTTACTGCTACAGATGCTCAAGGATTATGTGACAAGGTGGGAATGAGTTCTGGGTTATACAGTATTCTCTATCAACATTTGGATACATGCTTTAAGCAAGTCTTCAAAACTAAGCGAGTAATGCCTCTGCCAAAACCATTTCACATGAAGAAGGCTTGAAAACAACTAAATGAGAAAGTTTTAGAATTAATTGGTGAGCCTATGCATCTGGAACACACACACATATTGAAGTATGGTTCCAAAGAAGTTGCATTTGTATTGAATGCATCCAACAACTTTGTATTGGATATATGTAGGGTTTAGATTGCTATGGTCAAGTTCTACAATGTGTCTATGGAAGAATGTAGAGGCAAGCTTAAGTTTGTCCTCAAACTTGATGAGAGTAAGATTATTAAGGGATAAAAACTTGAACATGTGAGTATAATACTTATGAAGAGAGCATTGGATCCCAACGTTGATGAAAACAATCCTTTATGCTTCAGTGCACAATTAGAGAATGAAATATGGTGGCTTGTAGCATTTGAAGTACCAAAGGAGGACCATGAAGTACTTAAATTTTTTTAACCTCACTAATATACCGAGTGTTATTCAATAGAAAAATAATGGAGCAATTTTACATCGAGGGGTTTGAGGACTATCAAGTTGAATAGTGTCACTAAATTGATTGCATATTACACATTCTCTATTTAGTAAATTTATGTCAATAAATTGATTGCTTATTACACATTCTCTATTTAGTAAATTTATGTCAATAAATTAATGACTCACTTTTCTTTAAGTGTTGATGATGATCTAGCATGGCCATGAGACCATTTAGAGATTAGTATTCCTCATGCATCTCTTAATGGGGTGATCAAAGCACTATGAGATAGGGATATCTAATATAGACAGTACAAGTTATGAGGGGGAAAGGAAGTGCCTGCCAAGTGTAAGAGTGTACACAAGAACCAAGGAGTTACACATAAATGAAGATGGTTTAAGTTCTAAGAAGAGGAAGTGCATTACCATTGTAATTATGTGTGCATCCCAAGATGCATGGGAACGTTTACTTGTGTGTAATGAGCATTGCATTCATATGGGATCATCCTCTCCCTTACAAGTCAAGGTTTGAGGTCTTTTCTCTCTTAATGAATTAAAGAGAGAAGTAATTCTTTCACTAAGAAAGACGAGAGAGTAATTTTCTCACTAAGAAAGACAAGAGAGACGAGATCCTTTGGAAGTAAGAAGAGAAGGTCTAAGATGACACAAGCTTTTGTGTGGAAGTCAATCTTAAGGTTGAGGCCCAAGGCATTCTAATGAACTCTCCTTATCTATGGCTCAAGGTGGTTGCATGGACCACAAGTTAAGAATAGAGTTTAAAAAAGTTGCTTTTCTTAAAATAAACATGGTGAATCCATTTTTAAAATATCTCGTGATAGAAATCCGATCTCTGAAAATGGCCCTTCTAGGTTATTAGAAACGACGAGATCTACAACTTTTGTGTTGGATGTTTTTCCATCTGAGCAACACATAGAGAGATATTCCACAATTGGTGCTACAGAGTAGAACCTGGAATAGCCACATCTTGCATGAAGATCAACCTTTCCAATCTTGGCACTCAAGTCTCTCTCCATCAAATCAACATTTTGTTATGTGAAGAAATAGCCCTTTCATGATTTTCACTAAACGTGTGCTTCGATGTATGGAGACTAGCACCAATTCCTCGTCCTACTAGCCCCTTAACCTAAAATATCGCAGTTCTAAATGAAATGCACAATCAAATATTTCAAAGATTCACACCCTCTCAGTCCTCTCAATCTCTTAACATCACCCTTTCCCTCTAACGTGTAGGTTATGCTGTGTTGCATAGGTGTAGGGTTTTATTTTGTATGTATTTTTTGCATTAAATGGAAAAAACCATAAACTATGACACATAAACAAAGCCAAAACTTCATGCCTCAGCTTTGTTATATAGCCACAACCACGAATCATAATTTTCTAGATTTTTATAATACGAAAATCCTATTTTTCTCATTTTTTACTATTTTTCTCTATTTATTTGTACATAAAAATAGATTATTTTTTATTTATGATTAATGATTGATTATGACAGCTGAAAGATGTTTTGTCTTAGAATTTTATCCCACGCGCATCTCTTTTCCCCACCCGAAACCAATAAAACCTTCATTTTTACACTAAATGCACTTTTTGAGCTCTAATTTAATTATTATGAATAATTATTATTATGGATCTCCATTTCTTTTATGCACAACCCTCAATCATAATGCAAAAAATCTCCAAAAAAAAATTTTGTTCCATATGAATTCCATTTCAACCATCAAACATAAAAAAGAAACAAATTTCCTTTGTAAAAATGACACATACCGCTTACTTGCATGTTGCGGGTTTTTTAATAATTGTTATAGACTACCAATGAAACATCCGGCAATATTTCTTCAATGCTGAACACCTTCAATCTCCTCTTGATCTTGGAGCAATCCGATTGTCGTCGGCGACAAGCATCCTTCACCCCCCCCTTCTTCTTGATTTCTCCCACATGAACCACCACTTGAAAGAGAGAGAGGGAGGAGAGAGAAAGACTAGTTTCTGATCTACCAAACCAAGCAACCATTTCTGAAGCTGAGAGTGGTGATGAGGAGCAAAAACATCAAGCATTAGGCTAGTAAGATTGGTTGGTATGGGTATATTGAGGTTGGAGATGGCCTATAGCCTCCCCTCCTCTCCATTTCACGTCGTTTGCTGCTGCCATATCCTCCTTTTTTTGCCTTCAACAAAAAAATGCCCCCCCCCCCCCCCCCCACAGGTCATGTGAAAGTTTGGGGGGTGGGGACCTCAAAGGTCACACTCCCCAACTATTAAGGCCCATTTCCACTGCTTCCTTTTTGGCCCTCCGCTTCAAGCACCGCCATTCGATTGTTCGGGCTCCATTTAATGCTCTGGAAATTTCTACCTGATCGACTCAAAGTCCTCCACTTTCAGGAATCTCCCAAAGTCTCATATGATAGTCAAAAAATTTATGAAAATTCCCCAACCGTCGCTCGGTGGGTCTTTAAAGCACTTTTGGGCCTTGCCGCTTAAAATCGTACTGATTGCAGCTGCTGCCTTCGACGAAGTCTATTTTTCCCTTGAAATTCAGATTTTTTGGCTATTTTTAAGCACTTCTAGGAGTCATAAATCAGCTATCATTGGCAACCATGGGATAGGGTGACCCAGCTCGTCAAATCCCACGAATAGATCTGCACATAAACATAACCACAAAGAAAATCAAGCTGATACAAAATAGATACACAACAAAACACATCACATATCTCACCATACCCTCTATCAAAACCAAGTCACTAACCGACTGCTCCAACATGGCCAAGCTAAAAAGAACTATAAAAAAGGTCATCCTAAGTAGTGGTCTGAACTACCTACCTAACTAAGGTCAACTCAACGAGGAGCTCCTACTAGGCGAGGACTCCTATAGCCTGATCAATAAATGGTGTCTTTTAGCACATTTTTCTTGTAGCCTCATATTTTCCATACTCGAGCGTGTAAAAAGGAGGGAGCTGAGCGTAGTGGCCCAAGGAGAACAAGGCATCGGCCTTAGGTCATGTGTCAGTACCAAAGAATCTACTAAGCCCTCGCAAGGTGACACTTAATCCTTTTCTAATGCTCTCTTTTATTTTCGCTCCAACCTTCTTTTATTTGCTTTGCTTTTCAGCTAGTTGCCACCCCTAGAAAGACAAGGCATCAGCCCCGGGTCTTATCTTGTCCCTAGAAACCTACCATGTCTTTGCAAGGCGATAACCAACTGCTCAAAGATTTTTCTTTCTTCTCTATTTTTATGGGGGTTAGAACCCCTTTTTACACACCTCTGTATATCCATAGATTTTATTTCAGATATTTAGGGTTTTTTTCTTTTGGTTATTTTTAATAGGCTTCTCTAACTGCCCCACACTAGCAGGACCTCCTAGAATAGCCGCCTAGCAGGTCAGTAGAACAGGGTCACTAGAACTCCTGTCTAAAATAGGTCTTTCAGTGCCTGACAATGCATGTACATGAGGCAATGACTACTCAGACTTCCCATAGACATATCGAGCCTAAACCTAGGATTTCATGCCTTGATTGCTAGTCCCCAACAAACAAAAAGAAAGCACCCTTACATACACATGTATCATTATTTGCTTAAGGGAAAAAGACTTGAAAAGGGGATAAAACCACCTAGAATGGCCATAAGAAGCTCCTGTGTAGCAAAGGCTCCCTCTAATGACTTCGTCAACCTGTATGATGGAATCACTAAAATAGCATACCATTAAATGCACCTGCACCAAACAGACATAGGGCCCTCTTGGCCTAAAGAAATCAATCATGTCACTACAAGCTAACTGGCCCTCTTGGCCTAAAGAAATCAATCATGTCACTACAAAGCTGATTGGCCCTCTTGGCCTAAAGAAATAAAACATACCAGCTCATATAGATCCCTCCTTGGAAAAAGGCAGATAAAAAATAGGGCTTTCAGTCCTAGGCTAAATACATCAAGTTGTGACCCATCCCTCCTGCATATATAGTAAGAGGTGTACGTATAACATGTCATATGACCAACCTATGGGTCCAAGATAGTAGTGGTAGATGGGTCTCGGCTACTCTTCGCATTACTCATATCAACCATCACCTGCCATATAATGTGTGGTCTGATAAAATGCCCCACAAGCGAATAGGTCTTGTCTCATTATCAATAGCAACATCCGGACTAGAACCACAGTTGAAGAAAAGATCCTCCTCATAAGAAAAATCGACTAATGAATCCGCAAACTGATGCAAAGGATAGGATTCCAGACTATATATGTCCCATTTAGTTGATTTACGATTAGCTGGGAATCTCCTTTTACTAGCACCTGCCGAATACCACCTTTTTTATCAATATTTAGTCCCATAATCAAGGCTTTATACTTTGCCATTTTGTTAGTGAATCCTACCCCGAGATGAACAGCTAATTTCATTGTAACTCTACGTCGGGGATCTCAGATAACTACTCCAACACTCCCTTTTTTATTAGGGCCCCGGGGACGCTCCGTCAAAGTATAACATGAACGTCCACAATGGGTTTACGCAGTCAGCCACACCATCAAGAACTCCCCTATTCGTAATTATGATAATCAAAATTCAACATATTTAGAGGATGGACTGATGGCTCCATCCCACCTTCATTAAACTCAACAGGGATTCTTGTCAAGATTTGTAAACAATGATGGCAGAAAACTTTCCCACACAAAGGTATTGTCTTCTTGCTCAATCACTTTGTACCCTTTGCTCCACCAGATGAGCTTCCCCCTATGATAGCTTTGCTCTAGATATGGGTGCTCCAAATAAGGGATTAATCTCCCCATCAACCAATTTAAGCTCTCTTGCATGTCTCAAATCAAATCCAACATGGACCTGCAATGCATTTAGTGCGTTAGCATACTCAAAAATAATAAGTTTTAATCTTATTAAGATTATCCTTATTTTTAAATTCCACCCCATGTAGATCAACTAGTAAAGTAGTGGACTTATTTTTACCTATCCTAACTACCTTGTAAGGGCCATCCCATCTAGGTTCCAACTTCCTTGGAAATAGCTCCCTACGTGCATCGTAGTATAGAACTAACTATCCTTTCTTAAAGATATATTTCTTCACTTTTAGATCATGGAACCAATTCATCTTACACTTAGCCACTTCTTGGTGCAACAAACTCTACAATTTAAGCTCATCCAAGTGGGTTATAGTAGTAAACTTCTCGAATAGGGCATCTTCATCACCCAAAGAATGATTGATTGTGAATCTTATGGTTGGCAACTCAATTTCCGAGGGCAAGACACACTCCTCTCCATAAACTTATTTGAATGGGGTGTGGCTAGTGGCTTGTTTAAATGTTGTATTATATGCCCAAACTGCCACATATAATTTTGTATCCCATTCCCATTTCTTTTCGAAGACTATCTTGGATAGGATATCCACAAGCTGCTTATTGGTACTTTCAACTCGTCCATTGGCTTGCGGATTATAGGGGGCAGTCTTGTTATGCTTAATTTTCCAAGTTTCAGTCACACTTTTAATCACCTTATTCAAAAAGTGAGTTCCACGGTCCGATACTATTTCCTTTGGCAGACCGAAACGGCAGATAATCTGCTCAAGTAGAAAACTGGTAGTCTCTTTTGCATTATCCTGCCTCATTGCTCGTCCTTCTGACCACTTTGTAAATTAATCAGTGGCTACTATAATGTATCTCTTTTGAGTAGTAGACGACAAGGTAATAGGACCCACAAAGTCGATGCCCCACTTCTCAAATGGAAGGATAGCCATAATAGGTGTAAGTGGTTGCTTCATATTCTCTCGATTGTCATGTCTTTGATATGTATCACATCTCTTAACATACTCAAATTAATCTTGGAAGATGGATGGCCATCAATATCTAGCTCTTAAAGCCTTCTGTGCCATCAACCGCCCAGCAAAGTGCCCTCCACAAGCAGAGTCATGGCACTCCTCCAAGATAAATGGAACCTCGTTAGGCATCACACATAGGCGATAAATATCATCAACACCCTGGCGATATAATGTTCCTGCGATCAAGGAACATTTCAATGCCTCCTATTTAATTTTCCGCTTCTCGAATTTGGACAAAGTAGCTCCAGTCTCTCCCGTAGATAAATAGTGCATTATAGCAGCATACTAGGAGGGAACGGACGCCTTATCAATCCTAAACAAAGTTTCCATGTCACTTCCTTCAATCAATACCTCTTTTGGCTCTCCGAAATCCACAAGACACTCAATAATGCCCTGTAGCTTTGGTGGCTTGCTCTTGATCTCATAATCAAACTCCTGCAAAGTGATTAACCACTTTGCTAAATGATCAAGCGGTTGTACCTTGTTCAGCAACAATCGAAGCCCTTCCGCCTTTGTATAAAAAACCACCTTCTCATAAAGAATGTAATGCCTGAACTTTTTGGTCGCAAATACCATTGCAAGGCACAACTTCTCCATATAGGTATAGTTAATTTCTGATATGCCCAACTTTTGACTAGCAAAGGCTATCGAATGGTACCACTTTTCCTCCCAAATTTGGGATAAGCAGCAGTTGATACTATACATGGTGGATGCTAAAAATATATAGAACATTTCGCCCCTTTTAGGTGCTTTGGCAAGCTCCTGCTTCACATCATCAAAAGATACTTTGCAAGAATCACTCCATATAAACGGATAGTTGAAAGACAATAGGTTTCGTCAGGGCAACTTTCTTTCTACCAGCGCATTTATAAACCTCCGGTAATACCCTACCGATGAGACAGAAAGCTATGCACTTCCTTTGGAGTGCATGGCGGAATCATGACAATTATGACCTTGATCTTTTCAGGGTCAGTCGCAATCCCCAATGAACTAACCACATGACCTAACCATAGCCCATAGGGCACTTCAAAGATGCACTTTCGTGGGTTGAGAGCTATGCAAAATTGTCTGCAATGCTCAAAACACTTCAGCAAAATAATCTGTTGCCTTTCTCTTATGGTGGCTGCCCCCAGGTCATCAATGAATACTTTTAACTCCTCTAGGGAGATGTTACCAAAGGTCTTGTCAGCTGTTCTTTGCCACAAACCAGGTGCATTACACAAACCAAATGCCATCACATGGTACGCAAAGGTACCAAAGACAATAATAAATGCCATTTTCAACTTGTCTTGCTCAGCAATTGCCATTTGGTTATACCCCGCGAAGCAATCCATGAACGAATATATTTTCCTCTCTACTCTTTTCTTGTTTTGTACAATCCAGGGATATATAGATCCTCAACCAACAGTCCCAAGAAAAGCATACAACTCACCTAAAGCAAAGGCTCCTTTCCACTCCACGTATAAGTCATATCCTAAGAAGACAATTACTATGCCATCCAGGACTGATACCATATCATGTGTCATGCATAGTGCATATGATCCTAGTGCACAAGCAATATTAATCAAATCGGCATTTTGTGATGTGAAAAGAGAGCCCTTTCATGATTTTCACTAAACACGTACTTCGATGTATGGAGACTAGCACCAATTCCTCGTGCCACTAGCCCCTTAACCTGAAATATTGCAATTCTAAATGAAATGCACAATCAAATATTTCAAAGATTCACACCCTGTCAGCCCTCTCGATCTCTTAACATCACCCTTTCCCTCTAACGTTTAGGTTATGCTGCGTTGCATAGGTGTAGGGTTTTATTTTGTATGTATTTTTAGCATAAAATGGAAAAAACCATGAACTATGACACATAAACAAAGCCAAACTAAAGACAAACTTCATGCCTTAGCTTTTTTTATACAACCACAACCACGAATCATAATTTTTTAGATTTTTATAACACAAAATTCCTTTTTTCCCATTTTTAGCTATTTTTCTCTATTTATTTGTACATAAAAATAGATTATTCTCTATTTTATGATTACTGACTAATTATGAAAGTTGAAAGATGTTTTGTCTCAGGATTTTATCCCATGCGCATCTCTTTTTCCCACCCGAAACCAATAAAACCTTCATTTTTACACTAAAATGTACTTTCCGGGCTCTAATTTAATTATTATGACTAATTATTATTATGGATCTCCATTTCTTTTATGCACAGCCCTCAATCATAATACAGAAAAGCTCCAAATAAATTTTTGTTCCATATGAATTCCATTTCAACCATCAAACATAAAAAAGAAGCAAATTTCATTTGTAAAAATGACGCATACCGCTTACTTGCATGTTGCGGGTTTTTTAATAACTGATACTGACTGCCAATGGACCGTCCGACGATCATTCTTCAATGCTTAACACCTTCCCTCAACTTCCTCTTGATCTGTCGAACAAGCATCCTTCAACCCCCCTTCTTCTTGATTTCTTCCACATGAACCATCGCTTGGAAGAGAGAGAGGGAGGAGAGAGAAAGACTAGTTTCTGATCTATCAAATGGGGTAGCCATTTTTGAAGCCCAGAGTGGCGATAAGGAGCGAAAGCATCAAGCATCAGGCTTGTAAGATTGGTTGGTATGGGTATATTGAGGTGGGAGATGGCCTATAGCGTCCCCTCCTCTCCATTTCACGTCATTTGTTGCCACCATATCCTCCTTTTCTTTGCCTTCAACAAAAAAACGTTCCCCCCCCCCCCCCCTGTCACATGAAATTTTGGGGGGTGGAGGTCCCAAAGCTCACACCCCCTAACTATTAAGGCCCATTTCCATAGCTTCCTTTTTGGCCCTCTGCTTCAGGCACCGCCATTCGATTGTCCAGCCTCCGTTTAATGCTCTGGAAATTTCTACCTGATCAACTTGAAGTCCCACATTGCCAGGCATCTCCCAAAGCCTCATATGACAATTAGAAAAATTATGAAAATTTCCCAACCGTCGCTCGATGGCACTACAAGATATAGGCATTATACCGACGTTAAAAGCGACCAAAATGTAAATAAAGAAATTTACCCCCGTTGTCGCAAAAAGCGTCATTATTGGCGATGCCATATAACAATCGATATTAGCGTCGTTATCAGCGTCACTATTTGCGTCGGTATCAACTGATACCGATACAAATAACGACGTTGATAATGACACTTTGCGACGATAATAACAATGCCAATAACGATGCGTACATGTAAATTTGTGACGCTAATAGTGATGATAACATGGGAAAACAAAATTGTGGCAGGGCAGTAAGCTGCCCTTCCATATATAGCATTATGTGCTTTATTTGGGCCATACAAAATAGTTTCTGTACTGTGGACAATGCTCATATAAATAAAGACAAAGTATACTTAAATCATAACACTGATACTTGAAATAAATACATGATCGCATAATGAAAGTGACTGGTACAATCATGGCAAGATATCACTACTACATAGAAAATGTCTACATAGATCAGAAGACCAAAAAAGAAGGGTGTGTGAGCTCCAAGGATCCAAGGGCGAGCTATACATCATCATCGCCATATCCGAAAGCTCATCCCGCCGCAAAGGAGCATCGAATGGACTCTGCAAAAAAAGAAATAACTACACATCATTCCACCATACAATAATGCAATCTAATTAAACATAATAACTACAGACAAGAAAGATGAGTGACTTACAAGGCCGCCGCATCTATACAATCGGTCGATCAACGCAGTAAGACCGTGCCTCTCTGCATATCGAGTCTCACGGTCGGTCGGATCGCGATTTGTAATGGAGTGCTATAAAGGAAACAAAATACTAACTGTTAGAAACACGATTGTCAGTATAAAGGATATTGTAAAAAAATAAGCAAGAAAAACTTACAAAGTCCTCCAGATATGTCCTATGGCCGCCACTTCCAAGATGATGGACCACCCCGGCCTCTAGTCGTGCCCTCGCCGCCTCACACTGCTGACTCCAACGTCCTGGAGAATGTAGCCTCCTCCCTCAGCCAGCGCCAGTCGTCCGCATCTAGCCACTCGGGATTTGCAGCCCCACTCTTGAGTGCCTTGCATGCGTCCGATCGTTTGTGTGACATATATGCACGCATGCACTCCATCATCCAGCCCATAGAAAACCTATCTGCTGTGGCTAGAACCAGAAACTCCTCATGCAAGGATGCTACTATGTAGTCCTTGCTCCCCTCCAGTATGTTTTTCCAATGATCCAAGATGTTGTGCCGAAAAACTTGTTGGCATAACTCTCTCGTGCGAGTCATCACCCTCCTCCCCTCATCATTCATGATTATGGCTCCTGACCTATCATCCACAAGATAGGCATACCCCTATGGGGTATGCCTAAGATGGGTCCTCTCCCATGTGCGACCACGCTCCTGGGCATATCCAAGAGACCCCTGTATATCTAGTGTACCGATCGGGGTAGTATCTATCTGTGTAGCACCCATAGGGGTGCCACCTGCAGACTGCTAAGCAAAAGCTGGAGTAACTGGAGTAGACATCCCCACAGGTGTGACAAATCTTGGAGGTGATGCAACTCCAGTAGAACGACAAGACGGAGATACTGCGTCCATGCCTCCATAGCAACCACCTAAGCCACACTCTCTAGAACCGTCATGAGAGCGAGGAGTAGTACCTGTATCCCAAGCCGACTACGGGCTCACTGCATCCGTATCTCTGCAGCATCCCCCTGACCCTGAAGCACTCCCTCCCTCTAGCCCAAGTCTAGAGCATCGACCTCGTCTGCTCGAAGCTGAAGCATCTAATCGCGCCGAAGTAGATCTAATAGAGCGCTTGACGATGTCCAAGACAACTCCTGGTCCACCATGTCTCTGAATCTCGCCCATCTGATCTGGAGACATGCGCGTGAAGATATCCTGCAACTCCTCATCGCTCATTCCTCGACTCATCCTGATGGTCTAAGTATCCATAAAGGTCACCTGCACAGACAAAAAATGATGTTAGCATAATCAATTTAAATCATACAAAGCACGGTAATATAAAAGTTTAAAAAATGATCTTACTTAAAATGCATATCTTATGTACCCTTATAAGCAATTAGTCAACGAATTGAGTAAGTGGATGCTCTAAGTATGAAGTATCCTATGGTCCCATGTCAATCTCCTGACACAACTCGACATAAATTGGAAGGTCGATAGACATGTCACCACAAAAGGATGAGTCCACCTCATTCTAAAAGAATTCTTAGACTCCTGTATTTCCATCATTGTTACCTGACGCTAAGTCCTCTACTTGCTCCAAGTTTTTGGTGGCCTCCACCCCTTGCAATATCGACCCCTCTATTTGCATATTGTCATCATCTATGCTCGGAACATCACTTTGATCATATACTCTCGCACTTCGAGGAGCTGAAGGTATAATATACCACCATCGAGGTTGTTGGGGGTTTGGATAGAAGATTACCTGTTCACAAACACATACAAGAGAGATTTAACTATTGTGACATGTACCATGTCGTAATACAATTAACAAACAAATGAGTTCATGCACCTGTTCACAATGGGCCGGCAACACAAAGGTGTCGCACAAATCCGTCTATTTTTTTTCGGAATCTATTTTGAGAAATCCAGATGGACCTTGTCAAACTGTTACTCCAAATTCTTCAAGTACCACTTTGAACCACTGCACATCGAATAGTATCATGGAGAATCTACGGTAATCCACCATAACAATAAACTACTCCATCTCATCTATAACCGTGTTTGGATCTGTTGCTCGTCGTTGGCTCTCTTGCTCAAACCTTGCCATGATACCACAGTCTGTTGTGGAGCGCATTTTGTCAATATGCTCCACGTGAAAATGTCGTCCGCACGACCATACTGCACTATATATTTTGTACTGTACATTGAAATACTCAATTAGTTGTTGCATATAAAATATAGATATGACAAATCCTAAACACATCATCATCCTTGGACTACATCCCCTCGAGAATTCCCACTCCATGGTTGAGACCTCCACCCCTTCGCGAGACGCTGCGATCAAAGCTTCATGCAACTATCGTGTTGACATAAACAACGGCATCTCCTTGATATACCATCTTCTTCATGGTTCATGACCTTCGAGAGTCTAACTGTGGCCCGCAGAAGGGATATGCATGATAACCTGAGGTAACTAGACCTGTCCCAACACCTCTATCCTGTGAATAAAAACTTGAACGACCTATGATAGATATTACCAATGAGAATGGAAGCCTATTTACCTGAGCACTCTCTCCAAATCCTGGAAATTCATGCATCGTCCACCTGAGAATGGCTCGAATATTGGCGGACCGTCGACCATCGCGCTTGCGCATATCTTGCATGCTGACCCCCTCCTCCCACAAAATCTTAAGCTCATCGACTAATGGATGAAGATACACGTCCATATTTTTGACTTTGTAGCAGCCGAGGATGAGTAAGCTAAGGATGAGATGTCCTTTCTTCGTAGAAAGCCATGGAGGGATATTGTAGTTGACAAGGACTATAGGCCACACACTGTAAGAAGTTGAGCGCAAACCGAATGGATTCACGCCATCCATTGCAAGACCGAGCCGAAGATTCCTTGGCTCTCGGGCAAAGCCTGGGAAGGTAGAGTCAATGTGGCTCCATGCACGTGAATCCGTTGATATTCGTTGAACTCCATTTGTAGACCACGCATGCCACGATGTCAAGCTCGCCATGCTGGACGTACGAAACATGTGGTTTATGCAGGGGATAAGCGAAAAGTGTCTAAGAACTTTTTGAGGGATGGATTGTCTTTGAAAGTCCTGTCGATACCTGTGAGAACCACACTTGTCTCCATAGTCTCGTATTCTCCTCGAAACAGTATGCAATTGTTGATACATGCATGGATGTTGTTGTAGTCCATACCAAGCTTTCGTAAAATATGTCATGCATCATCACAAGACTCAGGCATGGTATTTGCAGGTGGTAATATATGATACTTCAGTAACCTTAAAAAAATCATAAAACACCTTGAAAAAGCACAAATGTTTTTAATGATAGTGCCGAAAAGAAATCAATAAAGCATATGTACAAGGTACCTGAACAACTCGATCACACTCGTATCGCTCCACCATATTTTGCTTGCACACTTAGGAGTGCAAGCAGTGTCTTCAGGTGAGATACTCGGCACCCATCATATAATGGTATGGATGCTTCCTCTCTAAGCGGATCAGAAGTCTCGACATCCATGGGAATCAATGCATCAATCATTGCCTCTATCTCAGGCTCCAAGATTGTAGGTAAGTCTAGAAGGCTGTCTGTCTCCTCTGGTATTGACAATATAGATTGGGTAGTATCTTCCAAGTGGTGGATTGGCTCAGGCACTCCATCCATCGCATGCCTACGAACTCTTCTAATTGGTCACAAAGGGTGCACTCCTCCTTGGGACGAGATGTCACCTCCCTGGATGGAAAATTTGCCAGCCACACCCAATCTTTTTGTATATGGTATTCAAACAGTATGCGAGTACAATGCATGATTGATATTAACTTTTCTTACCATTTGCTGAAAATCCAAGATCGCCTGATCAATTATCTCAGATTGAAACTCACCGAAGCATCGTACGTGTTCTATAGACAATCAACGTTTTTGTCTAATTGCCAGCTTGCATTGAGAGCAAGGACATGGGACATGCTGATTAAGATACACCTCGCGATCTTGAACATCAAGACCTTCATCATTTTCCATTTTGTCTTCGTTACGACAAACAATTTGTTTTTGTTATCGTTCTTTTTTTCTTTCTTAAATTGTTTGAGAAGGGATTTCTTCTCTTGTAACTCAGTAAAAATTAATATATGTAAAGTCTCCACCTACCCACCCACAAATTAACGTATATCAGAGTGTTTCCCATCTCGTGGTGTTGCACCGAACTTCACCGGACCTCGCCACCACTCTCTCTTTGTTTTTTATCCATTCATTATCTCCTCTCCTTCCATCTCTCTCTTTTTTTCTCTTTCTTTATTATGTTGTATATTTATTCCCTCTCTCTCGTTCCTTCTTCTTTTTTCTCTTCCTCTCCCTCTCATTTTCTTTAACAAAACATATCTCTACTACTACTACTACTGCTATTGCTACTGCTACTACTACTACTACTACTACTACTACTACTACTACTACTACTACTACTACTACTATAATAAGAAAAGAAAAAAAAACTACTATTACTACCACTACTACTACTACAACAACAACAAATAAGAAAACTAGACAACAATAAACAAGAAAACAAAAAAAACCATCTCCTCTCCCTCTCTCATTTCCTTTTCTCTCTTCCTCTCCCTCCCTCTCCCTCTCCCTCTCTTTCTCTCTTTCCCTATTATGTTTAATGTTTTTTCTCTTATCTCCTCTTCCTCTCTCATTTCCTTTTCTCTCTTCCTCTCCCTCTCTCATTTCCTCTCCCTCCCTCACCCTCTCTCAATTCCTTTTCTCTCTTCCTCTCCCTCTCTCATTTCCTCTCCCTCTCTTTCTCGCTTTCCCTATTATGTTTAATGTTTTTTCTCTTATCTCCTCTCCCTCTCTCATTTCCTTTTCTCTCTTCCTCTCCCTCCCTCTCCCGCTCTCTTTCTCTCTTTTCCTATTATGTTTAATGTTTTTTCTCTCTCCTCTCCCTCTCTCTTTCCCTATTATGTTTAATGTTTCCCTCTCTTTCCTCTCCCTCCCTCTCCTTCTTCCTCTCCCTCTCTCATTTCCTCTCCCCCTCTCACCCTCACCCTCTCTTTCTCTCTTTCCCTATTATGTTTAATGTTTTTTCTCTCTCCTCTCCCTCTCTCATTTCCTTTTCTCTCTTCCTCTCCCTCTCTCATTTCCTCTCCCTCCCTCACCCTCTCTCATTTCCTTTTTTCCTTCCTCTCCCTCTCTCATTTCCTCTCCCTCCCTTACCCTCTCCCTCTCTTTCTCTCTTTCCCTATTATGTTTAATGTTTTTTCCTTCCTCTCCCTCTCTCATTTCCTCCCTCCCTCTCCCTCTCCCTCTCCCTCTCTTTCTCTCTTTCCCTATTATGTTTAATGTTTTTTCTCTCTTCCTCTCCCTCTCTCTTTCCCTATTATGTTTAATGTTTCTCTCGCTCCCTCTCCCTCTTCCTCTCCCTCTCTGTCTCTCTTTCTCTATTATGTTTAATGTTTTTTCTCTTTTCCTCTCCCTCTCTCATTTCCTCCCCCTCCCTCTCCCTATTATGTTTAATGTTTTTTCTCTCTTCCTCTTCCTCTCTCATTTCCTTTTCTCTCTTCCTCTCCCTGTTTCATTTCCTCTCCCTCTCCCTCTCTTTCTCTCTTTCCCTATTATGTTTAATGTTTCCCTCTCTTTCCTCTCCCTCCCTCTCTTATTTTCTCTCCCTCCCTCTCCCTC
The DNA here is from genome assembly GCF_053477565.2 of Lygodium microphyllum. Taxonomy (NCBI): domain Eukaryota; kingdom Viridiplantae; phylum Streptophyta; class Polypodiopsida; order Schizaeales; family Lygodiaceae; genus Lygodium; species Lygodium microphyllum. The sequence continues at coordinate 69,456,149 of NC_141145.1, forward strand.
TCCCTCTCTTTCTCTCTTTCCCTATTATGTTTAATGTTTTCCTCTCTTCCTCTCCCTCCCTCTCCCTTTTCCTCTCCCTCTCTCATTTCCTCTCCCTCCCTCTCCCTCTCCCTCTCTTTCTCTCTCATTTTCTCTCCCTCTCTCAATACACATGAATTTTAACAAAAACAAGTAAAAGAGAAACAAAAAACACAAAAGCAAAGCAAGAAGGAACAATGCACTCACCGTAAATGCTCGAAGAAGGGTTTGGCGGCTCCTCTTCGCGACGGTGGCTCCTCTTTGCCCTCTGTACACCTCCTCCTCTTCTTCGTGAACGGCGGCGGGGCGGCGGCGATGAGAAGCTTTCTTTCTCCTTCTTTTTCTCTTTCTCTCCCTCTCCCTCTCAAATGCAAGATATTCGCTCTCCCTTTCGCTCTCTCTTTCGTGTATGCATGCAAAATAATGCGCTCGGGTTTCGGCCCGTGTTTTTTTCGTCTGAGTACCGTCGCTATTTGCATTTGCGATGCAAATAGCGACGCCGCTATTTTTGCGTTGGAAACCGCCGTCACTATACATTCATATCCTTGTAGTGTGGATCTTTAAAGCACTTTTGGGCCTTGCCGCTTAAAATCATACTGATTGCAACTGTCGCCTTAGACGAAGTCTATTTTTCCCTTGAAATTTGGAATTTTTTGCTAGTTTTAAGCACTTCTAGGAGTCAAAAATCAGTTGTCAATGACTTCGACATTTTACTTAAGCAAAGTCAGCATTGTGAATGTACTCAAATATTTTTTACATGATTTTCCTCCATTAACGACTTTGTTGCAATGATAAGGCAGTACTGCTGTCGAACTACTCCATGTCACTATACATCTTAATATTTAAAATAAGATCGAGAACTATATGAAAAGTGTAGTAAGTAGATCAAATTTTGAACCATATTCAACACATAAGATGCCCTCTCTCCCTACTGTTTAGGGTTTTTCTCGCAAATGGGTAGGTTAAGAGGTGTTTCCATGTATACTTCTTCATCATGTAAGTAATAAATACACACTAAAATAAATTTTAAATGGGGATAAACTGAGGCAAATCCTCATGCTATACCTCCATTATACTTGCACAAATATAATCCTGATTTTTCAGAAATTTTTACACATAAAAACTTTTTTTTTCCTTTTTTCTTTGTCTTAAAACTACTTTTCTATATTTTTGGCCTATTTTCTTTATGTAAATTGTTTTATTTTTTTATTTTCCAAATTCAAGAAATTAATTTAAACTATATCCATCATCACATTTAATAGCATCCCATATGAACATGATTTGGCTATCCGAAACTAAGAAAAAAGTCATTTTTCCTCTTAAAACATGCATTTTGGGATTTTAAAATTTAGTAACTCATAAGCACAGAGACTAGTTATGCATTTTATAGTTTACAACTCTCAAATACATTGCAACCAAGCTTCAAACAAATTTTCATCACATATGAACATGATTTGAGCCATGAAATGTCAAAAATATTCCAAATTTCAATTAAAAAATAGACTTATCGGTCTCAAGAATTGATTTTACGGACAACAACTGGACCTGGCATTGTTCTCCAAATAGTGCTAGTTATCACTACTCAATGTCAGTGTGGTCTCCCATCAATCCATTTTGAGCCAAACAACCGATCTCCATCCCGATCTTCTCACAAGAATTCCCACATAAATTGCCCACAAGAGGAGAGGGAGGGAGGAGAGAAAAATTTTGATTTTGGATCTGCCTGATCAATCCATCATTTGCAAAGGTGGAGGTAGCAATTGGAAGCGAAAAAATGGAGGAAGAGGCTAATGTAGTCAGTTGATATGCGTTTTCTTTAGCTCTCTAGTCCCCCCTCTCATTTTTTATCGTCACCGTGCAAGGACATCAATTTTTTATTTTATCCCATCCAAAAATGTGTCCCCCTCCTCTAAAGTCTCTTTACATTCCTCTTTTTGACCCCCTTTGCTCGGGCACCCGCAACTCCAATTTCCAACACCTAAATCGAAGTCTGAAAATTTTTCCATGATCGTCTCAAAGTCTTGCACTGCCTAGACTTGTTCCACTGCATTTCGGCACCTAGAAAATTTCCTAAAATTTTGAGAATGCGACGAAATCCATCTTTAGAATCGCTTTTAACTCCCATCTTCTTCAACGACTACTTAAAATCATCAAATCTGCATGCTACTTCCAACAAGCTTCTATTTATGCCTCAAATTAACAAAATTTGGCACATTTTTGGCTCTTTTTTGGGCTTAAAATCCTACTCTTATCTCTCTACAAGAAAATTATGTATAATCAAAAAATCCATTATAACCATCACTCAAAAATCTTTTTATGTTGTAGAAATGGAGGTGCTATTTTTTATGGAATGTTTGGAATATAAGCTTCCATCCAACTAAAGATCAAGATGTTTCTTTCTTAGAAACCTCAATATATACTTCATGAATAATGAAATGGTTCACATTTTATTTTTTTGTAATTGGTTCATACTCATTTTCTAGATCAATATGTTTATCAATAATATGAAGATCGTTTGATGATTGATCCACAAAAAGAATGTGATTTGACGACTAGCTGAGAAAACTAAGTAGATCTTCTAAAAAAGAAGAACAAGGAAGACACTAACAAGGGAGGGGATGAAAGAAAGAAAGAAGGCAATAAGGATAGAGGGAGATAATCAAAGTAAAGAAAAATTCAATTTGAATATTCATTATTACATCTACGATGAAAAAATAGGATCTTTATTGGGCCAATAATTGTCACATTTAGTTACTCGAGGGTAGGTTGTACAACTCTTGAACTGGATTGGTGCAAAGACCAAGGAGCTTTCAAATGCAAAGGATAGCTTAGTTAGAGCTAATTTCAGGACATGGAGGCCAAGAGAGACACAATGGATAAGATAACATGTCGTCACCAAGAAATAAGCTATTTTGAAGGTACTTTGGTTAAACACGAGGTCACAAGAGTTAGTCAAGGTTAGAACTTCAATTATTTTTCTAAAATAGGATTTCTCTCTCATCTCCCTTCTTCAAGCTCTTTCTAAGCTTACTAATTACGAATATGTGAACTTCATAGCCTAGCATCTCTTGAGTCTAGCCTTGTAGGAAAAGATTCACCTCACCACACAAAGATCAACCTAAAAGATTGGTCATAAAAGACTTTTAAAGTTTCCTAACAAAGTTCTAGTATCAATTGTGAGGATAGTTGTATATGCTAGAAAAGCGAAACCAAAGCAGACAAATGTCACACTTGATTCATAGAGAGTGAAAAATAAGGGGAAGATGGGTGCATCAACCCCTCTACTTGTAGGGTAAAGTGTCACTCCGATGTCAAGGGCTATTAATTCAAAGGTCTTAACCATGCGGGTTTAAGAGAGAAGAATGCAGAGTGTACGATTTGTAAAGAATAAAAAAAGAGAAGATTGAATCAATTTTAGAATCCAAAACTCTAATTGAAGCTATTACAAATCCCTTTGATTCATATAATGTACAAGCACAATATCCTATGTTGCGATGATTGCCCAAAAGCTCTGAGATAAGAACTCAGAGATAACCCTATTGTAGGACAAGTCTCTACTCTGCATAGGCTTTATGCAACCACAAAAGCTTAAAACTCATATCCAAACCAAGAAAACATGTAGCATATAATAACTACCATCAATCAGGCATGATACCAAGTGATATAAGCAAAGAAACCTATGAAATCCCTATATGGGCCTAAATTCAAGAGTTCAGCCTTGTTTTTACTATTATATATAGCAGTAAAAAACCTCCTTTATGCTGCCCAAAATCACCCTAGAGTGGGATCTTCATATACTTCAAGCATCTACCTATTATAAACTGGTATATGCAACAAATGTTGAACCTAGAGATCAAAGATTCATGCTGAAATTTCAAGACAACAAAATTCAACCTGAATATCCTATTTTACCCTATTCTTATAGCTCATGAGAACCAAAAGACCACTTCTTTGTTGCCCCAATCAATACCCTAAAGATCTAGGAGTGTTCATCCCTATTTCTTGCTCCCAAAAACTCCAATTTTCATGAGATTTCAGCTCTCTTTTTCTCGACATTTTTTGTTATCCTTCAAGACAAGTTGCACCAATTTTCCTTATGTTGAATGTTACCCCCCTTCCCCCCTTTTCTCCACTTTTCCCTTTCCCACCAAGTCCCATAAGTTTCCACTTACTCCCATACATAAATTCACTTGTATTCAAACTCTTGTTCATTGACTTACATGACTTTCCCTTCTCCTCTTGAGTCTAACTTTATTACTTGTGACTAAACCACTGAATAAAAACTCTACAGTATCATTAGCTCTCATATAGCCCATCTTCTCATGTCTTGCATATAGGTCCCTGAATGCATGAAGTTATGAGTTCTCACTACCTTCATAATATGGACATAAAATCATGTGACATCTACCCCCTCCAAACCTGCACATCCTCTAGTATATGCCTAACTATTATTATTCTACAAGCTCAAAGCTTTCCCTATCCAGCTCTGTAATGTGCCCGCCTAACGCGGCTGTCCAAGCACAAATGAGTAACATAAAAATTATTTTCCTAGTGAAAAACATCACTTCTCCCTTCCCAATTTATTCCTGTCTTGGTTGTTTTATTCATTGGTTGGCTTTGATACCAATTGTAACGTGCTCGCCTAACGGTTGTCCAAGGACATTTTTAGTGGTTCATCAAGGAACAAATTTAAGCGTCGTTGCCCGGCACTCCCATGGAATGTTCCAGGTTTTGTCACCTAGGGTTCCCCGATTCTGCTTTGCAACAGAATGTTTACTGCTGAAACCCACTAGGATCGACCTGAAATCTGGGTTCCTAGAGGCCAAGGTCTCCTAACAACATTCTAGCGCTAGATCCTAAATATCCTACTTTATGCAGAGGTACCCAAGCCGAAGCCGACCCATGCTGCACTTGGTTCAAAAAGAGGATGGGAAATGAGAGGGATGCACCGCTCGACCTCTCTACCCATAAGGCATAGTCCCATTCCGATCCCCTAAAATGGCATGAATCAGGTTCTAATCTAATATTACCTAAAGTTTGTACGTCTATAGAACCTTGTGAGAAGCCTCCCAGTCCTCTGGGACCACCTACCGTAGGACAGATTTGTTGGAAGAGAGGGAGAGAGACAAAGTGGAGCGGAAGATGAGCCTCAGCTCATTGTTGTTCTTCTTCCATTATTCTTTCATCATACTAATTGAAAGAGACTTACACACATAGGTATGACTAACCAAGACTAACTGTGGTTAAGTCATTGACTACACCGATTTATTGAATGTCACGCACAAGTACAGCTGTATCCATGATCACACACATAAAGATAGATTGATTGAAGAGTAACAGGAGCTTGATATTCTAACACTCCCCCTCAAGCTCAAACCATCTGATAAACTCCAAGTAGCTATCTGAAATATATGAAATTTTCTTTACCAAGAGACTTGGTAAATATGTCTACTACTTGGTCTTCAATCTTCACATGAATCAAGTCAATCTACCATGTAATAACCATTTCTTTGATGAAATGGTAGTAAACCTTAGTATGTTTGGACCTAGCATGGTAGACAGGATTGCTAGCCAACATAACATTGCTGATTCCCAAGTCTTTCAACAGTTTCATCAACCAAACTACTTTGCAAGCTGCTAAGGCAGCTCCTCTGTACTCAGCTTCTGTGTAGACAATGCAACAGCATGCTCTTTCTTACTCTACCACAACTAATCATGGCTACCCAATCCAAATGCATAAACATCGGTTGACCTCCTATCATAGGCACAACCATCCCAATCAACATCAATAAACCCTGTCAAGTCAAGAGATTTTCCATATGCATAAAATAGCCCATAACCTGTAGTACCCTTTACATATCTCTCATGATCCTCCTGACTACATCTAAATGTGGTTTTGTGAGGCTTCTACATGAACTGACTAATCAGCCCCACTGCATAACATAAGTCAGGATGGGTAATAGTCAAGTATATCAAGTTGCCCACCATCTATCAATACATGGTCACATTCTCTATGTCATTCCCAACATCAATCTGTAGCTTGACATTCTAATCAAGAGGTGTCTCCATAGGCTTGCATTCAGCCATACCATACTTCTGTCAGATGTCATGAGCATACTACATTTGTAGCAGCCATATACCTTGAGGCATAGAGACTACCTCAATCCCAAGAAAATTCTTTACTTCACCAAGGTCTTTGACTCTGAATTTGGCCTGTAAACATGATTTAATTTTAGCAATGCCCTCTTCATCATCTCTAGTGATGATAAGATCATCTACATAAACCACTAGAAACACATATTCATGATCTGTCTTCTTCGTGAATAGACTGTGATCTGCATCACCCAATCTAAGTCCATGTTCCTATAAATAATTGTTGATCCAAGCATTCCATGCTCTAGGTGCCTGTTTCAGTCCATATAAAGCCTTTTTTAGCTTACATACATGTGTAGGAAAGTCTGGGTAAACATAGCCTTCAAGCTGCTCCATATATACTTCCTCAACCAAATCACTGTTCAAGAAGACATTCTTGACGTCCATTTTCCATAATTTCCAGCCTTTGCATGCTACCTAAGCAATGACAATTCTAACTGTTACCATTTTAGCTACCAAACTGAAAGTCTTCTCATAGTCAAGGCCATATTGCCGTGCATACCCTTTTGCAACCAGTCTGGCCTTATAGCATTCCACCGAACCATCTAACTTGCACTTAACCTTGTACACCCATTTGCAGCCAATGGGGACTTTGCCTTCAGGTAACTCAACCAATTCCCATGTCTCATTTTTAGCCAGGGCTGCATACTCCTCATCCATGGCAGCACACCAATTATCATATGTACTGCATCATCAAAGTTTGTAGGTTCTTTCTAACCTATCACACTAGCCATATATGCATAATGGCGGTCTGAATATCCAGTGTATGTAACCATGTCAACCAGTTTTCGGACTCTCTCAAATCTCTGTAACTATGGCCCACTCTGAGCTTGCCTCTCATGAGGTGGTACATAATGACTCTGCCTTGCCCCAGGCATCATAACAGATGGAATGCCCAACTCGTTATCCAAACTATCACTGCTGGATGACTCATAACCTGTTGTAAGTGGGCCTCTCACATCCTCAAGCATCTTTTCTTTTCCCTTATCTAATCTCCCCCTCATTAATATATCCGTGTCAGTGGTTGTAGGAGTACGACTTTGCAAGTGTCCTGACCAAGGACTTACTGTAGGTGACCCATCACCTGTAGGACCACTCATAGATGTACTCACTGTAGGTGTATTTTTAGCATTACTAGTGCTAGCTGATCCTTCAGCCACTGCAATAGGATTATCATACCACGATGCCATCTCATCAAAAATAACATCTCTGCTAATCAATGTCTCATGTGTAGACGATACATAACACTTCTAAGCTTTTCGGTCTTGTGCATAACCAAGGATCACACTCTTGACAGCTTTAGGATCCAATTTCTTCCTCTTTTCATCAAGAACATGCACATATGCAATGCTGCCAAATACCTTCAAGTGTGAAATGTCAGGTTTATGACCATACAACCTCTCATATGGAGTTACATCATAAATCCCTGCTGTAGGGGTTTTATTCAGCACATAGACAGCAGTCACTACTGCTTCAGCCCAATAACCATTTGGCAAACTCTTCTCATTCAACATAGCTCTTGCCAATTCCATCAGTACCCTATTTTTTCCTTTTCTGCTACACCATTTTGCTGTAGTGTATAGCTGCAAGTTAACTGTCTTCTGATCCCATGTTTAGCAAGGTACATGTCAAAGTAATTAGAGACATATTCTCCACCTTCATCTAATCTAAGACATGAAATTTTACAACTCAACTCATTTTCAGCATGCTTCTTGAAGTCCTTGAATGCACCAAACACATCATCCTTATGTTTTAGTATGTAAAGCCAAGTATACTTGTTGCTGAAATCATCAATGAACAATACATACTAACGAGAACCACCAAACAAAGCATTATGAGATGGACCCCATACATCTGAATGTACCAACTACAAGGGTCGTGAGCTATTCCGTGCATGTCTCATAAATGGAAACTGTGTATGTTTTCTAAACTGACATGGATCAAATACATGTCTAAAGTCATGATACTTGAACTTAGGCAGTCCAAGCACAATCTCCTTCTACTGCATAAATTTTAGCTTTTGTACATTCACATGGCCAATTCACTTATACCATATCTCAACGTCTCATATAGCAGCATCATCATGTGCAAACATGGATACTTTCAATTCTCGAATTGACACATCAAGAGTAAACATTTTGCCATCTCTTCGGCCTCTAGCAATCAATTTGCAGCCATTACCATATTCTTCAACAAAGCATCCATCTCTATTAAATCTCACTTGGAGATTCTGTTTTGTGCCATCTCTCCAACTGACAAAAGATTCTTGGTTATTGTAGGTACATGTAGTACATCATACATGCTCTTTTTCTTGCCATCAGGCATCAACAACAAAACAATTCCTATGTGTTGAATGTCATGTTGGGTGTCATCCCCAGTACACACATAACCATGTGAACCTACAACCATCTCATCAAACCATTCTCCATGGGGTATCATATGATTTGAAGCCCCTGAATCAATGTACCATCTCTCATCTCTGTTCTGCCTAGATGCATTCTTAGACATGCTGCATGGCAAACAATCTGTTAACCTACTCATCATGAGCACTCCTAGAAGATGCATAGCGCCCATATTGTTTGACCTTTTCCTTCATATCTCCCTGCTTCTTGTAACAATCCTTTGCAATGTGTCCATATCTGCTGCAGTAATGATAGTCCTTATCTATGTTTGACTGATCATTTGACTGCCATGAACCAGATCCACCACCTCTACTACCATGGGGTGATCTCCCCCTGCCTTTAAGGCCACCAAATCCATGATGGCCCTGTGTATTTGTGCCATGCCATGCATTATACTGATGCTATCCATAAGTGTTTCAAGTGCCTCCTCAACCTCAAAAAGAGCCATGGCCTCTACCGCCACTGCCACGCTGACTAGAGTAAACAATAGTGTCTCTGCTTTGAGACGTACTAGAACCTGTATTCAGCCCAAGCTTAACTTCCTCATGTAGCAGCAAAGCAATCAGCTTATCCCAATCAGGGGATTCGGCCTATCATAGAAATAGACGTATCAAATGCTTTATACTCTTTTCCAAGTCTATTCAATGTCACTGCAATCATATCATCCTCAGACACACTGAAGATCCAATGGTGCTAAGCTGATCCACTATGTTCTTTATCTCTGTCTCATCTCTGTAGTGTAGGCATGAATGCTTCCACCATTCCTAGACATGTTATTGAACTGTTGCTTTAGTTGAATCTTTCTTGCATGTGTTACATTTCCATAATTCTTCATGAGTATGTCCCATGCATCCTTTAGGGAACTACATCCAGTAATCTGTATAACAAAAGCATATGATATACATAAGGAAAACCAATGTAACACCTTGCATGCTCTCTCAGTCCATAGCTTATGAGCCCTTTTCTGATCATTTGTCGGATTCCTTTCATGTATTTCAGATTCAGCCTCATCACATGTACATAAGTCCTAATAACCTTTGCCAACCAAAAAATTCTTCCTACGAAACTTCCATAAAGCAAATTTTTTGTTGTCCATCTTTTCTCCCACAATTTGAGTGATATTATTAGTGTTTTGAGCATTTTCCATAGTTGCAGCTTAGGTATTCAGTGATGTATACAACCTATAAGTATCTAGCTCATTTTCCTACAGTTCAGGACCAGTTTCTTGCTACTCAGGAAAGTTTCCTGCAATTCATGATAGTTTTCCTGACAACCTGCTTGCTATAAATTTTATTCCAACAATGAAAAAACACAGTCAACTGAGCATAAACCAAGCTCAAATCAGTTCAAAACATTCTATGGTAGTGGCAAAGCATCCCAGCAACAAACTATATTCATACAAGTATCAATGTTTGTACTGTATGTAAGTAGTAGTACCAAATATAGGCAGCCCACTGCTATAACCAGCAATATTTTCTTTGTTAAAACAAGAGTATTAAGACCTCAAAACAGCCCCAAAATATCTCATTCAGTTGCCACTCTATGCATGAGTTGATACATGTCCAACCGTCAGAATATTTGCATGTATGTAAAGTGAAAATGATAGGTATCATTCCTGCAGACAATAACCAGTCAATACCCTGGTATAACTAGCAACAAATCAGTCCAGACTTTGGACTTTCAGCACTCACAATATCCCAAAAAGCATCTACCACTCAAATGGTGTGATGCAAGCATTTGTCAGTAGCAAATAAGCATCACAGATACTTCAACTCTGTAGGTATATTGTTTCCAAATTCAGGACAGCAACCTGTTCACTATTTCTAGCCTACAAATAAGCTCCAAAACTGAGCATTTAGCACTCCAATATCATGCTCAAATGCATGCTAATAAGGGCATATACATTTTTAGGATGAAAGCCACCAGTGCCTTGGAATCACCTGTTGTTTACTGCAGTAAATAGCCAGTCTGCACAAGGCTGTGCTAAATATCTCAAAATCTGTGAGGAATTTGAAAAAACTTTCTTCTACAAAGTTTTAGATCACATTGAAATGGTTAGGCCAATACGGCTATTTCTCCAAAAACCATTTCTGTGGCAAGATATAACTTCTGCAAAAACAACGGATTGCAAGCACAGTCTTCTTTGATGGTGTTTTCTTCAAATCTAATGTCTTAATGTCAAATGGCCACTATCAAGCCTTCAGGCTTCAGGCGTTCAAGCTCTAATACCATGTTGGAAGACAGGGAGAGAGACAAAGTGGAGCAAAAGATGAGCCTCAGCTCATTGTTGTTCTTCTTCCATTATTCTTCCATCATACAAACTGAAAGAGACTTACACACATAGGTATGACTAACCAAGACTAATTGTGGTTAAGTCACTAACTACACCGACTTATTGAATGTCAAACACATGTACAGTTGTATCCAACTAATGTTGGTCACACACATAAAGATAGATTGATTGAAGAGTAATGAGAGCTTGATATTCTAACAGGATCTGTCAAGGGTTCCGCCCACCCGCTTCCCTCAATGGCATTCTTTAATTATCTAATTAGTTCCTATCACGTTTATGTATAACATTTAAAAACAAATTCCTTAATTAAGGCTTTTAGGAAATAGGGTTCATTTTGTAACTTATAGCACTAACTCAAAAACAGTTCAGATAAGTTCTTTGGAAGTGAACTTTATATTATCCTTTTAACTGAAATACAAGTCTTGTCCAAGAAGGACGAATTCCATAATCCATGAGGTTACGTCTTATTTCCTCTAAGATTCCACCCTTGTACTAGTAACAAGGCCTCGAGAATCTATCTCAAGTCACATAGATCGTTTGAGTAGGACCCGGAGGCAGGGAATTTATAGCCAGAGCCCCCCGGCATCCAAGCATCCTCCTGCATTCAAACTAACCCACGGAGAGACCTCTCATGGCGGGTTCAGTCCACATTCCCATCACGATTATTTGGAACCCCCTTGGCTAGGGTTGGCGTGGCCAACCGGGGGTAGCTTGGCATGCCCTCCTTGAATTCAACCTAATTCATTATTCAAATTTCTGTTGTGAGCTTGGGTCATACATTCCTTTCACTGACATTGAATCTAGATTTACAAGCACAAACAACAATGAAGGCGAGTGCTCGGGACATCTGCTAAGGTGGAGCCCTCATCCTTGATGCTAGCATCGCCCTTTTTTATCTTTCATGCGTTGGTGTCATTTTCCATTATCTTCCGAGGGATAGAGAATACCCTCCTTCTGACCTCTTTTCCATGTATTATAGGTGATCAATTACACTTTAGTTACAGATGATAGCTTCCCTAGGTTACTATCCTTTGGTTCTTACCTTAAGATCTCTGTCTAGGATCTTATTTGGTCAGTGGGAAACCATTTTTCCCATCTTTAGAATTTAATCGGGGTTCTAAATTTTCCCTAGTATTCACTCCTCTCGTAAGTCAAGCATAAACTAAGCCTATTTACCATTTTGAAATAGTTGCGAACATCGAATGTAATGTGGTGGGTAGTCATTCTTTTTGTGGATACGATATTTAAGTTTCTTGTGTTAGCTTCGATATATATCATATTTTTGAAATGATATTTTCAAGAGTGTTTCGGGACACTTCGCAATTGGTTATTGGGTTCGAGACCAAAGGGCATGTTGAGTCTAATTGAAAATATGGATGTATGGGCAACTTATCCTATTTGCGGTTAGAACCCTGATTGAGTAGAATTAAATGTTAGCCTCACTCTTCATGTAAGGTTTCATTTATTATACTCGCCCCTGCAATTAAGTTTAGCACTTGACATGCGCATCTTAAATCTACTTTTTTCCTATTATATGGTGCAATTGAGGCTATTCATGATGCCATGCAAATCTAGATGTAGGTCTTCCATGAGTTGTCGATGCGATGCAAGATCCCCATTCATAAAAATCCCTTCTAGTGCATTTATGCAACTCATATGGCATGACTTAATTATTCAAATTTGAGTGTACATGCATTTATTGTAAATGTGAGTTAATTCACTATGATGGTCTACGGGATGCAATTGACCTATATGGAATATTTATGTACCCTGGCAATCTATGATGCATTTGTGAAAGTTCGATCCTAACACTTGACTTAATTTCTGCAATAACATGTATATGCTTAATCTATTCTTGACAATTCATGGTTATAAACCCTTTTCAACTACCTTTCAGAATATGCAAGTTACTTGATGCAAGGTATGACTTCTTCCTAATGATGCCCTTGCCTAAATAGTCGATTTCAATTTCTAGACATGATAGCAGTACTTGATTTTGGAGTGTCGAGTTAGCGTTCACGCCTGATAGCCTGTTCATATTGATGATGGTATCTTTTCCCGATCCTTCTCTCGTAGTCGCGGCTTTTCTAGTTGCTTGGGAGAGTTTATGCTCTGGAGCCATCTTGGAACTAGAATGCGACCTTCACTTCTCCCGAACGACTCTTTGGTGTCGGAGTTTCCCACGCCTTGTCTTGACTTTTGCGGTCTCCTTATCAATTAGAGGCAGTCGATGGAGTGGCTACGAGACTTGCGGTGGGAAGAAGCGGTACTCGAACCTTTGCCCAATAAGGGATTTGTTCTTGAACCACTTCTCTCCCTCTCTTACTCTTCTTTACTCTAGATTTCCTTTCCCTCTCCTCTATTTCTTATTCTCTCCCTTACTACCTCTCCTTCTCCTTCTCTTTCTCACAATTTTGGCAACAAAGGGGGAAGAAGAGTAACGATACTACTGAAAGGAAAGGGGGGGGAAGTATAAGGGAAAGGTGGCAATAGTAGGGGAAAAAGAAGAGGGTTTGTCATGTCTATTTAGGGAGGGGCGGGTTCTATAAGGGTGGGGTGGTAATAAATTGGGGGGGAATGCTATGTTAGGGGGTCCTTAACTACACAGGACCCTCAAATCTCCTGCCGTCATGCGGCTTGTCGGGTGGGGGGGGGGGGGGGGGGGGGGGGGGGGGGTTGGAGGTGGCACACGTGTGCCCCTCCCCCATCAAAGTTATCATTTGCCTCGTGCTCTTCGATGGTTCTTTTGCCCGCCACGCCAACTCATGTTCTCCGTCGTGATCTCCTCCTACCCTATCAGACATCACTTGCCTTCACCTCCGTTTTCTCCTAGTTTAACTCCCTCTCCCTCCGCCATCCGACGGCGTCAATAGGGGGGAGGAGAGACATAATTAACAAAAAAGACAATTTGTTTTTATTTCCAAAATAGAAGGGGGAGGAAATTGACGACAATTGCAGTGGGATAAAAAGGGGGGTCTTTATAATGGTGGTGGCTTCTGACGGTGATGACGGGAGGTTACATCCTTCCCCCCCTTAAGGAATCGAGATGTCCTCATCTCGAAAGGAATTGGGGGTATTGTTGGTTGAGAGTACTCTCATCAATCCATGTGGCATCCCCCTCTGGTTCCACTGGATGAGATACTCTTTGAGGGTTCTACTCCTCAATCCCTTTTTCTAAATGTCTAGGATTCTATCTGGCCAGAGCTCAAGGACTCCTTGGCTTGGCATTACAACTTGTTGATCATTGAGTACATGGTTAGGATTGGATACATATTTCTTTAGTAGGCTAACATGGAATACGTTGTGAACATTTACATTCTCAGGGAGTTGGAGTTTGTAGGCATTGGGCCCTAGGCATTTGAGGATCTTGTAAGGTCCTCAATACCTTGGACTCAGTTTCTTAAATTCTCCCAACAGTAAGGAACTCTTCTTGGTCGTACTCGAATAAAAACCATATCCCCTTCTTTGAAGAGTCTCTCTTGTCTATTTAGATCTACATAGGCTTTTTGCCTATCCTTGGTGGCTCTAATGTCTTTTATGATGGCCTTGACCTGTTCATCCATCTCAACAAGCATCTTCTTGGAAGCTTCTACCCTCAAGGTAGGATCCTAAAAATTTCAATGGGGTAAGGCAATCATGCCCATACAATGCTTGAAAAGGTGTCATTTGAATGCTTTGTTGGTGGGAAGCATTATAGGCGAACTCTACCAATGATAGATATTGGATCCATTTTATTGGTCTGTGACAACAATATGCCTAAGAATTTCTTCAATGACTTGGTTGACTCTCTCCATTTGGCCATCAGTTTGAGGGCGATAGGCTGTACTAAAATAGAGTTGAGTCCCAATAGCCTCTCCAAAAGTGAGATGTGAAGAGGGAATCGTGGTCATTAACAATCCCTCTAGGTAACCCATGGAGTCTGAATATCTCCTTGATGAACAATCTGGCAATATCTGAAGCTTTATAGTTTGTCTCAATTGGAATATGTGTGCAACCTTAGTGAACATGTCTACTATAACCATGATTGAGTTGTATCCTCCTTGAAGGTAATCCAACAACAAAGTACATGCTAATAAATTCCCACTTCATTTGGGGAATGTCAAGAGATTGTAGCTTCCCAGGCATTTTGATATGTTCTGCCTTAATGCGTTGGCAAGACAAACATTCCGTGACATAATTGAGCACGTCTCCCTTAAGCCTTTCCCAATGGTAGCTCTTCCGGACCGTGTTGAGGGTCTTGACATATCCGGGATGGCCTAAAAAGGGGGAGTCATGTGCTTCCCAAAGTATTCTCTATTTGAGTTTCTTGCTTGTTGAGGGTATGCATAACCTTGTCCTAAAATAGTCAAGTCCCTCATTGACTGAAAATTCTTGATACTTGACCTTAAGTTTAGAGTCTTGGTCCCTTTCCAAAATCTCTTTCATCATCTTCAGATATTGGGTAATGACTAACTTCCTCCCTTGCTAATTCAAGGATAGGGTTGTTAGGCATTGATACCATAGTTGCCAATGATTCTTCCATCAAGGGTTCCTCCATAATAAGAGAGTTGAGGAACCCTTTGCGACTTAAGGAATCAACGACTACATTATCCTTGCCAGGTCGATACCTAATCTCAAAATCATATTCTTGCAAAATCTCAATCCAACTACGTTGCCTCGTATTGAGGTTGGTCTAGGTGAAGATCCATTTAAGGCTCTTATGGTCCCTGACCCAAGAGAACTTGTTACCAAGAAAATAGTGTGCCAGAGAGGAGGAGTTAGCTACCATGAGCCCACTAATAGGCAAAGGACCAATAACCACTACACCAAGGTTGTAGATATTGATCAAGGAAAGGGCAAGGGCTTGCCACATCTGATCCCACCAGTTCTCATAGTCCTAGCCGCAACCATAACAACCACCCAAGGCACCACAAACGCAGTGAATGAAAGTAAGCTAATGGCTTGGGTGTAGTATCTAGTGGGGGTAGAGTGCAAAAAAAAGTCCCCCAGCATTGTCACTAAGCTATGCTTGAGCTAATCAAAACTTGATTGTTTTGAATGGGCGTCCATGCTATGGCAACTTGCTTCTTCAGCAAAATTTGTGAGAGGTGCTGCAATTAAGGTATAATCCTTAATGAAGATCCTATACCATCCTGTTATCCTAGAAATCTATGCTTTTCTTTAACAGTAGTTGGTGGAGGCCACTCTTGGACATCCTTGACTTTTGTAAGATCTACAGAAATTCCTTCATTTGACACAATAAATCCAAAGTATTTAATCTGCCTCTTAAGGAAGGCACATTTTTTCTTCTTAGCATAGATCTTATGAGTTCTCATGGTCTCAAGAATGATGCGAACTTGGGATTCATGATCCTCCTCTTCCTTGGAATAGACCAAGGTATCATCAAAGAAGACAAGCATAGAATCGTCCTGCATTAGCCTATTAAATGTAGCAAGGGCATTAGTCAATCTGAAAGGCATTACTGTGAATTCGAAATGACCATATCTTGTGTTGAATGCCATCTTAGGAGTATCTTCTTCTTCGACACAGATCTGGTAGTATCCTGACCTCAAATCGATCTTGGAGAAAAATTTTGCTCTTGCAACAATCAATCAAGTAACTCGTCTATCCTTGGGATAGGATATTTATTCTTGATGGTTACTTGGTTCAGGCCTCTATAATCGATGCAAAGGTGAAGTGTACCATCCTTCTTCTTTTGGAACAAGACTGGAGCTCCCTAAGGAGAGCTATTGGGCCGTATGTACCCTTGGTCCAATAGCTATTTGAGTTGT
This sequence comes from Lygodium microphyllum, assembly GCF_053477565.2. Taxonomy (NCBI): domain Eukaryota; kingdom Viridiplantae; phylum Streptophyta; class Polypodiopsida; order Schizaeales; family Lygodiaceae; genus Lygodium; species Lygodium microphyllum. The sequence goes on from NC_141145.1 coordinate 69,472,786, forward strand.
TCCTTTAACTCAATAGCTTTAGGAATGGACATCTTGTAGAGCCTTTTTGCGACTCGTGTTCAGCTCCTAGTGTTAGCTTAATCTCCTGATCCACTTCCCTAGGTGGTGGTAATTCACTCAACTCTTCTAGGAACACATCCGCATACTCTTTTAGCCATGATGGTTCTTCATTGGTGTCCTCTACTTGTTTTGGATTATTTAGCTTGATCAAGTAGATGGGTAATCCTTTCCTTATCCCTTGAACTATTCGCATTTCCTTAGCTAGCTGGATTTTCAGTTTACCTACTTCTCCTTGTGTTGTAACTAGCTCACCTTTAGGATTACAAAAGGAGACTTGTCATTTCCCACAATGAATGTGAGCGTCCTTGGGGACTAGCCAACAATCCATCCCAAGTAGGCACTCATGGACTCCTAGATTCATTACGCTGAACTTAACAGATGAGGGCTTGTTTCTGAGTAGGAATTCCACCTTAGTAGTTTGTCTAGTGCAAGTGATTTCTCACCCATTTGTTAGTTCGACAAGCAAAGTAGGTATAGCCGTCAAGAATCGCATGGTGGAGGGACTTGCTTGAGCTGCTACGCCAAATACACACTGTATACACAAGAGGAAGCTCACTCAAGAACACGAGGAGAGATGGAGGCCAAAACGTTTTCTTGCTGGTTTCTTCTTATTCTTCCACACACTTTACAATGTACACAAAGTATAGATAAGATACAACATAAAGGAAAGTGGCCTACTAAGTCAAAAAATGCATAACCGACTACACTATTCGACTGGCGCTATAACTATGCTAGCTGTAAATAGGTGTAACAACTTGAATATAATAAGTAATGAGTCAGTGGCCATGTGAGATTCATAATGACCACCGACGTGCTAAGTGTAGACATGTGAATCCATCTAACCAGGTGGTCCATCATTAATGTCCGCATGTGTTGAGCTTGTCATCTCAATAGTAGCTACAGTGGCTATCCCTAACCTTCTTGCACAAGCTAGTGAAATGAAAGAGTGAGTGCTACCATAGTCAATCGGGGTTTTGAATTTCTTACCTTGGTAATTTGATGGTGTTTGGACCATTGAGAATTGGAGGTTTGGCCCCTTTTTATGGAGAGAAACATGAATGGATGCCCTCTCAATCTCAGCTTCCATGGACAGGTCTTCTTCTTCGTTGATTCCCTTAATTGAGATATTGGAAGTTTTTGCCCTTCCCATTGTTGCATGACTGCGGGCCACTGAATTTTCCTTGGTGATGATCTCTGCCAAGTTTGGGACATTCCCTTTTGAAGTGTCTGGGTTCATTACAGTGAAAACATCGCAGGCTTTGATCACTTAGTTGAGTAGGGATGAAGTCATTGATTGCATTTTCCCTATGCTTCTTCTGTTGGCCTTGACTTTGTCCTTGAGTCCTCTTGGATTGAGCTTTCAACATTCCTGGATTCTTGTCTTTAATAATACCATGGTCTATTGTTTATGGGCTTCGGTTGGACTTCTTGGGCAATAGATCCCACTCTTATCAATTCATCTTGCAAATCTGAAGGACTCATTGATTCCAACTGAGTGTTCAATGGTGGGTTCAGACCATCACGGAACTTCAAAACTTATTGGGGAATGCTCATGGTCAGACCATATTTCAACAAGGAGACAAATCTCGAGTAGTACGCCTCCAAAGACAAGCCTAACTATTTCAATTTGAAGAACTCATTCATCTTTTGAGTTCTGTATGTAGCTGGCATGTATCTTCCCTGCACTTCTTCCTTTAGTTTATCGCAAGTTAGTGTGTTTTCAGAGACTTCTTGGTCCTTAGACCATTGCTTCCACTAGAGCCTAGCTTCTCCGATAAGTTTGAGCTTGGCAATCATGTCCTAGTACACAGGTGTTGTTCCTACTGCACTGAAGTAATCTTCCATGGATTCAATCCATACTTTGGCATCAGCTTCAACAATCTTCTCCTTTCCATCGAATTCTGGTGGTGTAATTTGTTTGAGAACTCAAGAAGGTCTTAGTGTGGGGACACAAGACTCTGGTTCTGTGCTTGGGGTTGTATTTGATTTTACATTAAAACCTTCGTGTTAAGATAACATTTACATTTCTCTACACCTCTTGAATCAATGCATAAATTTATTTTTCATTGATACTATACAACAATTCAAATGAAGATAAAATTCTTATTTATTCATAAAGAAGCATAAGCCTCGAGTACAATTATTCGGGAATAGATAGACATTGGCTGGGATGATTTTCTTTTCAATAGATACATCAACGCCAAGTTAATAATTCCCTATTGGATTCAACTACAGGGACAAAATAGTAATATGGATTGGGAGAATGGATTCTCAGGAAGCGATAAGTCATGGGAAGTTCGGAAAGTCCCCGTTTTTGATAGCCATGACAATCGTTTCACACCATTACTTTAATTCTGTCATCTAGCAAGACTTTGACAACCTTGTCATAGATATAGCGATTTTAATCTACTTGCCGGCATCCAATGTGTAGGATCGAATTTACATGGGCCTCGTGGAAGATGAACAGCTTGATGACCTTCAAGTCCTCCAACGAATTTTAGCCTCTTCAGATTGTTTTTAAGATAGGCGAGCTTGGCTTGAAACGCTTGAAGCAATAAGTAGTCTATGGATCTTGGTGATTGCACGAGAAGCACCCACATTTTGGTTCCATTGCCAGGATAAACGAATTCAATCTTTGAGTGCTTGCACACTCTGAATCGAGCATTGAAGTAGGGTTTACCCCAAACCAATGCTTGAGATAGGTAGGAAGTAAGGGAGTTGAAGAGATATTCAATCTTCTTTACAATTAAGCTTTTCTGGTTTTTTTTTTATTAAGGTAAGTAGGTTGGAGTAATGTAAGTGATTGCTTGTGATTTGGATGTATTTAGGTAAGGGAAAAACAAGGAAAATAGAGAAACACGTAGTAGGGTTTTTGCTATAATAGCAGACCCAAAACAGGGAAAAAATAGGGAAAAGGGGGCTTTAAGGCATTAGGACAATAAAGAGAGAGAAGGGGGAGGTAAAAGACTAAGCTATAAGTGGGGTTTAAGAAGCCAAGAGGGCAAGGAGAGAGCTCATTTGTGTACAATCAGTTGAGAGAGAGAGCTACAAGACTAGAAACCTTATCGTGCTTGGCAATCTTCACCACCATGCCTTCGAGCCCCTCACATAAGCTCTATAAGCGTGTCTTTGTGTTGAATGATTGCTCCTAGGATTGTAGATGAAAGATTGATCAAGGCACATGTGAGATTTGGCAAGATTTTCATCATTTTGGATTCTTCAACACCGCGCTCGAACGGATCCACGTTCGTTTGAATCCCGCCACCACGACTTGGACAATCTGAGTATCTAGTATGCTCAGATGAACTATAATTGTCCGAGTCCTAGACTCAGACTTGAACTATGTTACTTGGTCTTGGAAAACCACTCTCGACCTCGGACAGCTGACCTCAGCCTTGAACGGCAAAAATTGGACACCTCAAAATAGTCCACTTGGGTGCTCGCTTATTCGACCTCGGATGGCTAAGCACCCATTCATTCGGACTCCCTAACTTGGACACTATCACTCAAACAGACTGTATAGAGTCTAGATTCTAGCAGATTGGACCCACCCCAAGGCAAGCAAGCCCAAGCTAGATGATACCCCTATAGGCCTTCAAACACGTGGAATGGCTCATAGGGCCACCAAACTCATGAATCATGACCTAATGGTCTAGGAACGACTCCGGTCACCAACCATTAGTCACTTATCCCAATGGAGACTCAGACTAACTGACCAAACTTGATATCCCTTAGACCACACGTCTAAGATGCTATAGAGACCAGAACGAACTAGCTAGAGTGGCCATTAAATGCTTGAAAGGATCAAGAGAAGTGTATACTGCACTGTATTGTTTTCATTGGATTTGCACACTGTATCAATTAAACACTTGACATGCATGAGAAAAGCTAAAAGCCTAATTTCGCACAGTGCACATTGAGGAGCACACTACTAGCATCTAAGTACCCATAATATTGAGGATTGTTTTAAATAACAAGAAATTCATGCAAGATAAGATAAGCTGAACAAACCCACTAGTAGGAGGAAACCCCAAACATCGAACAGTGGGCAAGGACCCCAATCACTAAGTACTAAGAGACTTAATCATCGAGCCACTTAAGGAGAAATAGCAACAAGCGCAATTAAGGATGCATCCCTACCTAACTTGATCAATCTGATTGATAACCTAATTGCTCAAAAAGTCGGCAATATGCCAAGATCCAGTGCCAACCCGAAAAATGACACAACTTGACTTGGAAGAATTCCCAATTGACATCTAGCAGCAAATGATAACCCAATATGACCGGCAAACTAAAATGGAGCATCATGGTAGACTACTTGAGGACATCATAGCCAATCTCAAAAGAGCAAGGAAAGCACTATGGGATGTGGTTGCCTACAACCAAGAGTAGCAAGATCAAAAGCTGAGGCAAGACATAGAAATGCACGAGGTCCAATGCATCTTAGTGCTTGCCAACCGAAATAGAACAAGACCAAATGCTAAGAGGGAGAGAGCACTAGAAGCCGATCTTATGCTAAGTAAGCTTCTTATGAAGAGACTCTTAAACAACATGGCTACTACAAAGCAAAGTGGAGCAGGCCTAGCAACTTCGTTGCTAGCAAGACTAGAAATCACTTCGAATTCTAGGAGCTATACCAAGTTGCTTGTGGTTACCAAGCAACTCAACAAGTATCAACACGATAATAACCCATATAGCTTTGTGGAGTAGTTTGAGCAAGTATGTGAGGTTCACGGCCTCATTGACCTTGCTAAATGTACACAAGCTTTCAGACTTCGCCTAAGAGACAAAGGACAAACATGATACACTAATCTAGACAATTTCGAATGCAATAACTTCAATAACCTCAAGAGTCTCTTCATCAAGAGATTCTCTAAGGTGGGATACTCTGACAACCTCATCATTAGGTTGATGAATGTTAGTCAAAAGAATAAGGAGGATATATGAGACTATGTTACCCATGTGCAGAGTCTCTTTAAGAGAATCCCAATTTCCATAGAGTGACCTAGCGAATGAGCGGTCTCCACTGTGTTCATAAGAGCGGAATCCAAAGCAAAGAGCTTTATAAGGCCTCAATAAGAAACTTGACCTTGTAAAGGATGTGCTAGCTAGAGTCTTTGAAGAAGTTATAAAAATGGATGACCTACTCAAGGAGAGGAGCTCAAGACCCACAACTCGAGATAGCACTACTTCTAAAACCTTAGAAAGAGCTACAACCACTAGTGAAAGATCTAGCTAGAGCACCCAAGACAAGGGGAAGAGTGTCATCCAGAGCCAGGAATTGGCAAACATGAAGCTAGAGTTGGCTAGGCTTCAAGAGATGATGAGAAGGCCCACACAACCTCACATGCAGTGCGTGCATTACGGAGGAAACCCCCTTCTAGCTGAGCGCATGGATCCCTGATCCAGACCCTAAATCAATTGCAGTAGGTTTGGCCATGATGCACTACATTGTCGACTACCAAGGTGATTACCGTACTCACAAGCATACAACCAGCCCTACTACCTAGGGAATAGACCGCAACCTTTTGGAAGGGAGAACTCCACAAGCTCTCCCAGCACCCAATGACTCAAAGCCAGATGTCCTTGGGATGGAATCAACCCCTTAAGGATATCTAGAAAACCTGGACCCATCATGATCCATCCATTGAGTGATATTTTAATACATTATGTAGAGGAGCCAAATGAGGATGAAGCATGCATAAACCCTTATGTCTCATATGATGAAGAGGGAAATCCCAACTTGATGGATTTCATACCAATGCCGCTAATGGCGTTGGGCAGGGGAAGAGGTAGAGAACTAGGAGAACAAGACCAGGAACCCATTGCATGCTAGACTTGTGGTCACCCAAGACACATCTCATCTCAATGCCCTGAAAGGGAATAAGCCAATCGAGACAAGGCCGATATGAGATGCTTTGAGTGTGGGATCACACACTTGTACACTGAGTGCCCTAGGAAAAAACCTCCCACTAGTTTAGCTATCGTGCCATCTATACCATTGGGATTTTTCAGAGTTGAAACACTTGATGGCAAAGCCATGCCTATTCTACTGAATGTCATGATAGCAACCTTGATGCAGCTTCAATAGGGATTAAAAGTAATAGAAAAGGGAAAAAGAGAGCTGAGACAAAGATTATGCTTAAGATGGATAGTGCCATTACGTTACCAAAGGGGAAGCATGTCACGAATGTAGAAGCGGAGACGTCTGCTCCTAAGACAATAAAAAATGAAAATGCCAAGATTGGAGAATATCCCAATCCGAGGCACCAATTAGAAGTGGTTGATAAGGTCAATGAGTGGGTGAAATAAGCCCAAGCACACCTAAAGGATGCACAACCCATTATTAAAGACGAGATCGATGAGCTCTCTAGTGTGAGCATACAAGTCTCACCTACTCAAGAGATGCATTCTCACATAGCACTGCATAGACAAAGCCTAGACATCATAGGTAGGGAGACTAGCCAAGATCATGGGAAAAAGAGCATAGAGCCCAACAAAAAACATGCAATGAGCAACTTGCTCATGACATTGATATCGGCCCCTATTACTCTACCTCTAGGAGAACTGCTGCTTAGGCAGAATCCAACCTTATGGCAAATGTTGAAGCAGTAGGTGTAAAGACTAAATGAGCTGGAGCAACCAACCTGCCTAACCACAATGCAGCCATGAAGTTACCTAGCTTGACCCTAAACTTAGTGCCTAAGTCATTACATGAATGCTTTCTAGGAAGGTACAAAAATGCACATAGTCCTACCAGTCATAGCATTAGGGGATGCCACACGAAAGGGCATCATGGACACAGAATCAGGAGTTAGTTGTACTCAGCCATGCAGTCCTGCAAGCTTGGGGTAACCTACCTATGGAGAATGCAAGGTTTAATATCACGTTGGCCAATGAAATGAAAGTTAGGCCATTTGGGGTGTTGAAAGACTGGCCCCTAAAAATAGCAAGACTAGCCATTTGGGGTGTTGAAAGACTGGCCCCTAAAAATTGCAAGAGTCCAATTCTTAGTTAACATCATAGTCATGAAAGGAGTGGACTACGACATCCTACTACGTTGACTTTAGATGTGAAAGGCACGAGTAATAGAAGATTAGGGCAACGGTCTCATTTTCTTAGGCAACAAAACAAAGGTTGTAAGACTCGAGATGGATAGCTGCAAAACCACACCGATCAACCTAGATGCTATCTCTACTATCTTGAAAGGAGACTTATAGGTTAGGCATTCTTATAGACCACTAACAAAGTATATCCCATGTCTCGAGGACGAGTGGGATTGGATGCATGTGCTAGACACCATCAACCTACCATTCTCAAATGACGAAGAGGATTATAAGCTGGCTGCAAGGATAGCCAATGAGTCCCATAAACCACTAGGGAAACTCTCTCTTCTAGCGAAGGTTGTGAGTTTAGCTTTGAGTTAGAAGTAAGCTCTCAAAGCAACCTAGAAATGCCCCAACCACCTAAGACCAAACGCACCAAAGGGGACCTGCCAATCCACCTAAGGCATAGGCAGTTGAAGGAGGACAAGAGGAAGCACCCAATGGGGATTGGAAGCCAAAGAACAACAAAAGCCCCAAGTCCTACTTAAGCACTTCACGAAGTTCAAAAAGGGTGACAAGGTAGTGATCTTATTAGGATCTAAGAGGCAAGGACAAGCAAATGAACCAATAGAAGGGCTTGTTAAGGTCAAGGAAGCCAACTTGGCAAGGAAAGGGGAAAAGCCCCAACCTGTGTTCATAACTGGCAATGTGACTTAGCAAGAGGAGGCTAATATTATCACTCTCCTACATGAGTACATTGATGTATTTTCTTGAACTCAAGGGAGTCGATTTGAGGGTTGTGACCCATAACATCCCAATGACTCATGATGCAACACCAATTAAATAGCGACCATACCCAATGAATCCAAGGCATGCGTATGCCATCAAGGAGGAGATAGATAAGCTATTGAAGGCCGGCTTCATCTACAAAATCAAGCACATGGATTGGATATCACCCATAGTGATTGTCATGAAGAAGAATGGAAAATTTTGAGTGTTCGTAAACTACAAAAAAGTCAACGAGATGCGATAAAGAGAGATAATTGTCCACTACCATACACTAAGCACATGCTCAAGACAGTAGCAGGAAGAGAGGCCTGCACTTTCTTGGATGGCTTCTCAGGTTATAACCATCTACAGGTGCACCCTAACGATAGGCATAAGATAGCATTTGTGATGGAATGAAGCGTGTTTACCTACATAGTCATGCCATTTGGGCTTACAAATACACCAATTACCTTTCAGCGCCTCATGTATACCATCTTCAAAGACATGCTTAGGTGAGAAATAGAGGTGTTTTTTTATGATCTATGCATTTACCCTAGTTGGAGAAAACACATAGATAAACTTCGAGCACTGTAGGATGTATAACCTCTCCTTGAACCCCTTGGAGTGCCAGTCCTTGGTGAAACATGGATGTATCCTAGGGCATGTGGTGTCTAAGAATGGCATTACCACCAACTTCTTCAAAGTCAGAGGTCATTTTTTATTTACCACCACCCACAAACTATAAGGGAGTTTAGTGCTTTTCCTGGGACACACAGGATACTATCAACGATTCATTTTGAGCTATGCATTGATTGCTAGGCCCCTTTACAAATTACCAATCATATTCAAGTGGACCGAGGAATGCCAATGCCTCTATGAGGAACTAAAAAAGGCTCTTACAACTGCACCAATTCTACAAGCCCCAAATTGGAACATGACATTCCACGTGCACATTGATGCCTCAAAGTTCACTGTGGGAGCTATTTTGTGCCAAGTTGGTGAACATAATCTCGATTATCCTATGAGTTTTGCTATAACAAACAACTCACAGATACAAAGATGAATTACTCCACAACGAAAAAGAAGGCCTAGCCATGGTATTCACTGTAAAGAAGTTTTTTCATTACCTTTTGGCTATGACCTTCATCTTCTTTGTTAACCATCAAGCCTTGTTGTATTTAGTGAACAAACCTTACACCTATAGGGTGCATGGCTAGGTGGTTACTTTTGCTTGTAGAATTTGACTTTCCCATGGTTGTATGCAAGGATAAGTAGTATTACATGGCACAAACTATATGTCCCACATACCCACAGGAGAAGCCACTGGATAGGGCATCATAGACGACTTGCTTGATATGCACATGTTTAGCATGTCCACTGAGAGAGACATTTTCAGGGCCGATCTAACACCATATTGGGTAGATGACATAGTCTAAGTCCTAGAGCATGGATTGCTTGAGAGACTTATAGAGAAGGCTAGGCTAAAGCACCTTATCCCTAAGATTTAGCCCTATTAGTTAATTACTAGCCAGCTCTATAGACTAGGACATGACGGGTTATTACAAATATGTATGTGTGAGCACAAAATACATGAGGTGCTTACTAAAGCACATAGTGGAATTGTTGGAGGACACTTCAGCAAGACACTACATCATGCAAGGTATTGCAATCTTAGCTGTGGTGGCTCACCTTATTCCACGATGCTACTAAGTTTGTGAAGCATTTCAACAAATGTTAAAGGGCCAAAGTACCCATTCATAAGAACAAGATGGATTTGACCTTGGTAGTAGCACGACAACCCTTTGAAAAGTGGGGGATCAACTTTATTAGGCCAATTGTCCTCCCTATAGTACAGTATTCACAAGCAAAGTACATCATTGTAGCAATGGATTATCTCACAAATGGACCAAAGCTTGGGCCACCATGAAGAACGACGCTAGAACCACAGTTAAGTTCCTTTGGGAGTAGGTGATCTCATGATTTGACTATCCAATCAAGCTAGTTAGTAATCAAGGCATGCACTTCATTAATGAAGTGATTGTCCATTTATTGTCTACATTCTTAATCATTCATAGAAAATCATCACCATACTACCCTCAACCTGATGGTCAAGCAGAATCCACAAACAAAATCCTAGTGAACATACTGACTAAGGTAGCATGTGCCTCACCACCAAGATTGGGACAATAAACTCATGGCAGTGTTGTGGGCCTACAAAACAGCCTACAAGATGGTCATAGGACAAACACCATTCAAGCTTACCTATAGGACCGAAGCGATCCTACCAATGGATTTTTTTGTTCCAAGCTTGAGAGTGGTAGTACAAGAGAGATGGGATGGAAAGGAGACATGGATGGAACTCTTGGTAAAGTTAGAATGCCTTTTAGCTACCCATGTGCTAATCTGTGAACAGGTAAGATGCAAGAGCTAGTTTGATAAACATGTCAAACAACATGACTTTGAGCAAGGCGACCTAGTGCTACCATACTTTGTAAAGCGCCATAAGCAAAAGAGCCCCCCACCATTAGAAGAAGCATCAAATCCTTGAAGATTTCATCCATTGGAGTGCTCTACTCACCCAAGCTGACTTAATGGAGGACTTGGCATCATTATGGGATCATGATTCATCCATCTACTTCAAACACTAAAGAGGTATGTCAATTCAATCTTAATCTCTTATTCTAATCCACTTGTTGTTGAAATTAATCCCTTTGTTGGAGAGATTAAGGATACAAATTGTCTCTCAATCCAGCCCTTCATTGTATGCATACTACCCACATGAAATCAATAACCTGCTTGCTCCCATTCGCTTTCCAATGGATTATGTTAACTCTTCCTTATTGGTTCTTGTTGTGACACTAACACTTATCTGATCATGTATGTCTTGAATTAATCCCAAGTGGAAAATAAGCAATTGTAAAAGGGTAAGTGGTAGCCTAGACTGCTAATGTAAGCCCCACCCTCAATCTTTACATCTTATAAAAAGACTCTATGCTTATTTTCCAATGCATCTCATGTTGATTGCTTAATTAAAAATGTCTACCATGTCTACTCCAACTAATGAAAAAGGCTGATGCTAGGCAAGCTGGTAAGCCAAAAGAGAGGTGGCCCTCCCTAACCACTTAAGACCCTAAAGGAGTGCACAACCTAGTCCGAGGGAAACTTTGCCCACCTCCCAGTGATCCGAAGCCTGCAACTTGTATATAAGTGCAAGTAAGCTCCATGATGACCCCATTCCTGATGAGATATCCCCCAATTGGACACACTCTCAGTGATCAAGGCACCCATGTCTAGCACTTGACATGTATGCAATTAATGTAAGATGTATGACACTAAGGCCTACTTATGCAGTGATGGTAGAGTAACTGGGTATGTCAATGTACTTTTGGCTTCTCAAGAACACAAAAAAACATCAAACTATTGACATGATAATTTGCAATTGCATGTCCTTTCTTCTTGCAATACAAACACTCTCATTGAAACATTTTATTACGGCCCTTCTTCCTTTTGTTACCATTGGTAGAGGAACTACCTTTGCCTTTTGCATTGGTAGAGAATGAAACATCTTCACTGTTGCTATCTTATTGGGCTTTAAGCCGCAATTCCTCCATTAGTAATGATCATAAAATTCCTCAAACGTAAAAGCATGGGATGTCATCTAAGTATTTAGGACAGTTACCAATCCATCAAACTTTGGGGGACAAATCATAAGATACCTTTGAGCTAGCTCCTCACTAGTCTTTTGTATCCTAGCACCATCCATCTACTCACAAAGATTCTCCATCTGAGTGATGAATGCTTCAATTGTCTCTTCCTCAGCAAAATTCTATGTTGCAAGTTGATTCTCCAAGTTCTAAATCATTGTTTGATATTGCTTTTCATATTGGCTCCTCTGTATATTCCAAGACTTTGATGCCTTGTTTGTATGTTGAATTAAGGCTAAAACACCATTAGACAAATTACCCTGTTGTTGTAGATAACTTTCCTGAATCAATTCATGACCCTTTTAGGTATTTAATATTCAGGAACGATATGCAAATACAAAATACATATTATATTCATTAATACAAAATTGTTGTCCTGAAAAATATCACATAGTTTACTATCATCATGACCATTCGTTTGATTGAACAACTTGAAGTAGACATCATTAATATTCAAGAGATCAACACAGGTACATAGAACAAAACATCAGCACAACGAGCGATCGATGACCATATTTTGGCATTGTCCTGAACAATTTCTCATTTTCCTAATCATGCAAAATCTGAAAAGATACAACTTCCTAATTCCCAGGACAAGCACCTAAACTTTAGGTAAACATCATAAGAAATATAAAGTCGCTTTATACATGTTGATCCTAAAAGCCTACATGTATATAAGTACTAAGATATAAAAGTACTAAATAGATGATGCAATCTGAGCCCTAACACGTGGCACAGCTCGGAGGATGGCTACACAGTAGCCATGACTTGAACCCACATATCCCTTCATCCAAAGTAAAATAATGGTGTAACCAATTCAAAGCAACATGTATGGCTAGAAACCCATTAAGTTTAATGACATCCATAGAATATCATAAAGAATGAAGATATAGAACCATGACTGAATAAGTAGATCACTCCTCCAATGACAAAGAGTAGTTGCATCAATCAAGAAATATGTTGATGATGCTCGAACATCTGCATCATAAGTAATTTATGGCAATGTACTACACAAGAATCTCAAACAAGAAATAGCATCACCAAACAAATATGCAAGATAATCCAAGAAAACCTACAAAAGGAAACAATACATAACTGCATCTGCATCTGCATCATAATCCTCCACAACTTCAATCTACATCATGGCATCTACAAATTATTGTTTGGTATCAATCCACCAATTGATAAAACCTATATCTACTGACTGATTGCTTAGCATTGATCCAAATTGATAGACTCGTATCTACTGACTTCTTGAAGTCTATTTTCAGATTCCTGAAACTTTTGATCTTTAGGTTGCTATTGTAATTATTGTTTGTGAGTTTTCTGTAGCACTTGCTGTTGCATATCATGCATTTTAAAATATTGCAAAAATTCCCATTGTTGTTTCAAGAATTCAAGTTGCAAGATTTTAGGTTTATGCAATCCATCCTGTAATTTTGACACTACCAGCAAAGAAGAAATTATTACTACATTTAACTTTTGCTTTTGTATAATTGATTTAGCATCCTTCTTCAAATTAATTTTGTGCTAACAGACCATTGATTCAAAGCCTTTCATGGCATTGTAATTCCATCCCGGGGGGTCCACCATATAGAACATGTAAGATACCACATGAGTTCAAAAGAAAGTGTATTATATTTACTAAAATTTATAGGATTATATTTATAAAAATGGTTTTTTAATTATAATTTTTAAAAAATCCATAAGTTTACTAAAGTTAAACGGGTCATTGTAAGGCCTTATAGCATGTAAAGAAAGGGTCTTTCTTAATATCCTTTGAACACATGTTATATAGATGATTTTTTATAGGCGGACTCCTCGGGAATTCCATGCAAATATATCTTGAAACTCCTTACATAACCTTATTAGATCTTTCTTGAATACCTCCTCAATATATATGCCTACTTTGATGGGTTTAGCCTCTCCTTCCTCATTCAAGTTAATGTCTTGAACCTCATCTTTAACTACCCTTGCAAATCTTCTCATTGTATACTCATATCTCAACTCAATCTAAATGATAGCCTTTTTTCCTTCCGCATCTAATACATCAAAGCTATCCATATAATGGTCCACATCAGTTTGCTTATTTTCAAGTATCCCTTGCTGAGCAACTTTAGGATAACTACTTCTGAAGTCCTGAACCATTTTATATTATTGATTCCTTGGCCTCTCTTGAAATTTAAATTATTCTTGACCTTCAAAAAGGCCTTTAGGATGTTGTCTTGGTGGCTCATTTTGGTCTGCAATTTGAACAATTTACTATCCAAAAGCTCCATTTCTTACACTTCTGAGTTGTTCCTGATATCCTTGAATGATGTCTTTAACATCTATCTTAAACACGGGAACTATAGAAGGATTTTCTTGAAGAAATAACTCCTCCCCATCACCATCTACATCATCTAGCAAACTAATTGTTTGTGCATGTGGATCCTTGAGATTAACATCTCAACTTGGAATATGAGAAAATTCTAATTGAGTATGCAAATCGGCAATTTCATTATCCTTCTCCAAAACAACTTCCTCAAGAGAATTAATAACCTCAAAACAATGTGAAACTTGTGGTTTTGTTGCATTCTTGACACAAGACACCTCTCATTGAAGCAAAGCTTTCTCTTCTTAAAGCCGATTGATAGGTTTGCAAATCCATCCTCACTTGATGTAGTGTACATGATAATCTAACCTTTAGGATTATATTAATGTCCTTGTTGAATAAAACATCAAGATCCACTATAGGATCTTTGCTAAAATCATTAGGATTCTAGTCCAAAGCAACTAGACTACCACCAATATAATGCTATCTACTGTAATAAAAGTTAAGGATGAAATTTTGAGTAGAAATCATATAATTATAAGCAATAGCATCATGATCTGACTTACAAATTTTGTCTTAATCTATCTTGATATCCCATCATGTATCAATAAATTGTATGACATGATCATAGGCCAATCTCTTGAATGAGAGTATGGCCTTTAATCTTCTTATCTTAGCATTGGAAAAGAACAACAAATACATTAATAGGCATAAACAAAGTAATCTTACGTAGCTTACTTGAGATATTAGGTTGTAATACTCTCTATATCTCAAAAAATATTTACATTTGTGCATCTCATTAGTATGGGTGGACTTGCAAAGACTACTCATGGCACTTGTAAAATAAATCAAAGGAAGGAGAAATATTGCTCCCCATTAACCATGTATAACATTAATAATAGACTTAACTAGTTGCCATTCCTCGAGTTTAGAAGGATAGACATCTATAAATTTTTTAAAATTTTATCATAATGAAACATAATATTAAGTTTAAGAAAAAAATTCATTGAGATTTAAATTTTGATCATTTGGTATATACAATGGAAGACTTAAAGTTCTAGGTTCCAAATGTGATTCTCTCTTTATAAATACATGTTGTATTAAAACCTCTTTTATGCTATTCTTATTTGTTCCAAGTCTAAAATCTTTGATTCTATTCTTCCAAGTAGAGATGAAAGAGCTCTCAAATCTCTATCTATTCTTATGTTTTTCTTGCTACATATGGCAATCCATCTATCTTACTAATAATAATAGAAATCTATCTTCCATCTATTTGGAATGAATTAAACACATATATGGATATGATTTTACAACTTGGGTGCCTTGTTGAAGGTCAAATTTTTATATCCAAGGCAAAGAGAAGGGAAAGAGAGAAATAAGCTATTGTAAAAGAAGGAAAGTAACTAGAAGAATAAAACAAAGGAGAGAAAAAAGATTGGCACTAATCTTTTGGTAATTTGAATTTAAATTTAATCGTTATTATCATACAAGCTAGATATGTCATTGATGTATAGTGGCTGAGACCCTATATCATTAATGTAAAGGATGTCATAATCATAATTACAAGATGTTGAAAATAGATGTTCATAATAAAAATTTATAATAATATATATTTATATCTTTTTATAAAATGATCTTTTGATTTTTCAAAAATAGAACTTCCATTATGAAGGCTTTTCTCCCATTGGTCCAACATCCCTCTCTCTCTCTCTCTCTCTCTCTCTCTCTCTCTCTCTCTCTCTCTCTCTCTCTCTCTCTCTCTCTCTCTCTCTCTCTCTCTCTCTCTCTCTCTCTCTCTCTCTCTCTCTCTCTCTCTCTCTCTCTCTCTCTCTCTCTGAAATAAGTGTGATATCTAATCTCTCCTTGGCCAAGTTTGATTACAAAGTGACCTTTTCTAATAGGGTACTAGAGACTATTAGTTATAGGTCCCTCAATGTAGAAGAATAGTTAAGCCTATATATTCTAAGGGGTTTGAATGGTGCTACTTAGGAAAGACATCCAAGTGACTGCCACCAAAGGTCCTCTCACTTGGCCTAGCTAGGGGCCAATACGTCACAGAAAACTCATAATATTTCCAAGTTTGTTGACAAAACACTCATAAATGAGTTCATAATATTTTCTTCTTGACAAAATACGATAATGAGTTGACCAGGCATAGAATATTTATATTTGTAAGTATTAGAGCAATCTACATGGGATTCAAACCTTATAGGAGGAAATAAATAACTTAGAATAGAAGTAAATAAGAGATTGACTAAGTAAATAATAATAAATGTAAGATGTGTGTGTGTGTGTGTGTGTGTGTGTGTGTGTGTGTGTGTGTGTGTGTGTGTGTGTGTGTGTGTGTGTGTGTGTGTGTGTGTGTGTGTGTGTGTGTGTGTGTGTGTGTGTGTGTGTGTGTGTGTGTGTGTGTGTGTGTGTGTGTGTGTGTGTGTGTGTGTGTGTGTGTGTGTGTGTGTGTGTGTGTGTGTGTGTGTGTGTGTGTGTGTGTGTGTGTGTGTGTGTGTGTGTGAAGCATATAAAAGAAAGAGGAGAACACGTCAAAATAATCATGTTGTTATCTCACCATGTTACTTTTTGAAAAGCATGTCAATAGTAGCTTCATGGCCAAAAGAGAGAACTTGAAGAGAAAAAAGCTAATAGAAGAGTGATGTCCACAACAGTGAGTAATAGTATCTAGCAATGTACTCCAGCTTGGAAAAATTGTAACCACTCATAACTCAAGCTAACTAATCTTAACTAACCCATAAGCTGAAGACATGAACTCAACTATTGTAGAGGGCTAAAAATGACAATTGGAGACCTCTATATAAGCATGGGTAGTTCCCATAGCTGCACACAAGTCTAAGAATAAATCCTATGCTATCCTAATTCGCTCATACACCCTACTATAATTCAGCACATATACTCATGGTATCGCCTTGAAACTCTACCCATACCATGTCCATATTGTCTCAAAACTCTAATTCAACTCATACCTTGATTGTAAAATCACCACCTATTTTGTCTAACTTACAAGAGGGTCAAGTTGTTTTCAAACTATCAAATGCTCTAATTCCCCCCCCAATTTCTAAAAAGCCTTAGATTGGAAGCTACCTCTTTTCTCAACCTAATCCAATCTAACTATCTTACCCGCATTATACCCAAAATTTCTTATTTTATTATTGTGTATTGTCTATATTTTGATCTCTATTTTCAACCTATTTTATAGTGAACGAGATCATAAATTAGAACATAGAAATACATAGAAATACATAGAAGTAGTAAATACATAGAAATACCAATTGCTCACACTCACGATTATCAGTCTTCTATGACCCATGAAGAAAATTGTCTTATAAGACTGTATTTGGAAAATTTAGATTATCATGGCCTTAAAGAAAAGAGTAACTATAGCTAAGAATGTACCAATCCTACCTCCACCATTGATTGGTTTACCAACTACGTGTGTAAATGGCCTTTAATGTAACTAAAGGATATTAGTTAAAGAGCAACAGGGGAAATTATTATTTGTCTTTTAAATTTAGACCCACAAACCATAGGTGAACCGTTAGAAATGAATATGGAGATTCAAATTAGTATTTATTTATTTACAATCTAAAGCACACTTGAAAATCAGTCTACTCTCATTACAATTCTAAACTCGACAACAAGGTAGAAGTTACTTCTCAATTGAATCTAATAAATCTTTAATTGAATTGCCTTGAATATACAAATCAAAACTATTGCTCTAAAAGGCCTTGAAATTACATATTTGAAATACTTCATCAAGCAACGCATGGATTCACAAAGAGGAATGTAGATTGCTCCATTTATTTTTTGTTTTGTTGCTAAATTAGATGCAACTAAGGAAAAACTATTTGCAAATTATTTAACTTTGTAAGGAAATATTGTCGAAACTAAATACTAGTTGCCATGATTTTGATTTCCCAATGTAAGTATTGTCATATGAGTCTGTACAAATGGTACGAGGAGTGGTGATGGCTATTTACAAGCATATTACCGATTCCCCCAATAGAATTGCGACATCTCAGGTGCTAGGATTAGCCTTGTATATGGTGACTCTCACAATTTCTCTAAGAAGGGAACAATGTCCTATGAGCTTGAAAGAGGTTTGGAGGATCCCCATGCTAGGTAGAGGATGGATGGTGGATACCAATTTTTGGTGGTTTTTTGCGCCCAATTTATGCGGTAGGATTTTGATTATAACTTATCACCAAAGATGTATTCCCCATTGTTTACAATAAATTATTGTCTTAAAAGGGCTCTATTCCATTATATTTGTGCATTTTTAATAATTATATGAAGTAACTAGTGACTAATGAGTTAATTAAAAAGGTTCTTTGTAAATGGTTCCATTAACTGTACAAATTAATTTTAAAAATAAAGAATACATTGGGTGCGTACATGTGGGAGGTGGATGGATGGTTTTCATCAATGAGATCAGTGTAAATTGTTTGGGTACCTGTAAAATAGGTTAAACACTATAAGAGTTGGATGACCATTCTAGTGTCTTAGAACCCACATATCACCAAGTAGGATGAGGCTATGCATAATGGATAGAGGGCTCTATGTTCTACTCCTCCTAGTTTCTCATGTTCATTGAAGCAAGTGTGGTGCTTGCCCACTTTGAACTTTGAATGATCACACAAGTGGGTTTCATAGCCTCAACTCTAGACTACTATTAGAAACCCTAGTTGAGGCATTAGGAACCTAAGTCTATCCTCATGTATCAAACTAGGTGCTTCCCTTGTGAGGTAGACCTAAAAGCAATCTAGTCGACTAAGCCTATGCATTCCATGGGATCCAAGTGATATCACTTAGAAGGTGCGATTGGAAAATTACCAGGGCTATTCCTTTGTTTTCTAAGTGGATATATCTCAATTTTGGCCTCTAGGTGACTAGCAACTCATAGTAGCACTTTGGGCCCATCAAACAACCTATAAGACTACAAAAGTCACAAACGCCCTTCAAACTTACTATGGCACTAATGCCATTTTGCCCATTGGAATTTTTGTGTCTAGTCTTTGAGTAGACATACTAGAATGATGGGAAGGTAAAAACCATCTCAAAGAATTGGAAGGACTCTTAGAGATGAGACCATTAGCCATGCATACATTGATTTGCAAAAAGGCATGTAGGGAGGTGTACTTCAACAAACACACCAAACAACATGACTCTAATAAAGGTGACCTTGTACTTCTTTGATTACTAAAGGACACAAGGAAGAGATGAAGTTTTGGAGACTACTTTTCATGACATCTAAATTAGTAGAACAAGAAATGTTGAACTCAAAACTTTAGAAGGCAAGGGATCAACTTCTTCAATACTAGTGCATCAACAAATACTACCCATCTATATATTCATAATATGAGCCAACCATATTATTGCCTAATGTTGTAGTTAGAACCACTGAAGTTAGAATAGTGAGGACCATTGAAAGTGATCCTAGCTATCATATTTGATATATATTAGGATCAAATTGATTGTAAAGAGAGAGCATGCCGTATATGCTCTCATACATACATGCCCCAATTTCAATATCTAACTATAATGCAATGGATTAACTTTTTATAACCTTTACTCATGCCAAAAAAATCAATTATCAATTCATATGGAGAAACTCCATACTCTTTAGGTAAGTGCAATATAATAATGATAATAGAGAATATAAGGCATAACACTAATATTTTATGTGCTTTCAAATTGAAAGGATGTTGGAAAAGAAATCCTACTAGGAAGAACATTCAAGCAGGAAGCTAAGCATAGCATTAACTTTGATATGCAATGCATACATATTAGTCTTCCTTGTCAAGACTATTATAGCTTTCTGTAATAGGATCCTTATCTTTATGGAAAAGGCAAGCAAACTACATCACGGTCAACCATAACATTTTGGCGCGGGGGGGGGGGGGGGGGGGGGGGGGTGAGGGGGGAAAGAAATTCCCAAATATCTCCTTAAATTGCAAAAAGTAAAGAAGAAACATGTAATCCAGACTTTCCTTGATAACAAAAAAATAAGGACTATGTGGGTGTGCGTAAGAATGCTAATGACAATGTAGTGGCAAATAAGCTAGCCATGAAGAAACGAAGATTTCCTCCACAAATGAAATCTAGAAGGCCAAAAATCTTTTTATTAGACTAACAAAAGGAGAGTTAGCTTAATGATATGATGGGTTCCAAATGCTCTATTGCAAGCTCAAGGATATTATGATAAAGATAGATAGATTTGGTTGCCCAGACCAGCCAAGCTAACTCTCTAGCATCTGAGCTTGGCATGCTTCTAGACTCAAAAAATAGATGGATTCAGTTGATGGATTCGGTTGCCTAGACCCTTCAAGCTATTGTGCTTTATGAGTTCAATGTCAAAATTATTGGACACACCCTTATTCTTCAAAGGGCTTGACACACAACTATTTCTCACCTAGTCTATTCACATATGCAAGCACACGAATTAACCTACCAAGTGATGATTGATTCAAGGAAAATGTATCAGGCATACTTGCCAATACTTACCACATTATAGTCATAATACATTGACAAGTGTTGCTCTATGATCAATATGCATGGCCTTTCACTCCACGATCTTGCTTCCATTGTTGCCCATGAAGAGAGGAGTTGCTACTAATGAGCTTGAGGAGATTAAGAGAAGAAGACAATTTCACATTTCCACATCCCTCACTCCCTAATACTCTCTACTTCACACACTTATATACTCAGCTCATCAAGAAGATGGGATGGAGAAGAAAAGAAGATAATACAGAGAGATTCGCACACCATACCCCCCTTACTGCACACACTCTCTCACACTCCCTCTCCCTCAATCTCATACCTAGAAAATAAAGAAGCAAGAAGGATTAAAAGGTTATGCACACATGGATAGCCTCTTCTATTCTTTTTCGTCCTTTATATACATGATTTTTAGGGTTAAGGTTTCCACCTTCTCCTTGGGTATCCACTCTTCTTTTGTGGTTGTATGACCTGTCTTCCCTCAATTGCCTACCTTTCCTAAGGTGTATGAGTCTTTTTAGAATAAAAAGTGAATTAAATCTTATTTACTTATGTTTGGGAATCTATTGATTTAATAAAATTTGCTTGAGAGCAATCTTGGCTCTTGGATTTACATAGCAAAGAATAATACAACCACTTTGTGATTTACGAAATAATACTGCAACTACTTCTTACACATTGTTAATGATGATCCTTGGATTACTATAACACAAGCATTGGATTACTATAGCACGATGCAAAAATATAATCCATACCAACTAGTATTGCCTTATTGGTTTTACATGATCAACATCTCGTTATTTTTAATGAGTGTTGCTTTTTATGAATAACATAATTGCTTGCTAAACAAGTGCTAGTCCCATGGTTCTCACCATCGTAGGTGGCATGCTCTAGCTTGCATTGAAGATGGAAGTGCTAGAGGTGTCCATTTGTTGTCCTTGGAGGAGTTCTTCTTGCTATTGATGATAGATGCTTCTTGGTACTTGGTAAGTTGTGGTTAAAGTAAGGGTAGGTGACAAGGTTGCTAAAAATTATGATATTCTTTGTATCCTTGATGGTGGGTGACGTCAAATAATGGATGAAGATTGGTTTGAAAGTCATGGAAAAAGTTAGAATCTATTGAAAAAGATGTGATGTGTGAATATCCTAGCATCCTTTTGTACCTATAATGGAAAACCTCCCATGCATACTCTATGTTGTGCTACACAAGTTCAATGCAATGGGACATTGAACACGCTCTTATTTCTTCAAGAGCTTCAACGCACGAGAATCAACAACTACCTCTCACATAGTCTCTCGCACACAAATACAAGCATTAATTTGTAATGAGTGGCATGGACTTCCTTCAATCCCATGAAAGATGCACTTTGCACACTCCATGATCCAAGTGAGTGCTCCTTTGACTCTTAACCCTCTACAACCTCCACATGCAAAAGAGAAGCATGGGTATGGCAAGAAAGAGTGCTTGGAGAGAAGATGAGTAGAGCTTCACCCTCTTGGTCCCTCACCCTTACTCTCTCACTCTCTTGCTCTAGGGGTTAGATACCCAGTCACACTAACCAGTGTATAAAAGGTGTAAGAGACCCAGTTTAGGGTATTTATGTATAATAAAGACCTAAATCTTCACCTTCTTCTACAGTTTCCATGGCTTCCTTCCTCTTTCTCCCTCCCTTCTTATCTTTCTCTCTCCTCTTCTAGTATTTCTCTCTCTTCTTTCTCTCATTTTCTCATTCACCTCTCTCCCCTCAGCTTCATTCATTACAAGTAGTATCAAAGCTTCAAGCTTTGGTCCTTTTTCCCTTTCCTTTTTCTCAATCTAGTCCTCTTTCAAATCTCAAAAACCTAGTTACTTAGGTAGTAGGCACGGATATAGCAAGAAGGACTACATTTAATGGCAACTTTCTTGAAGACAAGTAGGAGCCATGGCTAGAGCTTTTGATTCATATGGAGGTAAAATGGTTAATTTAGCAAGTCATCACTCTTTCCTATGCAATTTTTAGGGGTTTCAGGATAAAGTTGGAGACTCCAGAGTTAGAGAAGGGCAAAACCCCAGTTACTTTTTGCTCCAGACCTTCTCTCTCTCTTCCTTTCCAAGGTTCCATGGATGCCATGAACAAGAAAACCCCAAGATCTTGTGTCCCCCTCCTTTTGGATATTAGCCACAACCTAAGCTTGATCCCTTACACCTCCAACAACAAGTAGAGTAGTATATAGGCCGGTCTTAACTTGTGGAACCCTCCAGATAGCCCCTTGAAATTTTTGATGCATTTCACATTGTCTGAGACTAATCTTCTTATGCTTCTCCTCAGTTGAAATCCTCCTAGCCGTTATTTCTCTAGTCTTCAAGCTCGAATTTGGGGTCTCCTCCACCGAGATTGCATCTCTTTTTTTTCCCTCTTTTCGTGACCCCCTCCTCTCTCATGCATGCAAACCCTATTGTATCATGTTTTGATCAGCCACCATTAAAGCTCAGTCTAAGCTCTCCAACCTCTAAAACCTTAGTCCTTAGGAGCTCCTTTAGCCATGCTTGGCCAAATTTACCTAGATTGAAGACATGGAGCTTAGAATGCAAAGATTTCCTATGGGCAGCCATAAAAGCTCCACTTGAAGAGCAAGCTCGAGATCAAGCGCAGGAGCTCCCACCATCAGAGCAAGCATTTCACTCTTGAATATTGTACCCATTGAAGGTGTTTTGCTCCCCCAAGCCGACTTAATGGAGGATTTGAGTCATTATTGGATCGTGCTTCATCAATCCACTTCAAGAATTGAAGAGGTGTGTTTATTCAACATTAATCTCTCATTTTAATCCAATTGCTGAACCAATCCTTTTGTTGGAGAGATTAAGGATGCATGTTGCCTTGTAGGTATAGTACTTCATTGAATGCATATTGCCAACATTAAATTAGTAGCTTGCTTACTTCCCAACTACATTCCAATGCACAATGACAACTCTACCCAATTTTTTATTATTGACCCTAACACTTATCTTGTCATGTGTGTGTTGAATTGATCTCAAGAGAGTAATATGCCATTGTTAAAAGGTAAGCAGTCTACTGCCAGTGAGTCACTAGACTGCCAAGGTGAGCCCTCCACCCAAGCTCTTGTCTTATTATTGCATTTCATAAAAAGACCCAATGCTTATTTTTCCACATGCATCTCATGTTGGTTGAATAATTAAAAAAGTATGCCATGTATACTCCGATAGAGGAAAAAGGCCGATGCTAGATGAGGTGGTAAGCCAAAAGAGAGTTGACCCTCCCTTACCACTTAAGACCTTGAAGGGATGTACAACCTAACCCAAGGAAAACTTTGCCCCATTTTCAATGAAGTGGATTGATGAAGCACGATCACCCCATTTTCAATGAGATACTACCTAATATGAGGCACTTTCAATAATCAAGACACCCATGTATGGCACTTAACATGTATGTAGTCAATGCGAGATGTAGGGCACTGAGGCTTCCATATGCAATGATGGTAGAGGAAATTAATGCTTAAATATACTTGAGATCATGCTGAGTATGCTACGGATGTTGATGCTTAGGCTCCTCAACCCATGAGCCACTCATGCAGTGTGTATTTAAATCGAGACTGGCAGTGTTTTAGTTGTAGGAATTCAAGAATAGTCGCAGAAAGCTTGCTATAGTAAATTCTGTATTGCATCTTGGAGTCGACCCTATAGCTCCTCTTGAAGAGAGAACTATTCCCTTTGATTTGAATCAAAATCATCCCAATCAAAGTTATAAACAAAAAGATATTGTCATTTTTGTGCACTAAGGTCACTATGGACAGGGTGCAAACTGCTCTAGGATAGGCACAAAGATTCAATTGCAGAATTCTTTGATCATTTTTTGTCACAAGGGTTCATAGCTCATCTCAAAGAGGACATTGTCTTCTTCAATCTACATCAAAAATCTCCTTGATCTAACTTTTTTTTACTAGAAGTTATCCCCATTTTACTCGTGGTGGATCCCATGGACTGCACTCAGATGGCATGATAAAAAGGCAAAGGCAAGGACTATGAGGAGATCTAGAGGGAGATTAGAGACTCCAGGGCTTCAATGAATGAGGAACCAAGCTTGGCACAATATTATAATGGTGATATGCAAGAGGAAGTGCCCAATATGGACCCTTATAGTATGCTCAATCACACCCTTTGTCAACATGAACTCTGTTGCATGGAAAGGCACAATGACATGGTTGCTAATCATCGTCAGATGCTTTAAAAAATCGATATTGCAATTGAGCAAATGGCCCTATCTAACTCTTAGACTCAACAAACCTTGGGACACCTCACCACTCTTGTAGCCTAGTTAGCCACAACCTTGGCGCAAGATAAGTCAAACGAGTCCAAGCACAAATCACGATGGCCTCCACCATTGAACCCACTTCATGGTCCACAAGGTATTCTTGGATCTAAGGGCATTCTCCCTCCTTCCACATTTGAGATTAGTGAGCCCTCTCACAATCATGACGAGCCTCTCTTGAGCTCTCCCATCATTCATGCAGCCAATCCCCTCGTGATACCCCCGCCCCCTAGTAGCAAAAGCTCCCCCATTCTCCTTAGGAGCCCCGATGGTACTTCCCTCAGTTCTACATGGAGTTTATGATACATGGATAGCTCACCCTTTTAGAGGGAGTTTGTGATAATGCTAATTTTCAACTAATTACATCAAGGCAACTCAAAAGGGAGTTTAAGAAATGCTCACAGATCTTTGTCTTGCACTTGAATAAGGAAAATTCATATCATGCCTCCAAGGTATCTAAGAATTCACCCTTGAAAGCCTTACTAGAGGAGTATGATGATTTGTTTCATATGCCTATAGCCCTTTCCCCTAAGACGTAAGTGGACCACCCACTCGATCTAAAGCCCCATTCTAAGCTAGTGTGCACAAGCCACCTTATAGACTCTCCAAGTGTGAATGTGAAGAAGTTACAAATCAACTTAAAGACTTACTTGAGATGGGGTTTATTGAATTCAGTTCCTCACCCAATGCAATTCTAGTCCTACTAGTTAAGAAGAAAGATGGCTCTTTTTGCATGTGCATTGACTACAGAAACTTGAATAAGATCCTACTCAAGAATTGATATCCTATCCCATGGATTGATGACTTGTTCGATGAGTTGAAAGGGAGATGGTATTTCATTAAGATTAATTTGCACTTTGTTTGAGATCGAAACCGCTTTTAGGACTAATTGTGGGCACATGTTAGAGATCGAAATGGCTTTTAGGACTAATCGATACGATTGCTTTTGAGAGTCATAAGCTTGATGAAAAGGAGATGCAAATGAATGTCTATGATTGAGAGATGTTGGCCATCCTTCGTGTTGTTAAGAAATGCCACCATTACATATATGGCAATAAGTTTAGAGTGAAGAGTGACCATCGAGTCCTCTAGTACTTCCTAACTCGGGTGGCAACTTTGTAAAATTATGATTTTGACATCTCACACTAAGGGCAAAGACAATATAGTGGTTGATTCACAATCACAGATGTGGGCATACATAGTGTCTTCCATTTTAGAGTTGCATAGTGATTAGATTGAGGAGCTTCAAGAGGCCTATTTACTAAATGAGGACTTTAGTCACATATTTCAAAGATTAAAACATAGGGTAATGGATGAAAACTCCTAATATTAACAAAAAAAGTCCTTATCTGGTCTCATGGCAAGATTGTCATCCCTTACACTTCTCCCTTCACACAAAAGATCATGGAAGAGATACATTCTTGCCCCACTATTGGTGATTTGGGTGTTTTCAAAATATATGATAGGATTGCCAAAAGCTTTCATTGGAAGGGTCTATGGAGGGATGTCAAGGATTTTGTGGCTAGTTGTATCCCATGCCAACAAAATAAGGATACAATGCTTAGCCCAACTGATCTCTTGTAGCCCCTACCTATTCTTGAAGAGCAATAGGCACATATCATTATGGATTTCATTACTAGCCTACCTATCACCAAGAAAGGATGGAATAATATATATGTGGTAGTTGACCATCTCACTAAGGCTACCCACTTTAGTCCAACTAAGAACCAATATATCGCATCTTAGGTGGCCACTTAGTTTACGGAACATGTGTTTAAGTTGCAAGTCACAATGCATGATCGAGATGTCAAGTTTACGAGCAACTTTTGGCAAGTGGTTTTCACATCTATGGGCATCAAGCTTGCTCCATCCACCCTATAACACCCACAAACTAATAGTCAAACCAAAAGAGTAAATAAATGGCTTGAGATCTACCTAAGGTACTTTTTCCATGATGTACAACACAGTTGAGATATGTGGCTCCACTTGTCTGAATTTGCATATAACAACTCCACCCACTCTAGCATTGGGGTTTCTCCTTTTGAGGCACTATATAGGTATAAGGTCCCCCACCCTATGATTCTATTTATTGATAATATCAACCCCCAGAGTAAAGAGGAGTTAGAGCGCATGCAAGCCTTGCTTCAACAATGCAAAATGAATCTTCAGAAGGCACAATATCACATGAAGCTTTATGCAGATGAGAAAAGAAAGCATTTGGAATTCCAAGAGGGCGAGCTAGTTCTATTGAAAGTGTCTAAGTCCTGTTACTCCACTCTCAAGGAGGGTAGATTGATATCCTATCCCATGGATTGATGACTTGTTGGATGAGTTGAAAGGGGCATGGTATTTCACTAAGATTGATTTGCACTTTGTTTGAGATCAAAACCACTTTTAGGACTAATTGTGGGCACATGTTAGAGATTGAAACGGCTTTTAGGACTAATCGATACTATTGCTTTTGAGAGTCATAAGCTTGATGAAAAGGAGATGCAAATGAATGTTTATGAGTGAGAGATGTTGGCCATCCTTCGTGTTGTTAAGAAATGCCACCATTACATATATGTCAATCAGTTTAGAGTGAAGAGTGACCATCAAGTCCTCTAGTACTTCCTAACTCGGGTGGCAACTTTGTAAAATTATGATTTTGACATCTCACACTAAGGGCAAAGACAATATAGTGGTTGATTCACAATCACAGATGTGGGCATACATAGTGTCTTCCATTTTAGAGTTGCATAGTGATTAGATTGAGGAGCTTCAAGAGGCCTATTTACTAAATGAGGACTTTAGTCACATATTTCAAAGATTACAACATAGGGTAATGGATGAAAACTCCTAATATTAACAAAAAAATGCCCTTATCTGGTCTCATGGCAAGATTGTCATCCCTTACACTTCTCCCTTCACATAGAAGATCATGGAAGAGATACATTCTTGCCCCACTATTGGTGATTTGGGTGTTTTCAAAATATATGATAGGATTGCCAAAAGCTTTCATTGGAAGGGTCTATGGAGGGATGTCAAGGATTTTGTGGCTAGTTGTATCCCATGCCAACAAAATAAGGATACAATGCTTAGCCCAACTGATCTCTTGTAGCCCCTACCTATTCTTGAAGAGCAATAGGCACATATCATTATGGATTTCATTACTAGCCTACCTATCACCAAGAAAGGATGGAATAATATATATGTGGTAGTTGACCATCTCACTAAGGCTACCCACTTTAGTCCAACTAAGAACCAATATATCGCATCTTAGGTGGCCACTTAGTTTACGGAACATGTGTTTAAGTTGCAAGTCACAATGCATGATCGAGATGTCAAGTTTACGAGCAACTTTTGGCAAATGGTTTTCACATCTATGGGCATCAAGCTTGCTCCATCCACCCTATAACACCCACAGACTAATAGTCAAACCAAAAGGGTAAATAAATGGCTTGAGATCTACCTAAGGTACTTTTTCCATGATGTACAACACAGTTGAGATATGTGGCTCCACTTGTCTGAATTTGCATATAACAACTCCACGCACTCTAGCATTGGGGTTTCTTCTTTTGAGGCACTATATAGGTATAAGGCCCCCCTCCCTATGATTCTATTTAATGATAATATCAACCCCCAGAGTAAAGAGGAGTTAGAGCGCGTGCAAGCCTTGCTTCAACAATGCAAAATGAAACTTTAGAAGGCACAATATCACATGAAGCTTTATGCAGATGAGAAAAGAAAGCATTTGGAATTCCAAGAGGGAGAGTTGGTTCTATTAAAAGTGTCTAAGTCATGTTACTCCACTCTCAAGGAGGGTAGTAATAATAAGTTGGCCCATCATTTCTATGGCCCCAATTGGATCGTTAAGAGAGTTGGTGACTTGGCTTACCGGTTAGAGCTTTCCTCCAGCACCAAGTTTCACAATGCATTTCATGCTAGTTAGTTGAAGCCCTTCATTGGCACCTCAGTGAACTATGTGGAAGAGTTACCTCCCATAGACAAAAAAGGCATCATTTAGTATATCCCTAAGGCAACCATTGGTAGCGAGATAAACACTTGAGATTTCAATCCATCAAGGAATACCTCATCAAATGGCAAGGCCTACCCCTAGAAGAAGCTTTTTAGTGCTCAACCACTATCATGGAAGAGTTTCCTCACCTCCAAGAGGCCTAGAGGGCTAAAAACTAGATGAAAATGCCTCATTTTGCTCCACATTGCCTTTAGACTGCACGATATTTTAGAACAATTTTGTATCTATATTAGTTACAGTCGTGCACTACATACATGGCTTGAAAATGCTCATCATAAGCTCCATTTTAGCATGCGACATGCCTCATTTGGAGAAGCCAATCAAAAGTTATGACATATTTACCCCAATAAGTATATGGTGGACAACATGTTATCCATAGTCTTCATCCCCTCAGTTAACAGGAATTCATGGCACTGTTCCCTTACAACCATGCCCATGGCATGCATGTCACCTATACCTTGCCCTACTCTATCGCAATGCGTAGGGTTGAAGGTCACCACAGGGGTTTTGGCAAGAAAACTGGACAAGATAGATAGAGATGTGTCTTCAAGAGATAAGTAGATTACAATGAATGTTTAAAGGTTCAAGAGGTATTTCACGATCAATCATAGGGGTTTGAGGGAGAGAGAAGAATGTATGGGGGTTCAAGAGCTTAAACTTCGGAGATGGTAGAGATAAGAGAAGGGTCGGAGGCTTCAAGCCAAGTTCTTAAAGATGTTAATAGAGCTTCCAACTGCACGTTCTTAGCAAAGATCACAAGAGTATTCTCTCATAAGTTCTAACTCAAATCAAGCTTGTTTTCTTGACTGTAAGAGCAATCACAAATTATAAAATCAAGTACAATATGATATCATGTATCATAAACAACTCTGCATCCCATCATTCATACATGATGCCATAGCATGAATCAACTTTGCATGATTACATTCAATGTAGACTGTTAGGGACAAAAGCTTATGAGTCAATTACAAGACCTGTAGGGCAAAGAGACTTGCTTCAAGAGAGTTTTAAATTGAGTTCCTGATAAGGATAAGTTACCACATCCAAGAAATAAGAGAAAAAGCTCCTCTTAATTCAACTCAAAGCATCTATGAATGATCTACAAACATTGCCCTGCCATAAGGGCACATAATACTTGCATATTTTGATAAGATGTCTTCTATAGAGTAAGAAATGAATTAAAAGAACACTATTGTAGCTAATTCTCTGAATATGGCTGAAGATATCAACCCAAATATCTTTTGGAATTCACCTCTGATGATAGCATAAACTTCCCCTTACACGGTGTCAGTGCGCATGGAGTCGAAAGTCTACCATGGGGGTAAGAGACAGCAAGGTGAAGGGAGATTCGGGGAGAGGAGTAGATGGAAGAGAAGGGGTTTGAAGAAATAGAAGACATAGAAGAATACTCACAGAAAGAAATAGAAAATATAGAAGAATACTAACAGAGATGAAGCATGTCAGTTTATTTCTATATTATGAGAAGATAAAACTCTTATAAGCAAAAACGTGTATAAAGTAATACTTTCCTCTATGCTTCTCAGATCACCAATCTGATGCTTCCATTGGCTCTGAAGGGGGGTACCAACACACCTGGCCAGAATTCTACCAGGTCACTCCCTCTTCATCTCCCACTTTAGAGTGCTATTCACTGCCTAAAAACAGCGATTGGCATCGCACGATTCTTCTAATCTTTCTTTTTACATAAAATCCTCTCAAAATAGTTGAAAGCTACATGCTTTCTTTTACATGTTATCCTAATCAAGAAGTTGTCTATAATTTTATGGATTTTTACAAGAGATAATATCTAAAATATCAAAAGTTGACTAAAACTTGTCCAAAAATCTAATATTTTTGAACCATGGACACGAACACTAATGTCTAAAATGGCATTGGCTCTCTAAATCAATAAAAAAGCCACATTCTAGATTTTTTTTACACGATGTGCGCGTAGCGGTACAACATCCACCCCCTCCTAACCTGCACATCTTCTAGCATGTGCCTCTTATGGATTTGTAGTGTCAGAAGAAATATCTTCTGCCATGTCAATGACTTCATCTTCTGCCTCTTCTTCTTCCTCTATGTCTTCATGCTCTTGAATTATATCCAAGTCTTCTAACTCATATGTTGAACTTTCTCTTCATTTGAAGAGCTTGATTCTTTTTCCAGCTACAGGTATCTTCATGCTTGTCCCTTCCAATTCAGCCAATGAATATGTGGCATTGTCATGAACAACCTTTATCCCATACGGGTCAAACCAATGCTTTACTATCTTCCTAGAAGCACTGTATTGATTATCTAGGCTGCTGTCATAGACAAGCACCCAATCATTTTCTTGGATAGCTCTTGGCTGAAGTCGATGTTGCCTATCAAATCTTCTTTTGTTTTTTAGTCTTGATGTCTTTAACTTCTTAATAGCTACTTGAACATCTTTAGGCCTTCTTTCTAGTTGCCATATGCGTAAAGTCAGCAACTCTTCTCTACTGATGCCTTCCTCCCAAGGTAGAAGACTCCATGTGAGAATAGATTCTTCAATTGGCATAATTGGTTGTTGTCCATGCATAAGTTCAGTTGGCATATAACCGTACTGTGAGTAGTCAGGTTAGCCCATAATGCAAAAGGTAGCATTTTAGGCCATTCTTTGATCTTTCGTCTGCAAGACTTTGCTAGAGCTTTGAGAATAGGTTGATGTCCTCTCTCACTCTTTCCATTGCCTTCAGGATTGTAGGTTGATGTCAAAGCCAACTTGATACCCAATCGAGCAAAGAAGTTGCGTGTCTCATCGGCATCCAATTCTCCTCTATCTACGGCTACCTTGCCAACACAGCCATATCTGAAAAATACTTATTCAAGCAAAAAGCGGCAAACAGCTTGAGTGGTCTTGGTTGTTAAAGCTTTACCTTCAACTTGATTGGTTAGATCTTCTCTTGCAAGCACTAAATACCGCATATTCCATATCCCTGTAGGCATGGTTATAAGATCAATAACCCATCTATAATGTATAGAGAAGGGATAAGTTAGTTGTAACCCATCTCAATGCTTGACACAAGTCTCAACAAAATTCTCTATATCTCGATACATGTTTTGCCACCAATATTTTTCGTTGACTTTAATAAAGGTTCCCCATATACCTCTATGGCCAGCCCACAAGGTTTCATGAAATTCCTTGATTACATGTAGTTGCAACCTTTTATTACCTAAAACTCGAGCATGCACTCCTTTCTTCTTCTTTGCATGCTTCCATAGATGCCCATTTTCAAGAAAGAAGTCATAAGCTTTCCTCTTAATATGATTGAACTCTTCATCAGTCCAAGTCTCTTTCTTCTTCACTGTGCTCAAATATTGACCGATCTTCAATCAAATCTTCTTCAAGGAAATGAACTAGAACTTGAGCAATGCAATGAGCATATTGGCTTCTAGTTGACCACCCTTCTTCCATAGATAAATCTTTGATTTTTGTTGTTGTATGCTGATTTACAGTAGTATATTTTCCTGTTCTTACTGTATTTAATTATATACCATTAAAAATATCAGTTTCACCTGCAAGATTCAGCTTTGGGTTTGTATATGGAACAACTAAAAAGGTACTTTCAATAGCCATGGAATGAAATTTAGCAAGTATAGATTCTTCAGCTTCATCTTCTTTCATCAGCTCTTCTTCATTGTCATATCTTGCACGTGACAGCATTTCAGTAATAACTGGACTCGCCTTTCCTGCAATATGCTTTAATTCGAGGTTGAGAGATTTAGTATATGCAATCCATCTTAGCATAGCAATGTCAGGTGTAGAGCAGTTGACAATCACGCCCAAGAGTGGAAGACAATCGGTTTCTACCACTACGAAAGCACCTATAAAGTATTCACGATCACACTTTAATGTTGTTACAACTCCCCATAATTCCCTTTTTACTTGTGCATACCTTCTTTGACGTTCATTGAGAACATTTGCTCCAAAATGAATTGCATACCTATTACCTTCAAGGTCTTCTTGGCCAATAGCCCACTTATCCCGATGGGACTTGTATCCACAATAAGGATGATGGGTTGACCATTTGAATAATTAGCCCTTTTGAGAGTGGGGGCTGAAATTAACTACTTCTTTAGTTTGCGTACAGTGAGAGTATGCTCTTTCCCCCAAGAGAATCTTTGGCATTTTCTTAATAATCGATAGAGATTTTCGGCCACATGAGCAAAATGTGGTATCCATATAAGATAGAATACACATGCGCCAAGAAATCTTCTCACATCTGAAATATTTGTGCATTTTTCTTATATTTTGCTTATGGCATCTATCTTAACTGGTGAAGGTTTACGTCCGTAGGGGACACACAGATGTCCGATCACTAGGACTTCTTCTACTCCAAAAATCGACATAGCTCCAGAAAGAGTAGGATATACCTCTTCTAGCCTTGTCAAAATCCTATCACAATCATGAATATGGTTAACTACAAATGTCATGCAGCCATCTTCCTCAAGCTCCTCATTCCTTTCATTGACTTAACATCCCTTGATAGGTACATCATCAAGAAATGGAAGAGTAAGTTGTGAAATAATGTCCCTTAAGACTTTGTGCATGGGATTCATCATATGGGCTACGGAGTTTGTTGCACTTTGTGGTAGAGTGCATATGCGGACCAATCCAAGAGGTGTCTTCATTGTGGTAATGTCTTGGCTTTCTAATGAAAGCTGAAATTGGTCATATCCTGAATATAGGTTGCCCATAGAATAAATTACTCTGCCTGCAAAAGCTTCAGCAAACTCGTCAACAATTGGACCGAAACCAACATTTCAGATTGTGACACGATTAACATGCTGTAGATCTTGAATGAATCGTAAGGATCCATTTTTCTTGGGCACAGTAAACCATCGATTTGAGTAAGGTGCTGAAGAAGGTTCTAAAATCTTCATTCTGATCTTCTCATTTAGAAGTTCCAATAATTTGGGCAAATGCGCCCTTGGAACCAAAATGGGCTTGAGGTTCCAAGGCACATGTGGGACCGTAAAAATAATCATAGAAGGCACAATTTTTGGATCTATACAGCCTATTTCACTTGGCTGAAATGCAAAAGTTTTTTCATGTTTCATTAGCATTTGCATAAAAGAGTGTTTTTTAGCCAGCGAAAGGAAAGATTTATCACCTATTTTTAGCTCTTTTATACTTTCAGATGTAAACTTGTGACCAATGTTGGAAGGATCACAAAAACTTGGCTGATTTGCTGCCCTATCAACTAGCCCTTCACTTTTAGGAGGCAGTCGGACTGGCTTGACTTTCTTATCCACCGTCTTGTATTTTGTCTCCACTTGCACTTCAGCCTTGTTGAGTAAACCAATGTCTTCCTACTCAACAAATTCTTGAATTGTTTGATAAAAATCCAATGTACATACTTCTATGGACTGATTTTTAGCCTGCTTTTCTGTATGAGCAGCTGCATATATTTCAGCCAATGTGTCAACAGTCCAAAAAAATACCCGAAATATCTTCATTTTCAGCCATCATGTCATAAGTTTTCAGCACCATTTTTACATGACATAAATATTTTCTTTCAGCTTTAGTCATGGCTGGAAGAGACTTATAACAGCCCATACTATTGGATGTACATACATACATATTTGCTAGAGACACAGTTTCTGTAGCATAAGGAGGTTCAATCTTCTTACATGATGCACTGCCATAGCCTCCTTTTACAGCAAAGCAGCCTGAAAACCCTTGAATTCTCGAGCATTAGGAGGCACAGGATAATCACGTAGTCGATCTCTGTTTCGATGATGGTTAACACACACAATAAGAAATTGGACAACTCGTTCATTATCCTTGCTTCGAATTCGAGCATAGAAAGAACCATAATCAAGAGCTTTTTATTTCTAAGCGGGCTTTAGAAATGTAAGGCTGCCCAAGAATGATAGGGTAACTACAAGAGTCTTGAACAAAAAAGTGAAAATTGTCTTTTATGTCTCCAATAGTTACCTGCACATTAGGACATGTAGCATCTCCAAAAGAGTTGTTTGCAGCTCTCATTCGCCAACCTGGATCAACATCTATGGGCCATCGGCCGCTTTCATAGAGACTCAGAACCATTGTCTAAGAGTGCAATACATGGTATTTCTTTTTCTCCAATTTTGACGATTGTCTCCGTTGTTGCTCTTGCCCAATGTGTACAAGAATAGTGATTGCTTGGAATGAATCGGGCTTCTTCCTAATCATGCATGTGTTGTAGACGACCTTCTTTTTGAGAGGTGGGTTGCCCAACTAGTTTGGACCAGTCGACCATTACATTTTTAGCCTTCACTTCTTTAATTTTTGTATCCATACTTTCTTTATCTTCAGCTTTAATTGCTGCAATTAACTCTTTAACTACTTCAAGCTGAATTCCTTGTGAAGTCAGCTTCTCTTCATCTTGCACAAAGACTCGAAGAGCTTGCAAAAAAGCATGCACTGCTTCTTCAGCATCATCACCAACATATTGTCTTTTTCTTTTGATTACATTAATAATTATATCATGAAATTCACGTTTGGCAATTTCGAGAATTTCACCTAAGGTGAACTCAAATTTACTTCCCAAAATTCATTCTTCTAGAACTCATTTGAGATCGGTTACAGATTCTATGTCAGATTGCAATTTGTAGCTTCGCTGCTTGCCTTTCTTCTTTCCTTCGGTCTTCTTTGTTTGTGGCGTATCTTTCATCTCTTGATTTGGGGTTATATTTTCAACAAGCTTTGGTTGTTCAGGCGTTCTTCTAGTTACCCGTTTCGGAGGGTCAAAAGAGGAAGGCCCTAGTTCATCTTCTCTTTTCTTCAATCAGGACTTCTTTATGATTGATGTTAGCCAAATGTGCAAAAGCAGGAAAAGAATCTACCGGTTCTTTCCAACCAGTTATTCCTCGAATGCACTGACTGGCATTAGTCAAATCATCTTTGGCTATTTTGCCGAGTTCCATTTGATCTAATTCCTGCATCCATACTTTAGATTGCACATTAGCTTTACATACTTTCAAATTTGATTTAGTTGGCTCAATTTACATCCCATAAGTAGCTATATCAATTGTTGCGTAGGCATTCTTTAGAGCTAAATCTTCTAATCTTTTCTTCATTCCACCATTGCCAAAATTTGGCTCCAGTGGAAGACCAGTTTCAGCTACATGAATTTTTTCGTCTTTCCAAAAGGCGAGCTTTTGTGCTTCAGCCTCATAGAAGGCAGAACACTCCCTCTTATCATGTTGTTGGGCTATCACACCAAATACAACACCTCTTATAGCCTTCTCTCATGGGTCTTTGAGTTGATGATCATCCTCGTTCTTCAACTTTGACATCCAGCTTCTCCATCTTGGAACT
This sequence comes from Lygodium microphyllum, assembly GCF_053477565.2. Lineage (NCBI taxonomy): Eukaryota > Viridiplantae > Streptophyta > Polypodiopsida > Schizaeales > Lygodiaceae > Lygodium > Lygodium microphyllum. The sequence goes on from NC_141145.1 coordinate 69,508,843, forward strand.
AATTTCTATAAGACTCAGATGAAGGTCACGCATGCTTTTAATGAGTTCATCCATGACATCATTTTTAGAAGGAACAGAAGAAGAAAGAGTTGGTTGATTAGTCAAAGAAATAGGGGATTTTGAAGGTGGAACAAGCTCCATCAATGGAGTTATTGAGGTTGAAGTAGAGCCCAATCTTAGTCACATCCGCTCTTTTCGAGCAATCATGTTATTGCATCAGTAACATATGTCCATGCAGTCTTGACTCCTGATTCGGAGGTAGCATCTTCTAGGCAATTGGCAAGCTTCTCTTGCAGAATGGGATCTGCCACCTTAAGGAATAATTCAATCTTCTGACCTTTCTATACTTTGTTGGTCTTCAGCATCATCAAGTTGTCCAAATTTACTTTCAAACTCATGGTATAAAGCTATTGCAGCTAAACCTTTGTTGGGTTTCTCAACCCAATCAGTGAAACTTTTTTTCGTCATCAGGCCAAAATCTTCTAAGAAGAATTCTTCACGTAGGGCTTTTTTGAATGCAGTCCAATCCGCATCTCGCTGAAAAAGACCATGGATTCTTTCTTGAAGACCATACTTGGCTAGTCTGGCAAAATAGCGACTCCATGCATGTTGCGGTTGTTGGGGGTAAAGACGCCTCTGCCTAGCCGCCCGTGTATTACTACACTGACAGTCACCGCCAGTGCACAATACAGGTGGCGGGCGCCCGTCACTGTCACTTTATTCTTTATTCTTTTAGTGACAGTTTGAATAAAGGAAGCCCCAGTCACACATTGTGACTGTTGGAGTTCCCATTTCTAGTCTCTCCCTTTCTTGCTCTTGCTCTCCCACCATAGCTCTCGAGTCCAACCTTCGATCCGTCGCTCCCTTTCAACTAGTATTAGAGCTTTGCTTTCCGACTCTTGAGCTTGGTTTATGGCATTCTCAGCATCCTATCGACTCCCCACTCGCATTGGGTCTCCTTCCTGAACAGCCATAGCTCATTCTCTTGAGCTCCCGTCACTCCCCGACTTCTCGAACTTCTTCCCGACCTATTGAGACACCATCAGGGCATTGACATTGAGGTATTGCTTCATTATTCCAAAGTTTTACTTCAGTTCTCAGGTCTCACAAGCTGTAAACAAGTTGTGAGCAGCCATAGCTCACACCTCTTGGAGCTTCCTTCACCTGGATCTTGCTTCCAACCTATCAAGGCTTGCTAAGGCTTGGTGTAGGCCTTCTTTGGCCCTCATTTGTGCCCCCTTTGGGCCCCATTGTTGACGCGTAGGAAAACAAACCCCCCAGCCAGCTCACGTTTTTTTTGCACCTGTTTCAAAATCTGGCCCAAAAATCACTCTTTTTGTCATATCTCGGGCATTCGGAATCCGATTCAGGCAAGGTAAGAGTCTAAGTTGGGGTTTTGGCACGCTCCGGACGTGATGGTGATGTTGGATTTGCCAGATTCTGATGACAAAATGTTCTGTAACAGATTTCAGGTCTGAGATAGCATGTATTTGTATGCCTATGCTTGTTTGGGCATGACTATATAACTGGTTTGATGCCTATTGCATCCCGATTGATTGGGGGATTGAAGCTACATGTAATGCTATGATTTTGGCCTGATTTTGGGGATGGAAATACACGGTTTACAACATAAATGCATGCTGAATACTCTTGGGCTGAAGCCATCTTTCATGCTTTGACATATGCCTATTGGTTCCGAATGTATGTCTTGGGTTATGCTATGATGTATTGACCATCAAGGGACAACTTTGAGCTTGTCATTGAATCCGGATGCTTTGGAAGCTTGAGCTTATTTCAGCCCGCACTTATTGACATTGGTATATGCTTTGACAGTGATGCTTCTTGGGTTTATGCATACCCGTTTCCTACGGCTTGATGCTCATGTCATGGTTGATTACCCTATGCATACGTTGAGCTTGAGTGCTCACTGAAGCTCCACCTTGGATGCATTTTGGATTATCTGGAGTAGTCTTGGATGTTACTTGGCTTGTCAAAGTTTGGATTGGGATGTACTATTGATGTATTGTCTTGGACTTATGTCATTGGCACTGTGTCTCGCCTTGGCTTGAGCTCTTGAGCTCGTACATACGACTTTTGTGCCAGTGGGAGGATTCTTGAATGCTTATCAGACATTGAGCAGGTGGTACTTTTATGCATTGAGCCGCCATTACATGCCATTAAGCAGTTACAGACACTTGAGACTTTGGGACTTCTTACCTTTTGGGATGATACATCATATGTCTTGGTTCACAGTATACTTATGAGCTATGTCTCAATTTTGGATCCGTATCTTTGTGAACTGACACCTACTTGTGTCAAGTTTTGGTAGTGGCAGGAACACTTTGCCCCGTTGCCTGGGGGGTGTGCCTACTCACTGGCAGATGTTTGTATGACATACTCGGGTGTTGGATTCTTGTTTATCGACCGTCATATGCTTATGCTATGCCCGCATGATGCCGGCTTTGGTCTTGGCAATATCTGATTGCCTTGGGATCCGATTTTGGTACTGTTAGCTCTCTTTTATTGAAATCTGAAAATTATTACAGCAAGCATATATGTATGGACTGACATGGATTTTTCATGCTGAAATACTCTAAAATGATGTACTTTCACTAGTACTTGGTGGGCAGCAGCTTTGGTTCCACTTTCTTCGTCATTTTTCCTCGATTTTGGTGATTTTTTGGTCATTTTTTGCAGTAAACAGCAAGCAATTTTGAACTGTCTATAGTCTTCCAGCCTGCATTATGGCGAGTTCATCCACTGATCATGCTATTTTCAACATCACTAAGCTTGATGGTACGAATTACTCTTATTGGAAGAGCCAGATTTGGCAAGTGTTGGTGCAGAAATCACAGATCAAACCTTTGAGGTTAAGTGGGCATCCGCCTGCAACTATGCCAGATGAGGAATGGCTTGAGCTTGATGAGTTATGCAAGTCCACTATTGTATTGTCTCTCACAGAACAGGTTCACTATAATGTCTTTGAGGAAGAACAGAGTGCATGGCAGTTGTGGGATAAAATCAAGAATCTCTATGACAAGAAAAGTCCAGCGAGTCAAATGTATTGGTTGAAGCAGCTTATGGATCTGCGCATGAAGGAGAATGTGACTATGTCTGCTCACTTGAGCCAGTTCCATGCTATACTCAAGAACTTGACTTCGCAGGACATCACTTTTGCAGAGGATGTCACTCCTCTTTTCTTGCTTGGTACTCTTAATGAGTCATGGGATGTATTCCGCACTGCATTATGTGCCTCTACTGCTACCTTGAAATTATTTGATGTTGAGAGTGCTCTTCTACAAGAAGAGGTTAACCATAAGAATTTGGATGCCTCTTGCGTGTCTCATGCTATGACAGTTAGAGGCAGGAATGATGGATATGGAAAGCATGGCAATGGTAGTGGCCGTGGATGGGATTCTCAAAAATCTCGGTCCAAGTCTCGTGGGAAGTCACGTAGCAAATCCCGTGGCAGAAATGCAGATGTTACTTGTCACCATTGTGGGAAAAATGGCTATATTAGGCCACAATGCCATGAATTGCACAATGAAATGTGCAAAGATAAGGGGAAAGACAAAGTGCAAGATAAGTCTTCTGATCGTAGCATAGTACCTACAAATTCCAGTGTTAAAATTGAAGAGATCAATGTTATGCAACCTGAGAATGTTGATGATGATAATTATATCCTAGCAGCTTCTTCTAGTGCTTTGCAGATGACAGAGATACACTCTATGTATGTACAGTGTTGGCTCTTGGACTCAAGTGCATCCTTTCATGTGACACCTTACCGAGAGTGGTTTCATTCATACCGTAAGAGAAAAGACCTCGTCAAAGTCCACACCATGCTCCTGCTTAAAACCCTTTGCTACCAATCTAGCCTTGTATGCCGGCTTGGGGTGTCCAGGGGTACTTTTTAGCTTGTACACCCACTTGCATGGCAAAGCCTTCTTGCCCATATGCAAGGACACCAAATTCCAAGTGTCATTCTTATGCAGGGAGTCTATCTCAGACTGCATAGCCCTCTCCCAGGAGTGACTGTCACCCCTACGCATAGCCTCATCATAGGTGAAAGGCTCTCCTGCATCTGTAATAACCAAGACATAATGCATCAAGGGCTGAAATCTATCAGGTGGATGTCTGTCTCTAGTAGACCGTCTCACGGCAAGCTCTACTGCCTGCCCAGCTGCCTATCCAACACCCTGACCATGAGCATCTGCTGCAGCTATAGGTTGTCCAACTGGTTGTGCGCAGGAGCTCTCGGCTCCTCCTGAAATATGACCCTACGAATCTCAACAACTCTCTCAGGCTACCTATGCATCTTGTCTTCATGGAAGACTACATCATGACTGCGGATGACTGGGAGTGTCGGTGATCAGTAGGACACTGGGGCACTTTTTACTCTCGGTAGGAGAGGTTTTTTTCCCCAGACTTATAGTCTTATTTTCGTATGTGCTTATGTGCTTATATTACACACTTATGGGCACTTACCGTGTTCGGGTGTGAACACCCCCTACAACCCTAAGGTTTAAGGGTTGTACTTTGTACTTTGATTACACACTCTTTCAGTCAAGAGGATTGGGTGTCGTGCTTCACTCTGTCTCTCTCACTCTCACACTGTCTACTGCACTCTCAGTTGTACCTCGATCCTCTTACCCCCTCACATCAGTGTTGCGATCGGAGGCCTACAAAGGCTTGGCAGACGTGAGTCAAATACCCAACAAACCCCCCTGGAGTGAAGAGTGATCAAGAGTACAAGCAGATGGATGTCAAGATGACTTTCTTACATGGGGACTTGCATGATGAGATTTATATGGAGCAGCCTAAGGGCTTTGCAGAACCTAGTAGGCAGCACCTACTGTGCAAATTGAAGAAAAGTCTTTATGGCTTGAAATAAGCACCTAGGGAGTGGTATCATAAGTTTGTGCAGTCACAGGGCTACAGCCGAAGTGCTATGGATTCATGTCTTTACACGAAGAAAGCCCGTGATGGTTCTTTATTGATTTTGGTACTCTATGTGGATGATATGCTGATAGTAGGGAAAGCTCATGATGAGCTAGATGCTCTTAAGGCTCAGCTCAAGAAGAGCTTTGAGATGAAAGATCTGGGATGCTCACATACTTGGTGTGCACATTAGATGTGACAAGCATTAGGGACTCCTCTACTTGTCACAGAGGGAGTACATTCATAAAGTCCTTGAGCGCTTCCGCATGCAAGACGTAAAGCCTATTGGCTATCCATTGCCTTCTTATGTGAAGGTATCATAGGCTGATTGTCCATAGATAGATGAGCAGAGGGTCGAGATGGCCAAGATTCCCTATGCATTTGCAGTGGGCAGTCTTATGTATGCCATGATAGCTACTCGTCCAGATATTGCCTTTGCAGTTGGTGTTGTGGACACTATATGGCTATACCTGGCAAGAAGCATTAGGATGCCGTGAAGGGTATCATGAGGTACCTGAAGGGCACTGCAGATATGTGCATATGCTATGGCAGCCAGGATACAGGAGTCGTGGGTTACACTGACTCTGATTATGTAAGTGTGGGAGCTTTCGCTCAACCGCCAAGACCCACGGACCGCTTATTGTTCAAGCGTTCCAAGCTGAGCACTAATGGCTACCTCTCACATAGCCAACGCACCATCCATATCTATGGGTGTAGTGAGCTTACCTCCATGCCGATTGAGTTACCTCCTCTCTCGCGCACTCTGGTAGCTCCACGATCCAAGTGCAAGCTTCAAGCAAGCTTCATCCCCAAGCTCCACGCTCCAAGCTCCATTGCCGCAAGCAAGACAAGAGAAGAGAAGAGAAGAGAAGAAGAGAGGAGAAGATGGAGACCTTCTCCTCCCCGGTCCCTCACCCTCACACACTCCCTCCCTCACACTCTCACACCCTCTCTCAAGCACAAGCTCAAGCAAGCAAGAACAAGAAGAAGAAGAAGAAGAGGAGAGCTACTTTTGGCCACACACAAGAATGAGCTTCTCATTCACTTTTCAACTTTATATACAAAACCCTAAATCCCTTTTGGGCGGTCATCCCCTTTTCCCCTTTTTACATGGCCAGCCGTAGCCTAGGCCCCTCTTTCCCATTGTCCTTCTATCTTCCTAGCTTCCTTTCCACCGCCCGTCTACATTTACAAATTGCATGGATAAGAGCCCGGCGCTCCTTGAATTAAACCATGATGCGCTTGCGCTTTTTTACAAAAGTTTTGACTTGTGCTTTTCCTTGTGCGCCTTTCTCCCTTATTTAGGACTCTTTTCCTTGTGCGTCTTTGTCTTCCTTTTCTCTTTGCCTTGGCCTTTGTCTTTGTCTTCTACTTTAGCTTTTCCGGATTTTCTACCTTCGTTCGTTTGAGGGTTAACACAGGACCAAAATGTGGGAGCTTTCGCTCAACCGCCAAGACCCACGGACCGCTTATTGTTTAAGTGTTCCAAGCCGAGCACTAATGGCTACCTCTCACATAGCCGATGCGCCATCCATATCTACGGGTGTAGTGAGCTTACCTCCATGCTGATTGAGTTACCTCCTCTCTCGCACACTCCGGTAGCTCCACGATCCAAGTGCAAGCTTCAAGCAAGCTCCATCCCCAAGCTCCACGCTCCAAGCTCCATTGCTTCAAGCAAGCTCCATCCCCAAGCTCCATTGCCGCGAGCAAGACAAGAGAAGAGAAGAGAAGAGAAGAAGAGAGGAGAAGATGGAGAGCTTCTCCTCCCCAATCCCTCACCCTCATACACTCCCTCCCTCACACTCTCACACTCTCTCTCAAGCACAAGCTCAAGCAAGCAAGAAGAAGAAGAAGAAGAAGAAGAGGAGAGCTACTTTTGGCCACACACAAGAATGAGCTTCTCATTCACTTTTCAACTTTATATACAAAACCCTAAATCCCTTTTGGGCGGTCATCCCCTTTTCCCTTTTTACATGGCCGGCCGTAGCCTAGGCCCCTCTTTCCCATTGTCCTTCTATCTTCCTAGCTTCCTTTCCATCGCTCGTCTACATTTACAAATTGCATGGATGAGAGCCCAACGTTCCTTGAATTAAACCATGATGCGCTTGCGCTTTTTTACAAAAGTTTTGACTTGCGCTTTTCCTTGTGCGCCTTTCTCCCTTATTTAGGACTCTTCTCCTTGTGCGTCTTTGTCTTTTGTTTCTCTTTGCCTTGGCCTTTGTCTTTGTCTTCTACTTTAGCTTTTCCGGATTTTCCACCTTCGTTCGTTTGAGGGTTAACATTACCCCCCTCCTAGACGAGTGCCAGTCCCATGGCACTCACCGTCGTAGGTAGCAAGCATTTCACATGCACTGAAGACGTGGGTGACAAGGACGCTTGTGATTTCCATGGAGGAGTGTTGGTGGTGGTGTGGTAGAAGGTCCTAGGGGCCTGTTGGTGGACAAGGTGGCTGGTGGAAGGTTGTTGGAGTTGGTGGTAGGGCTATTCTGTGTTGGGGATTGCATTGATGGCCAGCACAAGTGTTGGTTTGTTGGGGATTCTGCACATGCCGATTCTTTGCGGGCTTGTCAGATGGTAAGGGATAAGCATTCAGAGTTGGATGTTGATGAAAAGTGAACGACACTTTCGTTGGAGTCTTCAACACCTACAATTGAAAACCTCTCATGTGGTCTCTCCCTAAGGGTAGTGCTAGTCTTCTCTATTGTGCAGAAGACATAGTGCAATTAGTTTGGGAGACAGGTCGAACTCTAAGCAAGCTGAGAGTACTGTCCTGCACTTGAGGACCCAAACTGTGTATATACTTCGGTGCAGGTATTATGTGAGTGCTTGTGCATACTTAGATATTACTTAGTTAGAAGACTGTCGGCCTGGTTCCTTGTATAGCAATGGGTCAGTGAAGCAAGGGGCTAAGTTGATGGAAAATTTTGTTGATGAAGACGAGGAGTACACTTGAAGATTGCTTGAGACATCATTATGGTCGTGTCAAGGCAATGTAGCATAATTGAGCTCCTTGATGTCTTATCTTTTGGTAGCTAGTGGCTACTTGTAGTGCTTGAAAAGTATAGCATACTTTTCCATTGTCTTTCATGCCTTGCTTACCACTGTTGATTGTAATGGCATTGAGATGGAGTGCAAAAGAATTGTGCAAGTGGTTCAGGGTGACAGGTCTAACCATAGGCGAGGCGAGCTCCCTAGGTATGTTCTGCCCTTAATGTGCCCTGAACAATTGTGGGGGATGTACAAAGGGCTAGGGAATTAGGGACGGAGCCAACCAACCAAGGTCACTGGATGTACGTAATTTGAGGACCCCTGGGTGTGGTGCTGTGATCATGTGTGCTTTTTTTTTTCTTTTTCTTTTTCTTTTGCTTTCTTTCTTTCTTTCTTTCTTTTTCTTTTCTTTTCTTTTTTCCTTTTTTTGTGTGGAAAAAGTGAATACAATCAATGCCATACATTGAGACTGTTAGCCTTTCATTTGGATTGAGAAATGTTGGGATTCAAAGGCTATGAAGAATTGATATTACAGAGATGATTGTGTCACCAGCCTTGATGCTAGAGGAACTATTGTTGAGATGAAGAGAAACACTTGAGATTTTGCAAACCTCTTTGTAACATGTGAAACATCGAACAATTGAGGTAGCACTTGGAGTGAGCTGTGCATGGACAAGGGCAGAGCATCTTGCGAATTGAATCCTGGATGATGAAGAGACGTTTGCCCTTGTTGAGAGCGTGGCTCCTGCCTGAACATAGACTTTGGCCAAGAAGGAGGAGGTAATCAATGATTATGCTTTGGCCATGCTCAGTTGCAATATGTGCTTTTTCTGCAGAGGTGTCCTTGGGTTCTCATCCAGTGGCGTTTCCATCATGGCTTTTGTTTCTTGGTATTCCTGTCACTTCCTCCATAATGGTTCTTTGTGGGGTTGGTGCTCTTGTGGTGACTTGGATATTAAACGCTTCTAGACATTGACCTGTGTCATTCTGCATCAACTTGTCACTTCGTGAGGGTACATGCTCGCTTGCGTTAAGTACATCGGACCAATGCAATCATGTTAAGACATACTTTTTCAGAATGCTATGATGCCTATCCCATTACTTGTTAAGGTCGCATACATTAACGGTAGGTGAAGGAAGTGTGTACAAGTGGGGATCTTGCCCCTTTACTTATTAAAAACAAAAAGTTATGGCATGATGACTTGCCAAGCTACTTGTACAGCATAGGGGCTTAGTCGATAGGTACTAGGCGGGGTGAGTCCGGTTGGCTAGGCGACCAGGATAGTGCTAGTGTGGGGCTCCCGTGGGGTTGGGCAGGGAACATGTCGGCCGGGACATGAATGGTGTAGTCTCGGGCCGTGACCATTTCCAAAATGTCTTTAAACAGCTCATTAAATTCTTCCCTATCCCAGGGTGCCTTTTCTCTTCGTGGGCACCTGGTGCCCGAGCGTACGTTGGGGGTCTGTGCAACTGGCGTTGCCACCTGCTGCGCGTTTCTTTGAGTCTCGACTCTCTTGGCCCGGGGATTCTTCGGCCTTTGTCCAGGTCGGTGTCGCGTAGGCCCTCGCTTCTTTGCATATTTCTTGAGAGTGGGTACATAGCGTACCGGTGGAGGGGCGTGTGCTGCATGTTTCCGTCGGCTGCGGAGAGCATCCTTGCAAGCTAGCTGCCCTTGGTTCTCCATGTTTTCCTCACGGGGGGCCTGTAAAATGCGAATCAAGGATTAGGATTTGTTACATGATAAGACCATTCATATGTAAGGAATTATAGTGTAGGTTATCAAGCGCATAGGATGAGAAGGGGAGGGGTGGGGTATGCAGTGCTTGTTGTAGAGGGATGGCCCCCGTGATGTATATTTAGCCTCCTGCCATTAGCAGATCTTGGTTGACGCCGAGTTACGTCGGTTGGCGGTCATGGATTTAGGCAAGGCTCCTCCTTAGAAGGATAGACCGAAAAGGGAAGAAGATCAGAGTTGTTGGTCAAGGCTTCCTATGGCGGTAATGTGGGTTGCATGTCCTTCACTTGGAGGTGGGGATGGTCATACGGCTTTTAAATGTGTGATGAGAGGAGGACTTGAGAAGCTTAGCCTGTCAGACCCAACTCTTCTCCCTGCGCTTGACTATCATTGCTTGTGTGTGTTGATATTGTTTATACACGGTGACACAAAAATCAGTGTTTATTTATGTACATATTTATGAATCCATGTTACTTCACGAGGATAAGAACCAATTGTAGAACTCGGGGTTGTACTGGAGCGTGGCACACGCATCCAGCACTCGTGGCAGCTTACTTAGTACCGATAGATATTTTGCCACATCAAGTAGCATATGGACCCTTGTTCGAGTCTACTGGCAACATGTAGCTCATCCTCAGTGAGAACCTTATCCAACAGAGAGTTTTCTTGGCTAGGTTTAGCCAAGTCTGTACCCCGAATGGCAGTCAGCACTCGAAGGGAAGTTGGTGCCACATAGGTTGGGTCCCTTTGGGATCGCCATTTGGCCAATCGCTCCTCAGAGACTGTCATGATCTGAGCCCCTAGTTCGGCCATTACAACGCGGCATTCGCACCAACGCTACTCAAATTAATCTGGCCTGCTGACAGTCGCTTTAGTTGCTCTATGTCTACGAGATTCGATCGGCAGAGCACTTCATTGAACGTGATGGTTAAGCGCAGTTTGTCAGCCTCCTCGTCAGAGATGAGTCGCATGCGTTCATGTAAGAGCTTTTTATAGTGCTCGTCAAGATATTCCTGCTCTTCCCAAGATAAAGGGAAGGGCAAGTAATCTCCAAGCTGCTCCTTGGGGATTGTGCCCAAGTCCGCAAGGACGTAAACTCATGTAAACACCTTGAGCTTAGCATCCAACTCAGCTAAGCATTCTGCGATACTTCTATGTTCAACAAGGGCTTGCTCGGTTGCCATCTCATGCAAGGTTCTAGGAGTTTGTCTAGGCTTAAGCATAGATGGGGGTTCAGGCCTATATGAGCAAGATTGGTCAACGCTAGGATTGCTCATACTCTTGGGGTTTCCATGTTTCTCTTGAGGCTTCGTTATTGCGTCATGGTTCTCCTTGGGTGTGACTGGTGTGAATTCATCATCCCGTTGTGACAGTGTTGTATCCACTCTTGATTGGTCGATGTGAGTTCTATTGTCGGTGGATTGAGTATTGAAAGCAACTGTTGATGGCAACAGCTGCTTTGATTTTTTAGAGCACACGGATGTGACTGAGGTTTCACCGCTATTAGGAGAGACATCAATGGGTTCATTGGTGGATGGACTTGATGCTTTATTCCCTAGCTCTCCATTGCTCTTAGTCTCAATGCTCTCGGGGTCCACAACCACCTGTGATTGCTGTTGTCTTTGTTGTTTTCTCCTCTTTTTCCTAGTCAGTGAAGGTGCATCTCTCAACGACTCAGGACCCTGGACTAGGTCAACCGTTGATGTGCTTGGTTGGGCCTTAGCATTCTCTTTCTCTAGTGTGTCCTTATGGGACATGGCCGTGGCCTGCTGAATAGCCTCGCTAGGTTGTGAGAGCACAACTACCTCCCTTTTCGGAGAGTCTAGCTCTTTAGCCAACTCCCTTGAGTTTAACTCCTCCAGCCTAGGCTTTAGGCACTTTGAAAGTGTTGGAATTGTCGAGGAAGTTGGTTGCGACATCTCCTCCACAGGTAAACTACTAAGGACACATTCCACAAGGGGCATTGTCACGACCAAGGGCTGTGACCGCTGTGATCCCTGATTTGAAGTAGTAGCAGCTAGTTTAGTGGGCTAGCTACCCTTGGTGGGTTGCGGTGTCAGGTCCCTAGGGCGATCAGAAGTGGTCTCATCCTCTGTTGCCCTTTGAGCATTCATATGTGGAGGTCGTTGATCTGGTTACATTGGGTTGCACAGGCATATCCTTGGGCTGAGAGCTACAGATGGTGTCGTGTCCCACCTCTTGGACATTTGGAAGCTTAGATGGAGATGGAGATTGGGATTGAGCAGCCGCCCTTGACGACTGCTGTTGTGCTTCCAGTGCCCGTTTGGCAAAAGAGGGTGTAGGAGATCTAGGACTCTTAGGTGGACTTGGCACTGGCTGAATGATTTGCTCAAGGCTATTAGATGATTGTGCCATTTGTTTTGTTGAGCAATTAGCCATCTCACAAGTATGGTGCCTCTGGTGCTCCTTATCCTCTTGGGGAATCAAAGGCTCTTTGGGCACTAATGATTTTTGTGCATGCTCAATGGCTACATATGACATCTATCTATTTAGCATGCTAGGTTGAGGCTCTTTCTTTCAAACACTCATGTCTGGTTTCTTGCCTCGAGACCCAGAGTTTCTCTTAGATTTCCTCCTGTGCTTCATTACTTTTGATGCACTCTGGTCTTCAGCTAATACAAATGGTTTAGCAGGGGATTTTGGTACCCAAATCCATCGATTACCTGCATAATACCCTTGAGCACGTAGCAACGCTTTGGATATCCATCGCGGCATTGTGCTGACCCTCCGTCCCGATGCCTGCGTCTATAAGGCTTGGGCTTCTTTTAGGGTCTTCTACGATATTTGTAAGTCCAAAGCCCGTCCTTGGCATTGTCTCTTGACCTTCTTGTTTCAGGCCTGGCCTCACTCACTAGTTCTCGTTGTTCGACCTGTGCTTATATTAACTCTTCCAACAAGTCCTTGCTCTTGTCAGCAAGCTTGATTGTTATGTCAGCACCTTGCTTGCCTTTCCCTCGAGGTTTGATGAGGTCACCCTTGCTAAAGGTTGTGACTATCCTCACACCCGGTAGTGTCAAGTGTATCCTCTGTGCTACATAGTCGGCCTCACACTTGGTCGCCCTTTTGAAGGGTCTTCCTAGGAGGGTTTCTTTCCGCATCTAGCACTATTTGGAGGAACATGAAATAGGATAGGCAAGCTTTCCGTTTCAATTGTCGCAAGGATTTTGCACTTCCCTATGAGTGCTTGTGGGTGTCCCCCATAAGGGCTAAGAGTTGCACTAGTCGGTGTGAGCTCTGGTTGGCCTAGCAGGGTCCATGATTCATAGGTCAAGATGTTAAAATCTGCTCCTTCATCAATCAGAGCATCAATAGTATGCTCTCTTTTCGCGGTGAGTTTGACCCTAAGATAGGCAGGTGGTACTATGTCTTCATCTTCCGGGTCTTGGCTTGTAAATTTAAGCCTTCTGGCAGATGCCTTTGAGTCCCTAACTGCACAGTCAGACGTGGATTCTCTATTGAGGTCTTGGGTCATTTGTGCAACACTGCTCAAGGTACATCTATCATCAGGATTGTCATGTCTAGTCATCCTTGCATTGATAGCTTGATGATGTTGCATTCTGCTTCGACTAGACGCAGTTTGAACACAATGTACATGTGTTCTTGTGGTGTGGCCTTTTTGCCCTGGATGGCTAGATTGGCCCGTTGAGGTTCTAGGGTCTCTGTTTCTCTCTGTTCGGGTATGGGCTTTTGGTTGCTCTTTTACAAGTGAGGATCCATGCTCGTGTAGAGCCATTACTACACTAGGTTCTAATTTGGAGGACCTGTCACGACGCGCGTTTTCCCTCCAACACACTTGGGGGAGGTGCGGAGGGGGGCAGAGCCCCCTCTGCAGGGGTCCGGGGGGACAGTCCCCCCGGGCCCGCAGGGCCGTTACGGTAAAAGCCATGCACAATTTGGAGGACCGTTTATAGCCAAAATTTGAACCACGTGCTCTAAATTTTAGATCAGTGATGGATCTGTGATGTGCCTTTAGCTCTACGTAGCCTTTGGGGTCAATCTCGGGGTTTAGATGTGTCAAAATTTGTGTTCTAAATACCTGTCCGATTTATACAGTTTTCTGTCCGATTCTCAGATGTCCAATTTTCAGGAGTTCGATTATCAGAATCGGACGTCCGATTCTGGGTGTCCGATCGGCCCAGTGGTCAGATTCTAGTGGTCCGATTCTGGGATTCGGATCGGACAGGGTGGTCCGATTCTAGATTGGTCCGATTCCGGACTGGTTCGATTTTGGTGGTCCGATTCTGGTGGTCCGATTTCGGTTGGTCCGATTCTGGGAATCGGATCGGACAGGGTGGTCCGATTGCCTCGATCGGAGAACGTCCAATCGTAGAGGATGGTCCGAGTGTCTGAGTGGTCCGATTTCCAAAATCGGACGGGTTGGTCCGAGTGGTCTGATCGGACAAGATGGTCCGATCGACCAAGCGTTCGATTATGGACTGGTCTGATTCTAGGACTCGGACGAGCTAGTCCAAGTACGTAGCCAACGGCCCGCGAGTTGCATGCGATGCCTCTAGGCTGACGTCTACTACATCGAATCGTCCAGCACCTTTCAGATAGGTGCAAGACACTACAAGGGAATGCCAGACATGCCTGGAATCACTGTGGTGCTCGAATCAAACGGCACTCCTAGGATCTGTGCCCCTATTTCCATGTTTTGGCCTGTTATACAGCAACAGAAAACCCTACTGTTTGTTTCTTTTTCTTTGTTTTTTCCTATCCTAAATGCATACAAATCACAAAGCAATCACCTACACTACTCCATCTCACAACATAAATCTCAAAAAAGCAAAAAACCTACTTGCCAAGGAGATCGAATACCATCTTCAACCCCCTCCCTTCCTACCTATCTCAAGCACCGGTTCGGGGGAAAACCCTACTCCAATGCTCGATTCGAAGCGCGCAAGCGCTCAAGGCTTGAATCCATTTGTCCGAACAACGGAACTAAAATGTGGGAGCTTTCGCTCAATCGCCAAGACCCATGGACCGCTTATTGTTCAAGCGTTCCAAGTCGAGCACTAATGGCTACCTCTCACATAGCCGACGCGCCATCCATATCTACAGGTGTAGTGAGCTTATCTCCATACCGATTGAGTTACCTCCTCTCTCGCGCACTCCGGTAGCTCCACGATCCAAGTGCAAGCTTCAAGAAAGCTCCATCCCCAAGCTCCATTGCCGCGAGCAAGACAAGAGAAGAGAAGAGAAGAGAAGAAGAGAGGAGAAGATGGAGAGCTTCTCCTCCCCAGTCCCTCACCCTCATACACTCCCTCCCTCGCACTCTCACACTCTCTCTCAAGCACAAGCTCAAGCAAGCAAGAACAAGAAGAAGAAGAAGAAGAGGAGAGCTACTTTTGGCCACACACAAGAATGAGCTTCTCATTCACTTTTCAACTTTATATACAAAACCCTAAATCCCTTTTGGGCGGTCATCCCCTTTTCCCTTTTTACATGGCCGGCCGTAGCCTAGGCCCCTCTTTCCCATTGTCCTTCTATCTTCCTAGCTTCCTTTCCATCACTCGTCTACATTTACAAATTGCATGGATGAGAGCCCGACGTTCCTTGAATTAAACCATGATGCGCTTGCGCTTTTTTACAAAAGTTTTGACTTGCGCTTTTCCTTGTGCGCCTTTCTCCCTTATTTAGGACTCTTCTCCTTGTGCGTCTTTGTGTTCCGTTTCTCTTTGCCTTGGCCTTTGTCTTTGTCTTCTGCTTTAGCTTTTCCGGATTTTCCACCTTCGTTCGTTTGAGGGTTAACAGCAGGACATGTAGATAGTAGGAAGTCCACTTCCGGCTATGTATTCACCTATACTGGAGGTGCTGTTTCTTGGATGTCCAGGGTGCAGAAATGCATGGCCCTTTCTACTACAAAGGCCAAGTATGTTGCAACCCCACTGAGGCTTGCAAGGAGGCCATTTGGTTGGGTCGTTTAGTTGGCTGACCTTGGTATTGATGTTATCCCTACACTGCATTCGGATTCTATGAGTGCTATTCAGTTAGCCAAGAATCTGGTCTTCCATGCAAAGACAAAACACATTGAGATGAGGTATCACTTCATATGTGGGGTCATTGAGGACAAGTCTATTGATCTTGTCAAGATCTCGACTGACCAGAATCCTGTAGATCTGCTCACGAAAAGCCTCTCTACAGAATGCTTTGCCTTCCTCAGGAGGTTGATGGGTGTGGGATGAGATGACGTCTTTCCTCATCCTGTTGTACATGTGTACATGTTGTACTATCTTTTTTCTTTTTCTTTTCACTCCTCACTAGGGAAGATTCACCTTTAAGTGGGAGGTTGTTGGGGGTAAAGGCGCCTCTGCCTAGTCGCCCGTGTATTACTACACTGATAGTCACCGCCACTGCACACTGGAGGTGGCAGGCGCCCATCATCGTCACTTTATTCTTTATTCTTTTAGTGACAGTTTGAATAAAGGAAGGCCCAATCACACATTGTGACTATTGGAGTTCCCATTTCTAGTCTCTCCCTTTCTTGCTCTTGCTCTCGCGCCATAGCTCTCGAGTCCAACCTTCGATCCGTCGCTCCCTTTTAGTGGTACACCAAAGAAGAGCATTTTCTCAACATATAAGCGAATGAAAACATAGACATTTTGACCATTAAATTGTTTTAATTCCCGCCCAACTTCCTCTAGGGCCTTGATAGTTGTGAAATCAATCTTCTCTTTGTCTTGCCTTTGTTGTTATTGTTGTAACATTTGGATTTGTTGTTGCTGAGTTTGCCGCAGTATGCACACCAACTGTTGTAGAGTATCTCCTAAAGAATCCCTCATCTTAGAGTTCTCTTACACCGACCTTCACGTTGGGTTCACCAATATCGCAGCGCGTAGGGTTGAAGATGACCACAGGGGTTTGGCAAGAAAACTGGACAAGATAGATAGAGATGTCTTCAAGAGATAAGTAGATTACAATGAATGTTTAAAGGTCCAAGAGGTACTTCACGATCAATCACAGGGGTTTGAGGGAGAGAGAAGAATGTATGGGGGTTCAAGAGCTTAGACTCGGGAGATGGTAGAGATAAGAGAAGGGTCGGAGGTTTCAAGCCAAGTTCTTGAAGATGTTAATAGAGATTCCAACTGCATGTTCTTAGCAAAGATCACAATAGTATTATCTCATAAGTTCTAACTTAAATCAAGCTTGTTTTCTTGACTATAAGAGCAATCACAAATTATAAAATCAAGTACAATATGCTGTCATGTATCATAAACAACTCTGCATCCCATCATTCATGCATGATGCCATAGCATGAATCAACTTTGCATGATTACATTCAATGTAGACTGTTAGGGACAAAAGCTTATGAGTCAATTACAAGGCTCGTAGGGCAAAGAGACTTGCTTCAAGAGAGTTTTAAATTGAGTTTCTGATAAGGATAAGCTACCACATCCAAGAAATAAGAGAAAAAGCTCCTCTTAATTTAACTCAAAGCATCTATGAATGATCTACAAACATTGCTATGCCATAGGGGCACATAATACTTGCATATTTTGACAATATGTCTTCTGTAGAGTAAGAAATGAATTAAAAGAACACTGTTGTAGCTAATTTTCTGAATATGGCTGAAGATATCAACCCAAATATCTTTTGGAATTCACCTCTGATGATAGCATAAACTTCCCCTAACACGGTGTCGATGCACGTGGAGTCGAAAGTCTACCATGGGGGTAAGAGACAGCAAGGTGAAGGGAGATTCAGGGAGAGGAGTAGACGAAAGAGAACGGGTTCGAAGAAATAGAAGATGTAGAAGAATACTCACAGAAAGAAATAGAAAATGTAGAAGAATACTAACATAGATGAAGCATGTCAATTTATTTCTGTATTATGAGAAGATAAAACTCTTATAGACAAAAACGTGTATAAAGTAATACCTTCCTCTATGTTGCTCAGATTGCCAATCCGATGCTTCCATTGGCTCCAAAAGGGGGGGTAAAATACTAGCATACCTGACGAGAATTTTGCAAGGTCACTCCCTCTTCATCTCACACTTCAGAGTGCTATTCATTGCCTGAAAACAGTGATCGTGCGTCGCACAATTTCGCTAATCTTTCTTTTTACATAAAATCCTCTCAAAATAGCTGAAAACTACATGCTTTCTTTTACATGTTATCCTAATCTAGAAGTTGTCTACAGTTTTATGGATTTTTACAAGAGATAATATCTAAAATATTAAAAGTTGGCTAAAACTTGTCCAAAAATCTAATATTTTTGAACCATTGACACTAACACTAATGTCTAAAATGGCATTGGCTCTCTAAATCAATAAGAAAGCCACACTCTATTTTTTTACACGGTGTCCACATAGCAACACGACAACACCCCAATTCTCGTGGGATACGCATCCCTCCCCCATCCAATCTTCTCATTATAATGCAAATCAGAGTAGTACTATGCAAGCCCACTCATTAGCCACTTTGACAAGTCCCTCTAAATGTCTTCGGTTTTTTAGGGCAAAAACTTTTGGGGTGGAGATGAAATGTAATGAGCAGGGTGCATAGAAACTAGGGGTTAGATACGGGCCAGTCAAACTGATTGGGTTATAAAAGTTATAAGAGACCCAGTTTAGGGAATCCATGTATAATCAAGAACTGACTCTTTACTGTCTCCTACAACTTCCATGGCTTCCTACCTCTTTCTCAGTCATTTCTTGTCTTTCTCTCTCCTATTCTAATATTTCTCTCTCTTCTTCTTCCTCTCTTCCTCCCTCTTCTACTCATTCTCCTCTCTCCCCTTAGCTTCATTCATTACACCTATGGTGAGAATGAACTAGAGCCTTCACGGTTTTTCCATGGGAGCCTATACTATCATTACAACTTGCACAAGATTATGCCTAACTTGCAAATTTACATGGTTAATCAATATAATTGCTACAACCTTTTAGCAGTTTAAGGATGCAAGTGCTTCATGCACATTGATTTGTGGCTAATAATCCAAAGACTATTTCCAAAAATTTAGGCTCCTTCCTATTGCTTACTTGCACGTTGCATGCTTTTTACTTTTTGCAGTTAACATTATCTCTAGGAGAAAAGTGCTACTTTATCACTTACATGCTATATATTGTTGGTTGGTGAGATAGATCAAACTCCAAGCAAGCTACAAATGTCATCCCACACGTGAGGACCCAAGCCCTACTTAGGTTCTTGCACAAATAATGGGAGTATAGTTGTAGGTCCATGGGAAGTAGTACCGGCCATGGATGCTTGGGTTAAAATCCACTCCTACCCTTCTCAGATATGGCATGAAGGTTGCTTTATTCCACTCAAATCTCTTTTCAGCCTGTCTTGCCCCTCCTACTCCGAGGTTGCCTCTTGCTTCAATTTCTTGATCTCCTCTTAGTATTCACATGCCCTTTCTTCCCTCACCACCTCTAACTCTTATATGGCTTTATGGACCTTTTCCATCTCCCCGTGCAGGTCTTCATAGAGCCTTACAAGCTCGTCATTATGGTGTTGTAGGCTTACTAAGGCTTGAGTCTCTTCATTCAGCCTTGCTTCCTCCTTTCTTTTGTTGTTGATCATGATGGCACTGAAGTAAAATAGAGATAAAGAGAAAAAAGTGCAAGCAACTCAAAGTGATAGGTCTAACTATAGGTGAGATAGGCTCCCTAGGTATATCCTGCCCTTGTTCCTTGAGGCAAAACATTGGTGGGAGTTGGAAGGAGGGCTAGGGGGATATGGATGGAGCCAACTGACTAAGGCCACCAAATGTACCTAACTTGAGGATCCCTAATCTAATGCCATAATTGTAAGTGCATATTTATGTCGTTTTCTTTTTTTCTTGAATAAACATACAAGTGCCATGAGGCTTTTAGCTTTACATAAGAGACTAGTATATGGAAAGATTGATCTCTCTCTCTCTCTCATTTCAAGCAAGAAACACTTATCAAAATTCACATATTTCAATTACTTCAAAATGTCATATAGAATTTTTAAACATCTAACATGCCACATGCCTCTAAAAGGGAGAAGGAATTCATTGCATTTGATTACTTCAAAATATGCATGCTTAGGCTATGCTGGAATGGAATGAAGCAATATAGAACCAACATCATTCATTAACTTCAGAATACCATTTATAATTTCTATGCATCTAACATGCTATAGGCTTCTAAAAAGCAAATAGAATTCATTGCATTAGATTGCTTTAGAATATGCATGCTCAGGCTGTGCTAGAATACAATGAGAGAGAGAGAGAGAGAGAGAGAGAGAGAGAGAGAGAGAGAGAGAGAGAGAGAGTTACACATGCAATGATTACTAGCGTGATTTGATTTGGTGTGCGAGTGCATTTGGTTTATGATACACAACAGTTAGTTTTTGCAAGCCACCTTTGCAACACATCTACTTGATGGATTGCGAGTAGGTAATGAGCATGCTTCATGAGCTTAACAGTCTTGCTGATTGATATGCATGACATCAGAGATGAAGCTCCACAAATGATGATTGCAAATTTTCAATCACGCTAAATTGCATACTTGCAAAGAAGAGGTAGTTGAAGTGTGGGTATTGGTTGTTGTTGTATAGTCAAACAGTAGGTCCGTGCCCCCTGCTATCCTTCCTAGTAGCATGGATGGGAAGATTGCCACTGGCTTTGAAGTGTGTGCAGTGATATCGAAGTAGCAACGCGCATGGGATAGCAAGGGCCAGACGGAAGTAGGGGCGACAATGCTACATGCAAGCCTTCAAATAGCTAGGGATAGGCGAAGAACGCGATGTGCCAAGTTTTGGTGCCATGGTCGCTAGCTCTAGGTTCGTTAATGGTAGAACCTTCACCCCCACAAATTGAGAACATTTGTCTATCTCTTTGGGTAACAGCTCTCTCTCTCCACACTCCCTTTTCAATAAAAGGAAAGGGTTCTTATCAAGGATATCACCTCCCTATGTTTTTTAGAAACTACCGGTTTAGGGGGAAAATAAAAAAACCCCAACCCCAACCCCGCCCCCGCCCCTGCCCCCGCCCCCCCGGGATGTGGCTTGGGGTGGTTTCCGATTTTCCCCACAAGACCTTCTGAAAACCCCCCGTTTTCTCCCATTTGTTCTCATGTACGCAACTGTGACACAGGCCCAATCGGTCGCCACAGTATCCAGCATGGAAACAAGGTCCCAAACGGTCAAACAAATATATTCTTGAATCTTGATTCTTGATCTTGCATTTGCTTCTGTGGGGCCAGATCCATCGGGAGGGGAAAATTTTCAGCTTCACACTGTAAAAGGATAACAGGAATTCCCCGACAAAAGGGCTACTTTTAATAGCAAAAATACCTCGGAAAAATGCCTATTTTGCCACCACAAGCTTCTTACCGGCAATGGTCGGTGTGTCCACCGGCTGCAGTGGGTCGCTCCATCCTATTTGGCATGTTGTCATGGCAAGCGTAACCGAGAGAAAAAGCTCATCATCACAGCAGGCAGCCGTAGTCCACATTTTTCTCGTCTCGCTTCTTACGGTGGATTGTCGTATCGTTCAAGGTTCGAGGTTTTCCGCCATCGCTACGGTTCGTCATAGCCTCACGCCATTTCACAGGTGATAAATGCTCACATTTCCTCATTTTCTCTTCTTCACAATACTTGGCTTTGTGGTTTTGTTTCTCACGTGGTTTACTATTGCAGCATTTTCGTTGTCAGGTGGATTTTGATCCTTCTGTTGTTCTGTACTTTGCCGTTTTTTAAAGCTGTTCTCTATCCAAGATCTTTATCTCTTCCATTATTTTCTCTGAAGGAATTCTATCCAGGATAACGTTAGGATTAGTGCCTTTTCAGCCTGGACGTTAGACATTGCTTTTAGCATTATTGAAATTGCTTCTGCAAAGATGCTCCAAGTTTTGGAAACAAATTTCTCCGAACGTAATGCCCTCGCTTAAGCATTATTAAAGTCGCTTCTGTTATTATTATTTACATTCCAGGTACAAGGATGAAATAATTTAGCGCAGAGCTTCCGGAAAATGGGTAGAGCGTTTAAAATAGTGATCCTAGGTGGAGGCGTTGCTGCTGGTTATGCAGCTCACGAGTTCGTCAAATATGGAATCAATCACGGTGATCTATGCATTATATCTGAAGAAACTGTACGTTTTATGGTTTCTCAAAATCCTAGTTCTATTTTATTAATTACAATTCGCGTTTTTTCTTTCCTGAACATTGTCTTGCTTTTCCAGGTGGCTCCTTATGAACGGCCAGCCTTGAGCAAAGGGTGCTTATTTCCCGAAGGTAATTCATTGCAGTGCACTGGTTGTTTGTAGTCTTGATGCATGGATATTTCCCTGTTTCTGTGGAAACCGGGGAATATGAACAGCTAGGATTGGATTCATTATTTCACAAGGTATTGATTGCAGTGCACAGATTGTTTATAATCTTGATTTATGGTTATTTATTGGTTTCTGTTAAAGCTGGGGAGTATGAATCCTTATTCAGCAGCCAGGATCCCTCCACAGAAAAGTACGGGTTATCATTATAGTGTCATTGTTCATTATTCTTCGCTAGTTCATCCTTAAGTTTCCTGAGTTCTTGTAACCTATTCAACTGAATCCCAGCAGTCAATGAGCATA
This sequence comes from Lygodium microphyllum, assembly GCF_053477565.2. NCBI lineage: Eukaryota > Viridiplantae > Streptophyta > Polypodiopsida > Schizaeales > Lygodiaceae > Lygodium > Lygodium microphyllum. The sequence continues at coordinate 69,531,066 of NC_141145.1, forward strand.
CACCAAGGTTCAACACACTGTGGAAGTATGATTTTTTTTTTTCATGAACCAAAATGCCATTTTAACCTTTTGTGCGTGGTGAATTCTTAAGGTTCAGGTTTTATTTATAATTTATAAGTTTGCTCAATTAGGTGTAAGCAATCCTTCAAAAGGACAGGGTTTGTGCTTGGATATTCAGCTTCTTTATGTCTGCTTGGTGAAAGTCATGGAACTTGTTGCATGCTTTGGTTATGTTGATATGCATGATTTAATTTAGCTCTACCAAATGCATTTGTAGAAGTGGACCATAGACACTCATTCTTACAGCATGACGCTAGACTATGGAAGGCAGAAAATTTGGTTTTGAGGGGTTTGATTGTTGACCAAGTAAAAGCTGGACTTACTTTTGACTGATCCATGGATCAGCAACTGTAGATATTCTTTGTTGATATTTCATAATCATACAACTGTGGTTGTGCCAACACTCTGATAAGTGCAATATTTATCACAACTTCAAATATTAGCTTCACACAATCTGATGACAGCAGGTCTCAAACCCAAATATATATCCTTGAAGGAATATCTTGTTTAGATCATTGGAAGAAAGGCAGCAATAGATGACTTTAACACTCAAGTTTGTAACTTTAGGATGTTCCTGTGGGACAATACATTTGGCTGATGGAAAATTCATCAACAACTAGTGCTGAAAGACAAGTTGCAGTTGACATGCTTGCAATATCAGACACTAGCATGGAGTGGGACTCTGTTTTATAGGCTCAACATAACTAAACTGTTGGTTTGAACTTTCATGCCTTCCATGTGACATGAGTTACTTTTTTAGACTAAGGATTGACAAGGCTTAACAACGCTAGTGGGAAGTCTATACAATTAATCCTAATGCTCTAGAAGTTTTTGAGCTAGGTCAAGTGCTTTTACATATTTTCTGCTTAGATGAAATAAGTCATGTTTGTTAGTCTATCTACAATGACATAAGTTGCAATAGGTAGGTGTATTATGAAATCCATGAAATCTGACTTGATGTTTGCCCTTGTGAGGATACACTAGGGTTTGCATAGAACATAGAATATATGAACAGACTAACATAATGAACTTAGACAAGAACACAAATGAAGATAAAAAGGCAATGAATGAATGCTGAATGAAAACTTAAGGAGCGCGTGAGGGGTGATACAATGGATGCTGAAGGAGTGGAGGGCTGTCTGATGGACATTGTCTTCTATGGGAGTGAGCTAAGGGAGAGTATTAGAGTGTTGTTGTCCAGAACAGATCATGAGTGCAGTAAACCATTAATGCTCAATGCTAGATGTTGATGTAGATCAATTTGGCATTTTGGAGGATGGGTTTCTGCAAGATATGGTTATTTGTTGGCAATTCCTAGGTTGCTTAATGCCTCCTCTCAGGCCAAATCTGAAAGAAAGGAATGCGAAGCCTACTCTTGGATTAGCCCAAAAGGTCTGATGCTCAAGAGACCAAGGCATCAGACTACAAGTGCCATAGTGTGCTGCTCAAGGGCCTACCAAGATTGCAAGGCTAGTGGATATCTTCTTTTAAGTTGTTGAAGAGGTCTACCTTAGTCAAATCAGGACATCAGTCTAAGGGTGCAACAAAGGGCTACCCAAGGGCCTGCAATGGTTGCCAGTGTGGTGGAACACTCTTGTGGGACTTGGATTATTGTTTGTTTTGTTTTTCGTTTTAAATTTTTTTTGACCTGGCTTGTTAATTCATATCGAAGTAAAACCAAAGTAATACTATGAGGAGTGGGATATTTGCTTAAGATCTTGGGTTGAGCAATGGAAGCTCATGAGGGGACATGTAAAAGGAGATTGTGGTACACAAATGTATGGGTTTTTGCTTGGAAAGATACCAACGGTTTTGGGTTTTGATCCATCCAATTGCCCAAATTACAAAGAACAAAATGCTATTTCAAGAGAATGCAATAAGGGGCATGTTTATGTTATAGGGTTTTACTTAGACAATGGGTTTGTAGGGAAATTGTTCACTTTCCCAAGTGACTTTTATTTTTGAAGAATAAATGTGTAGGTCTAAAAGAAAGGGATGTTCATATGGAAGACAAGGAAGACAAGCCAAACCTATACCATGTGGGGAAAGCGACCTCCTCTCATTCCATGGATGTCCATATTGAAGGAGGAGAAGCTGAAGTTGGCTAAGGTGCCAAGAGCCTTATCTACAAGAAACACCTTAGGTGTGGAAGAGCTATGAGGAAAGATTGCCACCATGGTAGTTGAAAGAATATCCAAAACTCGGTCTTGAGTGAAAAAAGAAAATGTATGTCTCCATATTGATCAAGAATATGAGGGTGCATGTGAAACTTCACCTTGGGAGGAAGCACTGCCTTTGTCTCCATGCTAGCCAAGAATGTCTTCCAGTTGGCAACGCAAGGTTGAAAATTTGTCTCGAGCCCAATCGGGACTAAATAGATGAAGGAATGAAGAGACTTGAAGGACTTAGCGTAAGCCTTAAGGATCTAGGGAATGACTAGGACCAGCCTCTTTGAGCCTAAAGAGGCCTAAAAGGACATTATCCTAAAGAATCTTATGCGGATGAAGTAGAAGAAATCTCTCACCTAGAAGAGCTATAGGAAAAGTGTCAAGAAATGAGGTGTGCTTTGATACCATGTCAAGAAATGATTGCTGTGAAACCAAATTGAAGAGATAGTAGGGTTTGCGAGGAGAAACAAAGAGCGCGTACGGCAAACATAGAGAGAGAAGAGAAACTCTGAAAACTCAAAAGAAGTCGATGAAGCATTGAATCGTGCTAAGTGAACAAAGTTGATATGGTAGAGCTAAAGCTCTGAAGATAATTGCACTGTCCTGCCTGATTCAGGCAGCAGCACTTGAAGGAAATTTGCACAGTGAGGGTAGCAAGATGCAGTCCTTTGGTAGTACGATGTTGAAGACGTATGCTGAAGTTGAAGGACAGCTGTAGAGGGAGTGGAATGCAGTCCTCTAACGTCGTCAGAGTCAAGGAAGAAGATCTCCATCTATGAACACGTACACCAAAAGATGAGGATTAATTAGACGACTTGGCAGATGAGGAAATCCAGCCCTTGATGGAGCAAGAACTGCAAAAATGCAGGTGTTTGAGGAAGTAGGTGCTTGCCGGAGCTGTCACTGATGCTTGGGAGGTGTCAGATTGCAAAACACAGTCCAAGGGGCTGATGCCAAGTGGAGAGCACTGTCTCTAGGTAGAGAGGTATTTGACAACAAAAATGAAAGGGAGATGATGGCGGCTAGGTGGAGGAAGAGAATCTGCAGGAAAAAAGGCAGGTACAATCCGATGCCAGATGGTGTGGAAGAGAATTGGCAGTCCAAATGCAGCCTAGAAAGTGTGGAAGGTAGGGCGCCTGGTGCAGGGAGAGATGTAGACCATGAACTGCAATGTCCTCCGGGTGGGGTGTGAGCTGCAATGGAGAGGAAGAGAATGAGAGAATGTTGAAAGGAATGAATGTGGGATTGTATGAATGGGTGGAGTCAATGCCATATATATAGGCATAGACTGTCTAGAGTGTCGCCAACTGAAGTCTCTCAGGTGGTGCTCTGACTCTCTTGGAAGGTGCCTAGAAAGGCGTTTTTGGGTCTCTAAATGGAAACCAAAATAGGAATGAAGGACACTATATTGAATGATATGGTTTCTCAACAGCAAGACTACCGTTGTGGTAGTGGAAGGTGTAATTTGTAAAGAAATGGTATGGCAAATATAGAAATGCCAAAGTGTATGACAAATGTAGAATAAAATATGTAGAATGGTGAATGCTTATGAATGAATAATGAAAAAGATGATACAATCAGGGGGGCCTCGAACCTCCTTGTCTCTAGGACCAGGGCAGAGATGGCTGAAGGAGTTGGTGTCAGAGTGTTGTACTTGAACGGATCCTGAATAGGCAGCAACGGTCTGAAATCTGATGTCAATCAATGAAGGCAGCAATGTATGGATGACCGGCAGTCAGAAAATGCAGATGTGGCTAGTATGATGTCTCTGAAAAGTCGCAGCAATCAGAGTAACTGCTGGGTGGCCTGTCTGGAGCGGAAACACAGCATAAAACTGATTCAACTGTTGGTATAGATGCCTGGGACTGCAAAATACAACTGCTGGTGCGCAGGTGACAGGCTGGGGATGGTCCAGAACAGCAGGGTGGCCTGCTAACTGATGATATGCTGCTCTAGTGTGCACAGGATGCAGCTGTTTGCTGTAGACAGATGTCACCTGCTGTAAACAGCATATAGAATCAAGTCGTGCCAGGCTGGACAGCTCCTGAATGCGTGGGGCAGCAGCCAATGAAGATCCTCCACTGTCTATAGTGATGTCCTCTGGAAGGGGTGTGGTAAGCAGTGTGAGGGGGAGAGGCTGAGAGATGAGGGCTGAGAATGATAATGATGAGGATGAAGGATGCACAAACACAAGACAGTGGAGGATCTTCATTTGACAGGTCCTGAATGCATGGGGCAGCAGTCAATGAAGATCCTCCACTGTCTAGCGATGTCTTGTGGAAGGAGTATGGGCAGCAGTGTGATGGGGAGAGGCTGAAAGATGAGGGCTGAGTGATAATGATCAGTTTATTTTTGGTAGTATTGAGTGAAAACTGTAATATTAGTATCTTAACACCCTCTCTCAGCCCTGAAAAGTAATGTGCCTAAGATGAGTGTAAGTCATGTATCTGCTCTCTTTTGATTGCCAAAAGGTCCCACCCTGAAAGTTCCATGGCCCAAGAACCTACCAGGACTACGGAGGTGATGGATATCTAAACCCCCCCCACAAACCCCCCCCCCAAAAACCCCAAATGGCTCTTAATGACAATAAAGGGGAAACATAAAGTATACTGTGTAAACAGAATTTGTGTAGTGCAAGGCAAGGATGACGAGGTATAAACTAGGTAATAGTTTCCATAAACTCTACCATAGTAGAGTGTTTCAAAGTGAGACGTTGCAATATGGTGGATTGAAGTTGACCACTCTTTTGATAAAGTAAAAGGGAGGTATGCACAAGTGCAGGGAGTTATTCATCCTTGGATGAACACCTATTTTTGGTGCTAGATAGGTGTTCTATGGTTGTGAGGCTTGCAGTTTGCGATGTTTGGGTCATTTTGGGTTGCCTTTAAAGGTAGGAGTGCTCTTCAGCTAACATGGTAGAGATTTTGAACGTTTAACCATTGCAGCTTGGGAGGATTAATCTCCTATGCTTTAGTTGTTGGGGGACATTCTCTCTAAAACTTTCAATCAGTGGCACATGTCAGTGTATAAACAGCTTTCCTGCATAAAGGAGTCCCAGTTCTTGTTATTGACTGAAGTCGAGAAGCAATGTATGTGTGTATCAGCAAAGGAGTCCCAGCTCTAACTATGCAGCATTATAAAATTATAAATCATCCTTGAACTGACAGTAAAGAAGCAATGTATGTGTGTACCAGCTAGTTTACTTGCCATAGCACTTGCTTTCATACTTGATTCCAGCAACCCTAAGAGTTACTGGTACATTTGTGGTCTTGGCTTAGATCATGGGTAATATTTCCTGGGCATCATTGTTACAGCATGGCATCTCCTATATGTATTGTAACACAGTTCTCCCCTTTTCCCAACTTTTTCATGTGTCTTTTTTCCCTTTTTTAAACCACATTTCCCCTCTTTAATGGTCATCTTGTATCTGAAGGCTTACTTTTATCATAATTTCTGTCAGATGCTGCCACTTTACCTTCTTTCCATACATGTGTGGGTGTTGGAGCAGAAAGACAAACGACCAAATGGTACAAAGATCAAGGTATTTGTATAGTTTATAATAGAGTTGCAAAGTCAAGATACTCTGTGCGAAAGGTTTCTTACTCTTTCAAGTGTTACTCCTATCTTTCAAGTATTACTTAAGTGCATTAAAACTCTGTCTGTCTGTCTGTCTGTCCCACTCATGAGATTTCTTTCTTCCTTTGCATGCCCATAACTTTTCTCCCATCTGTTACCATTTGTTTGTGCGCAATATCATTTCTGTTAAAAGGCAGTCTTGTGTAAAGACTGAAGTTTTCCTGTTGTTTATATTGATGTTTTGAGGGTCATGTGTCTGTGGGTTCTTTCTGCTATTCGAAGTGTTACTTCATCTTTCGAGTAGTATTTCAGTGCAAGGAAAACTCTCCCACTTTTGTGGGGTAGTGTTACTTCTTCTTTCAAGTATTAGTTAGTACACAAAAACCTTCTTCCTTTGCGAATATGTAATCTCTTTGTTGTCAACTTGTATGTAACCAATTGTTTGTGCATGATTCAATTTCTGTCCTTCTGTGTAAAGGCTGAAGTTGTTGTATGGTCTGTTTTGGTGAATTACCTCTCGTGTTTGTCGGCTAGTTTTTTTGTCTCTTTTTTGTACTAATATCTGTTGTCCAATATCCTATTTTCCCTTAGATGTGGTTTTCTCTGTCCATTTTTTTCTGCTTTGGGAGGGGGGGGGGGGTTTCTTATTAAGTGCCTTTGTTTAATGTAGTTTTCTTTTGGCCACTAATTTAGCTTTATTTAATGAGTGATGGCTACTTAGTATTCTGATGTCATGCATGACATTTTCTTAATAAGATGCAGGAATCCTTATTTTGCTTCATTAATGAGCACGTTTCCTCTTACAAATGGTGTTACCGGATCTTAATTTCTTGCTATAATATTTAGGTCTTGTACATGGGAAACTGATGGCTTTTTATCTATTTGTATCTGGGAAAGATCTTGCATAATTATGTACAGATGAGTTGGAAGCGCAGCTTTACAGCTGCATGTGGTTGGCAAATTGAATCAGTGTGCAAACTGTGACAACCTTTTGAACTTGTGCATTGTACAAGAAAAAGGTTGGTAACACTTCTGGCAATGGAGTTCCTTTAGAAAGGCTAGCCACGATAACATGCACTGCTTATATTCAGTATATATAGTCGTGTCAATTAACACCACTGTTAGAACCCTAGACACATTCTGTATCTTAGCCAGACTATTCAGGTGTGTTAGCCAATTTCTTAGTAGATCAGGGTGATATAGCAACAAAGCAATACAATGTGAAGCAATCTTACAGTCTGTATTTGTCATGACCCACAAGAACCACCTAATAGACAAAGGTCTGTGTCTGCTGAGATAACACCTCCCAATAAGGATCCTTGGGCTCTTACCTATGGCAGCTTCAATTACATTTGCCCTATTCCCCACTTTCAACTTGTTATATATCTTGTAGACCCAGCTTCAATCTAGATCTGATTTATTGGCTCCTTAGATCTGGCTAAAGGTATTCAGCCTATTCATCTAGCTTAATCTTCAGGTAGAGAACTCGTGTGGGATGACAATAAAGGAGTTAAGTTCCTAACAAGCACTCACAAGAAGAATCAATAAGGTTTTGAATCCAAACACTGTCAGTTGGTCATCACAAGTCACTGATTGGAAGTAATTACGAAGACTAGCCTCCATTTACTGGCTGATTATATAGATTTGTTTGCATTCTAGCTCTCAGGAAGCTTGATTGTATAGACTAGCCTCTATTGACTGGCTGACTATATAAACTTGCCTGCATCCCAGCTCTTAAGAAGCTTGAGATTTTTTTATGTAAGGTAGCCATTTGTTAAACATATTTGAATTAGCCATCTTACTATCCTCCTATAAGGAATTTACTTGGGATGGCAATGTATTTGGGGTATTTGCAGTTTAGTTCCTCACAAGAAGAATCATTAAAGTTTGGAATCCAAGGCACATTTAGTTGTCATCACAAGTCATTTGTTGGAACTAATTATGGAGACTAGTCTCTATTGAGTGGTAGATTAGATAAGCCCCTAGCCATTAGTTGCAGAATTATTTGGATAAAAAGCGCTTTAAACACCCAATATGAAAAATACCTCTTTGATGTAATTTGATGGATCTTATCATAAGGCACATTAGGCATCATCAAGAGTTGTGATTTATGACCCACAACGAAACATGATAAGCAAGGGAACCATCAAACTTGAGGTGACTAGTAATAATGCTCACTATTTTAGATATTTTCTCTTTAATAGGATTGTAAGTCTCAATCATTTCATCTCCTATTTTTTAAGATGATAATCATATTTTATTTGTAAAATTCCTATTTGCAAATAATATTCATACTCTTTTAATATACAAAATATTATATTTTGTAGCTAATAATCTAGGATTGAGGTGGGATTACTCAAATCTCAAATCTCAATGTAATTTAATCAACACAACTTACCCATGATGGAGGTGTTGAGAATGTGACGGTAGGTTAGATCATTGGGCTCATTCATTTAGAACCTTAGCCTATAAGGATGGCAGCAACAATTGATCTTTTTTATGGCAAATGATGTAAACAAATCCAGTTGCCAAGAGGTGGAGAGTATCGAGTTGTAATGATTGTTGACTTTTTTTTTCCAGAGAAAAGTAAGAATCCTATTAAAACACCTAAGAACAAAGTGTCCCAAAGCTAAAAACCAATACAAAGCAACCTTGTAAGGGACTTCCATATCAAGAATTATATAACAAGGGGAAGTCTATTACAAAGTTTGAGTGAATAGTAGTTGGGAGGTCTATAATGCCAAACCATGTGGGTTTGGAAGAGGAAAAAGGTGCCAGAATTCCAAGTCTTAAGAAAAAAGCATCTCTCCTCTTCCTCATAGTCTTTGAGCTGCCTTATATTCTCTTCCATATTCCACAAAGAGTATGCACAGTCTTCGTCGAGATCTTGGAGAGAGTTTATGTAGTAGATATGTCCAAAAAATCAATAGCCTAGCTACATTTGGCTGTCCATATGTACTAAGCAATAATGCTAGCTATGAGCTCCCATCTAAGACAATATATTGTCTATGAGAAATTTGGCATGAAAGTCATTCTCACAAGTTGCCCCAAGATGAGATAAGCTTGACACCCTTGTACATCCTCATACCCACAAGTTGGGCCTCTGTTAGTGACCCATGTAAATGTTCCCCATGTAGCAATCATAGAATCTATAGTGCCATGAAACACCATCCTGAGGGCTCTTCTACAGACCTCTTAAGCTCATGGGCAATCCCATAAGCAATGCCTCTGAGTCTCCTCATGCTCGTGACATGTAGCGCAAGGAATAGGGTCTCTACCATAGCCAAGCCATGTACCAATTGCTAAACTCCTGTGTGCTAGTAACTACGGCGACATCTTGAGGTGTCTCTGCAAATGGATCTTTCCATACCCACTCCCCATGATCCCACTAAAGTCTTTGTAGCAGCCTCCTCCTATATGCCCGATGTCTCCATCCATCTTCCATACAAGTTTGAGGGTTTGGGTCTAAATACCAAGTCTTATCACAATGAGCCACAACTCTAATCCTTTGTCAAGAGTATCCAGTGATTTCTAACTGATGTAGATTCTCTCGTCTAAGTTTGCCATCCATCTCTACTGAAAAAGTAAACACACTCTCTCCACTAGTGGCTACCACTACAAGAAGGATCTCTCCTCTTGTAAAGAGCCCTATCAATGTTTGATCTGCCACTGTGTTATTTCTCCATTCAAGGGGTACCACCTCCCTGATGCTCTCCACTATGACTCTGACCCCCTGTTACCTTGAAGTCTCTATCTTTGTATATGGGTTGGCAGCTCTTGAAAGGCAAACCACTCCCTCATCGTAGAAGCTACGTGTGCTGAGAACCTCCCCCAAGATAGGAGGGTCCTCTCCCCAATGGTGTGGCCTCTCTTTGTCTGGAGTAGTAGATTAAAAAGAAGACTGCCTCAGCTTCTCTTCAACACTTGCTAGGCCAATTTCATGAAGCCATGTAGATACTGATCTCCATGCGTTTATAATAGATGCAGCAAATCTAACATCAAAACAGTTCCCAAGCCTTGTAGCTTGGATATGCTTAAATAGCCAGTGTGTGCTAGGCTGCCACTACTCTCCATGAGTGGGAACAATGGTCTCTAATCTCCATAATAGTAGTTTCTTCCATGGCTCCTCACCTGAAGAAGGCCCCTCACAATGAGTTTGACCATTAGTGCTCTACTCTGACTGTCTAGGTCACTCTCCATGAGTGGGAACAATGGTCTCTAATCTCCATAATGGTAGTTTCTTCCATGGCTCCTCACCTGAAGAAGGCCCCTCACAATGAGTTTGACCATTAGTGCTCTACTCTGACTGTCTCGGTCAATAACCCCGAAACCCGCCTTGGATCTACTAGATGATAACATCCCAAGCTACCTTAGCCCTTGTAGGACTACCATCTCCACTTGACCAAATGAAATTCTTGATGAGTTGCTTCACTTGGCCACTGCATGACCTAGAGAAGCCCAGCAAGAAGTTATGTACCACATGGTGGCTAATAGAACTTGATTTGTAACTACCACCCTGCCTGCTATTGATAGTCTTGCTGTGCTCCAATATAGTAGCTTTTGTCTTATGCTAAGTAATAGGGGTGCCAGCTGCTACTCTGAAGAAATATCTATGCCTACTTGGCAGCCCAGCTATCTCACAGAAGTGCGAGGGGGGACCCAAGTGAAACTCGTTTAGTTTCCAATCTATTTGCTGAGTATTGCAAACCCAAAATCCATAGGATTTGTGCCAGCTAGAGATGAAACATAGACCTAACCAACAACTCGAATGATGAAGGGATTGGGACACTCCATATATTAGAGAGAGTCTCTTCAAAGACAGTACGGGGATCCATGATAGTTGAGAGACCTTGTGATATTTTTTTCTTTGGCTACACTAGCTAGGGAGGAGGATCTAGATGAGTAGTTACAAATAGGGAATCGCTTCCCCTTTCTTGACTAACTTTTGGAGAAGATTGGATAATAGTTTTAGGCTTAGGAAGATTTCACCCTTTTCTATGCCCTGTGGCATATGCGAGGACATAGCTAGCCTATGAGAGATCTCCAATAGCATGTGCTACATTTGGAGAGAAACAGATGGAGACTTATGGGGGTGCCCTAGAGCAAAGGAGGTGGTATTCCATGGCTCATGGCAGCCTATGATAGAGATCTGGGGATAGTGGCTTGCCAGCGTGCGGCTATGAGGATATACAGGAAATCTTCTTATTGGAGCAGCTGAGCAGTGTCCCTACACTGGACTCCTTGGAGATAGAGTGGACTTTGAGACATTGTCATAGATGGGAGCTCAGCTAGCATTATAGCTTGTTACATTTGGACAGGAGATGCAATCATGCCATTGAGGCACAGGACATATCCACAGCCAAGACCTTCTCTAGGATTTGGATAGAGGTTATTTTAAGGGTAACTCAGAGTGCATGAGGAGGACGAGATGCTTTTCCAGATGCTTGGGACTGCACCTTCCACCTTGAGTCACACATGGTTGGCACTATAGACCACTGGGACACCTATTCAGACAGCCCTCGTATTAGACATTTTAGAAGACGTTTTTGAGATCCCTTTTTTTAAATCACTGATGTTCTATATAGGGCTGTATTATATTTTAAATTTTTATGTTGATCTAGTTTGACTGAGTTGTTTAGTAGTAAAACTCTATTTCTTGCAGAGAAAATGGCTGTGAATAGAGATGATCTTATCCATTTCAATCATACTTGAGGGTGCCATAAAACTTTAAAATTTTACGTTAGCTTTGTCAGCCTGTACACTTAAGACATGGGTGAGGACATGTCATGTAAGATAGATGGTAAGAAACAGGCATTGATTGCAAAATTAATGCCTCTTTTATTCCAGCTTCATCAGTCGATACACTCAGAGGCATGGGTGAAGTTGTGTCTATAAAGAAGAGATGATAGGAAACAGGCATTGATTGCGAAATCAAATTGATCATTACAAGCAATGGTGCTGCACATTGCACAGAATAGAGACAGTGTTATCATTTTGAACCAGAAGTTAAGGTTGCAGTAAAACTTCCCATGTTTAAACATTTGCAAAATGCTATATTTCACTATGTAACATATTAATGTAAATGCACAGTAAAACACTACACTGGAACCTATCTTTTATACAGAAGCACAATGTGTAGATAGAAAACCTAGGGCTGTCACCACCATGACATGTGGAGGACAAATCTCTTCAAGTTGAAAACTTCCAGCACTCAAAAGACCAAAACTTCTCAAAGATAGTGAAATGAGTTTCATGGTGAGCAGGCCAAACTATGAAGAAACCACAAAATTTGTTGTTTGACCTATTACAACATTTCAAGGTGCTTTATACAATGGTATTCTTCATGACTATGAGTTTTCTTCCTTCTCCCCACATCCACGGTTCATGTGCAAGCATTATCAGCCTATATTTCTCCTCCCCACATCTGCAGTTCATTTGCAATGATTATCAGCCTAAGTTTGTGAATTCATCAATGCATCAAGCAGCAGCTCTTGTGGCAAAGCTGGGTTTTTAAATTCTAGCATGCCTGGAATCAGTTTCTTTGTCTCTGGGCAAGTTATGTGATTGTTTACACTGTACTGGGTGATGGTTCTCTATGCTTTTGTTTTGTAGCTGATAAATGCTTAAACCAGTGTCTGTTGAATTGCAGGGATCGAGCTTGTACTGGGGACGCGTGTCAAGGCTGTGGATGTGAAAAGGAGGAGTTTATTAACAGTGGCTGGAGAAACGATTACTTACAAGACCCTTATTATAGCCACAGGTGCACGAGTATGTCTGGATGCACCCTACCCTTTCTTAGAAAACCACAGCCACTCACACTTGCGTGTGCACACGCAACACACACACACACACACACACTCTCTCTCTCTCTCTCTCTCTCTCTCTCTCTCTCTCTCTGTGCATGTGTGTGTGTGCGTGTGCGTAAAGGATGTACAAGAGGCTGTCTGGCCAGCATGCAAAAGCCATAGCCAGCACTGAAAAGAACAAAACCAAAAAAAGTCAAAAGCATGATAGAAGAAAAGAGAAGTTGTTGAAGCCCTTGAAGAGTTCAGAAGTGTGATAGCAGGTTGTTGAAGCCCTTGAAGAGTAAGAGTATCCAGCACCATCGGACACAAGCAGTGATTGAAGTTGTGTGAAACATGGTGAATCTCTAACCATGGAGCAACGGCATCGTGGGCTGACCATGAATTCTAGGGGCAGAGTTAAAAATAAAATCATTTCTACTATGCGAGATGTGCCAAAGTCCAATTTGACAATATAAATGGAACTAATGAGAATGCTGTGTCTGCAATGTGTCAATCTGGGGTGATCTTTCCAAGATCCAAGCATGATTACTAATGCTTTGGGATGTCATCGAAGTCCAAATCATAGAAATAAAATCCCAAATCTGTCTAGCAACCACGCAAGAAACAAAAAGATGAGATGGAGCTTCCACAAACGTTACTACATAGTACACAATGGCTACCAGTAATCTTGTATCGCCACACAATATCACCAATAGGGAGTGAAATGTGCACCTAGGATCCAAAGTGTGCACAAGCCAACACACAAGCTATATCCAGGAATGCAAAGGGATTGGACATCAGATTCACCTCCTAGTCATAGAACCAAATGGGCTCACCCCAAGCTTGGGAGCTAGCAGCACTTAGGGTCATGACCATGTTGGGAAGATTGGCATCTTATACCACCAGTCTCCACCATGTCGATGTGTAGATGTGTTGGTCTATGGGCCAAGAGTCCAAGAGTGGTGATCACACAATAATATGCACAATAGGGCCTTAAGTCCTATGTATAGGAATCAATTGCCCTAAACCCTGAAGTATTCTTAGTGTGCTTGCACTAAGTTACTTTATGATCATTGTGACCAATGCAACTAACACCCATCCGGATGTCTAAGGATGTAACACATCCCCCCCTTATGAATAATTGCTGTCCTCATCAATATCCTTATGAATGAAGTGGGTAAAATGACTCTTCAATGAACAGATTGAGTCCTATATGATCATTTAGTACATGGTCAAGAATCAATTTGGGTTTGAGTGGAACATATGGAGTAGTGTCCTTGAGCAGGAGGACTTTCTTAATCGGAATTATCAATTCACCTTGTCCTGGTTTATCTTTTTAACGACTTACATGGAATGTAGGATAAACTCACATCTCTAGAGACAAGTTAAGCTTGTGGGATATACTATTATCTTCTCGGTAATCTAGAAAGGGCAAAAAATACCTTGAAGGTAACTTATAGTACTTGCCGGTAGTCATTGAATTAGAGTCCTTTTGGACTTTATAATAAACCCACATGCCCTCCTAGAGTCTGAGGAGTACAATGTTGGCGTAAAATGTGGCATGATTTTGGGATGTTGTGATGCTTTTTCTTGCAATTGTCATATTGTGTAGAAAGTTGACCTCTAACGTCAGTTTCACCAAATAGATGACTTCTGCTTTCCAAAGTAAATGCACAAGTTCTTTGTGCCCTTAAGGTATCTCATGATGCCCTTCACTGCTTTCTAATGCTTTTTGCCAAGATATGCCATGTATCTGCTAACCACTCCCACCGCAAATGCAATGTCAGGATGTGTAGCAACCATAGCATACATCAAGCTACCAACAACTGAAGCATAAGGAATCTTGGCTATCTCAACCTTTCCATCAGATGTAGGGTTGTCATTTACACTAAGTTACACTTATGGAAGCAATGGTATACTAATGGCTTTCCCCCCCTCCATATTGAAACATTGCAAAACCTTAGTAACATACTCCTATTGTGATAGATAGAGAAGACCTTTTGATCTGTCCTTGAGTATACGCATGCCAAGAATAAGATTGGTCTCATCAAGATCCTTTATATCAAAGGTAATGTGTAGGTTTTGTTTCAAGGAGTCCAAAGCATGAACATCCCTGCCTGTAATCAGCATGTCATCCACATACAAAACCAAGAGAATAAGGCTACTATCTGTTGCCTTGTTGGCGTATAAGCAGTGATCAACTTGAGATCTATGGAATCCTTGAGATTGCATAAATGTATCAAATTTATGATATCATTCTCGTGGTGCTTGTTTCAGCCCATATGAACTCTTGTTGAGTTTACATACTGTGTGTTCTTTCCCCTTTGCAACCAAACCCTCAGGTTGCTGCATATAGATCTCCTCATGCAGATTACCATGTAAGAAAGTTGTTTTTACATCCATCTGTATGAGTTCTATATCTTCAGATGCAACCAAGCCCAAAATGGTTTACAAAGTAGTCATTTTGACTAGAGGAGAAAAAATTTCATCAAAATCAATTCCATGTTCCTGCTTGTACCCTTTAGCAACCAGTCGTGCTTTGTACCTTGGCAAAGAACTAGAAGTGACTTTCATTTTGTAAACCCATTTGCATGGTAGCTGTTTCTGCCCTTTAGGCAAATGCACTAAATCTCAAGTGCCATTTTTCATGAGAGATTTAATATCTGACAGCATAGCTTTATGCCATTTCTTGCTGTCTTTTCTGTCTATTGCTTCCTTGAAGCATGACGGCTAACCACAATCTGTCAACATGACATAATCAACCGCATAATTGACACGAGGAACAAACCTATCTGGTTGTCTTTGCATTTTGGTCGATCTACGGACCCAGTAATCAAGATTTGCTGGTTGTTCAGCCTGCAAATTTGCATTAACAGCTTGCTGTTTTGCAAGTTCAGCATGCTGCACGGTCGGTTCTGGTCATTTCAAAGGCATCTGTTCTTACTGAAATTGTGGTACATCATGGCCAATATCTTGCCAATCATTTTCAGCATCATTCCCTGCATTTTTAGGGCCATTTACAGCAGGTATTTGCTGCTGTCCAACGGGCATTCTTTGCTGTCCTATTGGTACATCTTCTCGAATTACAACCCTTTTGACTTCCTCAGTCTTTTCCGACTGTTTGTGCATGCAATCTTCTTGGAAGATAACATCATTGCTACGTACAATTTTCATTTTTTTGAGATTCCATAACCTATACTCCATATCACCCTCATCACCACATCCTAGGAAAATACATTTGTAGGACTGTGGCTCAAGTTTGTTGCGTTCTTCCTTTGGAATGTGCACAGATGCCTTGCAGCCAAACACTCTTAAGTGAGTATACGAAGGTGGCCTACCCGACCACGCTTCTTGAGAGACCCCCCCCAAAAGACGTGTTTGGTGACCGATTAATCAAGTGTATGGCTGTCATAATAGCCTCTACCCAAGATCCACGAGGTAAAACAGCATGTAACAGCATTGTACGGGCCTTGTCTTGAATGATCTTGTTTATACGCTTTGCAACACCATTTTGGGGTGGATTGTAAGGGGTGGTGAGTTCCCTTTTAATCCCTTTGCTGTCGCAAAAGTCCTAAAAGGCTTTTGATACATTTTCCACCATTGCTAGAGCAAAGATACTTTAATGTCTTGTTGGTCTGATTTTCAGCAAGTGTCATGAATATTTTAAATTTATCCAAGACCTCGTCTTTATGACGGATTGGATAAACCCATACTTTGCATGTGGCATCATCAACAAAAGTAATGAAAATACTTTTCCTCCCCTAGAGATAACCCTGGCATCTGACATATATGTGAATGTACCAACTCTAAGGGTGAAGACTTTAGAGAAATAGATTTTTTATGTGACGTTTGAGCATGCGTACCGTAAATACAATGATCACTTTGTTCAAAATCAGCATACCTCAAATATGGCAAATAACCAGTTGAGAAAGCACTTTCATTCCAATTTGACTCATGTATCCCAACCGGCTATACCACAAAGAAACACTTGGCTGCTTGGTTATGGTGACTGCATGGTCATGCACGCTAGATACATACAAAGGATACAAAGTATCACTTTTAGAGTCCTTGGCAACAATGCGAGAGCCCTTACAAATTTTCAATTTGCTATTCCCAAAGGTGGTTTGTTATGTAGCTGCCCTGTGCTTATCAAGCTCTTCTTGAGTTGAGGTACATGCCTCACATTATGCAAAACAAACATGGAGCCATGCTGAAATTCCAATTTCACATTGCCAATACTTGCAATTTGACGCATAGTTATTCCTTAAGTGGACAACACCACGTGCATCACCATTGTCGTCAGAAAACCACTCATGATGTAGTGTGACATGAAAAGACTCACCTGAGTCAAGTATCCAAGTGTGCATGTCATCATCAAAATTTGTAATCAATGCATGTGCACTCAAAGAAGAAGCAAGGAGTACATCACTATCATTGTCATTCTCATGAGTGACTACATTTACCTCCTCGATCTTCACATTGCTTTTCTTTGCATGTTGGCTGTCCTTTTTCTCAGCCTTGTTGTCTTCAATGTTTTTGCTTTTGCCTTTCTCTTTCTTCAATTGAAAACAATCCTGTTTGTAGTGCCCTTTCCTACTACAATGATGACACTCCACATTTTTGCCATGCGACTTGCTGTGTGCTCTATTTTCAGAACTGTCCTTTTGCTGAAATCTAGCCCCTAGTGTGCAATGCATTAGAAGACTTGTTTGCTGAATTATTTTACTTGTTGAATTCTTCTATCTGCAAAGAACTCTCCGCATTAGAATATAACAGTTGAGCATTTGAGTTACTCAAAGCTGTCTTGAAAGTATCCCAACTTTTAGGCAAAGTGCATCAATAAATTAGCCTTGAACTCATCATCAATGTGAAAATCCAAAGCAATTAGCTGATTGAAAATTGAGTTGGACTCATTCAAATGTATAGACAGGGTTGTACCTTCCTTCGTGCGAAGGTCCATCAACTTTTTCAGCCAATAAACCTTACTGGCTGCACTTTTTTGAGCATACAACTCCTCAAGTTTTTGCCACATTTTCATATGCAGAATTCAGCTTCTCAATGTTAAAGAGCAGTTGTTTGACATTGAGAGCTCTATGGTAGAGCGTGCAAGCTCATCCAAATCATCACTCTCTTCTTGTTCCATACTTGTTGGTCTTATCACCTTCGCTTTGATGTGCTTCACGTGTTTCTTTTGCACCAAGACATTGTAGCACTGTTTTTGCCATATTGCAAAATTGTGGGCACCCTCAAGCTTCTTGATGTGCAAAAGGTTGCTATTGTTACTATTTCCAGCCATGATTTGCAGCACTAAATTGACTGAAATGTCAGCAAATGCAAGCCCAAATGTAACACAAATGACCAGATACGTTGAAGTACCAACCAACAATGAAAATTAAGAAATTGCATAAATTTCAGATATACAAATTGATTCACTCCACAATCAATTACAGCCAGATTTGTAGGCCAATCCACCAATTGCATGTGAAATTCCCAAAATTCTACTGCAATTTCTATTCCAAATGCATTCTTGGGCATAAGTTTAACGATTGCAGTCAAAAGCCCCAAATTTTCAAAGGCAAATCTGTCCAAGTTGCATCAATATATGTACCCAAGTGTATATACCAGGCAATTCTTGCACAATTTGATGAAATTTTGCAAAAGCCCCAATTTTCTTGGGTCCAAATGTGCACAAATTTCGGGAAAATTGACAAAATTTCACTAAATGTGAATAGCCCCAAATTTCCTAAGCAAATGTGCACCAAATTTGCAATTTCAGAATCAAATTGTTGTGTTTTGCATCAAAATCCCCAAATCCAGGAAAAGCCCCAAAATTTTGGCTCAAAATCACACTTGATTGGACTAGCTTTTGAGTTTGAGTTGTCTGACGCACTGACATAGTTTGACGCAGCCTGATGGATTGACACAGTCTAACGGATTGACTCGACACAGTCTTGATAATTGTCTTGACACAGCTTTAATGACTGTCTTGATGCAGCTCCAGCAACCTAAGTTTTGATACCAATTTGTCAATGGAGTGCGCGAGGATCGAGACACGTAATGTTGTGGTTCGCACAGTAAGAGAGAGTGAGTGTAGATTAGAGAGTGAGAAATGAAATGATATATTAACGTCTACAAAAGGCCAAAATGACCTATGAGACCATGAGTTACAATCATGTGTATGATGGTACAACTGTCTGGGAAAATATGTAGCACAAAGCAAAATAAGAAAGGAAGCTAACTATGGCTATGTGTAAAACATAGAGCTCTATCTAGTAATAATGAGCTTCAAATGGTACAATCTCATGTAGGTATGGAGGGCCTAGCTCTAGCCCGAGTAATAATCCCCTGTATCCGCCTATGAAGGTGTCGTCGGTGTCTGTGTCGAGGCCTAGGATGTTTGGATCCGCTAAGTTGAACGGCTCGATCAATTAGTACTACTTGTCTGTGTGTGGACTGTGGCAGTGAGAGAGGCTCTCGTGTGGACTGTGGCTGTAACTGTATTGAAGTCTTCTGAGTCTCCTTTGCAAAGAAGTCTGTGAGCTGCCTCTGTGAGGGTCTCGGTGTCCTGGAGTAGCTGTACTCCTGAGGCGCATGTCACGAAGCCGTCGTATCTCAAGAAGAAATAGGCCAAGGCATCGTTGATCGGTAAAATCCATGATGCTGGATAGTGGTCCAAATCCGTCTTTAAAAAGACAGTGGAAACGACCACTGACCTCATAATACGGTGGACAGCGACAGATATAATGCTCCTCTGTCTCTGGCTCTAATTGACATATCTGGCATATGCGCTCCTCTAATGGGATGGATCTATATCTGCCAGTCTCAGTCTCTAGCTGATGTGAGGAGGTGCGCAACTGGCCAATAGTACATCTGATCCCATGGGAAAGGTGGGTGCCCATGTATCTTGGGCGAGCAATAAATCCATCATCTGTAGTATGCCCTAGCATCAACCATGTCCACCTGATATCCAACTAGGTAAGATCCATTTTGATGATCTTGCGAATCTCTAACTTGCTCAGATCAAGAGAAGATGCATCAAGGAAGTATTGGAATGTGGGTAACTTGTCCATGCTAAAGCCATGTAGCTCAAATCAGGCTGACATCTGTGCATACCAACATGAAGTATCACCCTCTCTGGCAAGCTGCCTGGAGGACTCAAGGGCCAACCGTGCATACCTGTGTGTGGGTAAGTCCCATAGGCTATGTATGTATGTGACCGATCGGGTGAGGGTCTCTACCACAATTGGTGTAGCTGCTAGCTTGGCTCTGATGATCTCATGTGGCACTGAGGCCTTACATCTGATCATCCTGGATATCATGGACATTAGGGGTTTCTCCATCGATCTCTATCTGTCATAAGTGTGCCCTGATCTGCTACGGTGGTCAAGATTGGGCCCCCATATTTCTACTCCATAAAGTAGTGTGGATGTGACTAGTGTATCAAAGAGCCATAACTTGGTGCGGGGTTCTTGGAATTGCACCTATGAGCATATCCTCTCCAAACCACCTAGTGCTGTGTATCCGCAAGTCAGTCTAGTGTCTGCTGCCTCTCGCATAGAAAAGGTGGGCCTTGTGAATAAGACTCCCAGGTATGTATAAGAATCCACATACTCCAACTCCTCAGATCCATATGTGAATTTAGGTGCTGATCTCCTGACCCACTGTGGTGTAGTATTAAATACCATCACCTTGGTTTTACCAAGGTTCACTGAAAGCCCACTGTCTAAAGTATAGGAGTGTAATGCATCCAAGTGTCTCTGTAGACCCTTTGGAGAGTCAGCTATCAATACAATGTCATCTGCATACAATAAGAGAGGTATCCAAGTGCTAGCTAGTGGAGCTCCTCTATCTCCTTCATGTGAAATGTAATCAGCAATCCCATCAATGTATAGGCCAAATAATGTCGAGAGAGGGGGCATCCCTGCTTCACCCCAATGGTGGAGTAAAAAGGTGGCGAAAGACCCTCAGGTGTTCGAACTCTGCCCACAACTCTCTCATACAGTGCCAAAATACCCCAACTGAGCTCTTTTGGTACTCCCATGGCATGCAATCTATGTATCAGCCGTCTCTTGGTACTATGTCAAAGGCTTTGGGGAAGTCCACAAAGCAGCAGTAGGTCCGTCGGCCATGGGCCCTTCCCTCCTGAATGATCGCTCCGAGTGTGAGGATGTGATCCAATGTGGAGAAGCCTCTCCTAAAGCCAGCTTGTCCCTGTGCTCTAAGACCCCACCTCTTTGCCCACCTGCTTAACTCATGCTCAAGAATGGAAGCATATAACTTAGCCAATGTATGCCCAACCATGATAGTCCCTGATAGTTACTGGGTAGAGTAGGGTCCTCTGACTTGAGGATAGGCACAAAAGTGTTCGTGCTTCAGCTTTCTGGTAGGCCTTCATGCATGGCTCTGTTCTCGGACATGGATCAAGTGCTCGACTACTAGTCCATCATGATCTTGTGCCTTTCCTTTGCTAAGTCTGTCAATGGCCTCTTGGACCCTACTTTCTGTAAAGAAAGTGGTGGTCTCTGGACAAGGCTCAAGTGGGTCAGGAAGAGGTGGCTGACCCTCGACAGTATAGAGACTAGCTGTATACTCTTCCCATACAATGGTGGACGTAATAGGTGTGGTCGGGCAATGCTCTCTAAAAAGCCTCCAAGCCTCTCTAGAGTCCTGGCTTAAGAATAACTGATATAGGTCTCGCTCCAGCTAGGCCAAGAATGTTCTCTTCTTTCACCGTGTGAGGCGCCTAAAGAGTATCTGTGCCTGTCTATGGGTGGTGGACCTCAGTGCTATCTCTCTCTGTAGCCATGCTCTGGTCTCACGGCACTCATCATCATACCAGCTGTTTCGAGGTGTCCCCCCGGTGGAGAGAGCACAAGAATCGATGTAGATACAATCTCAAAGTACCACTTTAGGTTTTATATATATATATATATATATATATATATATATATATATATATATATATATATATATATATATATATATAGTATATGTGTAAGGGTGCGTGCACACCTGAACACCATAAAAGGCACGGTGACCCTTTATTCCTAGCATAGTATAGACAAAGAACCACTCACAATGTGGTATTACATGGAATGCAATACTTGAATCAAGAATTCACACGTGCATGTCATCATCAGAATTTGCAATCGATGACTGTGTACTAAAAGAAGAAGCAAAGAGTACATCACTACCATTGTCACTCTTGTGACTGACTACATTGACTTCCTCTATCTTCACATTGCTCTTGTTTGCATGTTGGCTGTCCCTTTTCTTATCTTTGTTATCATCAGTGCTTTTGCCCTTGCTCTTCTTTTTCTTCCACTTAAAGCAATCCCGCTTGAAGTGCCCTTTCTTGCCACAATTATGGCACTCTACATTTTTTCCATGAGACTTGCTATGTGCTTTGTTTTTAGAATTACCCTTTTGCTGGGATCTGCCTCTAGTATGGAGTGCATTAGAAGACTTGTTGGCTGAAATATTTTGCCTATTGAGCTTTTCCTGAGTAAAGAGCTCTCCATATCTGAATATAACAACATAGCATTGGAATTACTCATTGTTGTCCTAAAAGTGTCCCAACTTTCAGGCAAAGTGCATAGCAAAAATGTTGCCTTGAACTCCTCATCAACGTGAAACTCCAAAGCAATCAGCTGGCTGAAAATAGAGTTAAACTCATTCAAATGTACAGACATGCCTGCTTGGTTGCAGAGGAGAGAGATGCAGTGGATCAGAGTTAAAACGCTGCAATAAAGGGGCTCTCTGTCTCTCAGCTTTGTGATATTACCATGTAAGAGTGTGCGACAGAAGAGGAACACAGAGATAAGAGAGGGCAGAGATGAAACACAAAAGAATAGAAGGAACACTGATGAAACATGGCAGCCCCTGCATGTTATGGAGGTGCATCAGTAAGGCCTGACTGCAGAAAACCTGATTGAGGAAGGTGAGTGAGATTGATGATGGTTGGAGTGATGGATGATCGTGGAGGCATGAATTGGGGTAGCGTCATATACCAATGATGAAAATAGGCTGATCGTACTTAAAAGATATCTGACCAACTGAATTGGCTGACTATGTTGAAATGATGGCACCCAGCTGCCACGTGGCATAATTGGCAAACACACTCACTAGGGTCATTGTGCAATGTGAAGAGGTTGCTGGATGAAATGGTGAAAACAATCAAATCTCCACCTAATGTGCCTCAAACAGAAAAGCGTGACACACAAGATGAAATACCTACTAAAGATATGGCTAAGTGGCTTAAGACATTGGTTTATGAGTAATTTAATTAAGTTGTCTTGCTTTGAAACAAATTAAATACTCATCATTATTGCTAATACAAGAATGAGAATTGCCATTGATAGGCTGAGATTGTGACGGAGCTCCCAAAGTCCTTGTCTAACTTAGACTGAGGCTCACAAGCAAGAGATGTACTCAGAAGAGGACAATTAATAACATGTTTGCTAGTTCCTCTGAGGCAAGCTTATGTAGTAAACTCAACAAGGGATGAGTAAACAAAGCTAACGAATAAAGGGCTGAGAGGGCATTCTTGCCTCAAAAAACGAGAAAGAGCAATCTGCTCAAAGATCCCTCTATTAAGCACAATTCGTGCAGTCCCACTTTGACTGATAGTATTCATGACATATGCTATTCAATGGCCAAAACTCATAGCAGCCTATCTATTCTTGTAAGAAAGACCAACTGGCATGATTATAAGCTTTTTCTATGTTAAGGTGGGGCATTACCATTTCCTGTCTAGATGCTCGTGGATAATCAATTCCCTTTTTGGACATTAAGGATGTTATGCAAAATAATTCTACCTCCCATAAAACCATAATGTTGAGGCTGAATCAACGGAGAAGTATTCTCATCAATTTGTTTACCAAAATCTTCATGAATATTGATTTACATAATGACCCTAACAGAAATTGGTCCGTCGGTGCTTTAACTCCATTAGTGCAGGTACCTTAGGTGATGAATGAGATGCAAGGCCAACTCCCAATCAAAAGGCATCACATCAGACCTCCATATCTCTTCACACATGAGAGTGAGGGGAGCCTTGAGATGCTCCACGTAAGCTCTGAATAGTTCATTTGTTGAGCCATCCCAACTTGATCTCTTTCTAGGAGGGAGATCCAACAAGACATACTCCACTTGGTCGTCTCAAATGTCTGGATAAAACTTCCTGCCCACTCGTGTGTGAATTGATCAAAGATATCATGTGATTAACAATTGTTTTCCAATTTGGACAAGAGGATTCAAGTCTTGTGATGCTGCCAACAGCCCTCGTAAATTTTGTGAATGAGCTCTATTATTTGAAGTATATTGCACCCCATATTTGTGGGCTAGCTTTCAAACATTCTGACTGAAAATCAGCCAGGCATTGAAGCGTTGTAAATGCACATGATGGCTAAATTGAAGAACCATCTGTTGCTTACAATTAAAAACTGGTCTTGTTGCTGGAAACTGTGATTTAAGCATAATGGTAAACGCTCCAACACAGCTTTAAAACCTCAACCAGCTGATGCAACATTTCCAGCAGTATTGGAGAATGAACAAAGAGAACATGTCTTTCCATCCACATATTAACAACTTTTTGGTAAGAGCAAGTCATTTGAACATATATAAATTGTATCCAAACGAGCCCAAGTGCTTGTGTGTTGTTGAGAATGGTAAGTATACCCAGAACCTTGAGGGGTACAACCATGACCACAGCCTTGGTGCAACCGTAGCGCTTTCAATACATCCCATGCTTTACATCCCATGCTTCATGCTCCGAGCCATCCATCACACAATGAGGTGATGTAGCATGAGCTGAATGTTCATACTCATATGAAAATATCTTAAACACCCACCAACCATAACAACTCATTCTCAAACATGATTTCCATAATGAGAAATCTACCATGAATATTTTGTTTAATCAAAGAAGGCTGCAATGATGATCAGACAGCAAACATAATCCTGAATTGATAGGATACATTGCCATTGTAATAAATGGTATAATCCTTGTGAATGTACGCGTTGCCTGTGTAACAATACAGCACAAAAAACCATCCCAATTGCCTTCAAACACACTTCTCTATATTCGATTTTGCTTAATTTGGGAAGAATCTCCCTTCACATTTCATATTTCAATCTTCGTAATCTTAAATGTACTTGCAGTTGGGTCTTGAAACCCTTGCCTTGAGCTCTTTTTCATGCCTCTAGATTTTCCATTTCCATCATAAAAATCCATCCATATAAGAATACAAAATAGGTTCACAATGGAACGTATCTCGAGATGTCACAAGTTTGCCTCAAGAATCAAATGACATAGATGTACTCGCTTGACCTTTCATAGGTCCAAACAGATATATAGAATAATGAGGTTGAGGCAGTTGCTTTGTTGAGAAACCCTGGCAAATTGATATGCTAGTCCCTCACCTTGTAGATCAAGGTTCCAAGTTGCCC
The DNA here is from genome assembly GCF_053477565.2 of Lygodium microphyllum. Lineage (NCBI taxonomy): Eukaryota > Viridiplantae > Streptophyta > Polypodiopsida > Schizaeales > Lygodiaceae > Lygodium > Lygodium microphyllum. Next base: position 69,556,105 of record NC_141145.1, read on the forward strand.
CTTTCTAGAAGGTCTTTTGGCTTGAGTCTCTTTTGTGCAATATATGAATTTTGCCTCCAAGAAGGGCTCACTCTCATGTCTACTTTTGCTCCTTTGTGCTCTTGTAATGACTTTGTATGCCTTTTGTGCAGGGTGACTCCGTTTTGCAGCCTTGTGCTAAGACCCCTATGGAGACTCCGCTGTTGTGACTTTGATAGCCTACATGAATTGTGCTCGAAGGACTAGCGGGCCTAACCTGCAATGGACTTTCTCCCTTGGGGGCACCCTTCAAGGGGATTGAGGCTTGGTTTGTTACACCATGTATCGTATTGCCTTGAATGAAACCCCCTTGGCGTTGTCTTGAATAAAAACCCTTTACCTTTTTGATGAAAAGTTTGTGTCACATTTTGGAGCTAAAGAGGGAGTGGGCTGTTGAGAAGGTGCCCCTTGACAAGCATTCCTCTTAACCACTATCACCCAAAGTGTTTCACGTTGAGCTAGTTCCACCCCTTCTTTGTTCATGTGAATGCGCTTGCTGATTTACTCCCTTTGAAACCCAATTTCCATTCAAATCAATTGGTTGCATTCTCTTTATTGGCTTGACATGTTTAACTTGTTGCATTAATTATTGAGGGGTAGACAGATGATGCTTCTGGGAATAGACTGTTTGCCATTGTTGAGATATTTGCAATCACACCTACTGTGACCTCTTTGTATGAGGTAGTTCTGGGCTTAGGACATGCACGCAAACTGAATTCCATATTGTTAACAAAAAGGTGGAAATTTGAGAAACTCTAAAGCAAAGGACAAGGCCAAGGCAAAAGTGAAATGGAAGACGAAGATGCACCAACAAAAATATGGAAACACAAGAAGTGCTAGAAAGTTTGAAATCAAGGAGAAAGGTGCACAAGAAAAAGTACAAAGTGTACCCCATTTCAGCTCATAGCACAAGTTCTTCATCCCCTCGCCTTCAAGGGGCAACCCATTGGGCCTAGGATTACTTGTATCCCCTGACACACAAGCCCTATTTTTGTAGTGAGAAGCCAATTGAAGCTCAACCAACAAATGCCCAAGAGATCTCAAAACTAGTGCAAGCAACCACCATAGATGAGGGGGAAAATTCACCATTTCCACCTAAATGGTATAGCCTTGTTGAAGTGCACCTTCAAGCTCTTCAAAAAGCCTTCACGACTCGGTGCACCATAGGCACCAATTAGAATTCAATAATAAAGGCGCTCTTTGCAAAATCCGAGCTCTTGCATGCAGGTTCAAGAGCAAAACCTCAAAGAAAGCCTTGGGACCATCAAGGATGTCTTCCGTGATATTTTCTTCCTCACTACCACCATCTAGGATTGCCTCAAGCCATGCCCAAATACAGCCAATCACGGGAACTCCACTTGTGAAATAGAAAATATCAGCCCTCATGAAAATCAACTTTTTGCCACACCATCAAAATCCATTTCTAAAACCACATTTGCATTGTCCCCTTAGGTAAAGGTTTTTCCTTTGCCAAATTCATATCAACATAGTCTTCCTTAATAATATTTGTATGTGATAACATGTCCTTCTTGTTAGATTTATTTATCCTCGTGTGTGAACATACATTATTGTGTAAAAGTGCATGTTTAGGTGTGAACACTTTTACACCACTTAGCAATAAATTAGGGTCAAAGGTGCAGGTGGATACCTTGGCCTATATATCTAGGCCCTATCACTTGTACTTTCATCTTACTTGTCTCACCTATCATTATCAATCTATTTCCTTCAGTTTGTGTACTGCAAGTCTCTCTCTCTCTCTCTCTCTCTCTCTCTCTCTCTCTCTCTCTCCCTCTCCACTTCCATGGAGTTCCATCTGCCATACCGTGCTGGGCACATAGGTGAGCTCCATACCCAACAATCGTATCAGAGCGGGTTTATTCATCAACATGCCCATCATCACTTGAGGTGTTGTCTATTCAGTGCTGCCCATCAGCCTAGTTGCCGTCCTCTCTATCACAATCTGTCCTGCACAAAATCTGTGCACCTACTATTGGTGGTGCTTCAACTGTACCTGAAGAAGGAGATGAAGAGGCTGACCTGAAGAAGAAGAAGCTGAAGTCTTGAAGAAGAAGCAGCAGCTGCTGCACCTGATTGCTGTGCATCCCTGTTTCTGGTGCGACCAGTGCTGCTGGTCTGAGTCATGAATAGTCCTATGCTTGCCACACATGAATATATCCAATGTCAGTCTGCAGCCAATTGACTGGTTAGACGTGTCCATCTGTGCTCTGCAGCTACGTGCTGCCTGTCCTTGTGCGCCCATGCTACAAGAAGAAGAAGAAGAAGAGGAAGAAGGAATGCTTTCAGCCTGTTACATGCGTCAGTTTCTGCCTGTCTGTTCAGCGCCTTCTCTACTAGACCCACCTCTAGCATGTCTCAATTTGTTACCACGTCAGCTGTCCCCCACTAGCTGCCTTGAAATCACATTGACCTGTCTTGTCGTTTCTGCTAGGCCATGTCAGCAACAACCTTAGTTAGTCACACCTTCATTTCCATTCTCGACTTGTCAAGATAAGGTTCATTTTATGAAACCTTAGTTAATCAAAGTAAACATTTTTCTTTTAGAAGCAATTCACATACACTTTAGGGGCACTTCAATTTTTATGTAAATCTCTCAAAATTTCATTATCAAATGTTGTGGCTTTTCATGTTAGCACCCACATCCATCAAATCAAAGCCTCCATTGAAGCCCGAAAGCATAGTTGCCCTCGTACATAGTATGGACCTGTTCGTTCCGTATGAACTGTACAGTATGGCATGGTACATATCCATACTATTTCATATGTAAAAATTGCTACTTTTTGACCATCACGTGTGGCACATTCCGCATCCCGCTCAAAGTCAATTTCACAATTTCTGCTCGCTTTTTTGTCTTGTTTTCTATCCGCGTGGCACACTTGCCAGCCCATTGCCACTTGCCATTGGATGCCCATTGCTTATTGGATGCCAATTGCTATTGGATCCCATGCTCTAGCCTTGGATGCTCTTTTCCACACTCTAGAGCCTTCTTTCTTCTTCCACTTTGGATCCCTCTCTTGTTCCACTCTCTTCTCTAGCCTATAAAAGATGCTCCTTCCCTCCATCCTTCCACACCAAATCAACAAGCATTCTCATTGCTCAAGCCTCTCTGTCTTCAAGCAAGCTATCTATCTATCAAGATTCAAGTCCATCCTGATTCCTAGCCCCTCTCTCTCTAACTTTCAAGCCTCTCACTCTCCCCCTCTTTCTCAAAACTCAAGGCTCAAGCCTCTCTCTTGCTCGTGACTCTTTCTCTCCATCGGCATCATGATTCGTGAGAAGCACGAGGCCTTCAAATTTGCATGCTGTCCATGTGGAAAGGAACACAAAGAAGTCGAATTCCCACCATTGGACATGCAAGTATTGTGGAAAGCGCTACATAAGTAGTGCAACTTGACTTCTTCAACATTTTTCCAAAGACGGGGGGGCATGTTGCTCCACGCAAGGAAATCCTTCAAAACATCGCGGACGAGATTCTCACCAAGATGAGAGGGGGGTCCACTAGTGGAGGAGGAAGTGGGGTATTGAGACTAGCACCTATGCCTATGAATGAGGAAGTATCGAATGGGGATGTATCTTCAACCGATGTGGGTGAGGCCTCTACCATTGGTGGTGGGGGCTCCATGTCTGTAACTAGCTCCCCGGCAAAAGACAAAGAGTGGGGGCTCATGTGGCGTCGGAGGCAATCCTCTCTTTCTCAAGCTCTTGGTCATGTGCGTAGATCGGTTGCCTTTCTAAGAAAGGCAATGACTTGCAAACATTTAAACTGTACGCAGGATAATTGAGTGCAATCTTGCATTCAATGTCCTAAAGCAAGAGCAATAAAAGAAGATGATAAAAGCCATTTGCCAATGTGGGTCCATGTGAAGGATGGACCGGTGTCACATACAATGATATGAGGACGAAAAAGATTGATGAAGAGGAGAGGATTGATAGAGCCCTTGATCCTATTTGGGCAGCATGGATAAAATATGGTTGCTCCATTCTCACCGATAGATGGAGTGATCGTAAGAAATGGAGTGTTATCAATATACTCATCTCATGTTCACTAGGCACTTACTTTTTGTGGGCCGTAGATATTGGCAAGAGAGGGAGAAAAACGACATGTACCTTCATCTATCGCCATATTTAGCAAACTATCATTGAGGTATACATTATCTTTGAAATTTGTTTCTTTCATTATTCATAATTTCTATCTCCCTATTCTCTCTAATATCTATCTTGATTCTCTCTTTTCCCCAAGCCTTTATCTTTCTTGATTCTTGAAAGTTTGAATCTTTTGAGGCTCAACTCTCTCTCTTTCTCTCTCTAAGGATTGTAATTTGTGGTTGGAGGTGGGTCCCTCGAATGTGGTGCAAGTTGTTACTGATAATGCATCAAATTGTCGATACATGGGCCGTTTGGTCCTTGATTGTGCAGATTTCACGGGCAAGTCAATTGTTTGGACTTGCTCATGGAGGACATTGGGAAGCTTAAGTGGGTGAAGAGGGTGGTTTACAAAACCACATCAGTTGTCACCTTCGTCACGATAAAGGTAATGGTGCTTGCGATGTATTGTGAGTATAGCACACTTGAGTTGAAGAAGCCTTCTTCAACTCGCTTTGCTTACATATGGTTAGCACTCGAGCACCTTTATGAGGTGCGGTTCGCATGATATCTACTCTATGAAATGAGTGGGATAAGCATGAGATAGAGAAGGCCAAAGCCATGCAATGCTTGTGCCTCAATGAGTAGTTTTGGCAGAAAGTTCATGCCATTGTCATTGTCGTGACTCTCTTTTATAGGGTGTTACGTATGAGTGATTGCGAGGGGTCCACTATGTGCCTTCTTGTTTACTTCTTTAGAGCGGCATTGGTGGAGGCACGTGCTTGCATGATGATCATATAGACACAATGTGCATATGTTCTAGAGATAGCAGAGAGGAGATGGGCATGGATACATAAGGCCATCCATGGTTTTGCTGCATTGTTACATCTAGCCTACAAGTCACCGGGAATCATGGACGATAGAGAGCTCCGTTCGGACCAACTTTCTTATTTTACTTGTGTGGTCTGTATGGTTGACTACAATGTTGTGTTGGAGGAGCTAGGATGCTATTTGGATTAGAGAGGGCATGTGGCTTCTACTTCTCCCACTTGTTGGAGGAGAGAGTCACTTGTGAAGCCTCTATTTTGGTGGCAAAACTTTGGATATGCGTTGGAGACCCTTCAGCCCTCAACCATGAAAGTCCTTGCTTAGAATTGCTCTTTGGGTGCATGTGAGAGAAATTGGAGTATCTATTCTCTTACTCGCACGAAGATTCGCATAATCGTCTTAGCACACGACAGTTAGAACGGCTAGTCTATTGCTGTACTAACTTATGCATGATGAGGGCTATGATGAGCATGGATAGTCAAAAGCATGTAAACACTTGAGCATAAAATTTCAAATTTATTATTTTAATCTTTAAAGCTATACTTCACAATTTAGACTTTAGCATTTACAATCTTTTTTACACTATGTAGGTGAATGTTGATGCATTTAAGTTGATGGGTGACACTCTTCTAAGTGTACATCAGGAGATGGATGAGGAGGAGGAGATGATCTTTGCGAAGCTCTATAGAGAGCTTATAGCAGAGATACTCCTTACACTCGCAGTTAGCATGCTCGTGGGTGAGGAGTTGGAATAGGGGGTTATAGGGGTATGGTCATTTGGTGCCCTCCAACATTGAGGAGGGGTAGTTCGAGTGGCTTATAAACATATGTAAGGTAGGGCTCTAGTAGCTCCCATCTCGTGCCTAAATGATGACATCCCCCTTGTCTACACAGCCAACGTCTAGAGAGCCATTATTTGACGATGATGGTAACCTCATCAGTGAGGATGAGAGTGAGAGTGTCTCATCATCGAACACCGAGGAATCATTTGACGATGATGGTAACCTCATCAGTGAGGATGAGTATTAGAGTGTCTCATCATTTGACACCGAGAGTCATCTTCAGACTCTCTTGATAAGTACTTAGATGGTTTTGATGATGACAACAACGACGATGATGATAGTGATGCTTCATTATAGTCTATAGACTCATAGGTTTCTCTCTTTTTTGTATCTACTATCGTTGTATCCATTTGCCACTATGATCCATTATCCATATATGTATTAGACTCTAGTTGTATCACATGTTGTGTGCAATGCATGCGATTGCAAGGGCCACCCTCGTATATTCATCTTATTTTGTAATGAAATGGCTATTTTCACTTTAAATGTGTGTTCTATCATTTAATGATTTATGGTTTTAAAAAAAATCAAGTAAAATTTTTTCCGTACTAATATCGTACCGTATCTTATAAAGTCATAAGTTACCATTTAGTACCGTCTTTTATTGTACCATACCTTTTGTACTTGACAACTATACTGGAAAGACTGCTCGTGGTTGTCGCCTTCAACATGACGTGGAAAATGACTTGCCTTTTATTGTACCATACCTTTTGTACTTGACAACTATACTGGAAAGACTGCTCGTGGTTGTCGCCTTCAACATGACGTGGAAAATGACTTGCCAAGCATCCAATGCTTGGCGTCGCCATGGCAAGTGATCAATATTAATTGCAATATCCTCGAGATCCAACATTGAGGGGGGATTTTTATTTGACCAAAATTTATTTTTTAAATATTAAAAAATATAAAAGTGAAAAATAAAAATAAAAATATGTGATCGAAATTAGACATTGGCCATGTGCACACATGTGCTAAGACCTTTCTATCAATTATGAAGTAATTGTGTGCGGTCCTCTGCCTGAATTTTAAGCCAAAATGGATTGTATTTCTTTTCGTTTTCTTTTCTTCCGATTCACGAAGGAGCTATATTTCAAAGGGGATTGCAACCACTTCCCGCATTACCTTTGAGTTGATCCTGAAAGCTATATCCATATATTTAACCTCAAAGTCATGTTCCCAGTGCCTCTGAGCCATGTTGGTTTTTGATTAGTCTCTGAGCCATGTGCACCTACCTTTGAACCATGTCTTACTTCCGGTCCTTGAGCTTCTTGGTAGACTGTGTCATGATCATCCTCATGTTGCACCTCTCATGTATCTCCTTTCCAGAATCATTGTATGGGATTAGACACTACCTCTTTGAGGCAAGACCTCCCCTTTTCCTTTTTTGTATGTTTTGTGTCACGGGTTCAATCACCCATAACTTGAAGGCGGGGTTTGTTAGATATATTTATCCTCATGTGTAAACACACATTATTGTGTGTAAAAGTGTGTTTAGGTGTTAACACCTTTTACATCACTCAACATTAAATAAGGGTCAAAGGTGAAGGTGGATATCTTAGCCTTTATATTTAGGCCCTATCACTTGTATGTTCATCTTACTTATCTCACCTATCATTATCAATCTATTCCCTTGAGTTTGTATACGTGCAAGACTCTCTCTCTCTCTCTTTCCCCCCCCTTCTTGGGAGTTCCATTCATTATAGCCTGCTGCTCACACACGTGAGCTCCATACCCAACACTTCCTATGATGGGAATGGACAACATCATTGTATCTGAACCTTCCATTTGCAGTTCCTCTTGCATCAAGTTCTGATGCTTACCAGCATATGCTGTTGCAATCTTAGAATCCCTTCTGAGGACCCTCATCTTGGCAATCATGATCCCTATCCATATCTGAATTCAAGTGCTTCTCAAGAATGTCTAAATCAATTCCATATTTAGTAGCCAGCTCCTGCAGCTTCAGCCTTGCACAGATGATTGGTCCAAAAGGCATGACTACGTATGCGAATACCCCCATTCTATGTTGAAGGACGTTTTGTGCCTATGTTCTTGGTGAACTTACGCTTGATTATGGTCTGAAAATTCATGGCAGAATCTATAAGCCTCCTTGCCACACGCTCAATCATGTGCTCCATGTATTTCAGCCGATAGTGATCTCTCTTAGTAGGTGTAATTATCTTTCTATAGTCCATGCATACTCAGATCTTACCGTTCTTTTGGAGTACCACAATGATGGGTGTTATCGAGTCCATATGCTCAATATGATAGATTAATCTGGCCTGGAGGAGTTTGTTCAGCTCTGCGCTAATGTGGTGCATGTATCTTGAATTCACTGGGTCTTTGCTTAACAGGCTTAGTGTCGAGGTTGGTTGAAATAGTATGTGTTAGTATCCTTTTAGGTCAATGTAACTCCAAGAAAACATACCTTAGAAATCTTTAAGCAAGTTGATTATGTTATTTCCAGGTCTGTTGTTGCACCTCTCAAATTGTAACTTTGTTGACAATTCTGATAGTGCCACCAATTCCGAAGGGGGGTAGAACTGTAGCCCAGCTGATGAACCCTCTTGTTGTGACTCTGCCTCTCATTGAGGTGGTAAAGAAATCCGCTGTCCCTGTCTGTCGTGCACATGTGATTCCTTTCAGCTTCATGCTACCTGAAGATGCCCTTTGTCTACTGCCCACTCTCGTCTTTGCGTGTGTGGTCTCTCTCTGTCCCTCTTTTTTTGTGAAGTTGTTTGAATTAATGAAATGAAGTATTTACAAAGGGCCTTTTGGCCAGCCAAGCAGACTCGGAAACAGGCAACAAATTCTGAGGTAAGTCCAAAGGTGACAAAATACAATGCTACAGGGACGAGAGAAGGGGATCATGGTGTGGGCACAAGAGGGGTGGTGGGAACGATATCCAGACAAGGAGCAGCCACCTGTTTTAGTATCAAACCAGTAGAAATCTTTGAAAGTATCGGCCATAACAGCAATCCTCACACATGACCTAGGTGAGTGTGTATACCTGAGGCTGAGTCAAAAATGAAAGCATTACGAGTCTGCCAAATGTGGCAAAGACCAGTCCATTGTGTAAAATGAAAGGAACATATATGATGGCACATAACGTCGCTGTGGGCGTCATCTTGTCCATTGTGTAAAATGAAAGGAACATATATGATGGGACATAACGTCGCTGTGGGCGTCATCTTGCCCAAAACCCAAGAAAGGGTGGCCTGACGTGTCATATAGACTCCGGAAATGAAGTCCAAATTCTGTCTTGCAACTGGCCAAGAGATAAAAAGATGAACAGGGGTTTCATCACATGTAGTGCAGAAGATACATCTACCATGGGAGAACCTGGGACTATGCAACACATCCCTTGTGGTGTCTCTCTCTCTCTCTCTGTCTTTAAAAAAAAAAAAAAAAAAAAAAAACCAACACTCACACAAAGATATCCCATTGTGCTTCCGCATACGCATTCACACAGGAGTCTAGGATTTTGGAAGTATTTAGGTTGTATCCTCTGTATTGAGAGTTGTATTTTCCCTCTTTTGATTGTATATGGTTCCAGGTGCTAAAGCTTGAAGAGTTTGGAGTGGCTGGAGCAGATGCCAAGAATATATGCTATCTACGTGACATAAATGATGCTAACAAACTTGTTGATGTGATGGCATCCTGTCGAGGTGGAATAGCTGTTGTGATTGGTGGTGGTTACATTGGTATGGAATGTGCTGCTGCATTAGTTGCAAACAAAATTCAGGTCACAATGGTTTTTCCTGAGAGTCACTGCAGTAAGTTCACGTCTTATATATGTCTCCTTTAACGCTATTGCAATATGTACTTTAGGCACCTTTTCTATATGTTCAGTGCACTGATGACTAATGTTATGGTTGTGGCAGTGGCTCGCCTTTTCACTCCCGAGATTGCAGCATTTTATGAGGATTTTTACAGAAAGAAAGGAGTTAAGTTCATTAAAGGCACTGTTATGACCGCTTTTGAGTGTGACAGTGAGAAAAGGGTACGTGCTGTATCTGTGGCATTGCTTAATCTGTCTCAAGGCTTGCCATATCATTTAGCATGGACTTTATCTCAATCATGTGCTTCTGTTGGCTGTGTTTGTCACTTTTAGAGTCAATATTCCTTTTGTGGTCCATCTCTAAAGGTACAATAATTGAGCATTGTTTGCACATATAACATGTTTTCAGTCCATATTACTTCTAGCTGGTCTTTTTATAGGGGAGTCAATTGCAGTTAAAATCATTATCTTATTTCTATTCCACTGTATTTGTGTATTTTCAAGCTTGATGGTCTTTATTATTCTACCTTGACGCATTTATAAAATGTACAAACTAACACAATACTCAACTGCTGAAGTAGGTCTGTGCAGTAATCTTAAAGGATGGAACACGCATTGAAGCTGACATGGTTGTTGTGGGAGTGGGGATCAGACCAAATATTAGTTTGTTTGAAGGCCAACTTGCCTTGGAGAAAGGCGGAATTAAGGTGAACGGGAAGATGCAAACTAGCAATAGCTATGTATATGCTGTGGGTGATGTAGCAGCCTTCCCATTGAAACTCTACGGGGATGTGAGAAGATTAGAACATGTAGACCATGCTCGCAAATCTGCTGCTCATGCTGTCCAAGCAATAATGTTCCCTGAGAAAGTGCAGAACTATGATTACCTTCCATATTTTTACTCTAGGGTCTTCACATTGTCATGGCAGTTCTATGGTGACAATGCTGGAGAGTGTGTGATGTTTGGAAGCCAGGCTGATAAGAAGTTTGGTGCCTTTTGGGTAGACAAGGGTCTCTTAGTTGGAGCTTTCTTGGAGGGAGGAAACAAAGAAGAATACGCGGCATTGGCAATGGTTGCTAGGGAAAGGCCTCCTATCAAAGACAAGGAGCTGCTGGCTGCCCAGGGTCTGGCATTCCCTTTTTCTCTTAAGGATGCTAGCTCGAGTCATTCCTCTCTCATTTCATCCATCACCGAAAGAGGTCAAATGCTGCTTGAGGACCCTCCATCATTCGCTCTTCAAGTTACTGCAGGTGTTGCAGTTGCCGTAGGTGTGTCTCTCTTTGCCTTATGGTATGGAAGAAGGCGACGGCGCTGGTAGCACCATCACTTGTATAGTATAGGATGTACCTGTCATTAATTCTTTATGAGAATGAATAATCTGCACCCTGCTTCATGTAACATGCCTTAAGCTGATGTTTGTATTGAGCCGTCGGTCTCTAAACTCCTTTATAAGCAGCTTTTGATATGTCAAGTACTCAGTATATTCTAAATCCTGCTTAATTATGCGATAATGGTATTTTGATAGTGTGTTATGCATAACTGGCAAAAATGTACCAACGGTCTTACTTATTGCTGCATAGACAGATACAGGTATTTCTTCTCTGAACTTCAGAAGTTTTTTGAGTCTTCACCTAATATGGCAAAACTATATATTGATGTGACGAGTGCCAAAAAGGAAACGCCGTTGAGTGTTAGTAGTGTGGGGAAAAGGAGGACGTGCTGAGTGTCCTTTGCTTAGAAGTCAGCCAATGGTTTGCTGAAAGGTTACACGAGGTCGCGAGTGTAACCTTACCTTGAAAAAAGCCCTCTACTGTACATCCTTTTATCACGCATAACATACAATAGTCTCATAGAGTTCATAGTTCACACCACCTAGTTAAACCATTCTGGTTTCATCTTAGTCTATATTCTTTTCCATTGTGGCTCATTGTATGTTTGATCCTTTTAAATTTGTGCACGCGAGTGGTCATGGATGGCAAATTTGTAGTTTCTTTGCTTGTATGAAAGAGTTTAGGAAATTTTCATGTAATCTTCATAGGCTTCAAATAGGTCTTATAGATGTTCTCTTTAAATGGTATATGGTCCTCTCTTTCCCAGGGTGGCGACGGTTGCCTATGAACTTTGTGATTGGCTCTATTTTACTCAATTTGGAAATGGATTTGTGCACGCGAGTGGTCATGGATGGCAAATTTGTAGTTTCTTTGCTTGTATGAAAGAGTTTAGGAAATTTTCATGTAATCTTCATAGGCTTCAAATAGGTCTTATAGATGTTCTCTTTAAATGGTATATGGTCCTCTCTTTCCCAGGGTGGCGACGGTTGCCTATGAACTTTGTGATTGGCTCTATTTTACTCAATTTGGAAATGGATCTTACGTCAAATTTATAGCATATAGTTGGGCAATATCTATTAAATAATAGGATGGATTGATAAAAATTATAGCAAAGTGAGCTACCGCTAGAAGTTTGTCTAAAGAAACTTGTTGAAGGAAAGGGGAAAAGAAAACCTAAAGAGATAATAACATGATGGTTATCCCTCATAGACCACCTCTTGGGTTTAATATAGAGATCTCTAGTGTAGATATGTGATGTAAAAGATGCAAAAAAGGTTTTAAATAAAATACTTAAAACAAATACATGATACAAACTAATAATATATACATATGAATTTTAAGATTCTTGGTTTTTAAAAAAATTTTCCCTGGCAAATTAAGGAATTACATTACTCAAAAGGATATCAAAGAAGTACAAGTGCTCTACACCTTAGAAGTCGTCGTCGTCGTCGTCTTCTTCCCATTAGATGATTGCAATACCCAAAAGTAAACATGATGGTAGCAGGCTAAAAGTTTAAACTTCTCACCACCCTTCCACTTATTGATTGCAGCTTCAATTGTAGTCCTTCAAAGTTGTGACAGTATTGCCATGTAGACAAGTTAATAATGTTTAACAAGTAAAGATAGTCACATTTTGAAAGAGCATAACATACCATATCCACTTTACTTTCAAGACTTCTACAAAGTCTAGTAAAAGTTGGGTGTGGATCTATCCTTAGATTGCCGACACTACTGCCTATAGTATGAACACTAACTAGGGTATGGGTGCCAAAAGAATTCCCCAAAGGTTGACAACACTACTCAAAAGAAGTGTGTTGTTTTTTGCCCATTGATTGATTGAGGGAGGAGAAATATGGAAAACCATTAGGGTACATACATTAAAAGGGTTCTAGGTCCCTAATGCTTGATGACACTACCCAAAAGAGGGAGGACAAATGAGGTGAATTCTTTTTTTCTTTGCAATATGATTGATATATAACACGATAAAACTAGTTTGCCATTTGACCTATGGAAAAAAGTGCCTTAAAGTGCTTTTAAAGCACTAACCTTGACAACCCTTTTTCGGACAATGTGCGCTTCCACCTTATTTCAATGGAGAGCTTGGAGGTGTCAAGTTTGGTGGAATTGGAGTGGTGGATGATGAAGGTTCCAATGTTGCAACAAAGTTGCCAAAAATGGGTGGCTCCTTTTTTTCTCATTCCTTAGTTAAAGCCTTTAACACATGAAGCACCATTGTAGATGCATCATGCTATAAGAGTGCAAATAATAATAGCCCGATATTAGCAACCAATGATTAGTGATCAAAGTGATTTCTTTCTCTCTTGGGGAGGAGAGTTAAATGAACCTTTTGGCATAAGGAGGTGGTGATGGAGGCATAAGCTAGGTTTGATCTCACATTTTCAAGTTCAGATAGTTTTGCAAACTAAGGGAAGGGCTCAAGAGAGTGATCGATTGGACAGAGCACAAATAGAAGCTCAATCTAGTACAACTCTACCATAGCCACCTAACTAGCTCAATATTATGGCACTAATAGAATTTAAAAAATTAAAGATTTAATGAAGTCTCAAGTGGGGTTTGATATTTGAATATCAAACAAATTGCAAACTAAGAGAAGAGCTCAAAAGAGTGATCGATTGGATAGAGCACAAATAAAAGCTCAATCTAGTATAACTCCACCATAGCCGCCTAACTAGCTCAATATTATGGCACTAATAGATTTAAAAAAATTAAAGATATAATGAAGTCTCAAGTGGGGTTTGATCTTTGAATATCAAACAAATTGCAAACTAAGAGAAGAGCTCAAAAGAGTGGTAATAGAGAACACATAGAAGGTTAATCTAATATGATGCTATCATAGCCAACTAATTAGCTTAGTACGACTCTAACAACATTAAAAAGGTTACAATGGATTTAGAGTTAGAGAGCATTATAGAAGTTATGGTAAAAGTGAAATACTCTTTGTGAAAAATGAGTTCACAATGAGTAGAATAACTTAGTAAATGCTTCAAAGAGGTCTTGCTTTGATCAAAGAAAAAAATTACAATGAACCCAAGGTGGTTCTTGTATAATTATTCATGGAGATATCAATGACATAGCTTTGTTTTCCTTGCATACACTAGCATTTGCCTAACAAATGGCTAGCCTAGCTCCTAGTGTAGGTGCATGCGTGAACTCTTAGGGAGTCTTCCCAAGCACTAAGATTTTTCAAGCCAAATAAAGAATCAAGAAAAATTTCCTTATGAATTGGAATAGCTATAGGCTTGATATGTGTAGTAGAATAAGTATTGTGATTCATTCCACAGACAGTTGAATATCTAAATTTATATAAGTAGGATAAGTATCATGATTCAGTAACACACACAGTCGAGTATCTTAATGTATATTTTTGTTTAGGTTTGTATCCATGTTGGGTCCAAATCTCCCTACTCTAGCAACATAAGATAACACCAAATTTTTTTCCAAGAATTTGACACAAAATGATTTGTATTGATTAAATATCGGGGCTCACATCGATACTTTTAGTCAAGGGGCACCAAAACCCTTGATCATAGATTTTGCAAGTGGTCCCATTACAACATCCATCTTGGTGATGAGCCACATGGATCAATAATCACCTTCTTACGTCATATATTATACAAGATTCCACACCTTTAACCATGAAAATGAAACCCATGACCTTATGTTTCTCTACATCATTTCACTATTGCTTGAGCTAATCTATGTCATGATGCACAATTACCAACAAGTTGCATTTGTCTTTTTTTTAAGTCTAATCAAGGAAAGAAAATTTAAACACCAATGAAAGGAAACTTTGTGTTGCTTATGCATTCATTGACTAAAAAGGTATGCCTATATTAAGTCAAAATACTCTTGATTAAGCAAGTCCTGATATTGGTGAGCTAATTAATCAAAAGTATTTCATGTATAAAAATAAGTTGCCATTGATTGTCTCCAAGTACATCTAATCAAGGAAAGAAAATTTAGTAAAATTACAATAAAACTTGGGTAAATTGAGTATAGCTTTACTTTAAAACTATGCCCATATTTAGTTCAAACCCTCTTAATTAAGCGATTTAAGATAGTGATAAAGCAACACAAAAGGTTTTCCACACACACACTATTACCAAAATTTGTCCCAATGATATATCAAGGGCAAGTAGGTATGGCTAAGTTGTAAAGGCAATTAGGTTAATATATAATCACATTTATATTTTGTTTCAGAATAACATAGGTTGATAGACATTCTCAAAGACTATAGATAATGCAATAGATGTCCATTTTTTTATATTTTGGAAATGCTAAACACACTAAAAAAAATAGATATTTTTGGTTACATTTTATTACTAAAATTTTTTAAGATAAGTTTATCTACAACATTAGTTCATAGGGTATATTATGCATGTTGCCAAAGCCAAAGTAAGCACAAGTGATGAAGAATTCTTGAGAGAGATGTAGCCATATTTCTCACTCAAGGCATTTGTAACGTGTTTCTTACACCCTATCTCGACTCTTTGACGTTTGTGTTTATATGTCTTAACAAGATTTCTTTCTAATAGTTGTCTATAGATTTGGAAAGGTAGAACATGCTTCATTTTGGATCTCAAATAAATCACAATGAAATTAGATAGAGAATATGATTTGTTTTGGCCCCTCAATAACAAAAGATCCAACATTGCAGTATTTGGCATCAAAACACAAATTTGACAAGTTTTAGCTTTCATCATCTTCGATTGTAGCTACCAACTATTATATTGAATATGTTGTGGTCAACACTGTAATTTCATTCATGCCCAGAAATCAAACTACAAACCATCTTAGCCCCACCATTCACATTGAATATGTTGTTGAAGCTGCCCAAGTAATTGCTCCTACAGTTGCCTGCACACATGGCAAACCTCTTGGAACTCATGTTGCATTTATTGCTTTGCTAGCAAAGAACATATTGTGATGATGTAATGCTACCATTGCTGTAGTAAAGTAGTGTGATTGGTGTTACATCCACCTCAAAATTCAAATTGTAGTACTTTTAAGATAGCCCAAGGGACATGCTAAAATCACTCCTATGTAGATTATTGGTGACTTCTTGAAAAGTACAAAGTATGTTGTTCATTATAACTTCAATGACATTGGGGTTCCTACACAATCTACTCTTCTCAAATCTAATATTTCCTGATCACCAATTATTTCAAACCCTATTCTCTATCACACTTTATTTGGTCAGGTCCACTATCTTATCTTATACATGCATTTACATATGATTTACAATCCTTTAAAGCCATTTCCCATAGTGTATTTTCCCATGATTTCACAAAAAACAAGTCCCTTCTCACAAGATGAGTCACCCATATCCTATATACTATGAGATTTTTGGTTGTGTTTATCACATCTATTTGACCCCCCATGTGAAGCATTGGCCTAGTGACATGCTTTGCATAGCCTAGGTGTACAACACATAGTAAATATTGAAAGAAGACATCTTTGGCTACCAATATAAGTCTCTCTTTGAATAGAACTCTTATGTTATTTCCATATCTATAATCTGACCATCTAATTGAGGAGATAATTTTATAGGAATGGAATCATAAAAAGGCTTAAGTTAATAGGTGATATGGTTGCTCATGTAAGGAGGGCGCATAAAGAGAGGGTCATTTCCCATGCCTTGAAGGTAGAATAATTGGGAGTATATTGAGACATGAAACTTGATAATTTGTATGAGAGTGTGACGTCTCTAGGCTTGTAATTCCTTATTTTGACACGAAGAACTCTAAAGATTCTAGGTATGGAGCTCTATAATAATTTTGGCTTTACTTAGGCTCTTTCATAATTAACATTAATGGGATTACTAAAAATCCCCATCATCAATACTAGGTGATGGACACCTAGCTAGCATGGCACCATGCTAATGCTACACACATGAGGGGGTCAGCTGGGGGAACACATCCAAATGTCTTGTAGGAAACATGATACAAGACAATCATCTCATGAGAAGGGACTTGTTTTTGGTGAAATCATGGGCAAACACACTGTGGGAAATGGCTCTAAGAATTGTAATAATTTGTGAACACATCTATAAGAGCAGATAGTGAACCTTACCAAATAAAGTGTGATAGAGGATAAGGTTTGAAATAATTGGTGGATAGGAAGGAGCCAATTTGGAGTTGCTACCTAGAAGAGTAGACCATGTAGGATTGTCAATGTCATTGAAGTTGTAATGAACAACATAGTCCATACATAAGTTGCTAGTAATCTGTGTAGGAGTGATTTTAGTGTGCCCCTTGACCTATCTTAGACATATTGCAACTTGTATTTTGAGCTAGATGCAATATGAATCATGAAACTTGCTATAGCAATGGTAGTGCAACACCACTAGAACATGTTCTTTGGCGGTAGAGCAATCAACATTTTTTGCAAAATGAGCATCAAGAGGTTTAACATGTTAGGAGATAGGTGTAGGAGTAGGTATTTGTGAAGATTCATTAACATATTCAACATGAATGGTGGGGTTGATATGGTCTACAATTTGATTTGTGGGGGTGGACTGCAACACATTCAAACATGATACTTGGGAGCTGCAATCAAAGATGATAAAAGTGGAAACCTGTAAATCAAATTTGTGGTTTTGATGCCAAATAATGTAGGGGTGGAACTTTTGTGATTAGAGATCCAAAAAGAATCATATTTTCTATTTAATTTCATTGTGATGTATTTGGGAGACAAAATGAAGCATATTGTACATTTCAAACCCTATTGACATCTATTAGAAAGGGACTTTGTTAAATCACAAATGTAGATGATGTTAGAGAGTTGAGATAGGGTGAATAGATGCTTTGAGCGACAAAAATGGCTATTTGTCATTCAAGAAGAGCTCTTCATCACCATGGCCTCTCTCTTTGAGAACACCATTAATAGAATCAAAATTAACACTCTAATGGACATCACCTTCTTTGAGAAGTTATGGCAGGATTGCATCAAAGTAGGCCGCAAGATTGCATGCTTGGTGAAGTGATTACCCTTTCTTGTAATAAGATAGAGAAGAGGAGGAGGGAGAAGAAGAAGAAGAAGAGGAGGAGGCATGGACTTTAGGAGAGAGAACAATGAAGAAGAAGAAGAAAAAAAAGCGAATAAGAAAAAGAGGAAGAGGTAGCATGGATTGAGAGAGAGAGAGAGAGAGAGAGAGAGAGAGAGAGAGAGAGAGAGAGAGAGAGAGAGAGAGAGAGAGAGAGAGAGAGAGAGAGAGAGAGAGAGAGAGAGAGAGAGAGAGAGAGAGAGAGAGAGAGAGAGAGAGAGAGAGAGAGAGAGAGAGAGATCTCACTCATTTGATGTTTTCCAAAAGTTCAATGGTTCAAACATTCAATTGGATGGATTTGCTTCATATTACCCTCACCATGGTGGCTCTACAACATCTTATCTTGAGGCAACTACAAGGGGATGTATTAGAGGATGTTTATTGATTGAAGACTAGTCTCTAGAGCATACAAAGTCTTATTTGTAGCCTTATCCCTACTTTGATGAAGTGGGACTCCCATTGGACTATGGTAAATTTCTCCCTATTCATCTCAAGAGGCTATGGATAGGTTTGAAGCTCCTATTTTTGCTCTATTCAAAGCCTCAATATTTGTTGGGACCTTGTGATATAACTGCCATCATTAAAAGAATTTATCATGAGAGGCCATACAAGTGTGAAAGGATGATTTATTGAAAAATTGTGACATGTGAACTCTTGAACCACACATACATGGACACTTCAAGTATTCGTTATCACACACACACACACACACACACACACACACACACACACACACACACACACACACACACACACACACACACACACACACACACACACACACACACACACACACACACACACACACACACACACACACACACACACACACACACACACACACACACACACACACACACACACACACACACACACACACACACACACACACACACACACACACACACACACACGAACGTTTTGTGGAGGAAAAAAAGCTGAGAGGATACATACACGGGGAAGAGTGTGTGTGTGTGTGCGCGCGCGCGCGTGTGTGTATAGAGAGAGAGAGAGAGAGAGAGAGAGAGAGAGAGAGAGAGAGAGAGAGAGAGAGAGAGAGAGAGAGAGAGAGAGAGAGAGAGAGAGAGAGAGAGAGAGAGAGAGAGAGAGAGAGAGAGAGAGAGAGAGAGAGAGAGAGAGATGAAATAAAATACATGGGATAATTGGAAGCACACAAGCCATGATCTCCTCCTAGCTTTCTTCTTATTTTCTATCTTTCATTCCCAATGGTAGCTAAATGATGCATAGCAAATGGCCCCATGATTACTTTAGTCTCGTAAATCAAGATAATCCTTTAATTCTAAATTGGATAATTCATATATTAAAATTAAAGAAGAAAATGTCACTTCTCTTCTATCTGAAATAGTTTACACAAATGAATTAGGGAAGATTAGGGAAAGAAAGATCCATCTACAATGTATGGAGCAAAGCCAAGAAAGTAGATATGTTCAACTATGGCAAAGTTTTGGCACAAGCAAATACTAGGGCTTACAATTGGTGCCCAGAGAGAGTTATCACAATAACTCTTGCTTCATTAAAATTTTCACGATCTACAATTATCAATAGGTAATGTTGAGAGCACTCTTCTATCCAATCTGTAACATATTTAGCCAGCTCAAGGTTCCCTACTCCACACATGAGCTCTTCTTGAAGAGATCTTCTTTGACAATTGTGTTGAATAATTCCAATGATGCAACACAAATGAGTCATACAAGAGTAGTAGGTATTTTGGTTGTTGATTGAGAAACAATGATGTAGCCGATTGTCGTCTTGAAATTAAAGATGATGAGGAATTTTTGCCATTGAGTGCCTATCAAAGACAATTGCCTCGACATAATATTGTCACAGTGAAGTAAGAGATGTTGCATATGCCTTTTGGAGCATCGAGACTTGATGTTTGCCCAATAAAAAGGATATATGTCGAAATAGGATTTGAGAAAAAAGTGCTATGAAGCATCCCCTACTCTTCTTGATGACTTTTAGGTTAATTCAAACTATTGCTATTATCTTTTGTTCCTCTAATGCATTTTGTTATTCCTCATACATTCCCTATAGTAATCTCATAGCACATCATTGGATTTCTACAAAAACCTTTGGTGTAAGAGAACATATAATGATATAAAGGTATTCAAATTGTACCTTTGTACCACCATATCCTTCTATTTTAGGTACTCATCAGTAGTACTATTAGTATAATTGGAGGACCATGTAATAATATCTAGGGTCCATCTACTCTATACTTCCATATAAGACACATCATAGTGTTGAGATGGCAAGCTCAACATGTATGGATATTGATGATGGGGCGCTTGGTTAGATAGGTCCACATGTCTATACCTAGCCCATTGGTGGTGGTTATTATGATCCTCACATGGCCACTTACTTACTACTTATTATTGGCTAGTTACACATACCTAAAACTGGCATAATAATAATACCAATTGATTTGTATAGTCAGTTATGTACTATTTGACTTAGAAGGCTACTTTTGTTTATGTTATATCTTATCTATACTTTGTGCACATCACATTGTGGGCAAAATAAGGAAGAAAAACCAACAAGAAATGTTTTGGCCTCCAATTCTCTTCTTATGTTCTTGAGCAAGATTCCTCTTATGTGTATTATATTTGTTCGATGTAGTAGCTTAAGCAAGTCCCCCCAACGCATGATTTATGATATGATATCAGAGTGCTGCCACTATAAGAGAGGCCGATTTTGAAGGTTGAAGTGAAGGAGAAGGAGCAAGGACTCAAGCAAGCAAGTAATCGGTAAGAAGCTCTCCCATTCTTTCTCTCTTTCCCTTGGATAGTGCTTGTGGAGGCACTCGAAGTAGGGTTGAGCAAAAATCTCAGATTGTAGGTCCTATTTTAGCTCCGTAGGATTGTAGACAATAATTTTAGGGCATACTATAATTTGGGCTATTTTGATCATTCTTTGGTACATAGGTTAAAAATTTCACATTTGTAAGTTCTAAGCTGTTTATCAAGAAGCAAATGTAAGGTGTATCTGTATGCTATATATATTATTGAGCAGTCAGTGAAAAAAAATTACTCGATTTATTATTATGCACATCTTATGAAAGCTCGGGGAAGTTACTATATATATATCTTCTACATCACATGCGTTCAAGATCTATTTATAAATATCCTTATCTGTAAATTTTTCTTGAATAAAACATAACCCTTTTCTATTCAATCTATAAATAATCCCTTTATATTACACCCTTCTATATGTAAAAAATGTATAAAAATGATATTTAATAAATAGCTTATTTTGAACCCACATGATGCACACATATATTCATGAGTAACTTACTAGAGTATGAAAGGTTATAGAAGTTTTGCTTGTTTTTTGGTACTCAGTTGTGTCATAATGACCGAGAACAATGGAAATTAGAAGCTAGATAAGAATAATCAACCATCATGGAAGTTTTGTGTAATGAATTTCCTTATTGGAAAAGACCTCTATGACTTCATTTCAAGTGAAGAAACGGAATCATATCTAAATAATCCTTTGATTACAAAAGAATTAAAGGTGTGAAAATAATGGGATGCAAAAGACAATGTATTGGTTATTTGTAGTTACTGATAACACTATGATGGGGCATATTAGAAATGTAGAAACTTCACCTGTCACTTAGATAATCTTTGAGAATATGTTATCAATAAGTATAAAGGTATGGAACATTTAACTCAAGCAAGAGTTGGATACCTTGAAGAAAGAAAAAATGTATGTATATGAGTATGTTTTGAAGGCGAGAAGCATTGTAGATGCCTTAGCAACTCTATTGATGTGATGTTTGATGATGATGATTTGGCTTCATCTACTTTGGGTGGCCTTAATAATGAGAAGGCTTGGAAATATTTTGTTACTTCTCTTACCTTTTACTTGAGTTCAGGAAGGGGACATGGCAAATCCTCTTCAAGAGGTCATTGTCATGATGCTACATATCTACTCACAAAAACCTAGGAGAATGGATATATGATAGGTGATTAGCAGGAATAAACCTACCATCATTTCAATATGTTTTGGATTGTTGAGCAACGTAGTTTAGATTTTTATTTCTTCAATGAGGAGGAATAAGATTGTGGGCTTGGATAGATGCATTGGGAACTTGAAGAGGAACATAAAAGATTTTTCCTTGATGGTATGCCTACTTTTTTATTGGAGGACAACTAACAAATGGTGCTTATATGAGGATAAAAGCATAATTGAGGGACTAAGAAAATCTTGATTGACCTCTTACAAGCTATGTTGAAGTTTAAATAAAACTTTCTTTCGTTAATTGAAGTGCTGAATAGTGCATTCGAGAACTTAGTTGGAATAGTGAATCATAACTTTCCATAGAAGCAAGTCAGAAAGAAGAAGGTATCCATTTTGTGGCCATCAACATTAATCAAAGTAAATGTGTGAGGGCTATCATGCCTTTCATGTCTTTGAGGTAAGTGGAAAAATGGATAAATCCAAGCCCTAAGGAGAAGATTCGAAGCACGTGTTATGATGAGGGATATGTAGAGGTAAGAGGACTAATGATGATTATGTGGGTGAAAGGGAAGGAGAGAAAATCATGCTTTTGAAAGCATGTTGACATGAGTTTTTCACTTAGCTTTGATGTGTATGGATGGAGGGGGAAAAAAGAAAGCAAAAAGTGAAAGGGAGCGACGGATTGAAGGTTGGACTCAAGAGCTATAGCGGGAGAGCAAGAGCAAGAAAGGGAGAGACTAGAAATGGGAACTCCAATAGTCACAATGTGTAACCGGGCCTTCCTTTATTCAAACTGTCACTAAAAGAATAAATAACAAAGTGACGGTGATGGGCACCCGCCACATGCAGTGTGCAGTGGCGGTGACTGTCAGTGTAGTAATACACGGGCGGCTAGACAGAGGCACCTTTACCCCCAACAACCTCCCACTTAAAGGCGAATCTGCCCCAGTAAGGAGTGAAAAGAAAAAGAAAAAAAGACAGTACAACATGTACACATGTACAACAGGATGAGGAAAGACATCATCTCATCCCATGCCCATCAACCTCCTGAGGAAGGTAAACCGCTCTGTAGAGAGGCTTTTCATGAGCAGATCTGCAGGATTCTGGTCAGACGAGATCTTGACAAGATCAACAAACTTGTTCTCAACGACCCCACGTATGAAGTGATACCTCACCTCAATGTGTTTCGTCTTCGCATGGAAGGCCGAATTCTTGGCTAACTGAATAGCACTCATAGAATCCGAATGCAGTGTAGGGATAGCATCAATACCAAGGTCAACAACTAAACGACCCAACCAAATGGCCTCCTTGCAAGCCTTAGTGGCTGCAACATACTCGGCCTCTGTAGTAGAAAGGACTGTGCATTTCTACACCCTGGACATCCAAGAAACAGCACCTCCAACATAGGTGAATACATAGCCGGAAGTGGACTTTCTACTATCTGCATGTCCTGCATAATCAGAGTCAGTGTATCCCACGACTCCTATATCCTGGCTGCCATAGCATATGCACATATCTGCAGTGCCCTTCAGGTACCTCATGATACCCTTCACGGCATCCCAATGCTTCTTGCTAGGTATAGACATATAGCGTGCCACAACACCAACTGCAAAGACAATATCTGGACGAGTGGCTATCATGGCATATATAAGACTGCCCACTGCGGATGCATAGGGAATCTTCGCCATCTTGGCCTTCTGCTCTTTTATCTGCGGACAATCAGCCTGTGATACCTTCACATAAGAAGGCAATGGACAGCCAATAGGCTTTACGTCCTGCATGTGGAAGCTCTCAAGGACTTTATGAATGTACTCCCTTTGTGACAAGTAGAGGAGTCCCTAATCACGTCTAATGCGCATACCAAGTATGTGAGTAGCGTGTCCCAGATCTTTCATCTCAAAGCTCTTCTTGAGCTGAGCCTTAAGAGCATCTAGCTCATCATGAGCTTTCCCTACTATCAGCATATCATCCACATAGAGTACCAAAATCAATAAAGAACCATCACGTGCTTTCTTTGTGTAAAGACACGGATCCATAGCACTCCGGTTGGAGCCCTGTGACTGCATAAAGGCATCAAAATTATGATACCACTTCCTAGGTGCCTGCTTCAAGCCATAAATACTTTTCCTCAATTTGCATACTAGGTGCTCCCTGCCAGGTTCTGCAAAGCCCTTAGGCTACTCCATATAAATCTCATCATACAAGTCCCCATGTAAGAAAGCCGTATTGACATCCATATGGTATAAATCCAAGTCAAGTTGAGCAACCAAAGCCAAGACTAAGCGCAGGGTGGTCATCTTAACCACAGGAGAAAAGACCTCATCAAAGTCCACACCATGCTCCTGCTTAAAACCCTTTGCTACCAATCTAGCCTTGTATGTCGGCTTGGGGTGTCCAGGGGTACTTTTTAGCTTGTATACCCACTTGCATGGCAAATCCTTCTTGCCCGTAGGCAAGGAAACCAAATCCCAAGTGTCATTCTTATGCAGGGAGTCTATCTCAAACTGCATAGCCCTCTCCCAGGAGTGACTGTCACTCATGTGCATAGCCTCATCATAAGTGAAAGGCTCTCATGCATCTGTAACCAAGACATAATGCATCGAGGGCTGAAATCTATCTGGTGGATGTCTGTCTCTAGTAGACATCGTCTCACGGCAGGCTCTACTACTTGCCCAGCTGCCTATCCAACGCCCTGACCCTGAGCATCTGCTGTAGCTGTAGGTTGTCCAACTGGCTGTGCGGGAACTCTCGACTCCTCCTGAAATATGACCCTATGGATCTCAACAACTCTCTCAGGGTGCCTATGCATCTTGTCTTCATGGAAGACTACATCATGACTGCGGATGGTACCCTATGCATCTCAAGGTGCCTATGCATCTTGTACCAATGCCAAGGGCTCACTGAGATGGTAACCCATCTCGCCTGCATCCCCATAACCAAGGAAAATGCATTCGACACTCTTGGGATTCAGCTTACTTCTCTTGTCCTTGGGCACATGGCAAAATGCCTCACATCCAAAGACACGGAGATGCGCATAAGAGGGAGGTTTTCCAGCCCATACCTCCTCTGCAACCTGGAAATCCAAACCACTAGAGGGTGATCTGTTTATGACATGCACAACTGTACTGACTGCCTCAGCCCAAAAGCTCTGTGGTAGGCCTACATGGCTAAGCATACTGCATACACGCTCCTGGATGGTTCTATTCATCCGCTCAGCCAAACCATTCTGGGGGGGGTGTAGGGGGCGGTCAACTGATGCTTAATACCCCTCTCATCACATAACTGCTCAAAAGCACGTGAGACATACTCACCCCCATTATTTGTTCTTGGGCATCTCTGAAACACAACCAAGATATTGGATTTTAGCTTAATGGGATAAGCCCAAACTTTCCGTGAAAAATCATCTATGAATGTAACAAAATACTTTGCACCAGCCATAAATTGACAAGGCATGGGCCCACAGACATCCGAATATACCAATGCCAAGGGCTCACTCATGCGTGGCCTACCAGACTTCTTATGCATAGACCTAGTCTGCCTGCCATAAAGACAATGATCACATGAATCAAAACATGCATAATCAAGGGGCGGTATAAGTACTGCAAACCAGAAAGCATTTTCATTCCCTTCAAAGACATATGGCCCAAATGGGCATGGCAAAGAGATACATGTGGGATAGAACCCACAGACAAAACATGATCAAGGGAAGAAGCTGATACAATCAAGGGATAGAGACTGCTAGCCTTGGCACCTCTCGCAATCACAAGTCTGCCATGAGTGATCTTCCATGCAGAGTCTCCAAAACATACATGATATCCTGCATCATCAAGCTGTCCAGCTAACATGAGACTGTGTGTCAAAGCAGGTACATGACATACATCCTGCATAACAAAACTGCTACCAGAAGGAAACTGCAGCCTAACATCAAACAATGCCCACAATATCAAGAGAGCTGTCATCACCCAAGCGCACAGAACCCGAAACAATACGGTATGAATGAAACCACTCTTGACAAGGTGTCACATGAAAGGACACACCTGAGTCCAAGAGCCAACACTGTGCATATATAGAGTGTATCTCTGTCATTTGCGAAGCACTAGAAGAAGCTGCTAGGATATAATCATCATCATCAACATTCTCAGGCTGCATAACATTGATCTCTTTAATTTTAACACTGGACTTTGCAAGTACTATGCTGCAATCAGAAGACTTATCCTACACTTTGTCTTTCCCCTTATCTTTGCGCCTTTCATTGCACAAGTCATGGCATTGTGGCCTAATATGGCCCTTTTTCCCACAATGGTGACAAGTAACATTTGCATTCCTGCCACAGGATTTGCTACGTGACTTCCCACGAGACTTGGACCGAGATTTCTGAGAATCCCGTCCACGGCCACTACTACTGCCATGCTTTCCATATCCATCATTCCTGCCTCTAACTGTCATAGCATGAGACACACGAGAGGTATCCAAATTCTTACGGTTAACCTCTTCCTACAGAAGAGCACTCTCAACATTAGATAATTTCAAGGTAGCAGTAGAAGCACATAATGCAGTGCAGAATACATCCCATGACTCATTAAGAGTACCAAACAAGAAAAGAGGAGTGACATCCTCTGCAAAAGTGATGTCCTATGAAGTCAAGTTCTTGAGTATAGCATGGAACTGGCTCAAGTGAGCAGACATAGTCACATTCTCCTTCATGCGCAGATCCATAAGCTGCTTCAGCCAACACATTTGACTCACTGGACTTTTCTTGTCATAGAGATTTTTGATCTTTTCCCCCACAACTGCCATGCACTCTGTTCTTCCTCAAAGACATTATAGTGAACCTGTTCTGTGAGAGACAATACAATGGTGGACTTGCATAACTCATCAAGCTCAAGCCATTCCTCATCTGGCATAGTTGCAGGCGGATTCCCGCTTAACCTCAAAGGTTTGATTTGCGATTTCTACACCAACACTTGTCAAATTTGGCTCTTCCAATAAGAGTAATTCATACCATCAAGCTTAGTGATGTTGAAAATAGCATGATCAGTGGACGAACTCGCCATAATTCAGGCTGGAAGACTGTAGACAGTTCAAAACTACTTGTTGTTTACTGTAGAAAATGACCAAAAAATCACCAAAATCGAGGAAAAATGGCAAGGAAAGTGGAACCAAAGCTGCTGCCCACCAGGTACTAGTGAAAGTACATCATTTCAGAGTGTTTCAGCATGAAAAATCCATGTCAATCCATACATATATGCTTGTTGTAATAAATTTTAGATTTTAGTAAAAGAGAGCTAACAGTGTCAAAATCGGATCCCAAGGCAATCAGATATTGCCAAGACCAAAGCCGGCATCATGCGGGCATAGCATAAGCATATGATGGTCGATAAGCATGAATCCAACACCCAAGTATGTCATACAAACATCTGCCAGTGAGTAGGCACACCCCCTAGTCAACGGGGCAAAGTGTTCCTGCCACTACCAAAACTTGACACAAGTAGGTGTCAGTTCACAAAGATATGGATCCAAAAGTGAGACTTAGCTCATAAGCATACAGTGAACCAAGACATATGATGTATCATCCCAAAAGGTAAGAAGTCTCAAAGTCTGAAGTGTTTGTAACTGCTCAATGGCATGTAACGACTCAATGCATAAAAGTACCACCTGCTCAATGTCTGATAAGTATTCAAGAATTCTCCCACTGGCACAAAAGTCGTATGTACGAGATCAAGAGCTCAAGCCAAGGCAAGACACAGTGCCAATGACATAAGTCCAAGACAATACATCAATAGTACATCCTGAACATGTAGGCGGTAGAGCATCCGTAAGCATGTAAGATATCAAATACATCCCAATCCAAACTCTGACAAGCCAAGTAACATCCAAGACTACTCTAGATAATCCAAAATGCATCCAAGGTGGAGCTTCAATGAGCATTCAAGCTCAACATATGCATAGGGTAATCAACTGTGACATGAGCATCAAACCGTAGGCAACGGGTATGCATAAACCCAAGAAGCATCACTGTCAAAGCATATACCAATGTCAATAAGTGCGGGCTAAAATAAGCTCAAGCTTCCAAAATCATCCGGATTCAATGACAAGCTCAAAGTCGTCCCTCGATGATCAATACATCATAGCATAACCCAAGACATACATCCGGAACCAATAGGCATATGTCAAAGCATGAAAGATAGCTTCAGCCCAAGAGTATTCATCATGCATTTATGTTATAAACTGTGTATTTCCAGCCCCAAAATCAGGCCAAAATCATAGCATTACATGTAGCTTCAATTCCCCAATCAATCGGGATGCAATAGGCATCAAACCGGTTACGTAGTCATGCCCAAACAAGCATAGGCATACAAATACATGCTGTCGCAGACCTGAAATCTATTGCAGAAGATTTTATCATTAGAATTTGGTAAATTTGACATCACCATTGCGTTCGGAGCGTGCCAAAACCCCAACTTAGACTCTTACCTTGCTTGAATCAGGTTCCGAATGCCCAAGATATGACAAAAAAAGTGATTTTTGGGCCAAATTTTGAAACATGCGCAAAAAAAACGTGAGCTAGCTGGGGGGTCTGCTGTCCCACGTGTCAACAATGGGGCCCAAAGGGGGCACAAATGAGGGCCAAAGAAGGCCTACACCAAGCCTCAGCAAGCCTTGATAGGCTAGAAGCAAGTTCCAGGTGAAGGAAGCTCCAAGAGGTGTGAGCTATGGCTGCCCACAACTTGTTTTACAGCCCGTGAGACCTAAGAGCTAAAGTAATCCTTGAAGAAAATGATCAAATACCTCTGATGTAATTTCCTGAAGGTGTCTAATAATGCCGGAAAGGTGCTCGGGAAGCTAGGGAGTAACGGGAGCTCAAGAGAATGAGCTATGGCTACCGGGAAGGAGACCCAATGCGTGGGGAGTCGATGGGAAGCTGAAAATGCCACGAACCAAGCTCAAGAGTCAGAAAGCAAAGCTCTGATACCAGTTGAAAGGGAGCGATGGATCGAAGGTTGGACTCGAGAGCTATGGCAGGAGAGCAAGAGCAAGAAAGGGAGAGACTAGAAATGGGAACTCCAATAGTCACAATGTGTGACCGGGACTTCCTTTATTCAAACTGTCACTAAAAGAATAAAGAAATAAAGAATAAAGTGATAGTGATGGGCGCTCGCCATTTGCAGTGTGCAATGGCGGTGACTGTTAGTGTAGTAATACACAGACGGCTAGGCAGAGGCGCCTTTACCTCCAACAAAAAGGAAGGATTTGTGTAGGAAGGAGGACATGTTGAAAAAGGAGGCCATGCATGAATGCTATGAGAAAAAACATGCACTATTGGAAGTGTTTCCTTGACTACAGTGTATTGCAATCAGCGTGAAGAAATGGATTCATCTACGAGCTAATCCTTACATTTACAAATAGCTAATCCAATTTTAATCATCATTATAGCAAATACAATCTACTAATTGACATGAGCCCAGGCCGAGTACTGCAATAAGCATGAGGAATTAGAATAACAATTAATGATGGGATTCAAGTCAAGTGTGAATTACATTGTAATAAGGATGTCAACTATAGTATTGAGAAGCTACAGTCTCAAACAACATTGAGTGGTGGCTTTCTTGGTTGCAGCATACTCACCAAGTAACCATACTCATGGCTTGTGAGTCTTTTGGTAGAGAAGTTTCCTTTTGGTTAGTGCAAGTAAGGGCTGCCACGAGTTTGTCCAAATATCTGTCTACACAAAACCATCCACACACCCTAGTTACTCCAAGTGTTAAGAGCCAAAGTGGAGCGTGGGATCGATGAATTTCCATATAGAGTAGTTGAGTAGATAACCTTCTCATCATGAAACTAAATCTATCAACCCACACTTTGGAGTCATAGACATGGAGTTCTATTGTTAAGTTGAGTTGGTAGCGTGATTGATAGTGATGAATTGACTACTTCAATGAATAAGATGACCAGCTATGCTCTTACTAAAGAAGCTATAAAAGAGTTGGATTAGAAGGAAGTTATGATCAATCGTGAGGTGTGTTGGACTAGTCTCATGCAATAGTTGTAGATTGAGTGCATGGTTATGGAGAGAGGGCAAGCTTTGATGAGCTCAGGTGGATGCCCATGTTCTTCATTAGCATTCTATCCACCCTATCACGATAAAGAAAACCTTTAATTGTAATATAGCTTGCAGAGTCAAGAAAGTATGCTCATTATTGCAACACCGAATTAGTGAAAGAAAAGAGGATTATCGAAACTACAAGAGAGTGACAAACTGGCAACATGTGCTCTATTCTTGAGTTTATGTGGACTTTTCTTCATGTTCACAATTTCTTCGAGATTCATCGTATGCTGTTGATTAGCAAGAAGAACACAACCAAGTAGTGACTATTGCTACCATACACATCTAAAGCCCCTCTAAAGCCCGACACCTTTTCTTCTATTTAACCTTGTAGGGTATTTTAGCTTCAACCTTGTAGGGTGCTGTACCTTCATGTGTTATAAGGAGACAATAAATATGGAAGTTAAATATTATTGTATGTGGTGTTACTTACAATAGTGATGTTATTTTGGCTTTCTAATGATTTGCCAATGATTCCTATTCATATTGAAGATGTTCACATATGCTAGTGTGATTCAAAATTTAATGAGAAGAAGCTATGCAACTACTTTGGGTTTTTTCATTGTCAAAATATATGCTTGATGATTTGATGTGAATTTCAGTAGAGTTGACTTGAGGGCTATTAGCCAAGAGTTTTCATATGAGATTTGTGTTTTGAATTCATGGAAATTGTGGGAGCTCACTCTCGATCCTGAAGACCCACCATGGACTGCTTATTGCTTCAAGGGTTTCAAGCTAATGGCTACCTCTTACATAGCCATGCATGCTCTCACACCTATGAGTGTAGTGAGCTTACCTCCATGCTGATTAAGTTTCCTCCTCCCTCAAGAACTTCGGTAGCTCCATGATCCAAGTGCAAGGTTTAAGTGAGTTCGATCCTCAAACTCCAAGCTCCAAGCTCCGTACTCCATTACCACACGTGTGAGGCAAGAGAAGAGAAGAGAAGAAGAAGAGAGGAGAAGAGAAGAGAGGAGAAGATGGAGAGCTTCTCCACCACGGTCCCTCACCCTCACACACTCACTCCCTCATACTCCCTCTCTCAAGCACAAGCTCAAGCATGCTCCACAATCTCTTCTCCTCCTGGTTGTGTAACATTCAACACTCTTCTTAGGAATGCAGGTTGGAGCTCTAGCATTCCTATATCAATAGCTGCAACTTTGCCTTTTCTGCTAGGAGGCACTCACCTTCAGCATGGACCAGCTTGTAAGCTAAGTTTTTGATTTGATCTTCATTCTTGATCACCCATTCTTCTACTTTCTCCCTCATCCGCTTTAACCCTTGGTTTTGGTACTAGGCTAGAGTGGTGATTACTTGCTCTTGCTCCTGTCACAGTGTATGCATTTGCTCTTGTTCTTGGGTTTTTCTTTTCACGTGCTGTTTAAGTATGTCTTGTTTATGGAGAACATATTGGAGTAGGTTGTGCAAATCCATTAGTTTCCTCTTGTTCTCCTCATCCCATTGGTTCCTTGCCTCTTGTAGCTCCTTTGTAACCTATTCTTTTTGCCTCTTTAGCTCTTTTATTTCCAGCTCTAGGTGTTTATTTTCATGGGAGTTGAAGGTGCACATGTTTTCCAAGGAGATGCCAGTGTCCCTCTCTACATCATACAACTCCTTGAGCCCCTCCTCTCCCTCTCTTGCCTTCAGGACCTATTTTAATGAGATCATTTCCCGATTAATGATAGTCATTACTCTTGATTGCTCCATTATGTAGTTTCTGAATGCAGCCTTTTCTTTTTCGAGCTCTATAAGTGTAGCCTTTTTGTCTTTTGTTGCTTAGTGAAGTTGGCTTTGAAATTCCTTCACCAGTTCGTCTTGATCTTCATTATGGTGCATAGCCAAAGGTACTAAAGTGGTTGACACTTATAAGCAGGGTAACTTTGGCCCTTGTTGTGACTTTGCTTCGGCTAGTCTCTTAGTTCCTACAGTAAGAGGAGCTCCTTCGCTAAGTGCAGGTGCAATTTCTTGCACTTTGCTAACTAGGTACTGCACCTAGGCCATGAGATTTCTTTCATTGACCACCCCTTTTGTAGTACCTTGTGTTGGGGTGATTGTTGGTGTGGTCAAGACTAGTCGGATTGGGTGTAATGGGGCTTTACCCTTGCCTTCCCCCACCAGTCTTGGTCCAGCTTTCTCCGCTGTTGTGCTTGTGTTTGGCATGTCCTCCCTTACTAGGCTCATCATTGCCAATTCTTGAGATTGGGAGGGTTGCTCCAATGATCTCCAAACGACAAGGGAAATCTCCTCTTCTTCTTATCTTCTCAGTCTTCCTTCCTCCTCTTCTTACCTCTTTCTATGCCTTTCTTCTAGCCTCTTTGACTCCTCCTCTAGCCTTTGGAGCTCTCTTTTTTCCTCAATGGTGGTGTGGGTCTTCCGAATGGGGATTTTGAGAGTAATCCTCTTTCTTCCCCCCTTGGCTTGAGAGTTTTGAGCCTTGTTGCTCACTAACTGTCCTCTCCCTTGAGGCTTCATGTAGTTGAGATGGTTGGTCATTCTTCCTTTCATTATTAGTGATTTTTGTTGTGTTGTTTTGCTACTCTTTATGGGTTTCTTCTCCCTCTTGTTCTCTTCTTGAGATCGAGATGGTCAGGCTTGTTAGGGTGGGAGAGCGACGCTCCTCATGGATTGATGATTGCTGAGGTGAATTGGTGATGGCTTCAGGGTTTCCTCTACCACTTCTCTCTCCTCTTCCTCTAGAGCTTCATGTAATGGCTATCAATACTCCCCCAAAAGCTATGGTTGAGGCCTTGGAGGTAGGTTTTTTCATTTTGGACTCTGCAGTGGTAGCCGAGGTCTCTCCTCTTGCCACCCTTGGTGATGTGGCTAGTACCTTTGCTGAGGCATGTACTGTTTTTCAGATGTAGACGTTCCAATTCACCTCATCCAAGGCATTGGCTCCAAGGCTTTCCAGCAAGAGTACATCGATTCTACTCATAAGGACATTGTATCTCTGGCTTGAAACAATGTATGGATCATTTTAGCCTTGAACAACCAAATGGTGGGATCCGGGATATCGATTAGACTGATTCCATCATTGGTGTAGACCCTTCTTTTGTCCATCCCTAGCATTCCATACACATCCCTCTTGGGTCTCCTTTGCGGCTTCTCTGCTAGCCCTAATGCCTTCTCTACAATTTTTGGACTAAGGGGAATCACCACACTTCTAGAGGTCTCACCTTGCTACATGACGATTACTGCGCCAATGTTCCTTTGGATGTCAAAGGTCCTCAGGAATTCAGTGCATTTATAATGGTATATATCTTGTCCCACCTTTTCTAGATACTTGGTAAGGTTGCATTGTTCCAGCATCTATGCCACTATCTCTTCGACTGTCACCACTCCTTCAAGATTGTGGATGTTGCAATATCTCAATTGGTTGAATGCATGGATTTCCATGGCTAGTCCATATCTTCTATGCTCTTCGTCTGAGAATGGAAGCTTGTTAGCTTTATCCTGCTATCTTGCCATTTAGGTTCCTGTCGTCACACAACATCCCACAATTAGTTCTTTTTTAAGGGGTGTCTCTTGCATGGAAAGTAAGAAGACTAGAAAGATCACTGTTTGAAAATAAGCTCTCATACAATGAGGAATATCACCCACAAAATCCCAAAAGTTAAGAATTCGCATACCAATCAATCACACCTTCATTATTTTCTTTTAGAATTCAATTCCTGTTTTGAGTTTTCCAATTACTGTCCTTCCCCTTGGAAAGGATGAAAATCCTCCTAGGATTGTGGAAATCAAAGTATATGGGCATTCAACACGTCTGTGGTGTGCCTTACTTTCTCAAGAACCAACCATAAAACTTGGGGTTATATTCAAGAGTCGCATAATAGTCCAAATCCCATGGATGAATGCCTACTTGCATGATGTGAGTTAATACATCCGTCAAGAGGTTGCTTGAGTTGAGCCGACTTGCAATATGGAGTTCCTCCTCCATGAGAAGCTTATGCAGGCACGGGTGAAGCATGATATTATCTTCTAATGGCTGATTCCTGGTTATGAACAACACACTCTAAATGAGGTGGGGGCCACATACATTGGGTCATACCTCAAAAGCCTTGATGGCGCACCTTTGCTCCACATTAATCATGATTTGGTATCCCTATTGGGCCCATGAAAGGCAAAAATTATACCACTTTCATATGAAATTGGATTCAGATTCAATGAGTCTTTGGATTTCAAAGAGTTCCTGGAGTGGCATGGGCATTTTTCTTTTTGTATAAGCTATGATCAATCATTGGATTTTGGCATTTTCTTGTGAGATTTCATCGCCAATCATTTTGTTTGCAAGCAATAGCTAAAGTTTTAATAAAGATGAATTCATATATCCTCCCAAGACTATGGTAAGGCACGTACCTCATTTGCTATAGGCTCGTGAAGTAGACGTAGGTCTAAATGTTCATAAATTCTATCAAACAGTGTGAAAGTTGAATCTAGCCATTGGTGGATGCATGTAGCCAAATTATCCCCTGTGGCCGTGGACATATTGGATGCCACTTCAAGAATGGATCATCATGGTGAATGTGACTTAAGGTATTTTTGTGGCTTGGGTTTGGTTGAGTAGGAGGACAAGTTGATTGAAGACACTTCCATTAGAAGATTCTCAGTAGGCGTGGTAGGCTTGGATTGTGAGGTTTGCAACTCAATTGATATGTTGGCATAGGGGTTCTTGGTGATTATTTTAGAGTCTTTAGGCAAGGCCTTGCTGGATTGCTCGTGGACTCTTGGTTGGACTTTGGGTGATAGACCATTTGAGCTCTTAAGGAGTTAGTACCTTTTGTCTTAGTCTTCTTCTCCCTTGTTTCAATTGAGATGTGATAGCTTGGTTTGTGGGGCCTGAGATTAAAGAGCTAGCTTAGCCTTTGCAAGTTTGGGCAACCACAGTGAAGTGTTACCCTCATAGTATCCTTGGGCTTGTAGCAGGGCTTTCAAAACCTAGCATTGCTCAGTCACACGTCCACTATAGGTTCCAACTCCACTGTCTAGGCCTAGAGCATGAGGTATGTAACTTACACACACCTTGGTGTTTGATGTATGCAAAACTTTAGTGTATGCTTGGGAACCCACTTGAGTGTTTGGGCCATAGTTCTTTGATGCGACATGATAGGTATTATGGAAGCACCCAGGAACGTACCACTCCCCTCTTTAGGGATGGACACTAGGTTCAGCCTACTGATAGTACTATAGGTCTTGGGATAACTGTGGTGCTCTTGCTGAAAGCCATTAAAATTCAAATATGTCTGATGGCAAGGTGGATGTGCTGCAAGGCATTGTCTACATTGCATTGAACTTGTTTTTTGAATGCTTGTCCTAGTAGGGTCTCCTTGCCAACACTTTGCTTGTTGGGTAGCACATAGAAAATGATGGGTAGACTCTTAGTATCGATAGAAACCACAAACTTGCATTTCCCTAAGAGTGGGCAGGATTGGCCCCCAAATGGGCTCAGTTTTGCACTGATTGGATGCAATTGGGGTTGACCCAATGCGGTCTAGTGTTCATGCATTAAGATATTGGCATTGTCTCGCTTGTCAATTAGAACATCAAGGGTGCACACCGTTTGGGAGGTCACGGGGTGATTTACAAGTGGGATGGTGCTATTGCTTCATCATTTGCATCCTCAAGCTCTGTGGTGATGATCGTAACTCTCACATTTGACGGTGGGTCTAGATCGGAGGTTCATGAAGTGGATGTGATGGGGGGTAGTACTTTTTAATGTGGCTTTCATTAAAGAAACCTATACCCTATCCTTCTAAGGTTTTTAATTCCACATTCCCCATTCTACTAACATTACGAACTTTTGAAGGTTCCCAATCCCCTAAACTTCATTTTTTGTTTGTGTCATTTGACAGAGTATAGCAAGACTAAATCTCCTTGCCCAAAGTCTTGCTGGTTGACATATTTGTCAAACCAACTCTTGTGGCGTGCCTTTTCGTAGATTAGAGCATGGGTTGCAATCAGACGGGTCTTACAGAGGCGCTCTAGTTCCACTAGGTTATTTGTCCATGCTTCTTGGCCCTCGCATTGCTCTTGGGCTACTATTCTCAAGCCGAGAATAAAGAATTCCACTAGCAAAATAGCTTCAATTCCATAGGTCAACATGAATGGAGTTTGTCCTATGGTTGTTTTGTAGGCCATAAAAAGGTGTGCATTCTCGGTAGGTCATCACTGATTTCTTGTCCAACGGCCTCTCTTGTGGGTATGCAAGACATGTGATTTTCCATATAATGTTGTTTTCCCTTGCGTATGACCATAAAGAAGTAAAATTCCAAGAGCAGAAGTAATCATCAAGCAATCCGTCCCATTACGCAAGGTATCCTACCTCCAAGAATTTCTTGATGAAGAGATTGTTTAGTTGGGTGAAGTCATTACATTCAGCGTTGTCTAGATTGGTGAACCAAGTCCATCCCTTCTCTCCTAGGCACCGGCCAAATGCTTGTGCTTCACTGAGTAGGGTTTGTGAGGTTACTAGCCTCACATACTTGCTCAAACTACTTGACAAAGTTTTAGGGGTCATTCCCTACCTGCAAGTTGCTTCATGACTATGGGTATTTTCATTTGGCTCCTAGCATGTGGGGTAACTCCCAGCCTGACCTAGCAATGATGTCACCAAGGTTGTCCCACTCTGCTTTTGGCGCTAGTGGTGTCTAGCAATCGGCTTCTAGAACTCTCTCCCTATCAACATTGCCTCCCATCCTATTCCTACCCGATATGGCTAGGATCTTGTGAACCCCATTGAGCTCCCTCTCATGAGACACCCTCTGAGCCCTTTGCTCATGACTATAATTTGCCATGAGTAGTAATGCCATCCTTTTTAGTCTTCTCTCTTCCTCAAAGTCAGCTACAACATCTACCACTGATCTTCTATGGTGTTCTATCCTTGTTTGCTGGTTGTATTGTGTGACAAGTCGTTGTATGTCATTGGGGTACTCAGCCATGCTAAGGTCAAGGTCAAGATCTAGACTATTCTCATTCAAGTTGATGCATGCCATAGTAGTTGCCTCTTGACCCACTAGTGCATCTATGAGGTCAACTAAGTCGGGTAGAGATGTATCCTTAATCTTGGCGAGCCTTTTCTTCACTTGGTGATGCGATGGTTTGGTCTCCTCTATGTTTTTGTTCTTGGTTTTCTAGCACTCTTGTTAGATTCATGGGGTTGTACTCCTATTGGTGGGTTCATTTTATTAGGTTAACACCCCTTTAGTGTGTTCCTTGTTAATCCACCTGTTTAAAATTTGCAACGCATCTTGATGTGTGTTGCTATGCAAAATTAGGCTTTCTAGTTGCCATTCATGCTTATGTGCCTACCCTGTGGAGTGTGAACTTCGATAGAGTTAGTTTCTTCAATCTGTTTCCTACTCTTGATGCATTTAGAAGAAGGGGACCTTGATTACTCTTGACCAGTTGAGCATAAATTCTCTATGGGTCGCAAGATGTGGTCTTGGGCATCCAACCCAATGAGTCAGCTTGGGTCTCTAATCAGTTAGCTGCAGCGGGTGGTTAGCTGCGGGTGGCCAAATGTCAATTAGCTGTGGGCGGCCAAATGTCAATTCTTTTGGTTCCCCTCAAACTGCTAAGTTAAGATTCCTTCTTTTTCTAGGTGTGCTAAAGGGCTAAAAACCTAGCAAGCCCTAGCAAGGCCCTGAAGGGCTAAAAACCTAGTCAAATAGGGTTCTGGATATATGGTCTGAGTCTCAAGCTTGGACGACTGAGCAGTTAGGCTTGGACTCGGACAAAGGGTACCTGTTCGAATGTCGGAGACTCGGCTACCTAAGTCCGAATGTCCAAGACTTGACCATTTGAGTCCAAATGTCCAAGACTTGGCTGTTCAAGGCCGAGTGGCCTCCATTCGAGTGTGACCAGAGTTGTCCGAGTGGGTTACTCAGTTGTTGTAGGTATCCTCTTATAGAGACTCCTTACATGGGTAATATAGTCTTGTATGTCCTCTTTGTCTTTTTGATTGACATTTATCAGCTTAACAATGAGGTTACTGGAGGATCCTACCTCCAAGAATCCCTTGATGAAGAGATTCTTTAGCTAGTGAAGTCATTACATTCAGTGTTGTCTTTACTAGTGAATGAAGTCCCTCCCTTCTCTCCTAGGCATAGACCAAATGCTTGTGCTCGCTGAGCAAGGTTTGTGAGGTTATTAGCCTCACACACCTACTCAAACTACTCGACAAAGTTGTAGGGGTCATTCCCTGCCTGGTATTTATCAAGTTACTTCACTAGTATGGGTATTTTCATTTGGCTCCTGGCATGTGGGGTAACTCCCAGCTTGGCTAGCAATGATGTAGCCAAGGATGCCCCACTCTGCTCGATAGCACTAGTGGTGTCTAGCAATCTCTTGGTGAGTAGCTCACTTAGTGTAAGATCTTCCAGAACTCTCTCCCTATCGGCATTGCCTCCCATCCTCTTCCTACCCAATATGGATAGGATCTTGTGAACCTCATTGAGCTCCCTCTCATGATGTAGCCTAAGCCCTTTGCTCTTGAATATAATTTTCCATGTGTTGCAATTCCATCCTTGCTAGTCTTCTCTCTTCCTCAAGGTTAGCTACAATGTCTACCATTGATCTTCCATGGTGCGCTATCCTCATTTGCTAGTTGTATTGTGTGACAAGTTTTCGGATGTCGTCGGGGTGCTTAGCCATGCTAGGCCAGTTGTTCTCATTCGAGTTGATGCCTTCCATAGTAGTTGCCTCTCTTGACCTCCTCCTAATCCACTAGTGCCTCTATAAAGTCAACTAAGTCAGCTAGAGACGTATCCCTAATCTTGGCGAGCCTTTTTTTTGCTTGGTGATGCGATGGTTCGGTCCCCTATGTGTCTTTGTTATTGGTTTTCTGGTGCTCTTGTCGAATTCCTAAGGTTATATTCCTATTGGTGGGTTTGTTATTAGGTTAACTCCCCTTTAGTGTGTTCCTTGTTAATCCACCCATTTACAATTGTACAACACTTATACACTAGCAATGCATCTTGATGTGTGCTATGCAAAATCACGCTTTCTATTTTCCATACATGCTTATGTGCCTACCTTGTGGAGTGTGACCTTTGATAGAGTTAGCTGGTTCAATCTATTTCACGCTCTTGATGTGGTTAGAAGAAGGGGACCTTGATTACTCTTGACCAATTGAGCCTAAGTTCTCTACGGGTCGCAACAGGTGGTCTATTGGGTATCCAACCCAATGAGTCAGCTTGGGTCTCTAACCAGTTATTAGCAGTGGCGCGGCCAAAGGTCAAGTCTTTTGGTTCCCCTCGGACTACTAGGTTAAGATTCCCTCTTTTTCAGGGTGCTAGTTGATCTGCAATTTCGGACTCTAGCATGATCACTGATCAATTGGGCGTAGGCCCTACCAGGCCCCTGAAGGGCTAAAAACCTAGTCACATAGGATTTTGGATATATGGTCAGAGTCCTAGGCTCAGACATCGGAGTAGTCAGGTTTGGACTCGGATGAAGGGTACCTGTTGGAATGTCCAAGAATCGGGTGTTTGAGTTCGAATGTCCAAGACTTGACCATATGAGTCAGAATATCTAAGACTCGGCTATCTAAGGCCAAGTGGCCTCCGCCCGAGTGTTGCTACCCGAGGCTGAGTTGTCCGAGTGTGGCCATTCGAGGCCGAGTTGTCTGGTGTGGCCATCCTACTTCATCGCTCGATTTGAAGCACACAAGCACTCAAAACTTGAGTCCATTGGTCTCGGCAATAGAATCAAAATGTGGGAGCCTACATTCGACCATCGAGACCCATGGATTGCTTGTTGCTTCAAGATTTCAAGCCAAGTGCAATGGCTACCTCTCACATAGCCATGCATGCTCTCACACCTATGAGTGTAGTGAGTTTACCTCCATGGTAATCAAGTTGCCTCCTCTCTCAAGCACTCCGGTAGTTTCACGATCCAAGTGCAAGCTTCAAGTGAGCTCAATCCTCAAGTTCCAAGTTCCATGTTGCATTGCCACGCGCATGGGACAAGAGAAGAGAAGAGAAGAAGTAGAAGAAGAAGAGAGGAGAAGATGGAGAGCTTTTCTACGATGGTCCCTCACCCTCACACTCACTCCCTCATGCCCTCACACTCCTCTCAAGCACAAGCTTAAGAAAGCAAGAAGAAGAAGAAGAAGAGAAGAGGAGAGCTAGTTTTACCACACACAAGGATGAGCTTCTCTATTCATTTTTTGGCTTTTATACATGCCCTAATCCATTTTGGGCACCCACCCCTTTTTTACATGACCAACCCTTTTAGCCTAGGTCCTCTTTTCCTATTCCCCTTCTATTTACATTGTGGCTTCACCCATGCCCATCTACTCTTTAAAAATTGCACAGGAGGGAGCCGGGTGCTCTTTTACAAAGATTTAGGGATTTCTTTGAATTTTAAACTGCATCTTTTCCTTTTTTGCACTCGCCTTGGGTTTTTAAGATGTCTTTGTGCTTTTGGCCCTTTTTGCTATCAGGCTGCTTTTTTCCACT
Source organism: Lygodium microphyllum (assembly GCF_053477565.2). Lineage (NCBI taxonomy): Eukaryota > Viridiplantae > Streptophyta > Polypodiopsida > Schizaeales > Lygodiaceae > Lygodium > Lygodium microphyllum. The sequence continues at coordinate 69,596,615 of NC_141145.1, forward strand.
TTGCCTTGTATTTTAAAATTTTCTTTTGGTTCTTTCTTTTTTATGTTTTATCTTTCTTGCACTGGGGTTAATAGGAACTAACAGAGATTGTTATATGGAGTCTTTCTAGCTTCTCTTATTGTTTTAGTAGAGCTCATTCTCTCTTTCATCTTTCTTGACTTATCGTGCTTGAGACCTTGCATCTTTCTGGTCTACACGGATATCTATTTATCATTGTGGTATGGGTCATGCTAGTGGTAACAAGTAGAATAGGTTAAATCAATAGTTTGGTGACATATAAATTTTAGGAGGCCATGGTAATTCTATTGGTAGGGGAGCTCTAGAGGAAGAGGTGGATGGTAGAATGGAGGTTTTAATAATTCTAGTATTATCTACCATTATTGTGGAAGAATAGGTCGTATTGCAACCTAGTGTTTTGATAAGAAGGATGATATTCGTAGTGGCAAGTTGCAACAATGAAATTATGTATAATCTTTGAGACAAAATGATGACAAAAATAAGCATTTATTTGTCATGTAGTATATGATGAATGTTATTATAGGAAAGGGGGCATGTGATGATGTATGATATGTTGATTTTGGTGCATCTAAACATATGACTAGCCATGGTGAATGGTTTGGATTCAGGAAGTCCAGATTATGTAGAGATGGGTAATGATTTCTATTATCTGATTTTACATATTGGAAAAGTTTCTTTATTCTTACTTGATGGTTAAAAAAAGTGTTTGTTAGATGTTTTACATGTGCCATCCATCACACAAAGAATTTAGTATCTGTTAGTTAAATGGTAGAGTAAGGGTTGCAAGTCAGATTTAATACGAAGGGCTAGTTTGTTTTTAATAATAAGTGCAGATTGATTGCAAAATAAAGTAGAGTTGGTTGCATGTTTACCTTGGATGTTGGAATTCCTACTATAAATACTACTATGTATATGCTAAGGGCAAAGGTATGGTTGTAGATATTGAAATATGGCACAAATATATCAGACAATCTAAAAAAGGCTAAAATTAATGTAATCAAAAGGGTCAGTTGCCTACATTTAGAGTTGTAGAATTGCATAAAGTTTGTGAAGCATGTTACTTTGAGAAGCAAGCAAGGCAATCCTTTTTGCATGATAAAGATGTAAGCAAAAATATACTTGATGTTGTGCATACAAATGTTTAGAGACCTACCCAAAATATATATCTTGGTGGCAGTAGATATTTTGCTACATTTATTGATGATTTTTGTATAAAACTTTGGGTATATTTCATGAAGGAAAAGAGTGAAGTATTTGACCACTTAAAAAATTTCAAGGCTGTTGTTGAAACAAAAATAGACTTGAAATTCAAGTGCTTGAGGTAAGATGGAGGGGGAGAATACATTTCTAATGAGTTCAGTAAATTTTTGATGTCTCATGGGATAAATTGATAGTTTACATGAAGATATATCCCACAATAAAATGGGGTTGCAGAAATGAAAAATAGACAAATTGCAAAAGTTGCACGGGCATTGATGATCAGCTGAAAAGAGTATACCCTAGCATTTTTGGTTTGAGACTATCTATATTGTGGTCTACATGTAGCTCACTATTATGCTTATATAATAAAGGTAGTTGAGGATGTTGGGCCCACATGTTTTGAGGAGGTTATGGGTCATGTTCATTGGGATGTATCAATGGATGAGGAGATGGGTAGATTAGAGACCAATAGGACTTGGGATCTAGTATCATTTCCCAAGGGCAAGAAATATATTGGTTGTAAGTGGGTTTATAAAATAAAGCATGATGTAGATGGTTCTATTAACATATATAAGGCCATGTTGGTTGCAAAAGTCTATGCATAGACATATGGCATAGATTATGAAGAGACATTTAGCCTAGTTGCTAGGATGGCAATTATAAGATGTGTGATTGCTTTAGTAGCAACCAAATGTTGGGAGTTTACATAAAATGGATGTGAAGAATATATTCTTACATGGTGAATTGCAAGACAAGATGTATATGGAGTAGCTATCAGGTTATGAGGATTTCGAGCATCCCGCATATGTGTGCAGGGCTCATGTGCATAATTTGCAAATGTTCTCTCAAAATGAAATGAAATTTAAATGGAGCAATTTAAAAAAAACATTGTACCTGTAATTCTTTTCACAAAGAAGCCCAGAGATGTTGAACAAGAAATTGTCTTATGACAAGACCATTGTTCCTTCATTGACAATTTCCTAGAGTACAAAAACAAAAGAAATATCAAGTCAAAGCATACATATAACTTACATAGGCTTTGTCCAAATGAGTTGAAACTTAACTGTGGAGCAACAGAAAAAAGTGACAATATACATGTGGCTCTCTTTGCAAAGAAGCCCAAAGATGTTGAAGAAGTTGAGTTTTTATAAAAAATCATTGTTCTCCAACCTTGAAGACTCTTGGAGTAAAAAAACAAAGGAAATCTCATCATGCATATAACTTGCATAATTTTGTCCAAACGAGATAAAATTTAACTATGGAGCAGCAAAAAAACAAGACAATATACCTGTAACTTTGTTTACAAAGAAACCGTAAGATGTTGAAGAAGAAGTTGAGTGTTCAAAAGATCATTGTTCTTAACTATAAGAGACTCCTACAGTACCAAAACAAAAGAAATTTCATGTCAAAGAATGCACATAACTTGCATAGGTTTTGTCCAAACGAGATAAAACTTTACCATAGAACATCCATGGAAGAGAACAATATACTTGTAAAGTTTTGTGAAGAAAATATTAGGGCTTTGATAGAACAAGCTATACTCTCATAAAACATGTGAAACTCACTCTGTGTTTGTGTGGAGGAAATGAAATTTCACAGGGTTACAGGTAGGGCGAGCAACAATCAGACTGTAAAATTTTGTCAGGAAAGAAGAAGTGGGGAAAGAGATATGATAAATCTGAGTTTCACCTAAGAAAGAGGGGGAAATTGAAAAGGGGAGAAATGAAAAGTCAAACAAAAAAAATGAGAAAATAAAAATTCGAGTCATAAACTTCTAGGAAGTGTCAGCATTGTATTCTCCACATTTTTCCTTATTTTATTATTGAGGGAAGATTTGGGGCAAGAAATAGCTATAAGATTCATGTTACATGAATCTGGAATCCCAACTCTCTCAGTGGTTAGGCTTATATTTGTTTATTCACTCCTTAAGGGGCAAAAAAGAGAGTCCATGTTTCTCCCAACGGCAACTTCTGTAGGTCCTGAGCATGCTGAAAAACCAGTTATGCATACCCATGCTGATGGCACCTTTAGGCCTAAAGAGATTAGAATGCAAGTCCAAGTACTGGAGATGATGGGGAGGATCCCCAAGTGGCCAACGATGGCTACCAATAAGCTCGAATGAAGAGGGAAGCTTCGAGCTTCAAGAAGAAGCTTCAAACCTTGCTGCCATGCCTGCATACTCTTCACAATAAACTCTTCTTCAACTTCAAGCTCCTGCACTTGAAGAAATGCTAATTGCTTGAACCAAGCTCTGATACCATTTTGTTGAATTAGCTACAATGGAGCTTTTGTGTAGAGATGCAGTTTGAGAGAGAGAAGAGATAGAGACACACAATTTATGGTATTGAAGAGTGTACCTCAATAATGATTTTAGATAGGTATATGTACTATGTATAGCCTAGCCCTTACGGGCGGACATGGGCATTGCCCTTTATCCCAACATGTGCACTGTGTACTATATACAAATCCATCTACAAGTGTATCATGCAGTACACTATGGGCACTGCCCTTTATCCCAGCATGTGCACTATGTACTATGTATAGATCCATGTACAAGTGTATCATGCAGTACACTATGACTATGCAAGTGCTAGATATCCAACTGAATTAATATGTTTTTTTTCTAGATAGGCTTCCTTGCATTGTGCGCTATGCACTATGCTTTGTGCCTATGTATATGTGTAGTTGGTGGTGTGCGGGGTGCTTGATGCCTTCAATGTAGGTTGTAATGCACAATGTGTATAGTAAGTGAGAGTGTTAGGTGTAAATTGAAGTTTTTGATGGGTATATGTATTGTGTGCTCATGTGCACAGGTGCATTATTCGTGCACTGTGTAGCATTGGTCCATATATTAGTGCATTGTGGAGTGCAGTGGTGGGAGACTAAGGTGGCACAATAGTGGGATGTAGGTTAATTAGTAATGATCCTCTAAGCTAGATGCAAGAAGATACTATAGAAGGTTACCTATATGCCACTCAGGTATACAACAATGCATTGCAAGATATTTGTTCTTCCTTCCTCATTACTCTTGGCTCCCCCTTGTGAATAGGGCAAGTATTGGCCAAGTGAGATAGAAAAAAGAAACAAGTTGCATGTACATAAGCACATGTCTATTTTTTGTGTACTAGGGTGGTGTGTATTAATGCATGTGTACATGTGAATTGTGTACCACGCATCATGTGATATGCACCATACACTTAGTGAGTATGTTCTAATAGGCTAGAGTATGGATGCATTATTTGGTGGGAATTCTAGGTACAAGTAGGCACATGCATTAATGGTTACTTGCCTGTATGTGCACTTAAATGGCTACAATGCAAAGAAGAAATTTTGATGGAATCAATCGCATACAATTAGTTTCATGCCATTACATTTTTTTTCTCATGGATCATGATTACTCCTAGTAGTCAATTTTGGGTCCTTCATGGGTCTTGATTGGTGATCCGATGGGTGTTTAGATGAGATGGTCAACTTAGGTCTCTATTAGGGATAAGCGACTAGTGGTCAGTCATTTCAATCACTCTTAGACTGCTAGGTCAAAGTTTCTAAGTGCAAACAGCTCTATGGTCTCATTTGCTGGTCTGAATTCCAACTTTGGTTGCTCGATAGCTATGTGTAGGCCTAACATGTCTTTGAGTGGCCAAAAGTGGTCAAAATTAGAGTTTTGGAAATCTTATCAGAGTCCCAGACTCGGTTATTTGAGTCCCAAACTTGGCCATCTGAGTGGGCTCCTAAACAAAAGTAGCCATCTGAGTACTCAAACTCTGACTCAAATGAGGGGTGCTTGTCCAAGCATCCAAGTTGACCACCTAAGGGTCCTGAGGTTCATCGGTCGTCTAAGGTCAAGTAATTGGTTTGAGTCCAAGTGGAATCTTGTCCAAGTTGAGTGGACTTAAGTGGCTCAGACATTTGAGTCTGATGGAAATTTGATTGTCTAAGGCATGTGGTCACTCTTTGAGCAGTGCAAGAAAAGTGCCAAATGACACAAATATTGATTTTATTGATTTAATGCACTTGGGGTTCTTACTCAGTGCCATAAACATTAGTGAAGACTCAGGGCATACCTAGAGCGCCTCAACGTGACAATGCCAAGGATTGCTACTACTATTGCCTTTGGACCTGTAGCTCTCTATCTCTCTCTCAATAGCTCTCTCTCAATCTCATAGTGTGCAAATGAGCTCTCTCTTTCCCCTTTTCACCTTTTGTGTTCTATCTTTCTCTCCTTACACTCTATTTTCCTTCCCAGACATCAAAAATCTTTTTTCTTTTTTTCTATGTTCCCCTATTTCTTGGATATATAGAGACTTATCTTTTCCTTTTCTTTCCTTATTTCCCAAACCTTAATGTCTCAAATCTAATCAAAATACACTTCTCCTATTCAATGCACAAAAAGCTTTCTAAACCTAAACTAATCCAAAAGAGAGATCGAATGGTCTCTGACTCTCTCACTTAATACTTGAAACTAAGTGTTGTTTTGGAGACAAAGACTCCTACTTCATCACTTAATTTGTCCATATTATTTACCTTAGCCAAGTATGCAACTTTTGTAAATGAATTGACTGGCTCATTCCATCTCCCTACTATCAATGCTTCCACTGTAATGAACTAGGACACATCCGAGCTGATTGTCCAACTTAAGTTTGGAGACAATTTCGGAAGGAGACTTGGCCCTTCCCACAATGGATGTGGGCATCATTGGGTATTAGCGAATCCATTCTGAGGAAACATTCATGGACACCTAGGTTCATTACCCTGAATCTCACAAAAGTTGGCTTCCCACCCAGTAGGAATTTCACCTTACCAGTTTTCCTAGTACAAGTGACCTCGCGACCATTTGCTAATTGTGGTCCGTCACTCACTCTCTCTCTCTCTCTCACACACACTCCCTCTCCCTCACACTCCCTCTCTCCCTCTCTCATGCACAAGAAGGAAGCAAGAGCAAGAAGCAAGAAGAGAACAAGTTTGGCCACACATACGAATGAGCTTCTTCATTTAATTTTTGACTTTTATACATGCCCTATCCCCTCCTTGGGTGGAAAATCTCTTTTTGGTTTTTGGCCTTTGTCCACTCCTCTGCTCTCTTTCCTCCTCCTTCCTATTAGCATAGGCCTTATCCCGTGTCTCTTATTATTTATAACTTGCATGGGAAAGAGCTCTCAATGCTCTTTTACAAAATGAATTACAATGCACTTGGCACTCTTCTTGCTAAAATATTAAGGTGCACTTATTCTTTTGCACTTTCTCCTACATTTTAGAATTTTACCTATACTCGGTGTCTTCAAAAATTTTTGAGTGCGCCTTTGTCCTCCGTCTTTCTTTTGTCTTGGGACACTCTTCCAATTTGACTCTCTTAGTTTTCCTTGATAATTATTAGGCCGCTCAGGCTCTACACCAACAATAGTAGGAAAATTATTGGTGAATGCTCTTGCAATGTCCATATCATCTCTTAGAATTTTCCCTTTTCCATCATCAATCATAGCAATCCTCTCTTTAAATTTCTTGACTTTCAAAGCCTTAAGAAATGCAGTGGTTGGTGCATTGCCAACAAGAAACCACCTTACTTGTATTTGAAGCTACATTGGATCATGTTTTGTCTATGGGTTTTATTCCCCATGTATCCCTTTGGCATGCTCGTTTGGGGCATATGTCTCTTAAAGGATTGAAAATGCTTCTTGCTTTGCAATATCTTCCGCCTTTTGACTCTTTGCATTTTGATTCTTGTGATCATTGTTTGTATGGCAGGTAGACTAGAAATATGCATAAAAAGTCTGGTAAGAAACGTATGGGTGAGCCCTTGGCTCTTGTGCACTCAGATGTATGTGGGCCCATACCGTGTCAGTCACTTGGTGGGGCAAAGTACTTTGTTACTTTCATAGATGATTACTCACGTAAGGTTTGGGCTTATCCCATAAAGAGAAAATCTGATGTCTTAGACACATTTCAGTGTTGGCTTGCATTGGCAGAGAACTGAAGGTTGGCAGCTTCTAGGCTGATACTAGAGGAGGTCTTCCAAAAAGACATTGACATCAGCAGTTGTTGTAGTATGGTGTCATTAGGGGCCACTTTGAGTGCTTTCAAGATTGCATCCTTAAAAGCTTATGAAGCATTATCATCATCTCTTCTTTCTTGTGCTTGAGAGCAGTCGAATTCTTTTGCTACATCAACAACAACATTCATGTAGTTAAGTGAATTTCTAATTGGGTGCACCAATGCTTTACTATAGCTTAACCATGTGTCCTTCAGCATTTAACAAAATCTTTATTTCTTTCTAAAGGGTAGATTAAATATAAAAAAGGGGGGCCATTCCTAGCATAAAAAACAACATTAAGCTTGAAAGACTAAAGCACAAAAACATGGTCAGAAATGGAATACTCAGAAAGCTGGGTGATTTTATCATAAGGGAAAATCCACCAAGCTCCCTTGTTTAGATATATCCTATCTAGACGAGCTACATGCTAATAAGCATGTAGCTGCTTATTATCCCAAGCAAGATTAAAAAAACTCTCCACCATTAAGTGATGCCATTACCAAATCAACAGACTCTCGGGACACTTCAAAGTTGTGCCAGCTATCTCTCTACATGGATAACATTAGAGGTGAAACCATGAGATCTATCGGACTTGCATAGAGTCATGTTCCAATCACCCATATATATCAATTTGTCCTCTAGCATAAGTTTTTGCATATCAACCCAAAGACTTTCTCTGTCTGCTAGCTGCTACTAATGCAGTTGGATCATAGACTAACATAATGAAGGATTTCTCACTACCAATCTCAACAATAACCATAGCAAGACTACCATCACCTTTGGAAAAAAAATAAAGAAGGGTTCAATGTTTCTTTGACCACCAGAATGGTCCCTCTCCTACCTTGCCTACAATAATCACCAAATGAGATATATCCTTTGCACTTGAATTCTTTGGCCTCTTCTACTCCAAGATTTAACCTCTTGAAGTGCAAGAGAATTAGGCTTTCTCTTTCTCAGTAATGACCTATATGTTTTCTTTTTAACTAGGACACCCAGTCCGTGTACATTCTAGATGATCAATATAAATTTTAGCATCCCCAAATTAGCTATGACTAGTAGTAGCCATATTGTCTTCACCAATATTGTACAACACTGAATAAATGTTCTTATCAACAAGTGGCTAACATGCCAAGTTCTTAAAACAATTGTCTCTTCTTGGGCTTGGCTTCCTTATACCCTATAGGAAGGACATTTTCTTTATCATACAATACATCCTTGCTAACACATGAGGGGCGAGTGAATAACGCAACATGCTAGGCTTTTGAATCTCAATGCTATTTGATTTGGATATCGCCTTGGTGTTGAGCAATCTCTTAGTGTCTCTCTAGACCTCAAAAGGATCAAAATTAGCTTGACCTTTCCTTTCAATGTTGACCATTGCACTCTACATCTTCCATTGCTCTATACTAAGAAGAGTTGCCTTCTCAGTGGACATTGAAGTATCAATAACCTGCATTTTCTTCCCTTCAAGTGCAACCCTACCTAGGCATTCTTTTGCATGGTGACCAAGACCTCAACAGATAAAGTAGGTATCTATGAAAGAAGCAAACTTGACCTCAACCACTAGCTTTAGGCCACTAGGATCAACAACCTCCGATACATTAGGGATTTTCTTTCACCTGGTAAGTCTATTTCTCCAAGTTCTACGTGGAGAGAGAGAGAGAGAGAGAGAGAGAGAGAGAGAGAGAGAGAGAGAGAGAGAGAGAGAGAGAGAGAGAGAGAGAGAGAGAGAGAGAGAGAGAGAGAGAGAGAGAGAGAGAGAGAGAGAGAGAGAGAGAGAGAGAGAGAGAGAGAGAGAGAGAGAGAGAGAGAGAGAGAGAGAGAGAGAGAGAGAGAGAGAGAGAGAGAGAGAGAGAGAGAGAGAGAGAGAGAGAGAGAGAGAGAGAGAGAGAGAGAGGATTATACTCATTATATGCAACTTATATTAAGCAAGATTTATAGACTCTATGGCTTAATATTGTAATTCTACCTTATCCACACCATGACTCTACATGCTATTGATAGTGGACATGTGTACATTTTGCAAAAGTGAATCCATAAGTATTTTTAAAAGTAAAAATGCAATCCATTTATTAATATGGAGACTTTCAATTAAATGGTAAGATATGGTTTCAAACCAATGTGCCACCCTAAATTTTTCTAGCAATTGTCATTATTTTTACTACTTATATGCCTATTTCTATCACTAATAGTGACATTATACCCATCACTAGGGGGATGCTAATATTGACACTTTTAGCAACAATGGGGGATTTTTTAAAGAAACTAATTATGTCACTAAAGTTATCGCTATAGGCCAATGTGTTGTAGTGGGAGAAGGAAAGAGAAAAAGGGAGAAGGAAGGAGATAGAGAGGGGAAGAGAGGTAAAGTAAAAGAGAGAGTGATGGAGGGAGATGAAGATAGGGAAAGCGAGAGGGAAAAACAGAGAAAAAGAGGAAGATAGGAATGTTATTTATAAGAAGAAATATAGTGATTTACAATGTCATGTTTGTTATAAAATGTTGTCTTTTCTATATAAAATGTTATCTTTTAAACAAAACAAAGAGAGAGAGAGAGAGAGAGAGAGAGAGAGAGAGAGAGAGAGAGAGAGAGAGAGAGAGAGAGAGAGAGAGAGAGAGAGAGAGAGAGAGAGAGAGAGAGAGAGAGAGAGAGAGAGAGAGAGAGAGAGAGAGAGAGAGAGAGAGAGAGAGAGAGAGAGAGAGAGAGAGAGAGAGAAGGGGGAGGGAGGGAGGCAGTTGCCACATTTGATGCCATTGAAGTGGCTACATAAAACATTGCCAAAGAGAGAGATAGAGAGAGAAAAAGAGAGAGAGAGAAAGAGAAGGAATCGCCACATTTGATGCCCTTGAAGCAGCTACATGAAACATTGCCAAAAGTGTCACATGAAGGTGAGATAGTCCTAGAAGAGATGTCAGAGTTCTCTAAGGGATGTAGTCCAAAGGTAAGTGTACTTTTCATCGTTGTTGTTGTCACCAATGATTGATCACTGATTTTATCTTAAATCCAAAGTAGAAGGTCTACCATGTAGTGTGGTCATGTGGGTGACATTTTCAAGTAGAGCACATTGATAAGTTGTGCTTGATGATGAATTGTGGTATCATGGAAATGTTTGAGTAGGAAAGTTGAAGGTGAGCCATAGATCTAAATAGTGTAATACTTCTGGTACTTAGAGCCTAGGATTACCAAGAAAACAAAATACTTCTAGGACTAATAACAAAGTCTAGGAATACAAAATGTGAAGGAGATACCAAGATAAAAGAAACCTAGCCTCTAGAAATGATTTAACAGTCTTCAAATTCTCCAAGTTAGAGGTGAAGCATCATGATTATGCTTAATGGCAAGCATATGGTATGACTGAATGAAAAATAGAACTTGAGCATAGAAGATCCAATTTTTTTTGATCCTGATGAGAGTAGTTTATTGATGAATAATTTCTTTGTGGGGCACCTTCTTTGAAGAAGACTTTGATGATGCATAAACCTCTTCTGCATTGTTTCTCTTGATAGAGTATTTTGAAAATAGTCTCGATAGCCCTCCCTTGTGAATACATGCAAACATGACATTATCCACATTGTATAATTACATGAAATAGATGTAGTCATTCTAACACAAATCTTTGACACCTCAAACACAATTGTTTGTCTCTTTGTCCTTTGTGTGAACAAAGGCCCATAAGTTTCTTGGTGTGAATGGGGGGCTGATGTGATTAAAGTTTGAAAGGCCCTAATAAAGATACAAGCTTAAAAGATTATAATATGAGTCGCCACCATTTTTTATGCGCATGTGATGCTCATTAATTGGCTAGTTGTATTGAGCCAATATTGTTTGATGCCTTGATCAGAGCTATCGCCATTGATTACATTGCACTCTAATTATTATGTTGATGCTGTGGAGATGGCACCAATCTCCTATGATTGGAGTGTGAGTTGGTTTAGGTGCTGTTAGGTGCCTTTTGCGCTACTTGTGACACTAAGCTATTGCTAATTATGGAGCTGTAATGCTTATGAATGTCAGAGTTGCTAGCTGGCATGGAGGTTGTGCCTATAATCTAGCATGAATCTTCCTATTGATATTAGGACTCGTAGAAGGCAATTGAGTTGAGTGTGATGGCTACCCCTTTTACTAGCTGACATGGAGATTGAAGTTTTTTAAGGTTTCAAAAACATTAATAAATTAATCTATCTCTCTCTCACTCACTTTTTCTCTTTCTCTCTCTAAAGGAGAGGTGATAATGAAGAAGATAAGAGGTGGTGGAGAGAAATTTGATGAGGATGCCAAGTAGAAGAGAGAATATAGACAAGGTAGGTGAGAATAAAAGAGTTAGAGAGTAGGTGAGAATGATAAGCTAATGGTGATAATAATGATAAAGAGGAAAAATATATCTCTCTCTTACTCAATGTGGTGGGTGGGAATCTTGACCAAGCTAATAACAAAACTTGGATTTCTAATCATCCAAGATTAGTGCTAAACATGAGTGAGATGGAAATGATTATGTGAGTGGACTTAGCAAATGTGTACAAGCCTAGAGCATGTGCTTTGATACCATGTTGGAATATTGGTACTTCCACACATGATCATAAACTTGATGACATGGCTGTGGATGATGGTATCATAGAGTGCTCATGACTATGTGTGTGAATAGAAAAGAGAGAGCAAGATAGATAAGCTAGATGCAAAGTAGAAACGTATTCATATCCAAGTGTTGTGTTACAATGAGAATGAGCCTCTTATAGGCTAAGGCAAGTGGCTTGTTTATATCATTATAATAGAGAGAAGGTCAACTTGAGGTGTCCCGAATGCGGAGTTACACACATTTTCACCAATTTCCCTAGATGAAAAATCTTCACTAGTTTGGCAATCGTACCATTAGTGCCTCTCAAACTCTTTTGTGTTGAGTCACCTGACAATGATACCACACCCATCCCCATAAATGTCATGACATGATCCCAAACAAAGTAGATCGTTATCTCATTACTTGGACCTAGAAACCTAGATGTAGCCTTGATAGGGGAAGAAGAGATGGCAAAGGCAAAGAAAGAGAACTCAAGAAAAAGTAACACTCAAAATAGAGAGTGTGACCACCTTAACAAAGGGAAAGCAGGTTGTGGATGTAAAAGTAGAAACATCTATACCTAAGACAAGGAAGAAGGGAAGTAGTAAGGTTGGAGAGTACCCTGACCCCAACCAGTAGCTAAAGGCTATGGATAAGGTCAAGGAATGGATAAAAGAAGCACAAGCTCACTTGTGAGATGTTGAACCTATCATTGAGGATGAGATCAATGAACTCTAAACCGTGAGCCCACTAGTCTCTCCCACGCACATGAGAGCAAGAGAGGCAACATCACCACATGCACATCCGCATAGGTAGATCATGGATGCCATGAATAGATGGGCCATCCAAGAGCATTGGTAGGAATCCCATGAAGTAGAGGGGGGGAATACAGTTGACAATTTGCTCACCACACTAATATCAACTCCTATGACGTTGTTACTCAGAGAATTGCTTAGGTAAAAGGCTGCACTATGGCAAGGGTTGAAGCAATGGATAGAACAATTTGATAAACATGAACCACAAGATTTTCCTGATCATGACCCATGACACACATACCAAGCCAAACATTGAATCTAATTTCTAAGTCCCCACAAGTGAATGCCTTTTGGGAAGGCACTGAGATGCACACAGTGTTACTTGTCATTGCCCTAGGATATACTATGTGAAAGGGGATAGTAGACATAAGAGCAAGAGTTACTGTACTTAGCTCAAAGGCTATCCCAGCAATCAACAGGATTGCTGCTCCAAGTTTTTGCTCGTAGACTAGTATACGGGCCTCGAGATCCCATCTCGAGTCATGTCAGCCTCTTATGCGAGATCTGGAGGCAAGGAATTTACAGCCAGAGCCTCCATTGGCACCCGAGCGTCTTCTCGCTCCAAGCAGCACCCACGGAGAGACCTCTCGTGGCGGGTTCGGTCCATGTACCCGGCGTGGCTAACAACCTCCTTGGATAGGCCATGCAGGCAGTCAGAGGTAACTGAACCTTGCCTCTCCCTCTAGGATATTAACATGAAGCATTAAGTGTTTGACCTTGAATTAGTTCCTTGAGCAAAGAAGTTCAAACAATGTACCTAAGTGTACAATCACGATCATTTCTGTGGTTGTTCGTACGACCAGCTGCTAAGGTGTGATTTCTTTTTCCCGAATACTCCTAGCATTCGATCTTGGATCGTTCGCGACTTGGTGAGATTCCAAGGGCTTGGTAAGCTAGGTTGCTTGTTCCCCCTTTTTCTTTGGGTCAGGGTTTGTACCCTACTGACCCCAATTATCCTTACCTTAGGTCTCATTGTACTAAAGTCAATTAGATCTTGGACAACCCCGTTCTCCTCGGCTGGTCAATTTGCTTCTTGACAATTCACAATTTCCCTAAGTTTGACAAATCGGTCCGCAAGTGAGAGAGTTGTAGTAGGGCGACTACTCGACCTCTTGATGAATCTAACTAGTAATTATATCTCGCCTCCCTTGGCCTATGACGTAGTAATAGCATCTTATGATTTAGTTGCAATAGCATCTGACCTTGCAGACTAGTTGCACGAGATAGGTAGCAGTGCCTATCTTGAGGAATTATATCCCTTTGTCGATATTACTAGTATTCGTGTCCTAAGGGCTGGTACCCTCTCATTACTTGCAACATAGAATGATCTAAGTGTGAGATCGTTGGATTAACTCTGCAAGCGCCTATCTTTTCATATTGATTGTAACTATCACTTCATGTGTATTGCATCCTATATGCTTTTCATCAAATGAAATATAACTCTTTTCCTTTTCATACATTTACTTATGCATGCAAGTTGCTTATGCATGCAGGTTATGCTATGTACAGTTACAGTGATATTGAAATAAAAACATAATCTTTTCCTTTCCCATGCAAGTCACGCGAAATAGAATGCAGTTGCTTATGCGAAAATATAACCCTTTTATTCTTTTCCATAGCAATTACCTATTCATCCTTCCACGAATCAACCTATTTATGGTCGTCGCGAGCGATTTTTTAAAAATTGCACAAATGCATTGTGTACAACAACATAACTCATTCTTGCCAACGTAAGTTACCCAATGCGAACCTTCCAATTCACATGAGCATTGCAATATATATTTAACCTATGTGCGTGATGCAACTAGGACATTATTGCATAAGTGCATCTTTTAACACCTGAACCGTATACTCAAAAACACAACAACCTTTCATCATGATGGTGCGAGGATTATAAGTACCTTGTCATTCAATTTAAGACCTTTCTGAGCATCCCTATGATCTTTTAAAAAGCAAAGCATTCTAATAATGCAATTAACTTAATGCACCCATATCATGCGGAAATGAAAATGGTGAATAATGTAAACATCTGCAGCAGGGGTATTATCGATTCCTGTGCTTCGGGTGGGGACTCCTACATGTGCCCCTCTTACTCCCACATGTGCTCCTCTCGTATGGCACTCTAGGGCCATTGCAATCAGGGCTAGGGCAGGTGGAGGGTGTGCTGAAATTCCCTGCAACTTGCAGTCCTTCCCTCCCGCAAGAAAACTCCCTTTGCGGATCAATGGCGTCCTCCCGTGATCTGCGGGTGAAACACCCCCTAGGAAGCTCTTTGTGGAAGCTTCTAGGAAGCTTCTTGAGAAGCTTATTTAGCTTCTTCTTCTCTGACAGTCGATAGCATCTCCTCCTCCTCACCTACATTATGATGGTGAAATGATGGAGATGAAGGTATGGCAGCATTTTGGGCAGCTTGGCGGAGTATTGGCGGAGCAGGGGGCCTGGCGTGGCACATAGGTAGAGCAGGGGGCGGCGCTGAAATCATGGGGCAGGGGGGGCAGCGCCTACTATCGATCACCGGGGGGGGGGGGGGGGGGCGCAATACATCCGAGCCACGAGGGAGGGGGGGCTCCCCTTTTATAGTGGGGGAGGGGGTGGTTTATGGGGGGGAGACGGCCGTTCGCCATGCCTCCACCTGGGTGGGTGCATGCCCCCCTCTCCTTCTCTTAACTCCCTCTCTCTCTCTCTCTCTCTCTCTCTCTCTCTCTCCACGACATGCTGTCGGAAGGGGAGAGAGAGAGAGAGAGAGAGAAAGTGGGGGGGAGAGAGAGAGAGAGAGGGAGTTAAGAGAAGGAGAGGGGGGCATGCACCCCCCAAGGTGGAGGGTGGCGGCTGTTAAACAGTCGTCTCCCCCCCTCCCCCCCCCTCCCCCCCCCACATAAACCAACCCCTCCCCCACTATAAAAGGGGAGGCCCCCCCTTGTGATCTGAAGCAAGTGCTGCCACCCCTTGCCTCGTGATTTCAACGCCGCCCCTTGCTCCGGTTACATGCCACGCCAGCCCCCCTGCTCCGCCAGTACTCTACCAGGCTGCCCAAAATTCCACCATACCTTCATCTCCATCATTTCTCCATCATAACGTGGGTGAGGAGGAGGAGATGCTGTCGACTGTCAGAGAAGAAGAAGCTAAATAGGCTTATGAAGAAGCTTCCACAAAAAGCTTCCTAGGGGGTGTTTCACCCCGCAGACCATGGGAGGACGCAATTCGTCCGCGAAGGGAGTTCCCTTGCGGGAGGGAAGGGTTGCAGGGAATTTCAGCACACCCTCCACCTGCCCTAGCCCCAATTGCGATGGCCCCAAAGCGCCACATGAGAGGAGCACACGCGGGAGTAAGAGGGGCAAATGTAGGAGTCTCCACCCGAAGTGTAGGAATCGATAATACCCCTCCTGCGGATGTTCAGGTTTCATCAAATTTACCCTTTTCATTTTCGCATGATATGGGTGCATTAAGTTAATTGCATTATTAGAATTCTTTGCTTTTAAAAAGATCATAGGGATGTTTGGAAAGTTCTTAAATTGAATGACAAGGTACTTATAATCCTCGCACCATCATGATGAAAGGTTGTTGCATTTTTGAGTATACGGTTCTGGTGTTAAAAGATGCACTTATGCAATAATGTCCTAGTTGCATCACGCACATAGGTTAAATATATATTGCGATGCTCATGTGCATTGGAAGGTTTGCATTGGGTAACTTACGTTGGCAAGAATGAGTTATGTTGTACACAATGCATTTGTGCAATTAAAAAAAAAAACCCTCGCAAAGACGATAAATAGGTTGATTCATGGAAGGATGAATAGGTAATTGCTATGGAGAAGAATAAAAGGGTTATATTTTCGCATAAGCAACTGCATTCTATTTCGCATGACTTGCATGGGAAAGGAAAAGATTATGTTTTTATTTCAATATCACTGTAACTGTACATAGCATAACCTGCATGCATAAGCAACTTGCATGCATAAATAAATGTATGAAAAGGAAAAGAGTTATATTTCATTTGATGAAAAGCATATAGGATGCAATACGCATGAAGTGATATTTACAATCAATATGAAAAGATAGGCACTTGCAGAGTTAATCCAACGATCTCACACTTAGATCATTCTATGTTGCAAGTAATGAGAGGGTACCAACCCTTAGGACACGAATACTAGTAATATCGACAAAGGGATGTAATTCCTCAAGATAGGCACTGCTACCTATCTCGTGCAACTAGTCCGCAAGGTCAGATGCTATTACAACTAAATCATAAGATGCTATTACTACGTCATAGGCCAAGGGAGGCGAGATCTAATTACTAGTTAGATTCGTCAAGAGATCGAGTAGTCACCCTACTACAACTCTCTCACTTGCGGACCGATTTGTCAAACTTAGGGAAATTGTGAATTGTCAAGAAGCAAATTGACCAGCCGAGGATGACGGGGTTGTCCAAGATCTAATTGACTTTAGTACAAGGAGACCTAAGGTAAGGATAATTGGGGTCAGTAGGGTACAAACCCTAACCCAAAGAAAAAAGGGGAACAAGCAACCTAGCTTGCCAAGCCCTTGGAATCTCGCCAAGTTGCGAACGATCCAGGATCGAATGCTGGGAGTATTCGGGAAAAAGGAATCACACCTTAGCAGTTGGTCGTACGAACAACCATAGAAATGATCGTGATTGTACACTTAGGTACATTGTTTGTAACTCCCCAAAAACAAATTCCTCTTGTAATTGGGATTAGACACTACCATTGAGCAAAAATGCCAAGTGGTAAGAGCTTCCCCATCCCACAAAAAACAATGTTCTACTTCCATCATGCATAAGTGCCAAGTTTATCCAAAGCCTTTGGAATGCCTCAAAAAGCATTAATGCCATTTATGTTATTGCATCAAAGACAAATGAAATCCCATATTCTATATATCCCAATGTAATGACTCATCAAACCATGTATGGCATGATGCTATGTTGGGCAATAAAAGTGAAGTCTTGGTCAAAGTACCTTCATGAAAATCCTTGTATAAACAATAAATAGCATGTTGTTTACAACAACCCTTGCTAGCATAAAAATGAAATAACTTTTAATAGACTTATCCAATTTGAGTGTGCTATATGGAGGCTATATGTCAAAAGAAAGCTCTTGACATGTGCTTTTAGTGCATATAGATCAACAATCTCTAAAAATTGATCAAAATAGAAATTGTTCTAAAATAGCGAGCTATGTGTGGGCAGTTTGCGAGGAAACAATGGTCAAATATTCTTAGTCTTCAGCCATGTCTCTAGCTAAAAGAGCCTCTTTAAGATTAAAAAACTCTAAAGATAAACCTTTCTACTTAAAAAGGTATTCTGCTATAGATCTTGTGTGAAGCTTCTTTTTCCACTAGCCAACCACTTATCATCTCTAGAATCAACTAGATAAGCCCCTCTTCATCCATAGGTGGCAACTCCACTAAATAATCCACTTGTGAGCTAATGAAGGGTTTCAATTGACTCAATGGAATACATCATGGATCTTAGTAGTAGAAGGAAGTTGCAACCTGTAAGCCAAGTCTCCAATCCTCTTAAGGATCTTGTATGGTCTATAATAGTGATGAGCTAATTTGTTGCTAGAACCATCCTTCAATGAGGCATACCTAAACTTGGGCATGCTCAGAAGCACTAATTCTCCTTCTTGAAACTCTAGATGTCTTCCTCTCTCATCTGCATAATGTTTCATCTACTCATGTGCTTACTTGAGTTTCATCTTGCACAACTCAAGTAGGGCTTACAATCTTTCTAGCTCTTCCTTTCCTTGGGAATTAATTATTTCATTGAATATAACTATAGGGAGGAGGGTCACCTTGTAGCCATACAAAGCCTCAAAAGAGGAAACTCCTATATTCACATGAGTGGTATTATTTTAAGAAAACTCAGCTAGATGTCTACAAGCATCTCATGTTATTGCACATCATGGCAATAGTTGCAACGGTAAGTCTCAAGCTATTTGTTGACTGCTCCATCTTACCATGAGTCTAGGAATGATAAGCCATGTATAGAGCTAATTTAGTCCACATAGAACTAAAAATAGCCTACCAAAATTTACTCATTAATTTGGAGTCACGGTCATGCACAATGAAGTGAGGAAGGCCATATAATCTAAACACATGTTCCATAAATTGACCTCCCACTTAAGATGCTAGAAATTGTGTATTTTTAGGGATAGAATGAGCTGATTTTTTCAATCTATCGACCACCACATAAATATTGTTCCACCTCCTCTTGGTTGTAGATAAACCACTGATGGAGTCCATAGTGATGTGCATTCATTTCCCCTTTGGAATAGGCAATGGCTGCAACAACAGACCTCCTAGTTTATGTGTGTTGTCCTTGCTTTTCCAATATGGAATGTAGTGTGACACAAAATCCTTTAGATCTCTCTGTAACTATTCCCAATGAAAGCTTTTTGAAATATTCTCATACATTTTAAAGACCCCTAAACTATTGACTATTAGTTTAGTGAAAAACACATTTCGTCCATGAGCTTTTGATTGAATGGGGAAATGTAGGGAATAATAATCTTGCCATGATACTATATAAGACCATTCTTGAGCTAAAACTGAAAATTTTACTCCATTAAGCTAAATCATAATTTTTGGAAGAGATGGCTAATTTCTCAAAGATATTCCTCTTGTAATTCTTCAATCCAATCATGATGAAGTTCAATCACATAAAAGATACTCTGTGAGCCCACATCCTTGACAATGAATCTGCCATAACATTATCCTTGCCCTTAGAGTGAGTAATATCAAAGTTATAATTTTTAAGAGTAGCCACCCATCTTTTTTGCTTTGGAGTAAGATCAGATTGCATAATAAATTAATTGAGTGCCTTATGTTCACTCGTCACATGAAATTGGCTCAGGGAAGTTACTACATGTATATCCTCTACATCACGTGTGTTCAAGGTCTATTTATAAATATCCTTATGTGTGATTTTTTCCTGAATAAAAAATAACCCTTTTCTATTCAATCTGTAAATAACCCATTTATATTATACCCTTCTATATGTAAAAAATGTTTAGAAATAATATTTTTAAAATACCTTATTTTCAACCCATGTGATGCACACATATATTCATGAGTAACTTACCTGAGGAAATTGGCTATCATAAGATTGTGGTGCCATTTCTTGATAGCATGCAAAATAGTGAATATCTCTTGGTCATACACATTCATTTCCATCTCCTTGTGACTTTTAAAAGCAATGATCCCATGCTCTTGAAGTAGGAAAGAACTAATATCCCATCCACTAGCATCACATTGGATGGTAAATTCCTTAGAAAATTGAGGGTAAATTCTAGGACAAGGTCTGAAGTAAGTAACTCCAACTAATTGAAAGTATGATATGCAATGGATTCCTAACAAAATGTTTCTTTTTTCAACCTATCTATCAATGGTGCTATGATAGTCACGCCAAGCATGATAAACCCATGATAGAAAGAAGATAGACTTGGGAATCCACAAAGAGAAGAGGTATTAGTGGTTGTTGGCCATGCACGAATACATTGTACTTTCTTTGGGTTAGCTTGAATCCCTTTTCCTTCACAATGTGTCTCAAGTACTTTGCATCTATCTAAAAGAAGGCACAATTTGTCTCCTTGGCAAAGAGTCTATGCTGCCTCAAGACATCAAAAAACATTGTCATGTTGACTAAATAGTTCTCTAATAATTTATTGTAAATGAAAATATCATGGAAGAATATTAATATAAATTTCAAGACAAAAGGTTTGAAGTATCACGCTCATCAAACTTTGAGAGGTGGATATGGCATTTGTTAATCCAAATGGCATCACTAAGAAATGATAATGCCCTCTATCTGTTCTAAAATTTATCTTTAGCTCATCACCCTCTCTCATCTTGATCTAATGATAACTTGATCTCAAATATATCTTTCTGAAGAAGTTTTTCCCCTTAAGCTCGTCTGAGACATCATTGACCCGTGGGATAGGGTAGGTTTTTTTGATGGCAACCTTATTGAAATCCTTGTAATCCATGCATATATGGAAAGTACCATCTTTCTTCTTAACAAGAATCCTTGTAGTCAATGCACATATGGAAACTACCATCTTTCTTTTTAACTAGTAGCACTCGAGAAGCATTTGGGGAAGAACAAGTGTCTATGAATCCCATCTCTAACAAGTCCATTGGCCACTTCTTCTCTCACACACTTCAAAAGCCTGTAAGGGGTTTTATTGACAACCTTTAACTTGGGTTCTAGATCTATACGATGATTGATTGCTCATCTTGGTGGGAGAGGCATGTGAAACAAATCCATCCACTATCCAATAGAGCTTCTAGGGCTACATCCCTTGTTGAATTCTTACAATGATCTATGGTTTTCTTATTCAGATGCAAGAAAAAAATCTAATACCGCTTCTTGAACTCTTTCTTAAGTTGCTGAGTGAATTCCACTATGATTTTACCCAATTGTTTTAGCCAATTACATCCAAGAACAATGTCAATAGGGCTCATTTCTTGCACAATCAATCCCACTTGCATGCCATCATTTTCAGTAAGACATAAGTAAACCTATGAGAACATTTGAGTACTAATTTCCTCATCCCTCTTGGCTACTTGTAGTTTGATTTGATGTTACAATTTAGAGGGTAGAAATTTCAAATGATCCATGGTTGTTTTATTGATGAAACTATGAGTGTTGCCACTATCAACTAGAATGAAAACATTCTTCCCTTGGATGCTGCCTTGTATTCCAAGTATAGTTGGGTTCCTAGAACTAGTCCAGACATCCATTGAGATGGAGTATGTTAAAGTGAAAACATGACAGGGATCAAATCCACCAAGATCAAATTATGCATACCCACTTGGGTCAAAGAAAAAACCATTAGATGGCTCATCGAATTGCTCTTGAGCACCCTCCTCATCATATTCTTCAATTTTACCATGAGCCCTAATGCATGGATCCTCATCTTCATCTTCAATATCTTCAATGAAAAACATACTATTAACTTTAACATTTTTGTATACACATTTGGAAGCATGGTCTATTGTTTATTTCTCTCCACATTTAAAACACAAGCCTTTTTCCTTTGTTTCCTTCAATAGGTCTATAGGAATGAGCTTTTGATTGCCTTGAGAGTTTAATCCTTTAGGGTTTTTTTCCACATTATTATACTCTATTTTAAAACTACTTTTTAGTCTACTTACTTCAAGGCCTTAAAGTATTAAATCGTGGATAAATTGGTACTCTAGAGCCCCCACTAGATGCATGATTGCTGCCAAAAGTATTGCCAAATTGGTCATGCTTTAAAACAATCCTTGGCTATCCATAAGTGGGGATAAAATGTAGGCTTTCTTTTATACTTTCTTCCATACCTTCTACAACCTCAATAGCCTTGAAAAGGGTGGTGAGGTTTTTTGCTATTACATTAGTGACAATGAAGGCTCAAGGCCATACATATACTTATAAAGCAGTCCTTGTCTATCCATAAGTGGGGCTGAAATGTAGGCTTTCTTTTATACTTTCTTTCATACCTTCTACAACCTCAATATCCTTGAAAAGGGTGGTGAGGTTTTTTGCTATTCATTAATGATAGTGAAGGCTCAAGGCCATACATATACTTATGGAGCTTGGCATCATCACTTCTGCTCTCCATATAAATAGTGAGATTAATGAATTGGCTTGTATAATTCTATATACTAAGGTCTCTTTACTCCTCATGTAAGTTACTCATGAATATATGTATGCATCATGTGGGTTCAAAATAAGGAAATTTTAAAATACATTTTTTATACATTCTTTACATACAAAAGAGTGTAATATAAAGGAGTTATTCATAGATTGAATAGAAAAGTGTTATGTTTTATTCATGAAAAATTCAGAGATAAGGATATTTGTAAATAGGTCTTGAATGCACGTGTAGAGGATACATATATAATAACTTCCTCGATCTTTACTCTAATCCATACCACCTTCTTGCTAACTTCTCTTTCTCTTGGGTAGAGGTGCAAAGACTTCAACCATGAGTATCTTAAATGCTTCCCAAGATTCCACAAGTACATTCTCTTTCTTAATATACCACCACAAAGTGTGTGCAAACCCTTCCAAATGCAATGTGGCAAAGTGGTTTTTTTTATAATCACTCCTAGGGAATATATCAAAGTATAACTCCAACTTCCCATTCCTCTAGGTTAGATGGCAAATATGATTTTCCATTATACTTTACTAATAGTATTTTAATCTCAAACTCCCATTTATGGAAAGGTTACAATCCCAAAATAGGTTGATCATGGCTTGTACCTATTGGGCCTCCAAAATTTGATGATGCTCTTCCATAGAGTGGCTAAGAATTGGCTTGATACCTTCATGTAGGAAAAATACCCTTTCGAACTTGAGAATTCATCCCATGCACTTGTGGATGACCACTATTAATACTACCCAAATAGTCCTCATTCCTTTGTGAAGTCTCTCCTACTTTGTATTGGCTATAGGGTATACCCCAATATCCAATAATACATTAGCTTTGGGAATTAGAGTTGGGTGGCTGTAGTGGAACTCCAGGTTCATTGTTTGGCTGAACTTTTTCTCTAGTGTCCTTGTCTCCCATTTGCATTTGCATCCATTGAGTAAATTATGCAATGATTTGTGTATTGAACTCCACTAACTTATCAATTGAAGCCTTTGTTTGAGTTGTTGATCCTAGTAATTTGTCAATGGAATGATTTGTTTTCTATCATTATGCTATGGAAAACCAACTCAATGCAAATGTGATGAGCAAGAGTGTGCCTTCATTAGAATAGGTCAAGTCGGCTAGCATAAGTACGTGCCACACAGAGCACTAGCTAAGGGAGATAGACGCCATTAGATGGCACCATCCACCTACACAATGCATGGCAAGGCAGGGAACACAATCATTGCATGGGACAACACAAAGCAAGTCAAATGGATGTTTGGTACACAAGGTCCATTGCACGAAAGTCAACACAAAGTCAAAGCCAACTTGATGCATGCATCATGGCTCCGCAAGCTATGCAAATTTGACATCATCAATGGTGTAGGATGACATGATAATGCAAGCTCAAAGGTCTATGCAGTTAGGTCTTGGCGCAAGACATCGTCAATGGTGTGGGATGACATGATAATGCAAGCTCAAAGGTCTATGTAGGAAGGCCTTGGTGCAAGTCAATCAAAAATGTGGATAGTTAACATCAAAACTTAGTGGTTAATTATCAAATTGAGCATGTCTCAAGCAATAGACCTTAATATTTGATACTTAATATCTGATACCATGTTAGAAGAGAAAAACACACAACAAAATATAAAGACACAAGAAGCATAGTTGCAAACCTTTTGGGTAATATTTCATCTTAAGAGAAACATTTGGAATCTTTTCAAAGACTCCTTAAAAGACTACAATTTTTTCACATAGTTATTGAAAATCACATTTTTTGAGTCAATATTTTGAAAAAAGTTATGAAAATAATGAATTTTTTTGAATAGTATCATGTTTGTCATCTTGAAAAGTATTTTGATTTTGAGAGAAAAATTAAAAGGGGATCATAAGAGGAGTACACAAATTTTATCCATCATATAAAACATACTATTCACAAGGCATCAAAACTTGGATTGGTGCATGCAAGATCTTGTTTGCTTGGGAAATCTCTTGTTTGGTTCGAATGCTTCTTATTTTAGGAGCCATTGCAAATGCACAATCTATTTCTCACATGCTCTTTTCTTAGCTTCTTCTTTGATCCTTGTAGCTCTCCCTAGCTTCTACAATCTTTGAAGTACAACTTTGGCAAGGAAAAAGGGGTATTTTGGTTTGGCAAGGGGTATATTTTGGGAGATTGATGGGCGATAAGAGAGAAATGGATATAATGCTCTAGGATTGGGGTAGGGGGAGAAAATTAGACTTCGTGTAGTAAGGATAGAGGATAAAAGAACAAGAGTTTAGTAGTGACTCAAAATGGGAAAAGTGATGAGCTCAAGTAGGGGCAAGTGGAGACTTGGCATCAATGAGGTAAACGAATATCCAATAAGTTGATTTTCGAGATGTGATTTAGAGGGTTGATGCATAGAAGAGGGGGAAAAGAACATCCTTCTTGCATCTTATCTAAATTTAGTTGTGACCCAAAATGAGGAAAATGATGATCTCGAGTAGGAGCAAGGGGAGACTTGGTATCAACAAGGTGAAGGAATATCCAATAAGCTGATTTTGGAGATGCAATTTAGAAAGTTGATGGATGTAGAGGAAAAGAAATTCCTTCTTGCATCTTGTTTTCTCTTATATCTATCTCTCCAATCCAAGGTGTAGGAGTATCCAATAGGTTGATTTTGGAGATGTAATTTAGAGAGTTCATGGATAAGAGGGGGGAAGGGGGGCGGGGGGGGGGGGGACATCCTGCTTGCATCTTATCTTCTCTTATCTCTATCCCTCCATTTCTCCTTACTTTCTCTTTTCCTTCTCTAATTCTCTCACTCACTCACTCACTCACTCTCTCTCTCTCTCTCTCTCTCTCTCTCTCTCTCTCTCTCTCTCTCTCTCTCTCTCTCTCTCTCTCTCTCTCTCTCTCTCTCTCTCTCTCTCTCTCTCTCTCTCTCTCTCTCTCTCTCTCTCTATCTCTCTCTCTCTCTCTCTCTCTCTCGGATTAAAACAAGGTTGAAGGATTAACCATTATACCTCTCCTAAGCCTTCATTATATAGCATTTGCTAAGATTTAAGCCTAAGGCTTAGACTAAAACTCTCTTATTCTCATCCTTATTGGACTGATCATGCTCTCTCTTCTTGTCATCGACCTTTTTGGATTGATTGAGCTCTCTTCACCTAGGCATGGAAGCTATTCAATTGTCACCTTTTTTGGCGATTGATGCATGGTGGCGTGAGTTTGTCACTTCCCCTCATTCTACTCAAGAAGGCAAAGATGATGATTGTAAGGCTAGAGAAAAAATTGACGTGCATAAGCATGCATGCATCACATTTTCGACTTCATGCTACATGATAATCAAGTACTCAAGTGAACACCCTTTGCACAAAAGAAGAATACTACAATATCCATTATCAAGGATGTCAAGGTATAATAATGATAGTATTCATCTCAAGTTCAAGTCTTCACAATAGTCAATATGTAGAAGTTTCACCCTATATGGAACTCTATTGAATGGAGATTGGGATAACAAAAAAAACCTGCTAATTTTAGGATAATTGTTTATGAGTTATGTTAGGAGAACAAATATCCCACTTCCAATTCGGCAAAACCATGATGTCCTACGTAGGGAATAGTCAATTTTCAACTAAAGTCAAGAAAAACCATAATTTGATAATGTAGATTATGAAACTATATAGAGCTTCAATTTATTAAGTGATACCTAGAAAAAGGGTTTTACACCATTAGGCTTTACTTATAGTGAGTGATTTAGAGCAAACATCATACATGTCTAATGAGTAAATTTGAAAATTTTGAGATTTATATAATATCAAATCACCCCTTACACCAATCACTTATTATATCATGTTGAAAGTAATAATAAATTACTAGATACACATATGAATATTTTGTTCAAGCTTTAAAGATGTCCAAAAGAAACCTTATCCTTCTGGATCAACAATACCTTTAAAAACTTGCAAATGATCTCATAGAGCTAGTATTTAACTATTATTATTTTGTTAGGACATGTCAATTCATAGTACTCCATAACATCTAGGCACAAACTATTGCAAATATGTTACTTATTTTAAAGGAAATGTATTTTAAGAGTTCAAAATTATGCTTGCAATCTAAAGTACATGATAATTGCATGCAAATAAGTATCATAATGCTATGTTGCATATTACATACTATGGTACAAGTACATGTAAGTTGTACATTCCTTATTAAGAAAACATGTACTATGATTTTTTATAAGGTGGAAAGCACTAGGGTGCTACAATAAGCTTCAAAGGTACATAGATGTGCATTTAGATCTACATGCTATACAAGCTTGTAGAGATTCTCACAAGGAATTGCATTTATTATTCTCACCGCACACACTTGACAATATATTTGACGAACCCGTAACTTTGTGGTGTTCCTGATCACTTTGATGAGAGATGCTCCTCAAGTGCAGAACCAAAAATGGACATCTCCTCCTTAATGAAATCATGGAATTCATCCTCTCTAACCTCATCAAATTCAAAAGTCCATTTCTTTAAGCATGTATTTGGCTTAGGCCCAGGTCCCAACTTCATTGAGTATATCAAGGTCGCATTCTCATGTTTTCCAAGATGCCCTCCTTCAAAAATTCTAGCCTTTAAGTAATAATCCTTGTGATCAATCTCTTCCCATACAGCCTTGATGTAGTCAAAGTGAGGAAAAGCTGCAACAAAAGGAAGCTGATGTTAGGTGATCAATCCCATGAAGAATTGTTAACAAAAGTAGAACCTAATGGTTGATTAAATTGACTAGAAAGATCAATGAACCCACAATGTGTAGATAACGAGAGAGAGAGAGAGAGAGAGAGAGAGAGAGAGAGAGAGAGAGAGAGAGAGAGAGAAGCATTACCATGTAATGTTGATTGGGTTCTAAATGACCTCTACGTGGCCATGGAGGGCTACATGTTGAAATTGGTAATGGTGGGAAGATAAATAACAGGTTTGAGAGGGAGAGAGTGTGTGTGGGAGAGAGAGAGGGAGTGAGTGAGCGAGAGAGTGCGTGTGTGTCTGTGTGTGTATCCGCGCTCTACCAAATCACTTAACAAGCCAAAGGGAAAGTTATTATGGTCCATAAAAACTTTTTAATGCTAATAGAATATGTTGTAGTTAATATGGTCCATAAATTTTTTTAAATGCTAATAGAACATGTTATACTTATCACAACAACTTTAAGCTAATATTTATCACAATTTTTAAATGCTAATAGAAGTTGTTGTTATCACTATTTTTTAAAATGCTAATAGAATAAGTTGCTTGATCAAAGAGTGATAACAACCACATCATTTCATAGTGATAACTAATAGTAGGAACGAAATAAAAATATCCTTTTAAGCCACTCAAATAAGCCATCTCAAGACTATTACATCCTCACTTTTATTATAATGACTACATAAAGTATATTGCTGGCTATAAGTCAATTGCTTATAATTTTTTAAGTTAGAGATTTTTCCACAAAGCTTACATCATGAAATAGGAAACTAGAAAAGCTTGGCTACGCATCTTCTAAGAAAACAATGACCTTCATGGGTATTCCATTCAATAGGGGAGATTTGAACTCAAAAATGGGCCTTCTAAGGAATACCATGTCATAATATTCCCTAAAAAAGGGAGGCACTATAATTTTTTTGCAAACGAGCTCCAAAATTGTCAAACTTTGAGGATTTAGATTTTACTCATCAAGATCTTTCAGGTGATATATGGGTTGATAGGGTTTGGAAGTGAGATAATGAAGTTATACCAAAGATTTCCTTTGGCCCAAGGAATATTATGCTACTATGCCCCTCCTTTTTTAGGGAATATTATGACAGTATTCTCCCCTAATGTGAGCGGAGTGAGCTCACGCTAAGCAACTCAATGAACATAACCAAAGAGGTTGCTAAAAGCTACGGAATAAACTTTGCAAGTTTAGCTACTTACTTGAGGTTTCATTTGACAAGGAGTAGTTGCAATGATAGTAGTGCAAATCATAAAAGGGACAACAAACAACCAAAGTACAAAATGAGAGCACTATCACATGCAACCAAACCCAAATACCAAAGAGAATACTCCAATTACAATCCAATTACCAACTCAAGGTAGTGGGCAAGTGGAAGCTCTTAGGAGACAATCCATCGTGGATACCTCAGCTATAAAGTCTATCAACCTGCAAGGATTCCCTTCAATCCATGAACCGCCTCCACACCTTCTTGAACATAGTCTCAAAAATTTTGGGCCTTTGACACAAGCATGCTTTTACAATCTTCTTAGTTTTCCCATCCTCTTCCACAACTTCCACTTCTTTAGCTCTATCTCCACATGCTCCTGCTACTCTATAAATGGTACTTCCTCTGTTGCCTTCTCAAAAAAACACATCAGCCACACCACTACTACAAAGTCCAACAACAATTGCAGACACCTCCACACCTCAAACACCGTTGCCTTCTCTCTGCGAGACTAGCACCCATACTTAGCTTGCTGCCGCCTGCACCCTCTCCTTGACTTCTCAACCACCCCTTCCCTTGGACTCAAGTTATCTAGCCTAAAACCCTTGAGTCACACATCTAGATGATGACCTAAATCTCAAGTTGTAATTATCGTGATGTGAGGTGAAAACTTTGGCAAGCAATAAGGAAATATCCAATATATTATCTTAAAAGACGTATCTTCATCTCACTTATAATATAGTCTCATGATTCTATTAGACTTAAGGCACAACGTTGGTTTGTTCCTTTCTTTTATGACTACTCAAGGCATCATTATTTCATCTCTAGATCCTTGAAGATCCTTAGAAAAATGCCTCATAATGGTAGTTTATCAATATTTCTCTAATTTCTTGCCAAGGTTGGAAGACTCAAATGCAACAATGACAGTGTACAATATGCATTTGAAGCTTTGTGTTATGCATTATACTTAGAGAATTCACACATGAAACTCTATATAGCACTTGTATTTGAAGATTATGTGTAAAACACCTTATACATTTGATGAGTATATTGACCCTTTATATGCATTTTTCTAGAAGTAGAATATCTCTTTGTAAAAATATTCCCACATTTTCAAAATTATAAACCCCTTATATATCTATGTACATTATAGCTTTAATTCTCTATAGAAGGTATAATACAAGGGATGTGCCATCTTGGATGGCCAAATAAAAATGCTTCAAGCCTATATATTGGTTCAAAAATTTTGAGATTATTTTATGTTTATGCTTCTAAGGATATATATATATATATATATATATATTTCCAAGAATGCTACTATTGTCAAAATTCTATGCTAGTATGCCATGTGATATGTGTGTATCTCATCCTTTGCTAATCATTAGCATTGTGAAAGCATAATCATATCACTATGCTAGATGGAAAACTTTATATATCTCAATTGCAATGGCATGTTGTGGGTATGGCTCTTCTTAGTCCTTAGAGGGATTCTTAGGTTGACCAAAACCCTTCCTTCCATATATAACATTATTTCATCCCCGTTTTAGAAATACTAGGCTTAGTTGAGTATGAGATATCTACTTCTACTGCTCAATAGAAGCATTGGCAGTAGTCTAACACCTATCCAAGAAGGGTCACTTTGCAGAGAGCACCTAACACACCACTTGTCTCATAGAGAGTGTCAGTTGCTTCCATGGCCTCAAGGACTAGTACTCTACCACATTCTTCCCCTAATTTTAGCTTGAGTTCTATCTTATGAAAGGTGGTATTGCTCTAGTCATTCTTCTTAAAGTTCTCAAGCTCTCTCTCACAATCTCTTGGAGGGGTATCCTTCTCTCTACCTCTCTCTCGTAGCCTCTCGGGGTCTCCTTATGCTCCCTTGTGCCTCCCCATGCCTCATATTTATAATGAATTAGAGAGGAGGGGATAAGATTGAGAACAAGAGTGGAGGGGCTCTTGGAAGACTCAATGATCTGATGCTCAGATCATAAATTTGATGGTTGCATTGGCTCCAGAAGGGGGGTAAAACCCCAAGACACTTGCTTAGAAAGCTCTTAGTTCATTCCTTATTCTTTTCTCTCTTCAAAGTGCTATCTACTGCTTATAGACTACGATCACAATGCACACGATTTCACCAATCACTTTTCTTTATCTTTTTCTTTTTATAAAATCTCCAAAACTAACTAAAACATCACTTATATTTTCTTTTAAAGGACTTTCAGTTCTATCTTTTTAGGATAATATCTAAAATATACTAGTTTTTTTGCCCAAAAATCTAATATTTTTGGACCATCCAAACTATACACATTAATACTAGTGATTAATATGGCTCATAAGTCTCGTTCATGCTGTAACTTCCGTGAAGGGTAGCTATGGTCCTTATCAATTCGAGAAAAATGTCAGATTACGACTCTTGGTTTATTTTAAAATATATTTTTAATTAAATCAAAATTATTAGTTATTAATGTTAGTAAGTTTTTACCTTAGTTAGTCTTTAGTTAGTAATCTTACTAACTTATTAATTGACTAACTAACTTTCGAACTAATCAACTAACTTTTATTGCATGGAAATATTACAAGCAAGGCCAATTAGATTTCTCATCATTGGAAATATCAATCTTCACCATTAGGAACACCCTATATTTCTATTACAACTTTCCAACTCAAGCCTTAGTTTTCCACATCTCCAATTCAAATCCAAGTATACTACCTTTGACTAGAAGTGCCAAAGTATTGACTTTTGTCTAGGAAGAGGTAAATGTTCACCTACTTTAGGAAGCTAATTATTGAAATGGAAAATATAAGAGCTTCTACATTGAGCATTGTACTAGTCCAAGAGTAGAAAAACAAATTTATATGCATGAATTAAGTTTTGGAAAGAGGTATAACTTTTGAGAACTTTAGCACATAATTTTAGGCACCATATGTTCATAAGATGAATATGTAATTATTCCCTTGTAAAGATATAGTCTTATAATTATATAGAAATAAATTGAGAGCCACGCTTACTCCTATGCAAATTGTAAAAACACCTAAGAGGTTGCATTAGAAGACATGTGACAGATGTGGATTTTGCGGGCATCTCTATTTACTTTTTCCCACATTGCGTCCACAATACCCAAAGTGGAATGGCAAAATGAGAAGAAATAGTCATAATGGAGAAGCATGAGGGTGTCTAACGTAAAGCAAGAACTCTAACCCTAATCTCTATAGTTTGTAAAAATGAATAGAGAGCTCATTGCCATGTGTACAACATTTTAATCTTCCACTCTTCCATTTTCTTATATGCTTGCTTGTTGCTTCCATAACTTGAGAGAGAGAGAGAGAGAGTGTGTGTGTGTGTATGTTTGTGTGGGTGGGTGTGTGGTTGAGTGAGGGACCAATAAGGGTGAAGCTCAATATTCACTCCTTGCTTCCATCTCTTCTTTTCCTCTTGCCTACATAGCTTGAATGGTTAAAGGTTAACTGAGTGTGGGATTGATTGGGAGACACTTTCTCCATCCTCTTCTTCTTCTCGTTCTTCTCCATCTTCCTTTATCAACATTTGACAAGGGCAGTGCATATTTGAAGAAGGATATGGTGGCTTGAGGAGCTACATTAATACCATCAATGAACCTCTCATGCATGTCACATTACATCATTGGGAATGCAAGTAGATCAATCTACAACATCCTCTTCATCTCTTTGTTTTTTTGTGTTCATGAGGAATGAGAGAGAAAGTTGAGATGGTTTGGACATAGAGTATGAACCAACTAGGTGATTGATAGTTGAGCCATGTGTGAGTCAAGCTCTTGAAATAATAAGAGTGTCTATCTATGAAATTTTTAGCTCTTGTTGAGCCCAACAATTTCTAATTAAAAAAATTAAAACTCTCACCCTAGTTTCTTTATTTCAATACTTTAAATTCACCGTTAAAATTACTCATACAGACAAATGCTTCGTTTTACATTATTATATCCTCGAATATACTTAGATCACTAAGTATAGTCAAGTCCAACTAGAGAAAATATAGAAAATTTTTAAGAAAAACAATCTAAAAGACCTTCAAAATCCCTTAGATCCAGTTTAATATTTAATTTTAAGAAATAAGTAGAAGAGATAAGCTACAATATATCATTATGCAAAGACAATATTACATAGATGATAAAACTCCAATCTGCAATTTAATTATCATTTTAACTAGTATGATTGACTAATTACATTATGTATTATCACATGCTTGGATCATAATAAACTAAGATTATTTAAATTGAAAGTACTCAGAAGTTTAAAAAAAGTTTATATTTGTTCTTTATAAAAAAATTTTACAAGGATTCCACTATCTCAAGGATATGTGGAGAAGAACATTGTTTACATGTCATGGATTGCTCACTACGAATCCTGACTTTTCTATTACCTAACTTGAAATAGAAGTTGTAGAGGGACTCATTGGACATTAGTTGGATTTCTTGTCTCAGAAAAGATATGGGCTAATGGCTCTCTGCACTAACCACAAAAGGATTATGACCATTCAGCAAGATAACCACATCTATGAGAGCTGTATATGTCTCATCTCGAGTATCTTGATCCAAGCTGATCCACTCCCCTTGCAAAAGTTGACATCTTTTATATCGAAAGCGAATGCACAAAGTTTGTCTAGTGATGAAATACATGTAATAAAAACAAAAATAATGGTAAGTAAAAGTGACTAACACAACAATTCATCTAAGCAAGACCTATGTCAATTAAATCAAGGCATTCAAAGTAGTGAAAAAGATTTACCTGAATGTGAGATCAGATTGGTTGACCCTGACTCAATTGTCTCATGAAAATGTGTTCTTTTCACTTGCCAAGGCTCACCCAATATCTGACTCACACTTGCATTGATAAGTAATCTTTGATTTCTTTAGGACATCACATGAACCAAAAAAATGTGCAAATAATGAGAATGGAATAAACCAACTAAGATGCACATCTTTGGAGCACGTGGTGGGTTTCATAGCACTATTGATGTCATATTTTATCTTGGACTTACATGTTCCTGACAGCTCTAAGCTACTAATCAACCATTCACCACTAGATAGTGGCAGCAATGGGACATGCTGCAATCTCTGGCTTTAATCTCTGTCTTTCTACTACACATTAGGGCCAAAAACGCTTCAAAAATGGCACTTGTAAGAAAGTGATTAAGTTGCTAATTAGTTGAGGTTTAGGAAGAATAAAACCTCTAAATTTGGTTGTCCAGATGTGATTAATGAGAGAATATTTGGTTCATTGAAGAGGTCGGCCATTAATTGCCCTCATCTTTTAATCCAGGTCAGGGGTCACCTTTTCGGCCGTTTATTGTCTTGGAACTCGAGAGATTTTGTATTTTCGAGATTTTCGTACGAACTTCGCATTTGTTTGCTCCCGCGTTTTCTTTCTATACACTATTCTCTTTTACCATTCCTTTTGCTGCACTTGCTTTCTTTCACTGTGAGATTCTTGCTCGGTTCATTTGCTAGAATGTCTAGCAATACTACTTCAAATAACACAGGCGCAAGCACACGTAAATACAAGCTATCTATTCAGCTAGATCCGACTTACACATCTTGGAGAAGTATACATCATCGAGTATTGATAGATGAGATTGAAGCCAACAGGTTGCGAACACAAGGAATGAAGCATATAGATTTGTGGGTGGATGGAAATATCTATCCCAGGGATCCTTCTATAGGTAAACCACCTCCTTTTTTGAATGTCCATGACTATATAAGATATGCTGGAGAAGGTTACAATGGAATGCTTGGCTACTGTATGAGGTTATACTCTGCATCTTACACATATATAGCTCAAGTGCACGAAATGAAAAAAGCACTAGAAACTACACAAACAAAAATTTTAGAGTTGACAAGTCAGATTGATATTTTGAAAAATATTAACAATTCATTGCAGAATAAGCTAATACGCTTGAGAGAAACTCCAGTAGGATTTAGAGAGAGGAAGAGACCGTTAAAAAATATAACCAGCTTGTGTGAGAGAGCAAAGAAAAGGAGACTAAATCTTACAAAGAAATATGTCTCTAACATATTAGGCATAAATATCCGAGAGAATGAGGAAAGAATCAAACTTTTGAAGGAAACCATGAATAAGAAAGACATTTTGAGGATTCTTAAGTCACCAGAAAATGTGGATTTGAGAGGTCCAACTCTGAGAGAGTTAGTGAAGGATTTAAAAGGCACAGTGAAAGCAAATGAAATCGTAGAGACATGCGATACTGTGGGTATAAGTCGAAAAGGTTACCGTGCTATCTCTGGATTATGGTTTAAAAATCTTAAATGCAATAGGGTAACTATATTTGGATTGCCCCGAGCCCTTGCAGTTTCCACTGCAAGAATTTCCATGAATCGCAAGATTCCACATGTTTTTGGAGATTACTTTCACATCGAAAGGTCTATGTCCTATGAAAAACAAAAAAAACAGGCAATTTTTGATTACAATGAGTTTAACAATATATGGGTTGATCTAAAAAAGGTGCAAATTGCAATGGTTCACATGTATAAAATCACAGTAGAAGAAAGTTATGGTGTTCTAAAGTTTGCCTTGAAGTTGGATGAAGCACAGATTCAAAAGGGACAGAAGATGGAAAGAATTAGCATTTGCCTCATGAACATGGCATTGGACCATGGCAATGGCGAGGGCAAAGCTCCATTGCATAAGATCCAATCCGAGATGGAGATTTGGTGGATTGGTGTAGCCCAGGTACCAATTGAAAATCATCAAACGTTGAAATGGTTGTTCAACCATACAGGTATTCCAAATATCATTAAGTCTCAAAGTGAAGGCGAAATGTTGGTAGTTGATGGGGTTGGTAAATTTAATGTGGAATGGCATATGAGTGCTGATTTGAAAACTATCAAATGTATGCTTGGAATATGTAATGGTGCAAATGCAAAATATCCTTGCATTTATTGCATGGAAAGTATTGGATCCAAAGATTGGAGTAGTTTGCGACCAGTAAGAAGAGCCCCAAATAGAGACTCTATAGATTTGAGTAAATTTAAAAACATAGAAGACATCTAGGATCCCATTCTTTCCATCTCTCTTAAGAATGTTCATATTTGTACTTTGCATGCAGAGATTAGAATAATCGATAAGCTTCTCAGGTTGCATCTTGACTACGCATATTCCATTAAGCCATTATCTTTATCAGATGAGTGTATTGATAAATGCGAGGCATTGCTATCGAAAATGGGATTTCATGGGGGCCAAGTTCACTTGGGAAAGGATCCAATACTTTCAGGAAAAACAAGAGATATCTTGGCCGATGTCTCTATGGGAGGCTCAAAAGCTAGACGATTCTTAGGAAACCATTCAGGAAAGCAGGTGAATGCGGCTTGGGAGTGTTGGAGAGAGCTATGTGAGATCACAACAAATGTTGCAAGCACGCCGAGGCTTGCGTTTCTTACAATGGAGGTCTGGATACACCTTGATGTTTTTCTGAAACTCCTCAGGCAACATAAGACAACATATACATATGCGGAAGAGTTCAAAAGATCAATCACAAAGCTTGTTAAGGCGATAAAAGAGGCATGGGGAGAAAAAGATATCACTTTTTATCTGGTAAAGTAATAATTATTTAATATCGGCTTATTTTGACAGGTTTTTCAATTGGTATAAAATTTGTGTTACTTTGTATTGCAGCATATTCTTCATATTCATGGACCTTTCTTTGTGGAGGAGCATGGCCCCTTAGCAACTTATAGCAACCAAGGCATGGAAAAATCCCACTATCAAGCACGCACAAGTTATTTTCGAAGCACAAGGCATGGGGGAGGAGTTACAAAAAGCAATGCTTTAGAGGAGCTATTCAACTGGTTTTTTCGACGACAACTTCAAAGAATGCAAATAAAAGACGGCAATGACACATGAGCAATCGCACTTTTATATATAAGAAAGAATATATACAAAGCTAGTTTTCCAAAACTCTCACATTCTCTTCCTCCTCAGGAATCTTTCCTCTATAACGTAGAAATTTTTTTCTCTTGTAGCCAGCTATAGATTTTACATCAGTTCTGTCTGTAGCTAAGGCGTAGGATGAAAACGCCAAAAAGTATCCTGCTCTAGAAGCAGAGTAACCTGGACCGTAGCCAAAAATCCTAATTGCTGCAGTCTTTTCCAAAAACATTATTTTGTGGGCATTATATTGTAATCCTGAGAAACCTAGAAGCCTTGTAAGAGCTTTAATACAAAGTATCGGCCATGCTGCGTCCTCTGAGAAACTACTATGAAGTACAAAAAACGATTCAGGGTCAATCCTAGCCAAGTAGTGGCCGAGTGTAATGTCTTTGGTGGTGTTACTAGCAGCTCTCGATCCTTTGCCACGCCCCAAGAAGTTATCTGTATCGGCAATCTCCAACTGCAAATAAAACCCATACTGAATGAGCATGAAATGTAAACCTACCAATGTGTAAAAGCAAATTCAAAATTATCTTACCACTTGATTTTCATCGTACTTCAATTTAAACGGATTCCATAAATTAATTGATGATGCTGTCTCATTGGTGTTAGTCAATTCTTTAACATATTCAGACTCCTCTCTTTCAAAATTGGAAATGCCGAGCTCGCTTTGAATGCGATCGAAGTCCTCATCAGTAATACTCAACTCTTTTTCAGCTTCTTTGGCCTTTTCAAAACAAAGAGAGAATGCCTCACCAGCATCAATAAACTTATCATCTAGAGTTTCTTTATCAAGTTTCAGAATCTCTTCCTTTGATTCATTTTCTGTGTCAATTATCCCATTAGCAGCATCAGATGCCTCTGCAATAATTGCAAGACAATAATCTTCCCTGAGATTAAAAAGTTTTTGAATATCTGATAGTAAAATGTACTCCTTGTCCTTGAAAGGTATACATGGCGGGGAAGGAACAATATGGTGAGAACTCTCATCAGGTTGAGGGTTTGTATCTCCTTGGCTCTCCTCAATGATAGTCTCAGCTTTGAAGTGAGCAAAATCCAAATTCTCAGCAATGGAAGCCTCAAAATCTGTATCTACAACCTCCTCTATTTCCCTTTCATCTGCCAGATTATCCAACATGCAAAAGCTGGCAGTCTTTGCTCCTTCCAACTGTTGCTCCTCAGCTTTCATAGGGTATTTGACAAGGATGAACATAATAAAAGCAGCAGATTTTCTCATCATCTTGCAGTTTTTGGAATGAGTGCAGCAAAATATGTCTGTTGAATGAAACCTCTCCAGAGAGTGGGCCCTGCACTTTCTAGTAAATATTGCCTTTTCATTTCCTGTTGACCCAATGGGAATATGGACATATTCAATTGTGCCAACTTCAACAGAAGGACCTGCAAGAGTTTCAAACTCCAAAAAGTCCTCCACAATATATTTTTCACAAGATTTCAGAACTTTGTCAAGTTCCCAATCAGGATTAAAAATATTTTTCACAACTCCATAGAATGAGAGATCCATTCCATTCTGAAGAATAAAATCAAGTAGCCTCTCTGATGGAGTGATATCAATGAGCTCTGATACTCCTTGACCTCTCACTACTGGCGTTCGCTTCCCTGGAGATGTACTTGGCTTTCTCACACTGGTGGCAGAGGATGGAGAGGAAAAAGAATGCACAGGCTGATCAGCTGTTGATGCACTTGAGCCTTTTGAAAGCCTTCTTCTTTTACCAGTTCCTGAAGAAACCTTGGATTGTATGGGTTCAGACATGTTTCCAACTTCTGACGATACGGCGCGATAAGAGAGAAACGATTCAGACGGAAAGGCCCCCTCGCGCCGTATCGGTGATCCCAGTAAGAAGCGCTAGAGCCACAACAAAGGTGGTCACACGAGCTTCAGGAACGCTGAAAGAAGACTAGATCTACAGAACCTCCGAAACGAAGCGAAGAGAGCAAAGCGAAGAAAACCAACAGTCGCTCTCGCACCGTATCAGCAATACAAACAAAGGTTTGAAACCGAAAAAAGCCGTACAGATAAGAAACACACCCTTATGTAGGCGCGGATTATGCCACCTGGCAGTATCCGTTAGTCTCATACACGTGGCAGTAGCCATTGGGCAACACGTGGCCGAAAACCACGTGGCGAACAAGTGGACCGGTCATTACTTGACACGTAGCATACGGACCATAAATGCAAATACGTGGCACAATCAGTATCGGACACGTGTCTGACACGTGTCATGATTTACCTGGGTATATAAGTGGTCATTTGTCCGACGTGTACACTTTTCATTTCTCGAGCTCTTCCCGCCTTGCTTGCCGATACGGTGCGATACAAGTCCTTTTTTCGCTAGCAAAAAGAGGTGTGCCGATACGGAGCGAGGGCGTCCAAACGGTGTGCTCGTTTTCTCCTAATCGCGCCGTATCGTCGTCTCATCTCCAATACGGAGCGAGGGCGTCCAAACGGTGTGGTCGTTTTCTCCTAATCGCGCCGTATCGTCTTCTCATCTCCAATACGGAGCGAGGGCGTCCAAACGGTGTGCTCGTTTTCTCCTAATCGCGCCGTATCAGCTTCTCATCTCCAATACGGAGCGAGGGCGTCCAAACGGTGTGGTCGTTTTCTCCTTATCGCGCTGTATCGGCTTCTGATCTCCAATACGGAGCGAGGGCGTCCAAACCGTGTGCTTGTTTTCTCCCTATCGCGCCGTATCGGCTTCTGATCTCCAATACGGAGCGAGGGCGCTGTTCCATTCTGCTCGCTTTGTTCATATCGCGCCGTATCGGAATTGCTCATTTCGTCACTTTCCTCGCCAGTTTGTCTTTCAGTTATTGTCCTTCTGGTTGTTATTTTTCCTTTTCTGGATGGCAAGGACAAAGCAAACTGCAAGAAGAGTGTATCTAGATGGGAAGGACAGTGGGGGTAGAAGAAAGTTAAAATTTGATGAATCTAAGGGGGTAGAAGAAGCTGGTCCATCACAGGCTCCAGAGCATTTTACAACAGAAATCCCTCCTACACCAGTTGTTGTCCTTACATCTTCCATAAATGTTTCTTCACCTGAAGTTGAGGAAGCAAAGGATGAGGCTAACCCTATGAAAGATTCATTCCATACAATGGTACCTGAGCCCACATCTGCTGAAGCCACTGAACACCCCAAGCCACAAAAGAGAAAGAGGAAGTCCAGGTTCTTCTATATGCAAAGATGTTTCAATGAGATCAGGAAAGCCCAGAGAGCTACACAGCATGTCATTCCAAAAGCTGCTTTTATAAGGGTGGTTAAAGAGATCTCTGATAGATTGTCTCAAGTGGCAACTGTCTCTGGTTTAAATAAGAAGTGGCAACTCTCAGCCATTCTTGCCCTGCAAGAGGCCGCAGAAGATTTTGTTATTGATTTCATGAATGACGCTTACATTGCTGCCGCCCATGCTCATAGGATCACCCTTATGAATAAAGATTTCAGCATCATTAGCAGAATGAGGTATAGGTTTGACAAAGTCCTGAGGCCCTTGCCTTCCAATGATCAAAAAGCCTTTGAAATCCTTAACGTTCCCCCAAAATTGTCCAGGAAAGAGAAAAAGCTAAATGTTGAAGATGTTAGTGACCTTTACCCTACAAGGGGTGCCACCCAGCAGGAGGCTTTCTTGAGTGAAAAAAATCAGGAGGTGTTTGAAACATAAGACGATGTTTACAAGAGGAAAGCCGCATCACTTGCTCCCGTCAACAGCGAGAGGATGGGCAAAGTGTATGGGCAGATTCTTGTGAATGTTGCTGGGGAATCTGAGGAGGAATATCTTAGTATATCTCCCGAGGACAAGCCCATGTTGGAAAAAAGGGATGTCCAACTATCTGACTCCGTGGTATTTTGTTGCATAAGGTAAGGTTTTTTGTTGCATAAGTTAAGTCTTTTCAATTATATTTTGGATGAAATTGGTATTGAATAGCTTTTACTATTATCTGCAGGGCATTGGTGTCCTCTCTCACTCTCGATATCTGAAGAACCATATACATTGTTGATCCACTTCTCTCTGTGGGACTTTTTGCAAAATCTGGTTCTAATATTTCACCATTTTTTCATAGCTTCGATAGTGTGAGAAATTACCACATCTTTTTCCCTTATGTAGAAAGGTATTTTTCTTTTTCTGTAGAGGAGAATTTATGTTCATTTGCTTTCACCCTTCTACTCACCTCTTTTATGAATTTGCAGAGGGCATTGGAGTCTCATCTACATTAATTGTCTTTCAAGGGAAATTATCTTTATGAATTCTCTCAGCGGTGTTCACGGTCAAGCATGAATGTATGTTGGAAGAAAATTACTTACTTTGATTTCTTTTATAAATAATATTTTGAACTTACAAAGCTTCCTTTTGCAGTGCTGGTAGACTCGTTTCTACATTTTTGGATACAACATACGAGGATCTTGCTGATCCTCAAAGGCCGTATACTTTTCTTCTACAAGAAGTTCCATTGCAAAGCGATGCGCATTCTTGTGGATGGAGAGTTATCTCAAACATTTGCAGAACAATGGATTCAAAGCTGTTACAAATAGAAGGAGTGAATGTAAGTTTATTTCATTTGATGTTTGT
Organism: Lygodium microphyllum; assembly: GCF_053477565.2. Taxonomy (NCBI): domain Eukaryota; kingdom Viridiplantae; phylum Streptophyta; class Polypodiopsida; order Schizaeales; family Lygodiaceae; genus Lygodium; species Lygodium microphyllum. The sequence goes on from NC_141145.1 coordinate 69,637,307, forward strand.
GTAACCCTTATCATGATGTCTTTTCACTAACTTATAACATTTATTCTTACAGTGTAGAGACTATCCTGAATCATATGTTTGGTGGATAAGGGAGAGATGCATCGAGATGATTCTAGACAAAGCAATCACACCGTATGATCCTGACTTCCCTCTTCCTCCCAAAACTTCAATGGCAAAGGGCACAAGCAAGGGAAAGGTCAAGGGAAAGGGTAAGGACAATGGCAATGGTAAAGACAAGGGCAAGGGAAAAGGTAATGGGACCACTGCTGCAGAGTCTAAGAAAAAAGGAATGCCAGTGCTCTCTCCTCTTAAATTTGATCCATCCCCTCTTAAGCCCCAAGAAAGGAGACTACCTGTAAAGGTCAAATTTTTTCAACAATCAAAGAAAGGCTCTGTGAGAAAAAATATCTTTGAAGAAATCGATAAAGAATGAAAATAGCAAACATAAGCATACACGAGCCATTTTATTTTGGCTTTGTACATTTTTATGCAATTTTTGTACCTCATTGTGTAATGAAAATTTTCACTTGTAAATCGAATGTAATGTACATTTTATACACGAGCCTTATTATTTTGGCCTTGTACATTTTTATGCAATTTTTGTACCTCATTGTGTAATGAAAATTTTCACTTGTAAATCGGATGCAATGTACATTTTATTTATACACATTTGAAAGGCGACTTGCTTCACGATAGCTTATGAAGTTCCCATTAAAAAATATCTTAAGGACAGTCTATTAAGATAAATTCCTGCCAAGTTTTCATTCTTAAGGCCCCAAACTCACAATTGTGGGAGACAAACAACTCGTACAAAAGAAAGAGCGCTTGGCTCTTTTACCAATTGTTACACCATTCACTTTGAACTTATATCTAGGGGATGTATTGTCTAGCAATTCCAAGGTATCCCTCACATCTTTCAGACTCCAATTGGAAGTAACACTCACCTTCTTTACTTCTTCATGGGGAAAAACGTGCACCACAAGTTTATATGTTGTGTTCTCTGTATCAGAATCCAAGGGAACCCAAATACTCAATCTTAGTTTGTATCGCCTGTAATCAAAGGCCAAAGCAAGATTTTGGCGAGGGATACTGTAAGCCAAAGCCAAGGATTGAGGGCATGCACTGCACCTCAAGATATCACCTTTATGATCGCACTCTCTAGATTTCCAATGTGTCCCTATAGTGTTGTCCAAATCCTCTTCCGAAAAGTTTCTACTTAACCAGGATACCTTCGTTCTTTGTAAATTTGCTGTTTTGAAGCAAGCCACGAAGATATGGAGGGGTACAAACCATGATAAACGTATTCTTCTTGAGATCCTTCCAGCTGTCATGGACTTTTTAATATCCTGAGATATTTTGAATTTGAAACTCTGCACTGTTACCTTGTCAGGAATCTCCCAATTTAGAGATGAAAGACTTGGCAATGGCAAATCTTCGATATTCCCATACCTATCCGCTTTAGAGGGAACCACATACTGTGGATAATATATAAAAACCTTGCATTCACTATAAAAAGACACAGTTTGATCGGCATAAATAATGTCTGCCAATACCTTATGAATGGCATGGAAAGTCCCACTTAGGCTTTCCACAGGTTGCCATTCAATACTTGTTGACGGAAAGATATCTACAATGACGAACCGTTTGTTAGAACTTGCATAAATGGAAAAGAATTATATACGTTATTCAACTTATAACTTACAATGTGTTTGTTGGGGAACACGTTCGTTTGGAGGCAAGTGCATATCCTTGGCCATGTAAACATGTTGCACCTTGACAAACCAGCCTTCGGGCATAATTTTGAAGGCAATGATACGCCCCTTCCAGTGATGTTTTATATCTTCTCGTTTTCTTCTTTTCACCTTATGGGAGCCCTTGCAAGATGGCAGCATGGTAACCCAATCATTTACAGCAAAGGTTTTGGGCTCAAAATTTCCATCTACTCCCTAGCTATAGACTGTGCAAGAGTGTATTAAACGAGAAGGGCACCTGGAGGAAGTCATGAAAAGAATGAAAGCGCAGAGAAAGAAGCTCAAAGAGGGTTGAATGAACTAAAAAGTAGCGCCAAGAACCCAAATATGTATTGGGCGCCAAAAACAATATTGAAAGATCTCCCGACTTTCAAAAAACTCATTATTAATTTCATCACATCTCTGTCATGTATTTTGTCAGATTTGTAAGTAAATAACGTCTTTGGGACTCCAAAACATGTCAGACTTTAGGGGTTTTGGCTAAAAAAGAAGAGAGAATCACGAAATGGACTCCACTATCTCTAAAAAAGAGGAGACAAGAATACCATATTCTTGCACACGTGGCGAACTCTCTTTGGCCCTTTCCTTAATCCCATGATTAACAAAAGTGCATTTTTTGAAGCGTTTTTGGCCCTAATGATACAATGAATTATAAAAAAAGATATTTTGAGTTGCAAATTGACTTGCAGAGTTGTTATCATAGGTCAAAGAACCTATGTCTTCATGCCAAACATGTATCTTGCCGCTCAAACATTCCACATTCTACTATTCATGCAAAGTTGATGGATATAGAGCTATTACTAAAACAAGATTGACTTAGAATACAACAAAGATTTTTAAAAAAAACTTTGATGTAAAAGAATAAGCAATGATAAAATTTAAAAACTTGTTGTTTTTTTTATACTTTGCAATGTAGTTCTTGTCGTGTATAGAGATTTGTTTGTGCGTATAAATATGTTGGATTAACACTTCTGTTACTGTATTTGTTCCATTAAACACTTTTCTGAACTCTAAAATTCTACCTTTCCAGTGTTTTCTAGGGTTTGCAACATCCTTATGCCTGACCTTGAAACTCCCTTGAGTACTTGGGTGCATCAAAATTCAATCCAACTTATAGTACTTATTACAAATCCAATTACGCCACTATCTTTCCTATTGAAGACCTCCACTGCAAGTATGTTACTGATGTTTTTCCTCTATAAAGACATCTATAATAACCAAATAGAAAAGTTACCTATCTCAGGTGCATAATTTGCAAATGTTCTCTCAAAATGAAATGAAATTTAAATGGAGCAATTAAAAAAAAACATTGTACCTGTAATTCTTTTCACAAAGAAGCCCAGAGATGTTGAACAAGAAATTGTCTTATGACAAGACCATTGTTCCTTCATTGACAATTTCCTAGAGTACAAAAACAAAAGAAATATCAAGTCAAAGCATACATATAACTTACATAGGATTTGTCCAAATGAGTTGAAACTTAACTGTGGAGCAACAGAAAAAAGTGACAATATACATGTGGCTCTCTTTGCAAAGAAGCTCAAAGATGTTGAAGAAGTTGAGTTTTTATAAAAAATCATTGTTCTCCAACCTTGAAGACTCTTGGAGTAAAAAAACAAAGGAAATCTCATCATGCATATAACTTGCATAATTTTGTCCAAACGAGATAAAATTTAACTATGGAGCAGCAAAAAACAAGACAATATACCTGTAACTTTGTTTACAAAGAAACCGTAAGATGTCGAAGAAGAAGTTGAGTGTTCAAAAGATCATTGTTCTTAACTATAAGAGACTCCTACAGTACCAAAACAAAAGAAATTTCATGTCAAAGAATGCACATAACTTGCATAGGCTTTATTTACCATAGAACATCCATGGAAGAGAACAATATACTTGTAAAGTTTTGTGAAGAAAATATTAGGGCTTTGATAGAACAAGCTGACTCTCATAAAACATGTGAAACTCACTCTATGTTTGTGTAGAGGAAATGAAATTTCACAAGGTTATAGATAGGGCAAGCAACAATCAGACTGTAAAATTTTGTCAGGAAAGAAGAAGCGGGGAAAGAGATATGATAAATCTGAGTTTCACCTAAGAAAGAGGGGGAAACTGAAAAGGGGAGAAATGAAAGGTCAAACATAAAAAAATAAGAAAATGAAAATTCGAGTCATAAACTTCTAGGAAGTGTCAGCATTGTATTCTCCACATTTTCCCTTATTTTATTATTGAGGGAAGATTTGGGCCAAGAAATAGCTATAAGATTCATGTTACATGAATCAGGAATCCCAACTCTCTTAGTGATTAGGACTATATTTGTTTATTCACTCCTTAAGGGGCAAAAAAGAGAGTCCATATTTCTCCCAATGGCAACTACTGTAGGTCCTGAGCATGCTGAAAAACGAAATCTGCATATCCATGCTGATGGCACCTTCAGGCCTAAAGAGAGTAGAATGCAAGTCCAAGTACTGGAGATGATGGGGAGGATCCCCAAGTGGCCAACGATGGCTACCAACAAGCTCGAATGAAGAGGGAAGCTTCGAGCTTCAAGAAGAAGCTTCAAACCTTGCTACCATGCCTGCATACTCTTCACAATAAACTCTTCTTCAACTTCAAGCTCTTGCACTTGAAGAAATGCTAATTGCATGAACCAAGCTCTGATACCATTTTGTTGAATTAGCTACAATGGATCTTTTGTGTAGAGATGCAGTTTGAGAGAGAGAAGAGATAGAGACACACAATTTATGCTATTGAAGAGTGTACCTCAATAATGATTTTAGATAGGTATATGTACTATGTATAGCCTAGCCCTTATGGGCGGACATGGGCATTGCCCTTTATCCCAACATGTGCACTGTGTACTATATACAAATCCATCTACAAGTGTATCATGCAGTACACTATGGGCACTGCCCTTTATCCCAACATGTGCACTATGTACTATGTACAGATCCATGTACAAGTGTATCATGCAGTATACTATGACTATGCAAGTGCTAGATATCCAACTAAATTAATAAGATTTTTCTCTAGATAGGCTTCCTTGCATTGTGCGCTATGCACTATGCTTTGTGCCTATGTACATGTGTAGTTGGTGGTGTGCGGGGTGCTTGATGCCTTCAATGTAGGTTGTAATGCACAATGTGTATAGTAAGTGAGAGTGTTAGGTGTAAATTGAAGTTTTTGATGGGTATATGTATTGTGTGCTCATTTGCACAGGTGCATTATTCGTGCACTGTGTAGCATTGGTCCATATATTAGTGCATTGTGGAGTGCAGTGGTGGGAGACTAAGGTGGCACAATAGTGGGATGTAGGTTAATTAGTAATGATCCTCTAAGCTAGATGCAAGAAGATACTATAGAAGGTTACCTATATGCCACTCAGGTATACAACAATGCATTGCAAGATATTTGTTCTTCCTTCCTCATTACTCTTGGCTCCCCCTTGTGAATAGGGCAAGTGTTGGCCAAGTGAGATAGAAAAAAGAAACAAGTTGAATGTACATAAGCACACATCTATTTTTTGTGTACTAGGGTGGTGTGCATTATTGCACGTGTACATGTGAATTGTGTACCACGCATCATGTGATATGCACCATACACTTAGTGAGTAAGGCTCATGCACATGGGTGTTATGTAAGCAAACTAATGTCACTATGAGATATAGACCTTATACCGACATTTAAAACGACGAAAATACAAACAACAAAATTTGTCCCTATCATTGCAAAAAGCGTCGTTATTAACGATGCCATAGAAACGTCGCTATTGGCGTCGCAAATGCGACACCAATAGTGATGCCAATAGTGACGTAACCAGTAAGTTTGCGACGCGCATAGCGACGGCCATAGCGACGCGAGCAGTAAATTTGCGACGCTAATAGCGATGGTAACAGGGATATAAAAAATTTTGTGGCAGGGCAGCAAGCTGCCCTGCCACATATAGCACTCTGTGCTGTATGAGAGCCATACAAAATAGTTTCTGCCATATTGTATACAAAGCGCTTGCAAAAGAAAATAATGTATACTGAAATCATAAAACTGATACATGAAATAAATACATAATCGCATAAAAAGCGATTGGTACAATCATGACAGGATATCACTAATACATAGAAAATGTCTACATAGATCATGCGACTAAAAAATAAAGGTGTGTGAGCTCCAAGGATCCAAGGGCGAGCTACAAATCCTCGTCTCCCGAAAGGTCGTCCCGTCGCAAAGGAGCATCGAACGGATTCTGCAGAAAAAGAAACAACACATCAATCCACCATACAATAATGCATTCAAATATCTCATGGTAACTACGGACAAGAAAGATGAGTGACTTACAGGGCCGCCACGTCAATACAATCGATCGATCAATGCATTGAGACCGAGCCTCTCTGCATATCGAGTCTCAAGGCCTTGCGGATCGCGATTTGTAATGGAGTACTACAAAGAAAACAAAATGCTAACTGTTAGAAACATGATTGTCAGTACAAAGAATATTTCAAAAAAACAAACAAGCAAAACAAAAGAAAAACTTACAAAGTCCTCCAAATATGTCCTGTGGCCACCACTCCCAAGATGATGGACCACTCCGGCCTCGAGTCGTGCCCTCGCTGCCTCGCACTGCTGACTCCAACGTCCTGGAGAATATGTAGCCTCCTCCCTTAGTCGGCGCCAGTCATCTGCATCTAACCACTCGGGCTTTGCAGGCCCACTCTTGATTGCCTTGCGCGCGTCAGATCGTCTATATGACATGCATGCACACATGCAATCCATTATCCAGCCCGTAGAGAATCTATCTACTGCGGCTGGCACTGGAAACTCCTCGTGCAAGGATGCTACTATATAGTCCTTGCTCCCCTCCGGTATGTTCTTCCAATGATCCAGGACGTTGTGTCAAAAAACTTGTTGGCACAACTCTCTCATGCGAGCCATCACCCTCCTCCCCTCATCATTCATGATGATGGCTCCTGACCTACTATCGACTAGATATCCATAACCCCTAAGAGTCTTCCTAAGATGGGTCCTCTCCCATCTGTGTCCACGCTCCTGGCCATATCCAGGAGACCCCTCTACATCCGGTGTACCGATGGGGGTAACCTCTCTCGGAGTGGCACCCAAAGGGGTAGCACCCAAAGGGGTGCCACCTGCTGACGGCTATGCAAAAGCCGGAGTAACTGGAGTAGATGTCCCCACAGGTGTGACAAATCCTAGAGGTGACGCAGCTCCAGCTGAACGACGAGACGGAGACATCACATCCTTGTCTCCACAGCAGCATTCCCCTGATCCCGATGCAGTCCCTCCCTCTGGCCCAAGTCGTGAGCGTTGAGATCGTCTGCTCGAAGCCGAAGCATCTGATCGCGCTGAAGCAGATCTAGCAGAGCGCCCTGACGAAGAACGAGATAGCTCTTGGTCTGCCATTTCTCTGAATCTCACGAGCTGGTCTGGAGACATGCGTACAAAGATGTCTTGCAACTCCTCATCGCTCATCCCTCAACTCATCCTGAAAATGTCACTTGCACAGATAAAAAATGGTGTTAGAATAATCAATTTAAATTATACAAAGCACAGTAATATAAATCATTTTTAAAAAATCCCTATTAAAATGCATATCTTATGTACCTTTATAAGAGATTGGTCAACGAATTGAGTAAGTGGATGCTCCAAGTATGAACTATCCTATGGTCCCATGTTAATCTCCTGACACAACTCCGCATACACTAGAAGGTCGATAGATATGTCACCACAAAAGAATGAGTCCGCCTCGTTCTCAAAAAATTCTTGGACTCCTGTATTTCCATCATCGTTAGCCGATGCTGGCTCCAAGCTTTCGATGGCCTCCACCCCTTGTAATATCGACCCCTCTATTTGCATATTATCTTCATCTATGCTCGAAACATCGCTTTGATCATATACTCTCGCACTTCGGGGAGTTGAAGGTATAATATACCACCATCGAGGTTGTCGGGGGTTTGGATAGAAGATTACCTGTTCACAAACACGTACAAAGCGAGTTCAAACCATTGTGACATAAAGCATGTCGTATTACAATTAGCAAGCAAATGACTCCATGCACCTGTTCACAATGGGCTGGCAACACAAAGGTGTCGCGCAAATCTGTCCATTTTTTTTCGGAATCTATTTCGAGAAATCCCGATGGACCTCGTCGAACTGTTGCTCCAACTCCTCCAAGTACCACTTTGAACCACTGCACATCGAATAGTATCATGGAGAAGCTACGGTAATCCATCGTAATAATACTTTGCAAGTTCCCAAAATACTCCATCTCATACACAACCGTGTTCAGATCCATTGCTCGTCATCGGCTCTCTTGCTCGAACCTTGCCATGACACCACAGTCCATTGTGGAGCGCATTTTGTCAATACGCTCCACACGAAAATGCCATCCGCGCGACCACACTGCACTATATATTTTGTACTGTACATTGAAACACTCAAATTAGATGTCGCGTATAAAATTTAGATACGACAGATTCTAAACCCCTCATCACCTTTGGACTACATCCCCTCGAGAATTCCCACTCCTCCATTGAGACCTCTGTCCCTTCGCTGGATGCTGCGGTCAAGGCTCCATACAACCATCGTGTTGACATAAACCGCGGCATCTCCTCCATGCCTTCGGGATATCGAATCGGTCGATGATGCGTACTACGTCGGAATTCAGCTCGCGCTTCCTCTCGATCTTGCCTTGCTATTTGGTACTTGGTGAGCCACGTCTCCATGGAGGCATGGTGCAACATACAAAAGGGATTCACCTTCTCTTCCATTGAGGCATCCATTCTTTTTTCTACCCCATTTCCAACCACCACATCTCCAGTCAGTCTATCATCGTCCTTCAGCGTCCATAGCATTTCATTGTCTGGTTCCACCGTTGGTAGCCATTGTGAAATATGCATTAACGCCTCTAACACCAACCAACCTTCGGCCATGCTACCTTCTGGCCGAGCTCGTTGTCGCACAAATCCTTTCAGGGTTTTCATGAAGCGCTCCAGGAAGAACATCCATCGCGTATGGACAGGTCCAGCAATCTCTACTTCGTCCACAAGATGCACAAGAAAGTGGATTTGTATCGTGAGCATGCTAGTGGGCAGGTATTTCTCAAAGAGACAGACTGTCTCCACTGCTCCCCGCCTCGCGGATTCAATAGAGGACGTCTTAATCTCTTTCTGTGAGATCCATTGCACCAAAGTCGACAACTTGTAAATGGCCCCATGAATTTCTAGAGTAAGGCATCCTGCGATCGCGATCGGTAGGACAAACTGCCACAAATGAGAAAGCATTATGAATAATGGTCACTTTTCAAATTTCAAAATTCCCATGCTAATTACAATCCATTCGTAGCACAAATCTGACATATCTTATGCCAATCATGGGATTTCAGCCACGACAATTGGTCATCTTTAGAAAATGCAGACCTGAGAGAACGCATCATACCCGTCGGAGTGCAGATAGACTTGATTACTTGCTTCCTAATGCGCTCTTCTCTAGTGGACAAAACCCAAGGAGCATGAGGAAGCTGCAAGTGACCATCAGCACTCGACTGCGGCCAAAGCGCCTCCATCTTACCTACCTCCTTCAAATCCATTCATGCCCCTATAGTGTCTCTCTTTCCTGTGATGTGGTCCCATAGCAAGCTGCCCACATTCTTGAAAATATGCATGGGATCCAACAAGTGTTTGACCTGTAAGTGGGTCCAATATGGCAACTCGTAGAAAATTGAGAACCGTCGCATTCCATTTGGATGTGATTCCGGGTTGATCATTTTCAGCTCGTACCAGCTTGCGGCGTTCATACGTGTTGGAGGTCGTCCAAGGAAACCTTCCCTGAGTTCATGATCCTCCAGCAAGAAAGCGGCGTGTCCTTGACATACCATCTTCTTCATGGTTCGTGACCTTCGGGAGTCTAACTGTGGCCCACACAATGGACATGCATGATAACCTGAGGTAACCAGACCTGTAAGGACACCACGACCTAGTGAATACTTGATTGAATGAGATAAAATATAGATATTACCAGCGAGAACGGAGGCCTGCTCACCTGAGCACTCTCCCAATCTCGGAAAGTCATGCATCGTCCACATGAGAATGGCTTGAATGTTGGCTGACCGCCGACCATCGCGCTTGCTCATATCTTGCACAGTGACCCCCTCCTCCCACAAAATCTTAAGCTCATCGACTAATAAACGAAGATACACGTCCACATTTTTTACTTTGTAGCGGCCTGGGACGAGCAAGCTAAGGATGAGATGTCCTTTCTTCGTAGAAAGCCATGGAGGGATGTTGTAGTTGACAAGGACTATAGGCCACACACTGTACGAAGTTGAGCGCAGACCAAATGGGTTCACACCATCCATTGCGAGACCGAGCCGAAGATTCCTTGGCTCTCACGCAAAGCCTGGGAAGGTAGAGACAATGGGGTTGATATTCGTTGAACTCCATCCGTGGACCTATTCTGCACATGCCACGTTGTCAACCTTGCCATGCCGGACGTACGAAACATGTGGTTTATGCGGGGGATGAGCAAAAAGTGTCTGAGAACTTTTTGAGGGATGGTTTGCCCTTGTAGGTCCTGTCGATACCTGTGAGCACCACACTTTGGACATGTCTCCATAGTCTCGTATTCTTCTCGAAACAGTATGCAATCGTTGATATATGCATGGATGTTATTGTAGTCCATGCCAAGCTTTCGTAAAACATGTCGTGAATCATCACGAGACTCAGGCATGGTATTTGCAGGTGGTAATATATGATATTTCAATAACCTTTAAAAAAATCATAAAACACCTTGAAAAAGCACAAATGTTTGTAATAATAGTGTCAAAAAAAAAATCAATGAAGCCTATGTGCAAGGTACCTGAATAACTCGGTCACACTCGTATCGCTCCACCCGTATTTTGCTTGCACACTTAAGAGTGCAAGCAATGTCTTCAACTGAGATACTCGGCACCCATCATATAATGGTATGGATGCTTCCTCTCTAAGCGGATCAGATGTCTCGACATCCATGGGAATCAATGCATCGATCATTGCCTCCATCTCAGGCTCCAAGATTGTAGGTAGGTCTGGAAGGTTGTCTGTCTCCTCTGGCATTGATGGTATAGATTGGCCTTGCGAGTGGTGGATTGGCTCCTGCACTCCATCCATCGCACACCCACGAACTCTTCTAATTGGCCGCAAAGGGTGCACTCCCCCTTGGGACGAGACATCATCTCCCTGGATAGAAAATTTGCCAACAAGACCCAATCTTATTGTGTATGGTTTTCAATTAGCTTGCGAGTACAATGCATGATTAATATTAACTTCAAATTACCGTTTGCTAAAAATCCGCAATCGCCTGATCAATGATCTCAGATTGAAACTCGCCAAATTGTCGTACGTGTTCTATAGACAATTGGCGTTTTCGTCTAATTTCCAACTTGTATTGAGAGCAAGGACATGGGACATGCTGATTAAGATATGCCTCACGATCTTGAACAATAAGACCTTCTTTGTTTTCCATCTTATCTACATTACAACAAACGAGGCTCAAATGGATAGCTTTATGGAGATGTATGTCAAGTTGCAAGTTGACCATAAGCTCTTGCTTGAGAGGTTTTAGCCTCTGCAAGAGCTTGAGAATCAAATTTTGTAAAACATTGAGGTTGATATTGATGCATCCATGGTGTTGAAATCTAAACTTCAAGATATAAGAAATGCTTTACTGATTGATGTAAAGAATGCATTGGACATAGTAGTTGAGAGATTTATTGATGTTATATCTCGGCCATATACCATTCCCGGTAGATAATTATTCGTTATTGTAAAAAAAAAAGCATTGGTTCATAAGGTTCATGAGTCGAAGACTAAATGTTTGGACTTGACTAAAAATTTGGATAATGCCTTAGATGCTAAAAGCAAAAGTGATGAATATGTTACTTCATCATTGCAACAAAAAGATTGGTGACAAGGATGCTATGATTAATGAAGTTCTTTACGAGGTGAATATAGAGTTGAAGGGGATGGAACACGATTCTTCTTTGGGATTTAATGGTGATAAGTCAATTATTGAGGTGTCTTCTTGTACAACCATTATACAGAGACTTATCTTTTCCTTCTTTATTGAGGTGTCAATTATTGAGGTTTCTTGGATATATAGAGACTTATCTTTTCCTTCTTTTTCCTTATTTCCCAAACCTTAATGTCTCAAATCTAATCAAAATACACTTCTCCTATTCAATGCACAAAAAGCTTTCTAAACCTAAACTAATCCACAAGAGAGATCGAATGGTCTCTAACTCTCTCACTTAATACCTGAAACTAAGTGTTGTTTTGGAGACAAAGACTCCTACTTCATCACTCAATTTGTCCATATTATTTACATCAGCCAAGTATGCAACTTTTGTAAATGAATTGATGGGTTTATTCCATCTCCCTACTATCAATGCTTCCACTGCAATGAACTAGGACACTTCCGAGCTGATTGTCCAGTTTGGAGACAATTTCGGAAGGAGACTTGGCCCTTCCCACAATGGATGTGGGCATCATTGGGTATTAGCGAATCCATTCTGAGTAAAAATTCATGGACACCTAGGTTCACTATCCTGAATCTCACAGAAGTTGTCTTCCCACCCAGTAGGAATTTCACCTTACCAGTTTTCCTAGTACAAGTGACCTCGCGACCATTTTCTAATTGTGGTCCCTCACACACACACACACACACTCTCTCTCTCTCACACTCCCTCTCCCTCACACTCCCTCTCTCCCTCTCTCATGCACAAGAAGGAATCAAGAGCAAGAAGCAAAACAAGTTTGGCCACACATAAGAATGAGCTTCTTCATTTAAATTTTGACTTTTATACATGCCCTATCCCCTCCTTGGGTGGAAAATCCCTTTTTGGTTTTTGGCCTTTGTCCACTCCTCTGCTCTCTTTGCTCCTCCTTCCTATTAGCATAGGCCTTATCCCGTGCATGGGAAAGAGCTCTCAGCACTCTTTTACAAAATGAATTACAATGCACTTGTCACTCTTCTTGCTAAAATATTAAGGTGCACTTATTCTTTTGCACTTTCTCCTACATTTTAGAATTTTACCTATACTCGGTGTCTTCAAAACATTTTGAGTGCACCTTTGTCCTCCGTCTTTCTTTTGTCTTGGGACACTCTTCCAATTTGACTCTCTTAGTTTTCCTTGATAATTATTAGGCCACTCAGGCTCTACACCAACAATAGTAGGAAAATTATTGGTGAATGCTCTTGCAATGTCCATATCATCTCTTAGAATTTTCCCTTTTCCATCATCAATCATAGCAATCCTCTCTTTAAATTTCTTGACTTTCAAAGCCTTAAGAAATGTAGTGGTTGGTGCATTGCCAACAAGAAACCACCTTACTTGTATTTGAAGCTACATTGGATCATGTTTTTTCTATGGGTTTTGTTCCCCATGTATCCCTTTGGCATGCTCGTTTGGGGCATGTCTCTTAAAGGATTGAAAATGCTTCGTGCTTTGCAATATCTTCCGCCTTT